>NC_012872.2:67745981-68399890 GCF_000003195.3 Sorghum bicolor
AGGGGGGTTTGTGATACTAGCTGGCTCCAAAACAAGTGGTAGAGTTTTTGTTTTGGAACAACTTTGTTTTTGGGAGCAAGAGGTGAAAATGATTTTTAAAGTGGTCCAAATGAATTTATGAGAGAAATTGAGAAAAGAAATTCAAAAAAAAAATGGAAAAAGGAGAAAGGGGGCGCTAGCAGGCCGCGGCCTCGCTTCTGGCCCACTGGCCGAAGCCGGCTCGGCCCGCCCGCGCTCTCCCCTCCCCCTTCCCCGCGCTCGCGCCCGCGTCCGCGCGCGGACAGTGCTCGCCGCGACGCCGTGGCACGCCGGCAGGGCTCGGCCGCCGCGTGGCGGGCATGCGACGGCGTGGAGACGCCCTGGTCGGCCACCAGGTGCCCCCGGTCGCGCTCGCCTCCGCCCCCGCTCCCATTTGCGCCCCTCAGCTCTCTCTCTCCCTCGCTCTCTCGCTCTCGCGCAGCGCTCGCCGCTCCGCCGCACGCCATAGCCGCCGACGGCTCGGAGCTCCTCTCCCGGCCAGCTCCAGCCCTCTTCTTCCCCTTCGTGACCACCACCGGCTCCGCCTCGCCCTTCCGCGTCGCGTGCTCGCGCTCTTCCGCGCTTGGTAAGCCCGGCGTGTCCGCTAGAGCTCACCGGAGTAAGTCGGAGCTCCGGCGACCTCTCGGCTCGCGCGGTTCTCCCTCTCCTCTCTGTCTCTGCTTGCGCTCGTAGGTGCTTTGGGTCCGCCTTGACCTCGCGCACCTTTTCCCGTTAGTGGCTCGCGCTCTACCGCCGTGAAACGGCCGGACCACGGCGAGCAGCGCCGCCGCGTCCGCCATTCACGACGGCGAGGTAGTTCCGGTGCTCGTCCGGTGCCAAAGAGGGTACGGCTGGACTCGTCTCGTTCGCGCGAAGCCGTAGGTGCTCACAGTGTCGCCGGAAACCTCACCGGCGGCGAGATTCCGGCCGATCTTCGGCCGCGGGGTCCCGGGGTGGATGACAGGTGGGGTCCTCTGACTCGCGTGTCCCGCCTGTCAGTGACTCCGAGGGAATGGATCCGGGTGCGTTTAGCGTTTTAGGTGGTTTTTCGTTTTAAAAGTTTTTCCAGAAAATAATTTAAATGTTCAAAAATCCATATCTTGATGAATATAGCTCCAAAAATGGTGAAATAAATTTTGATGTGTTCCTTATTTCCAGATCTATATCCTAGTATGATTGCATGTCATGTTTGAGTGACTTTTCTGTGTAAGTATAATTAATCCATGTTTTTGTTAAACTTGGAAAATGCATAGTAAATGAAATATGGCTCAGAAAAATGTGAAACTTGTTTTGCTGGCTCTGCATGTGTGTTTACTCACTGAGAAAATATTGTTACATATTATTTGGTGTATAAATGAATTTATGGTAATTTAAATGCTTGCATGGCAGTACTTTATGATTTTTAATAATTAATTAAGTCATGCAATAAATCTGGAAAATTTTGTGGATGTTTCTTATGATATTAGACAAATTGTAAAAATATGAAATCTGTTGTTTGACACTTATTTCACAGTAGGGTGATTATACTTGCCTTATCCATTAATCTTGTGATTTTTGTGGCTCAAAATAAGTAACCAAAAATTATGAAAAATTTACAGTGAACTTTGTGATTAACTAGTAGTCTCCTGTAATTTTTCTGGAATTTATTGATGAACAGAATTGTATGTGATTTTTAATGGGCTTAGAAATGAATAAAGAAAAATGATGAATGGTTATGTATATAAGTTGAATGGAATAAGTTGGGTTTGGTGTATCTTTGAAGCATCATAGAGGTTGCTGGTTGCATTTAAAAAAAAAATAATGATAGAAGAGAATGTAATAGGTGTTTGATTCAATTGTTTATTCTTGGGTGATGTTGACTACCTTGTAATAAGCATGACCAAGTGCATTACCTATGCATCATAACATGACTCCTTTGGTACTCTCTCATATAAGCATCCACTCGGGCATCTCGCACTCCACTCATGAGCATATATGCATCATACAGGCTCGCAGGAGAACGAAGTGGGACTCGAGGAACCCGAGGAGATACAGGAGCAGGAACCTCCGGAAGCACAGGAAACCGGAGAGGAATTACAAGAGTGTCCGAATCACCAACCCAGCACCTTTGAGAAAGGCAAGCCCCGGAGCATTCTAAGTCTCCCTATTCTCGCTAACTTACTATATATATTACACTGGTTCCACTATATTGCATATAAGTAATAGGAGTTGCCTGATACCGCTGCTGCATGAGTACTCCTTGTTATTCCTACTCATTCAACTACCTTGTCCTATGTAGACAGGTACGGAGTCTATGCTTAGCTTGCTTAGTCCGGTAGAAGTCGGGTGATTCCCTGTCACCTGCGAGATATAGGTGGATACCTGCTTGATTAAGCATTGGTTGCTCGGGGAAAAGAATAACCCAGGGTGGAATGAATTTGGAGACCGGGCAGAGACTTATGGTGGGTTGACCATAGTGCCCCTGTCTGTGTCGATTAAGGACTGATCGTTGACGGCCCTCTTGTCATGTTGAACGCATGCCCCACATTTAGCTGGAAGGATAAGTCGTTCCGACCGCGAAGCCTGAGCACTATCCGGGCCGGGAATCGGCCCGATGTACGCGCTGTATTGGTGAGGGTCGAGGAGAATGACGAGGGCGCGGCGCGCAACCTTGGTATACCTTGGATACCTCGGTCGCCGGAACGGTCCTCGGGTACGGGCGGTGCCTGTCGAACCCGCGAATTGGTCCTGGATAGTGCAACACGGTGACCTGTAGCTCACTTGATCAGTGAGTGTGGTTTGTGTGGGGAATAAAGTCGCCAGCTGGTTAGAAATCGATTCGAATCGCCATCGCTCCTGGATAGTGAGCACTTGACATGAGCTTCGTCCTCGTAGTAAGGACTATGGAACACTTGGGTTTTAATGAAATGGGTTTATGACTGCTGTGATGAGGTACTATCATAGTCTCATACTTGCTTTTAATAGCACAAAGCAAACCTAGATAATAGATAATGATACTTTCAACTTGAGCAGGTTAAAAGAGGAAAAGATTTATGTAGATTCGGGCAATAAAACCTTGCGGTCTTTGCAAAATGGTTGTCAGCTACCCCACTAAATAGCCTTCATGATCCTTGACGAGTCTTTATTTTAAGTTTATGACGGGTAAGTCTAGCTGAGTACCTTCTCGTACTCAGGGTTCTATTCCCATGTTGTTTTGCAGATGGTCAGATGTACTATGGTTATTGCATCCTCTGTCTGTACCCAGCTATGGGTGATGACTAGACCAAGGGCGATGGTCACTCTGTCTCTTCTTTTGCTTTTGTGGGAATGACCGAACTATGGCACTGTATCAGACTTATCGTGTGTGTTGTATTTTCGAAATATGAAGCTTCCGCTACTTGAAGAACTTGGTTTGTAATAACTATAAGCACTCCGATGTGTTTCGTGAATGTTGTAATTTGTATGTACTCGTGGATGGCGACCGCTAAACTTATTACGATCTTGGCTGTATGCGATGTGTGGTTTGAAATCCTTCGAGATTTCACGGACTACCGGGATTATATGGGCTTAAGCGTGATGGTTCGACTATGCAAATGGTCACTATTAGGCTTAATCTCTTATAATTTGGTCGGTTCTGTTACACCTTTTAGGACTATGGGCTCTTGGTCTTCCTCTGCTAACATCCTTCTTTTGATCCTAGTGATAAGGTAGGCATCCTTCAACTCCTGAGCATGGCGGTCTTCAGCTGCCTTCAAGACTTTAGCAATGGCAGTTTCACGATTCTCGGCTGCAGCTGCTTGGGCCTGAGCTTCCGCAAGCTGCACATGGAGCTTTCTAACTATGATCTCGGCTTCCTCCGCACGATGGATGCACTTCCTTAACTCTGAGGCCTGCTCATCGTATTGCTTATCTAGAGCAAGTAGGTATGTGGTCATGAATACCACAGTTGGGTCATCTTCAAGTGAGTAACGTCCTTGCAAGAGCTCCATGCGGGTCCTCCAAACTGGTCGGTCTTTTTCGTCGGGTGGAAAGAACCTCATAGGTGTACGGGTGATGGGCTTCTCGTAGATCTGGCATAGGTACCTCAAGGCTTTGCGGGCGACGGCTTGATATGTATCTGCAAACCGAAATCCGATCGCAGTCATACTCCAAGCTTCAGCTATGTTAGGGAAGTCCTCACTTTTCCCAATATAGACGGTAACTTCACACCGCTCGGTCTCATGCTCTTCATATTCTCTGCCTTCATATTCTGGGCGATCCTTGATTCCAAGTTTCTGCATGGTAGCATACAAGAGCTTGGGAAAGCCTTCTACACTTAGACAGTAACTGCTGGTCCAAACTCCTTCGGCCATCTGAGAGACATAGATGAGAGTAAATATTTTTTTTCAAATAGAGGGAAGAGGGTAAGAACTTTTGTAAAATATGTTTACTTAGTAAAATACTGGTCCAGAAAAGCCTAAGGTCGCGTCCTACAACCAACTACGGCTCTGATACCACCTGAAGCGCCCCTGGTAAACCAGGAACTCAAATGTGATACAATACTAGTCCCAGGAGGATAGTAACACATTTATTACATCAGATAAGTTTCAGCGCAGTAGTCTTGGAAAGCGTGGACAAGGAAGGCACGCTATAATAATAAGACACCAAAATACAACACAGGTCCAAAGGACCCAGAAACAAACGATATCGTCATCGAACATCTGACAAGTCCCAATGCCACAGGCTTAGTTGGGTGCAGACACGACCTTACTCGAACGCCACTTCGGGATCGAAGTCCGGATCTTCCTCTATTTAATAAAGCAAGGGTGAGTACAAAGTACTCAGCAAATCCAACTTTACCCTACGGAAGGGGATAACAGTATATATGCATATGGTTAAATCAAGGATGAGGCTTAGTTTTATTTGCATAAAGCTATCTTTTTACACATGCAAGGTTTCATTTCACAAATACTGTTGTAAAAGAGCTCCTTTTCCACATATGATAGTATTTCTAAAAATGGGGGTTTAATCACAATTTTAAGTGTTGTTGAACCCTTGTTCCCACAACACCATGGCAGTCAACCATTTATTTCCAAAATCACACTCTCTCACATGTTTTCACTCATCCCAACCCATCTAGTTGTTGAAACCAAACCATAACCCGTCCGAGACCGCGGACACGGCTATCCAGATAGATTTACACTCTGCAGAGGTTGTACACTTTTCCCACAAGTAGGATACCATAACTTACACCGTCGTGCAAGCACAGATCCATCAAAGTCATTACCCTCCATAGCTAAGTAATGGCGCTCACCACGGGAACACTAAGGCCACATCTCATGATACCACAATAATTCACAAAGCTCTTTTCATATATTTCCACAATTTCACATACATCACTTAGTGTCCCGTTGCACACCTGCCTCCAGGTGATTGCCATACTAACTAGAGGGATTTACTAAGCCTTTCCCATGCAAGGCGAGTGGTTGTACGATAAATGAGTTAGGCAAGATGAATCATCAACTCAGTCCTTAATCGAGACAAGGCGGATATCTTCACGCTTAACCCCGCAAGGTATAAGCCACAACACCAGGGCATCCCCAAAAGAGATCCCATCCGCCCCATCTCTATAGTAATCACATCTATAACTTGTTCATTAACCCTTTCACAATCCCCACAATTTATTTTCACCACTCACACCTTTTACTTTTAAAATCATTATATTTGATAAAATATAGCGATGAGTATCCAGGATGAGTAATAAGTCCTAAGCATACTAAATAATAATATTTCTGTCATAGCATATTATTTGTTCCTAGGTTCGAACAAGACAATTATCGGGTAATATCAATTCAAGGATGGCTATTCAACAGGTTTTAACTAAGCAGCGAAAATACTTCGTACATATATCGTACATGCAATATTTAAAACGGCTTCTACGGGTTGTGTTTAAAAATAGGATCAATATGCATCAAAGGGGATCGGTTGGACTTGCCTCCGTCGGCGTCCTCGGCAAACTCCTGCTGACAGTCCGGGTCCTCGGCGTCAAACTCGCGGTACTCGTCTCCAACGTTCTCGTTCTCTGGCTCGTTCACTCCGTCAACTAAAATACGCGACGAACGATACAGACAACAGGCACAGATAAATAATCATATAAATTCAAATGAGCTCCAAAAATCATAAAATTAATATGGGAGGTAGATCATGATTTTAGATGAATTTAGGAAAAAGAATTATTAAAATCAGAGTTAGCATGTGGCATTTGTGAAATGGCCGGAATTTAATCATGCGAAAAAGGCTAACGATGATTAAGAAATTGATGCTTCACGTGGGCATTTGTTTGGCTGGTAGTGCATGTTGCATGCATGCATGTACTATTTGGAGTTAATGCTTGGCCCACACATGCATGGTTAGAGAGAAATTAGCAGGGGTCATTAGAACTCTTCTGTATGTCATGGTTCTATTCGTGGAGTTCTTGGCAGTGAACCGGTACAGACAAATACATGGAAAAATACAGAAAAATACTACAGAAAGACAGAGAAGAGCAAGGAGATGCTCATGAGCTCCTCACCTCGTCTTGCGACGACAGTCGAGCTCGGCTTGTGCGTATGGCCGTATACGGTATACGCGAAGTGAGAGCGAGTGAGCGAGTGAGTGAATGTGTTTCTCGGGTGGTGAGAGTGAGCACCCGAGGCTGGCTTTTTATAGGCCGAAGGAGTGAGGTTATGCCTCTGGTGCTCAGCTTCGTGCCATTAGAATTGCTACTGTAGTGCATGGCTACACAGGACGACAGGACGGTGGACGGTGCCTAATTTTCATGCAAATGGCAATGTCTCATTTGCATGCACGTTGCATGCAAATGGACGGTGCCTAATCACCATGTCCTTTGCATGCAGGTGCATGCAAATGGACGGTGGCATGCTTGTCCTGCATGCATGCATGTATGAGATATATATTCGTGTAGGTGCACTGCTATGTTTTCTCGCATGTAAGCTTGTTGGTACTTGCTATCTTTTTGTACAGCAAAAGAGGCGCGGGAAAAGGCAAGAGGTGGGGCCGCATGCCGCGGTGCGCGCGCGAGCGAGTGCGCTCGGCGAGGGGGCCGGGCGTGAGTGCGCTGCGGCGCTGATGGTGGTGGGGTCGGCGCACGCGCCGTTGCCGGGTATCGGGCAGAGCGAGCGAGCAAGAGGGATAAGTAGCGGACATATGATGCTCATGCCATGCGGTGCAGGTTATATTTAAAGATGGATAATTAGAATGGATGAAAAAAGAATTAGATGGAGATACTATAGAGCTCAAATGATTTATAGTTTTTGAAATATATTTTGAAAATAATTTTTTAATGCGAGTGATTTTTGAATGTGAATTTTTGGGATGTTACATGTCGTCCATCGGCCACATAGGCACGTACAACTAGCACTGAGTTAATACTGAGCACAATGATCAACCAGGCATCTTGTTATCTAAAATTTTACTTGGTACGAGAGTAACACTGAACAAACACAACGTTGTGGCCAAGGCGGCAGTGGCAAGTCTGGTGGCCGCAGGATTCGAAGACGCGGTCTAGTTGGAGCTGCGGCCAAAGAGCTGAGACTAGAGGATATTCATACTTTACAGGTTTGGGAGAAGACACAAGATATTTCGTAAGGACAGTTTCATCATTTTGGCTTCATTTTGGTTTTTGTGTCCAAACTTAGATGTGCAAATATTTGTTGGACGGAGGGAGTACTCCGAAACCACTTGCCTCAAAGATTATATTTTCTACTAGTATTTTTCTTGCCAACTCAAACAACCTAGTTTGGCTCTCTAGCCCTAGCAAGACAAGCCTTGTCCAACCAGGCAAGGCAAGCAATGCCAGCTGACAAATCAAACATGTCGTAAGTCAGTTTAGCTCTCTCATAGAAACAAGAGAAATCTTGCCTATATTGGTTTGAAGGTACTCGGGTAAAGGAACGGAACACTCAAAACTTGCTTAGAATCCTCGCTCGACTAGGTAACATAGTACCAAGCAAAGGAACCAAACAAGCCTTTAATATTACTGGTATCTATGGCTTCGAGTTCCTCGTGCATCTGTTTTATCTACTAGAGATAACGACCCATCTACAACGTGAATGTATTAATTTGGTCCGTTGTATAAGATCCGATGGCCACAAAGTAGTCGCCTAATGTCAAGAGTCATCCTTATGGACCTTACTGCTTGTTTGGTTCAGCTTATGAAAAAGTGCTTCTCCTAAAAAAATTGAATCACCAACTAAACAAGTACTAGAAGATGATATGGTAGAAGTAGCTGCTTTCGTGTTGTATAATTTTAGCAAGACCTTTATCTTATTTTTGGCTTTTATCTTTCTGCTTTTCCAAATACGTGGAAATAGAGATATGTTTTATAGTTGTTTCATTGTTATTTTAACCAAACAACTTATAACTTTTCTACATAACTTATTGTAGCTCTTTCACTTCTCACAACTCACATTAGCTTTTTTATTTGAGGCATTGTAATATTTTATTTGGGCCATTGTAACATTTTATTTGGACATGTTTTTGTTGCTTCTGGGAAAGCTACTAGACACGATTTTTTATTTGGGGCATTGTAATATTTTATTTCATTTTTGCTTTTTTCCATAACTCTTTTGCTCCCTCCTTTGTTGTACCTTTTCATTTTTATATATAAGTCAGTAGGCCGTAGGGGCTTTGGCACTCCCGATCTCTAATAAACATGTGTTAGATCCCTTATATTATTCTACTATATATAGTACACTATAGTCGAAATTGCAATTCACAATTGGCCGGCTGCTCATCGCTAATAAGCTGTCACCCTACGCCGGTAGGTAAACCAGATACTAGATTGGTGAGTACCACTCGTAGCATTGTTAATTGCGATCGTACTGTAACGGGGCAGTGTTCCTCGTTTTCGGTATGGAAATTACAGGTCTCGACAACCATGGCGTCCCTGTCAGCGTGGAGGCAGCAAGTTGGTCCGGGCCGGCCGCGCCCCCGCCACTAGCGTCCGGCGATGAGGTCAATAACAAAAGTTACAAAACGTCACGAGACCAGCGGAGCCGGCGCCGGACCGGACAGACCGCCCCCCGACCCCGAGTAACACGTGTCTCGTGCAGCGAGACGCGAGCGCACTAACCGCGGCTGGTGCTCTCCCCTCCGGGGGAGTGCGGGTGCTTTTCGTCGTCGCACTGGCGTTTGCCTTTTAATTTGCCGCGCGCACCACCGTCGTCAGGCCGGTACACTGATCGATCGGACGAACGGGCTCACGCGGTGGCCAGGAGGCGTGGACGCCCGACAGGAACCGCGCGGCCGGCCGGCCAGCCCTGCCCGGCCACCACCAAAGACACTGCCAGCCAAAGGCCGCGCACTTTGATGGTGATGCATGATGAATCGCGGCGCACCATCGCCTCCCAACACTGCACGTCGTTAGTGCCGGTCGTTGGTTGTTGCGGCCCTCTCTTTTTGCTCCTGTTATTACTCGAACAAATACAGCGACACGATATACACGACATTGCTATCCCAAGGAGAGACTGCACGCACGCAGGGTTGAAGATTCCTGATAGTAGCAGGATGGTCGTCGTCTTGCTTCTGTTCGGCGACTGCGATACCAGAAACAGTTGCCGCAAACCGCTATGATGCATGGTACGCCCATCTACCATGAATCAATCCACGATCAGGTTTGGCGCCACCCTTTGACTTGATGCGGCGTATGGATCGGAAGGAAACCAAGGGAGGAACACTGGAACAGGGAGGAGACATGAGGGCGTGGTTACTGGTTAGTTAGGCCATGCCACCTGCGTTGGCTGCCTGCCGTCTCTTCCAGGCTCGCATGGCAGCTCTGCCTCCCCAATAGACAAGTGAAAGGCCCTGAATGACTGACTCCATCGTAGTGGCCATGCATGATCGCCAACAATTGCAATTGCAAATTAAAGGGGATAACTCATTGGGAACACGGCAGGTGGCGCTATTGCCTGCCTGCATGTGGATCATGGTGAGCGATGCCACTTCCACTCGCGTCAATTCATGCCCGGTTATGCCATGATCTTCTCAGGATATCGAACGGATGGGGGGTAGAATTTCGACACACCGCTGGGAATCGACAACACATCGCGAATCATCGCCCTGTGCTCAGGAAGAACCCAAGGAGACGGAGATCGACCTCGGCAGCTTAGGGCCTTAGGCCAACCCTTGGAATTGAAATGTCTGATCCATTGAACCCAACTCACCTCATCTTAGACTTTCCGGCAACTTCTGATGCTTCGGACTGCAAGTTGACGATCAGTAATCACTCATCAGCATGGAGATTATATTGGCATATATGACTTGGACACCTGCTACATGTCTAATAACGTCTAAACATGCCCGTGATTGTTTTACTAACACACGCAAGCAAAATAAGAATCTGACTCTTGCTTACTCCCAATAGCCAAGAACATGGGTTACAGGTGATTCTGTTGTCTATGAAATCTGAACAGGACTTCGAAGCTTCCTGGTCCGGAAACTAGATGGTTTCTATGACCCTTAATTAGCATGCTAATTAAGCAAAATTTTGATGGAAATTAAGATCTACACTTCCTAGTCCAGAAACTAGATGGTTTCTGTGGCCATTAATTAGCTAGGAAGCTAACTAAGCAAAATTTTGATTCAAATTTAAAAGAGAGAAGAGAAAAGTTTCTTTTGCACGGAACCAAGATATAGAGAAATGTGTAGGTAGATGATACAAAAGACATGCATGTGAAGAGATAAAAGATAATTTTGAAGAAAAACATCAATTGGAAATGTGTTTTTTTGGTTCTACGTCAAACAACTATCTTATATAATCTCTGAGTTGAACCCGTCCTAAATTTTTACCTTAGCGACAAAAAACACAGCACGAAAAAAATCTTGCACAAAATATTTAAATCGGTGGTGCTCGGTGCTTTCAGTACAAAATTTACCTGAAACCTTTGGGCAGGCCTTAACGATCTAGAGTTTTAGACATATGGTGTTTTTTTAATTGTGGGTACGTAACTTTTTCTTCTTCCGTGCCTGTCCATGTCAATAGTGGACTTCTCCCTTTATAGTGGAAAAGGCGATTTAATATTCTAGATTTGGAATTAAGTGCGTGATGATTGGAGCACTCTAACGGGACCAAGATCTGTTCAATGGATTTGGTTTTTGTCTGTCGTGACTCGCGACTGTTTCCTCTTGCCTCATAGCAAATAAACCTAATAAGTATTGCTACGATCTGTCCTCGCTCTAGGTTTCAAATCCTTATCCAATGAGTGACGGCGGCTGCTAGCGCTGTGTGATGCCTTGATCCGATGGAATTTTCTTAGTGCAAAATGCATGCAAGCGTGAACAATGAGGAAAAACATCACCATTATTAGGAGAAGTGCAAGTTGCGAGGTTGGTAGCTTTTCTACTAGTAGCACGCATGGAATATTCTAAGCCCACTATAGTAGTTACTCCTTTTTTATAAAATATTAATTTTATTAATTCATAATCATGACGTAGAATTGAGACAATAGTTATGAATCCACTTCCAACCTCTGAGAACACACACAACCTAAATATAATAAAAAGGGAGAACCGCGCATTCTAAGGACTATCAATTCTAAGATTTTATCGTCACTTATGTGTCCGAGAGAGAGAAAACATTATAATCATATGTGTCAATTGTTGCGATGCTACTGCTTCTTCTGGAGGATAACTCGTGGTCGTGGGTGAAGTGGTTATTCGTTTGGAACATCCATTGATCTCTCATTTACTTATGATCCTCCCTAAGCTTCCAACCGAAAGCATTATCTTCTATGAGTACAATAAGCAATGGAAGCAACCAAAAGAACAAGTTCATTACTCACAAGTATTTAACTGAACACCTATGCATATTGTTACAAGTATAGATGTTTACAGTTAGGGATGAAGAAGATATTGTCTTATACAAACTCTAGAGATAGATATATGATGGGTTTGAATCTAGGATGACTTGTCTTGTATTCCAAATCTCTCCCTTTGTAGCTAGACATAACATACTAGTTAGATTGGATAGTATGAACAGAATATCCTCATAATCAAAACAACATGCATATTGTAATAAATAGATTGGATTATAGGATGTGTACTTTGGTTTGTAGAGGAATTAAGGCGGCGTTGTTGGTGATGAAGAAGATGTTGCTGGTAGTGGTACGAAGTCGTTGATGAGCGGTGGAGGAAGAGCTCAGAGCAACCAATGACGAATATGCTAGGACGTAGCACCGCCTGACTTGGATGGAAGACAACCCGTCATGGAAGTTGGGAGGAGTCACAGGAAGAGCCTTCCCAAAAACCTTATTAGTCCTCTCCTGGTGCAGGATCGCAAGGACGAGGGTTTTGAGACATGCTCTCCCGATCACACGTGTACTCATGCGCTAGGGATGGAGAGGCTATGGTGGCGGCACAACAATGAGAAGAGGCAAAACCCTAACTTGATTAGATTCATTTTTACATTGGCCGATAAGCTGCTTATGTAGGCATGTCCAAGCCGATCTCATGTCGTGATCACGATCTAAACCATTTAGGACTCCCATCCACAAACTTAGAGGCTAAGGAACCAAAAACTAAATTCGCAAAAAAAAAGTCCGTGCCTTTGTAGTGCCAAGGGACAAATTTTGATGGACCGTTCATGTAGGTGCCATGCCCCCACACCCTTCGCTCAATTCAACAAGGTGAGGCACGCGAGTGTGTGTGGGCTTCTTTTCTACCCCTCACAACAGACTTGATGTGAAAAGGACTTTCGTATTTAAGTATTGCTATCTCCATTTCCACAAACAAGGTGAGACTAAAAAGTTCTCACTTTTCCTTTTTGCACACATGGACGGGCCATTGATTTTTTTTTCATGGGAATTTCATATTTGGACCCAAGCCAGATGTATTGCAACATGTAATTGGTTGTATGGTTGGTAATTATGATAAGAAGGTTTGAAGCCGGTGTTTATAGAGCAAGGAGCCTTCCCAAATCTATGTATTGGCCTTTTGATCTATATTTTCTATGAATCTGGAATATAGAGCTGTAACATTTGGCTTGAATTCGGTAGAGTAAAACCGTTTTTGTTCAAAACTGGAGCTTATTATGGAGCTATAATTCCGCTCTTTGTGACGCTGGTGGGGAGAAAATGTACGGTCCCGTGGGCAGCGTGTGCTCATCAGCTGGGGCCTGGATGGTTCCTGGACACCGCACCACGATGACCGGTGATCCGCAGACAGGTGCAGAGGGCAGGCAGGGCCAGGGGGAACGAGAGATTGCAAAATTATGGGTTGCCAACCGGACTGGCAGGCCCCAGACAACCGAAAGGCTGCCCCAGGCCGGCGGGAACCCAACTTGCGCCACCGTCCCACGACCGCCATTGCCGCCACCCGCCAGCGCCAGCGCCAGCGCCAGCTGAGCTGCACCTGCGCATGCACGGCTGCACTGCATGCATCAGCCGCGTTGGTGGTGGTTGACATTCGGTAGGTCAGGGCCGGCTCCTAGCTGCCGCAGAGCCAGCGAGGCCGCGCGCGCCGCCCGGCCGGGTGCAGGCCACCTTGTCTGCCTTTTGTTTAATCCCCGGCGCCCAGCCCCCTCGCCCGCCCGCGCTCGCGCGTGCGGGGCACCGGGCCGCACCGCACCCGCTTGCCGCCCGAGTGACATCGGGATCCGCGGCCGCGAATTTCTTATACCCGAAACCGGCCATTCCGATGCGTCCGGAGGGTGCTGAACACGAGTCCGGAATGGCAATAAGGCCCTGTTTAGTTTCTCACCCAAAATTTTTTCATCCATCCCATCGAATCTTTGGACACATGCATGAAACATTAAATATAGATAAAAAAATAAACTAATTACACAGTTTAGTTGAGAATCGCGAGACGAATCTTTTAAGCCTAGTTACTCCATGATTAGCCTTAAGTGCTACAGTAACCCACATATGCTAATGACAGATTAATTATGCTTAATAAATTTGTCTTGCAGTTTCCTGACGAGCTATGTAATTTATTTTTTTTATTAGTTTCTAAAAACCCCTCCCGACATCCTTCCGACACATCCGATGTGACACCCAAAAAATTTTCGTTCCCAATCTAAACAGGCCCTAAGAAAGTGGGGGGCCTTCCGCCGATGCAGCAGCAGCAGCCAGCAGGCAGGGCGGCGCTCAGGTTCAGTGGCTGGCCGATCGAATGATCGGCCTCCAGCTCACCAGCCGCAGCAGCGAGGGAGGAACGACGACTAGTTTACACATTCCTGTCCGATACATGTATCCTGTACGTATGTACACAGGGTTGTGTCTTGTGTGCGTGGCATAAACTCGATCTGCTCGGTAGTAGGAGAGGAAGAGGAATGCATGAATGTAGCGACATGAAGTGAGTATGTAACGGCGACCAGCAGCAGCAGCAGCAGGCGCATCGGTTTCAGCTTCTGTACCGGCCCCGACCGAAGAAGATTCTTCGCCGGACGGACGGACGGCAATGGCTAGCTGGACAGGACGGAAGGCGGCAGGTTCATGTATCCGCCGAGAGTTGAAGGACGAGCGGCGGCCCCCGCGGAGGCCGAGCCAACCGGGGCGTGCGCCCCAGCCTATTTCGCTAGCACGTCCTCGCCGGCCGTGCGTCGCGAACGCTAGCTTGCCATCGCATGATTGCAACCAGCGGAAACCGATGCATTACAGTACGTCCTGCAGACTACGACACGCGGCCATTGCTGCCGATGGTCGTGGTCCACGTCCTGACGCTCCCGCTGCATCGTTCTGGGGCACGAGGCAGCCAACAACGGCTGGCTGGGCTGGGGATGGAGAACACAGCGAGCTAGCCCAGGCCCAGGCAGTCTGCTGCGCGGCACACGCCTGCCTCGATGCCCCCCGTACCGCAAATAATAAATACTACATCGATCTTTAGTTTTGTACGGATTACGTACAGTGACAGGCTGAAACTGCGTAGGAGGCGGTATCTACAGCTAATTTATTAGGTGATCCGTCAGCAAAACAGCATCAGTGAGCCTTTCTTTCCCTTTTTTTTTTTCATTCAGTGTACAATTCGCTTCTTATACATTATCATGCACGAAGCACGATAAAATACTGTTGAGATTGAAAAATAAAATGCGCACAGGACCAATCTCGATGGGAAAATGTAAATAAAGAACTGAAAGTATCATCATTTCGCAAGCGACGATTCATATGTCACTAGACTGACTAGGCAACAAGGCAAGAGCAACGTATTCTATTTCAGCAGGGACGTAGACCACGTAACTGACGAAGAGATGATGATGGAGGCGTAAACGCTACTGACTAGTAATCAATATTGGAGTATTTGTTCTTGATGAGGCGGATATGGATTGGACGACAGGACATGAATAATTATGAAAGAAGATGCTGTCCTAGCTTATTAATCGCATATATATGGACGAGTAGCTAGATAGACGAACGTTACAGTAGTGCGTGGCTAACGCATTCAAAAATCCAGTAGACTGAAGACATTAATCGAGGCTATATTAGCATGACAACAAAAAACTTGTGATGTTATACATTTGTTGATTTTAATACGGAAAGCCGTTGCGTGTTCATTGAATTCGTCCAGCAACATGTTCAGTGTACTCTGTAATATCTCGTCAACAAGTGCTCTAACAGTCATCAAGCCGATGAGTTACCGGTTTGATTAGCTAGCTTGCTTTTAAAACAAAAAATATAATAAGAATATTTGTGGCGCACTTCCTGGACACTTGTTCCTCTTCGTTCGAAAGGAGGGGACACCTGTTGGCAGCCGCAGAACATGAACAATCCAAATTGACGTTTCGAAAAAAGAAATTATATATATGCTGTTCCTTTTGCGGAAAAGCTATGCTGAAATGAGTCGTGAAAAAACTTTTACTGATAATAATGGTTTTAGTTATATAACAGTATTTTTTTTCTTATAATAAATTAACATCAACATCAGTATCAGTTAAAAAATATAACCAGCCGAGCATGGTGAAGTTCCATATCATCAATACTTTTAAACGGTATCTTCTGTGTTTTCTCGAGTGACTGTGTCTCACACACTGTTCATAGGCAATAGAACAAATCTCTAGCTTCACCTTTATCTGATATATCTGCTTCTGACAGCCACAAAAACCTGGCCAGAGAATATCCAAAACAGTACTGGCAAAAGAAGGCTGCCCAGGTGCATGCATCCAGCTCCTCCTCGTGTCCTATATAAACTGCCCAAGGTTGTTCGGTGTTCACAGCAAAGGCGGCACTGCCCAAACCACCTCTTTGGCCGTATCGCACAGCGCTCACCCATACACGCACGCACACGGTCTCCACTGCCACTCCACTCCCACCGCCGCTGCTACATCAGCAGCAAGCGGCCGGTGGTGTAGCGCCGGGCAATCCAACACACCTATGGCCCAGATGATCTCCACCATGCCTATGCTGGACGCCGCCCCGGCCGCGTCCGCCATTATGGCGCCCAAACTGCAGGCCGCCGCCGCCGCCTGCCTGGACGCGCCGCCCTCGGGCATCACCGTCGTGTCGAGGCAGCACGTTCGCCCGGACGCCGCGTCCGCGATCGGCGACCTCACGCTGTCCGTCTCCGACCTGCCCATGCTGTCGTGCCACTACATCCAGAAGGGGCTCTTCTTCCCGGCGCCCGACCTGCCCATGCCCTCGCTCGTGTCGCTGCTCCTGTCGTCGCTGTCCCGAGCGCTCGCCGTCGTCCCGGCCCTCGCCGGCCGCCTCGTCACGCTGCCCGACGACCGCATCGTCATCCGCTGCAACGACGCGGGCGTGGACTTCCTCCACGCCGTCGCGCCCGGCCTGTCGCTTGACGACTTTCTCGTCCCTGACGCCGACGTGCCCACCAAGTTGACAAAGGACTTGTTCCCCATGGACCGGACCGTGAGCTACGAAGGCCACCGTCGCCCGCTCACGTCGTTCCAGGTCACCGTGCTCGGTGACGGCGCCGTCTTTATCGGCATCGTCGCCAACCACGCCGTCGTGGACGGCACCTCCTTTTGGCAATTCTTCAACACCTGGGCGGCCATCTGCCGCGGCGAGTCACCCAAGATGCCGGACTTCCGCCGAAACTTCTTTGGCGAGTCCACCGCCGTCCTCCGCTTCCCCGGCGGCGTCGGCCCGTCGGTGACCTTCGACGTGGACGCGCCTCTCCGTGAGCGCGTCTTTCACTTCAGCGCCGACGCGATTCGCGAGCTGAAAACAATCGCCAACCGTCGTCCGAGCGGTGGCCAAGACGCCGAGGTTTACGGCAAGATGGCGCATGACCCCAAGAATCCCCAAGTGCTGCGCGGGGAGATCTCGTCGTTCCAGTCGCTGTGCGCGCAGATATGGCTCGCGGTGACGCGTGCCCGGAAACGCCTGGCGCCCGACGCGACGACGACGTTCCGAATGGCGGTGAACTGCCGGCACCGGCTGCAGCCGGCCATCTCCCCTGTCTACTTTGGCAACGCCATCCAGAGCGCTGTAACGCTGGCGACGGTGTCGGAGCTGGCTCGCAGCGATCTTAGGTGGGCGGCGGGCAAGCTGAATGAGAGCCTCGCGGCGTACGGCGACGGCACTATCCGGCGCGCGGCGGCGGCGTGGCAGGCCGCGCCCCGGTGCTTCCCGCTGGGCAACCCCGACGGCGCGGTGATCACGATGGGGAGCTCGAACCGGTTCCCGATGTACGAGGGCAACGACTTCGGGTGGGGACGGCCCCTCGCCGTACGGAGCGGGCGCGCCAACAAGTTCGACGGCAAGATGTCGGCGTTCCCGGGACGCGCCGGGGACGGCAGCGTGGACATCGAGGTGTGCCTGCCACCGGAGACCATGGCGGCGCTGCTCCGCGACGCCGAGTTCATGCAGTACGTGTCGTGCCCGTCGCATCTGTTGTGATGTACTGTACCGGTGCCGTGCGTGCGGGCGCGAGTGGGGGCCATCGGCCGTCGTGACATGCCGTCGGGCGGCGTCAGCGCTGCTGTTTGGATTGCTCGGTCGTCCTTGCCTTTCGCGAGTACTACTAGCTTAGCTGGTACCAAGACATTGTATCTGTCTCGCTTTTTCGGAGTGCTGCGTGTAATCGTGTTAGTTAGCAACTACTTGTAGTACTTGGAATTTGGAAATGACTCTTATGCTGCAGCCTGCAAGCGATGCAACAGCGGGGACAATATGAACCGTGTAGCAAGAGTTAGAAACAAGTTTCTCAAAATGTTGGCACTACTGAACAGTTCATCAGATCGCGAAAGCTACCTTGTTAAAAGCTACATACTCCCTCCATCTCCATCCCAAAAAAAAAATTAAGGAAGTTTAACTCAATACAAACCCAGAGTTACTTTTTTTTAATGATACAGAATCACATCTTTTTGAGGCGGAGGTAGGACATCAGAACTGAAAACGGTACCGATATTTTCCGACCGTATTCGGGACCGAATTCGTTTAGAGAGGTTTAGATCTGTCCGTATCCGAGTCCGAATGTTTAACATCCGATACCGTATCCGTATCCGAATACTTAAATCGTATATTTATGATGTCGACATCGAATCATATCTTATCCGACATGATTGACATTATCCGTATTCGAATCCGAATCCGACCAGAAATATGAAAACAAATATGATATCGGTGATATCCGTTCGTATCCGATCCGTTTTCATCCCTAATCAGAACCTAGGGCCGAAGCTCACATGATCTAGTAATATATCATTTTCCAACCTATACTTGCATGCCAGTTGAATTTTCAACCCAAAAATACAGAATCGGCTTTATATTTCCTAAAGCAGTCGAAATTTATGTTAATATGTAGAAGTTCATTACTATTCATTTTAAATTAGAAAATGTGAAAATAGTTTTTTTTAAAAAAATGTTATATATTTGTTGGTGCTCTATTTGGATCCCATTTGTTCATAGTACTAGTGTTTTGTCGCTTGCAGCCACACCCGTTATTTATGTAAATTGTTGTTTTATACGCTGTATGATCACATAACTAGTTGACTGCATGATATTTGAGTTACTGCCATGTTTGAAACCTATAATGTAATCAAACAATCAACATAAAGTAAAACTCTAGCTATGTATAATCACTAAATAGGATCTATACATGTGGTAGAATGGCTTTGTGAGGTTTGTTTCATACTGTATTCCACATCTATATACTCATAAAATGCCAGATCCTCTTGTATATATTCAGGTCTGATTCAATGCAAACGACAATTTAAATAAATAATGAGTATGACTATGAGCAATAAAATAATAGAAACGAAAATAAAATATGATCTAAATAACCTAAATATATAATAATAAATAGATAGATATAGTCTTGTATTTTTTATCATAAAAATCAAGGACTTAAATTCAGTCTAACAGATTTTATTATAAAAATCTAACTTGTTTGTTTGGCTGATAAGCCATGACATTTGTTGTGAAAAAAATTCTGTTGAATGGCTGGCAGATTCGGTTGATAAACTCAAGCGAACTAGCTAGCTATATGTTTGGTTCGCTTCAATTAATCCTCTTAGTGACACGACTGAAGCACACTTAAGCAATGTGTAAATTCTCTCAAAAGGTTCTGCCGTCAATGACAAATCTTCACAGCACCAGCAACTCCACAGGCAACGCATTATTTAGTTCAAAAAATTTCAAGATTCTCCACCACATCAAATTTTTTGACACATGTATAGAGTATTAAATATAGACAAAAATAAAAACTAATTATACAGTTTGTCTGTAATTTGCAAAATGAATTCTTTAAACTTAGTTAGTCTATAATTAAATAATAATTAACAAATACAAACGAAAATGCTACATTATCCAAAACTAAAAAATTTTGCCAATAAACAAGGCCTAAGAGCATCCGTAGTGATGAGTCATCTCGTGGAAGAGAGAATGACACTTATACAGAGAACGAGTTGACTCATCTAGAAACTAATTCATCCTTCTCCAATCGATTCAGTAGCACAATAGACTCTGGCCGACAGCACGAACGAGGTTACGTGCAGATGTCTTCACTCCGCTACAACAAGCCGACGAGAGTTTATGCCATGGTGTGCATGCATCCCTTTGTCCTTCAAAATGGTATTTCATTCATGAAGAGTTGACTCTAAATATTGTATCGGTTCATCCTCTCTCCTTGATGAGTCGATTCGTCCAATGGTTAAACCGATTCAATGAGACGCCAGCTAGGACGATGAGTCGTTTTATTTTGCCCGCTGTGGGTGCTCTAAGGTCAACGTTGTCCATCTCGCATCTCAAGACGGTCACTTTGCTGGAAAAAAATTTCTCTGCAGTCGTGTTGTATACCGACTACCGTGCAACACCGACTCCAGGCCGTCCATGTATCTTTTGTGCGTATCTTGATGCGTTCATTCTCTGCGGAGCCGCAACATGCGGGCTGATGGGGCAGTTACGGCTGCCAATGCGCTGAATTAACCGCCTGCATCACGAACCGTGACTGCAATGTCCTGGGCCGATTTCGGCCCAATGTGTAACATGCGGGCTGATGAGTGCAGAGAATATTTTCCCCACTTTGCTAGCCCATCGACCGTTGCGTACCGAATCTGCTCTGTTGCTGATGCTGGCAACTCCTGTTAATACGCGCCTTAGGGCCCACTAGCTTTCGGATGTTAATGGCCACGGCCCACGGGCCACCTAATGGACAACCCATGGTAAAATGTCGAGGAGTACACTAATTTTGTATAAAATGAAATACTGTTAAATATCCGGTAAATTTAGCTGATAAATTTATATCTTTTTCTTTTCTTTCCTAGCGTGATGGCAGACTACACGTAGCACGACAAGAGATATTGCTGCCGGTGCTCAATACGACGTCGCGCACGGCGAGGAGCACGTGTGGTTGGCGCTCGACAACGACGACACGGTCACGCAATGAAACGCAAATTCCAGGACGGCTCACACAATGGCAGACCGGTGGGTGCATCACCAACCTCTGCATCGCCGAGCTCGAAGACCGATAAATTTTCTTGTTGATGTCTATGATAAATGAACGTGTAACGTGCTTCCTCTGTGGAAGACCGATAAATTTTCACCTTGTTATTTTTATGTCCTGGATAAAAGCTTAGCATATTGTACATTTTGTACTATTGCTGTATTGCAGAGTAAATTCAATCATGCTATTTTTAGATTACAACGGTGTAACTTTGTCAACGCGTGATCACCATGCCTCCAGGTCCAGGATTATGCCGGTATACCCTGTAGGTCCGTCGATATCATGATGACGCAGGTAAGGACATATTGGAGCTTGCTGTAATCGCTCATGATAACAAGGATCACTAGCTGCTTGGGCCTTGGTCATCTTCTCCAGCATCGTGTAGATCTCCTCAGGAAGTTGTTCATCGGTCGTAGGCTTATGATTTTTTTTTTTGGGGATTTGTTGTATCTGTCAAATCACCCTTTCTACTCAGTCATTGGTGGATTTATTTGATTTCTTCCCTGTGAAGTCGCTAAAAGGTACGTTTGCGTAAAAGGTGGCCACACACTAGACTAGAGTATTAAACAAATGTGCTGATTGCAGTTTGATAAATCCTCGCTAGACCAGTGCACACCAGATCGTGTCATATTCTCGGGCTCACTGAAAAACCTATTTTTTTCACGACCACGCCGTTGCGTGTTTTTCATTAAGCAGAATAAAGGTGAATCAAAGTTCAGGACCTTACAAACCGGACACGCAATAGTAACAACCAGAAGAACCGACCACCCTACCAAGCGAGACAAGGAACTACAGGCTACCAAAAGAGAGCAACAGAGGCGGCACACTAAAACCTGGCAAGCAAAACACCAAGTTGAGTGCAACCGGCCGACTCCCAAGCCCGCGCTTCAGACAACATGGCCTCAAAGAGCGCGGTCGGGAGTGACGCCGCTGAACCAAAGGTTCTAGCATTCCTTTCCTTCCAAAGCAACCAGCCAATCAAGAAGACCAGGGTGTCGAAGCCCCTCCGCAACGTTTTAGGCACCAGCTTGCGGCTGCTGATCCACCAATGCGGCACCCTTTCTTCCGCAACGGTGTCCACATCCTGTAGTTGCAGCTTAGACAACCAAATGAACCACACTTGTCGACTCAAGCAGCAGCCAAGCAAAATGTGATCCAAAGTTTCCGGAGCCTGATCGCACAAAACACATTCATCGGATTGCTGCAACCCATGTCTAAACCTCCTGTTTCCCGTCCAGCAGCGGTCATGGAGGCAAAGCCAAAAGAAGAAACGAACCCGGGCCGGCGCGGCTGTCTTCCACAGCTCCTTCGCACCAAGGACCGGCGAGGATCCTAGAAACATGGCGCCATAGGCACTCGCAGCCGAGTACTGCCCGTTCGCCGAGAGCCTCCAGATGAAGGTGTTTGGACCGTCCACCAGCTGCATCTCCTCCAGCTTGTCGCAGAGCAGGCCGAACTGGATGAGGAAGCGCTGAGTGAACGCGCCCTCCAGGTGCCGTACCCAGACATGTCCAGGCAAAGCTTCAGCAACTAAGGCTCTGAGCTTCCTCTTCTTCACTGCAGCGACCACTAGGGGCGCGAAGGAGTCGATCCTCTGACCATGCAGCCAAGCATCGGTCCAGAAGAAGATGGACCTTCCATCTCCAAGGGAACAGATAGTGGCTGCTTGGAACAAGTGTATCACCTGTCGCTCGGCTGTGCGCGGTGGCCTCCCATTGGTGCGGTCTTGCCAGACCCAACGCGCACGCAACGTCACACCCACGCGCCGGAGGTCCGAGACCCCTAGACCGCCTAGCTCCTTCGGTCTTGTGACCACGGGCCATGCCACCTTGCAATGGCCACCACCCACCTCATCTCGTCCAGACCAGATGAAAGCCCGCCGAAGCTTGTCGATCGTGGCAATTGCCCAAGGAGAAAGGCAAACAGCAATGGCGGTGTGTACCGGAATGGCAGACAGAGTCGCCTTAGTGAGAGCCGTTCGACCAGGCGCGTTGAGCAGTCCACCATTCCAACCCGGTATCCGGGCAGCGACCTTATCAATGAGTGGCTGCTCATCGGAGCGCTTGAGACGAAATACCGACAGCGGGATCCCAAGATATCTGCAGGGGAACTGGACCTGCAAGCAGTTAAGAGTAGATTGGACCAAACTCAACTCCTCTTCACTGCAGTTGATAGGCGTCGCAGCACTCTTCTCTAGGTTTGCCACCAGGCCGGTGGCGAGGCCAAAGATATGGAGCACTGCTTTAACTGCTTCCAAGCTTTGCCTGTCCGGTCTCACAAACATCACTAGGTCATCAGCATATAAGCTAACACGGTGACCCAACAGACCAGCCACGGGCTCCAGCAGGCCTTGCTGCTCCAACCATCCTAGCAAACGATTGAGCACATCCATGACCAAGACAAAAAACATTGGTGAAAGGGGGTCACCCTGCCGGAGCCCCCTTGCATGACAAATTCGACACCCTGGCCTGCCATTAAGTAGTATCTTTGTGCTCGAAGAGGACAACACATTTGACACCCAATTGCACCAACGTCGACCGAACCCTGCATGCTGTAAAACTTCCAGTAGAAAAACCCAAGCCACCGAATCAAAGGCTTTCGCAATGTCCACCTTGAGCAAAACACAAGACTGCCGCCGTCTGTAAATCTCCTGGCAAGCCCATCTCACGTCATGGAAATTATCATGAATGCTTCTCCCCCGAATGAACGCGCTCTGGTTCTTGAGGACCAACCTATCAAGAACCGGCGCCAACCTGGCCGCCATGCATTTAGTAAGTAGCTTCCCAAAGCTGTGTACTAAACTAATCGGCCGAAAGTCTTTAATCTCCTGGGGGCGTCTTTTTTCTTAAGCAACACCAGGAAGGCCTCATTGACATGGTGCAAACTGCGTGCATCTTGAGCCCAGAAGGCGTTGAAAGCATTCATGATGTCCCTTTTGATCGTTGGCCAAGCCACCTTGTAAAAGAGCCCCGTGAACCCATCTGGTCCAGGGGCTTTCTCATTGGGTAGACCTTGGATGACCGACCACACCTCCTCCTCCGAGAACAGGGACTCCAAGCAAGCCAGATCCAAGGAGGGCATGCCAATGACATGGAAGTCGAACCTTCTGGAGCGGACAAAGTTGGTGCCCAGTAAAGCGTTATAGTGGTCGTAGAGGACCTCCGCCATGGCTGCATCGGTTACCAGCTGGGCACCCTCAACGTGTAGTGACTCAATTCTGCCTTTCCTTGTCCTGTGGCAGGCCTGCAGGTGGTAGAACCTAGTGTTGGCATCGCCTTCCTTAAGAAACCGCACCCGCGCACGCTGCCTCGCAATGGTACGCACCAAGGAGGCCAGGCCAAGGACCTTCATCTTGAGTGCACGGCAAAGAGCAGCTTCCCACACTGAAAAACCTTTGAATAATAGTTTGAGAGAGACACTATTGAGATTGGTGCATTTAGAGCATCTCCCACTGTCGACGAAAGCTAGTCGGCAGTCTACCTTGGGGTATACCCACGGTAGTAGTTTATCGGTAGACGGTGCGCAAACTACGAACTCGATGGTGACGCAAGACACGGACAAGCTTTTTATCCAGGTTCGGCCGCCGAGTTGGCGTAATACCTACGTCCTGCGTCTGGTTGTATTGGATTGTGTTGAGAGAATATGATGTGATATGGTCTGTCCTCTAGGGGACCCCTGCCCCTCCTTATATATCCTGAAGGGACAGAGTTACAAGCAAAGTATCCTATTTGGTACAAAATCTTGTAGCCTTGCGGTGCACGCCGACCAGTCGTGCGCCGCACGTCTTCATCTTGTGGGCCGAGCCACCTCTGATGGTGCGGCCCATATAGGCCCATGAGGGTATAGGGGTTTATACCCCCACAGCTAGTCCCCGAGCACCATGTATTGTGATGTAACACGCCGTCTTGAGCTTCTTCGATCAGCGAGGCTTGACGTCTTCAATAAACAGGAAAGTCGCCCAAACAGTTGCAACGGTATTTTGACCAACTCAAAAGACAGTTGATCAACATTGACATCAAAGAAGTAGGTTGTTCGAAGAATGCATGGTGCTCCAAATTAAAAAAGATTTCTTTCCTGGTGAAGTGTGCCCACTTTACTTTTCTGAAAAGTATAGTCTTTCAAAAAGCAAGCACATTCACCGCAAGGTGAAGTGTGCCCACTTAGTCCCCGAGCCTGGTAGTAGGTGACGTAGGCACGTGGTGCCAGGGTCAAAAAGAAAAGTCCTCAAAGAAATTCTGAAACTGAGATGCATCGTCAGATGCATCGTACCGATGTAGTCCCCGAGCTTGCTGGAAGGCGAAGTATGAGCCTTGTAGCAAGGTCTAAAAAATCAGTCCCCGAGCATATCACGCTCGTATGCAATTGAATAGACTAATCGACCAGTCCCCGAGCATAGAACGCTCGGTGGTCGGTACAGTCCCCGAATTCTCAAATTGGTGGGCTGGTCGACCAGTCCCTGAGCGTATAGTGCTCGGTGGTCGGTGCAGTCCCCAAGCTCTTAAATTGGTGAGCTGGTCGACCAGTCCCCGAGCGTACAGTGCTCGGTGGTCGGCACAGTCCCCGAGCACGACGTAGGGACCGGTGGACAAGTCCCCGAGCGTGGTTGGGAACGTAAACGTGCTCGGTGGTCGGCACAGTCTTCGAGCAAAGCATAGAGAGTAGTCGACAAGTCCCCGAGCGTGGTTGGGAACGTAAACGTGCTCGGTGGTCGGAGCAGTCCCCGGGCACAGCGTAGGGAATAGTCGACGAGTCCCCGAGCGTAGCTTGTCGACTGGGCCAAACCCCTGAAAAATAAATATAAAGAATAGGTAGTACATGATGTATAAATAAACTTTAGATAAAAATCAGTACTGAGATAAGTTTTAGATTTTTTGTTATAAAATTAGCACAAGTAGTTAATTCATCCTAGAGCTTGTACCAGCTCTGGTCTAGCCAACAATCAGCATGAGGTGCGGAACCTAGGCATGCGTAGGATTGTCAGCCACGTCAGAGAGTACTGCCGACCACCCGGAACGCAGAGGGCGGATCTCGTGCACGTGTAGGGAGGAGTCGGAGACAATACCGGCTCTGGAAAGCTCGTGTAGGAGAAAAAACTAGTCGGCTAAAAAAAGTTTGTTTTGAAGAATAATAATCTTAAAAATATTATGCTAAAAATAAATAAAATATTAGAAGTGTACTTATCTTTGAAAGAAAGTCTAGTCGGTGACGACAAAATTGTCCGGCCCTCGAGCTTTTCGACTTGTCATGACGGTGGTCGCTGTTGTCATAGCGTCGTTCTTCGCGGCGATTATTATTGCGACTGGTGGTCAAAGCAAGTAGGCCAAACAATTCGGTCGATGGCCCGAGCAGGTCGGTGTTGTCGATCTGCCTCCCTTTGTAGCAGGGAAGCGTGCGACGCGTTGTCGGCGTGGTCGGAAACGTTGCTGGTGTGGTCAAAGTCGTAGCCAGCGTGGTTGGAGCTGCAGCCGACGTCGGTGAAGAAGTGATCGGCACAGATTGGATCTACGCCTCCTTCGCGGTCGTGGTGGTGAAGCTGTTGAAGCTGACGGTGAACGTGAAGCCGCCCGCCATGGCCACGAAGTTTGGGATGATGGCCATCTTGTTCGTTTAGGAGAGCTGTACGCACACCCCCTACCTGGCGCGCCACTGTCGACGAAAGCTAGTCGGCAGTCTACCTTGGGGTATACCCACGGTAGTAGTTTATCGGTAGACGGTGCGCAAACTACGAACTCGATGGTGACGCAAGACACGGACAAGCTTTTTATCCAGGTTCGGCCGCCGAGTTGGCGTAATACCTACGTCCTGCGTCTGGTTGTATTGGATTGTGTTGAGAGAATATGATGTGATATGGTCTGTCCTCTAGGGGACCCCTGCCCCTCCTTATATATCCTGAAGGGACAGAGTTACAAGCAAAGTATCCTATTTGGTACAAAATCTTGTAGCCTTGCGGTGCACGCCGACCAGTCGTGCGCCGCACGTCTTCATCTTGTGGGCCGAGCCACCTCTGATGGTGCGGCCCATATAGGCCCATGAGGGTATAGGGGTTTATACCCCCACACCCACAGCATTAGCATCTCCAACAATTCACAGGTCTGGTGAGGCCTGATCTAGTCGTCCCTGACGGGCCTCCCAGCACTGGCATGGTAGGTCCTCCCCAGCGGCACCCCTCCCTCGCGGTGGATTTCCTTCTCCAGCAGCGGCCTTCCCCTGCCTATTCCCATCCCCGGCGGCACACTACTGATGCCCAAGTTCATCCATGGCAACAAGGAGGATGATAAATGGGTTCCACATGTCATTGACTGTTCGAATAAATTTGGGAGTCATGATTTAGGTAGTATTGTTGGAGTTGTTGAAGAAAAAAATAGGTAGTATTAAAATAGGTATGATGGCTATCCAAACAAGGAAGTATTGCTAAAAAAATACTCTTAGAGTTGTTCTAAGGTCAGTAAAGCTATTTAGAAGGAGCCTCTAGTCGAGACAGAGAGAGAATATAAATTAAGGTTGGGAAAGTGTTCAGGAGAAATAAAAGTAACAAAACTTGTATGTCTGTAGTAGGGACGAAGGGAGAATATAAATTAAGGTTGGGAAAGTGTTTAGGGTTTGGAGAAATATAATAAGTAATAAAACTTGTATGTTTTGATCGATTGGACATCTCAATTGATAGTACTCTTCTATATTTATTTATGTTATAGGGTGAGAGGTTTTATCCCAGTGGAAACCCAAAAAAAAATTACGATCACGCCGAAGACGCGTATTTCATTAAGCAGGAAGGAGTTTGCAAGAAACAACGACAAGAAACACACACCGACCGAACCACAAAGAAATAAAACCGAAACAAACAAACGCGGCCAGCAACCACATTTACAGCAGCCCAGCAGAGAAAAACTGGAGCAAGAAAGCGAGAAATATATCACGAAGGTGACATTAAAACTAACCCAAATCAAACACGAAACCAGGACGGCTAAACCGCCAGTGCGCGTATTCAGCACGGGGCTACCGGCTACCGATTTTGACTGCAAAGTACAAACGTCAAATAATAATGGTCAGCACCGAACAACTGCAAGAACCAGAAAGAGTTGTAGCAAATAGTGTTGTCCCAAAATTATAGATTTCGAATAGCATGACTAAGGCCTTGTTTAGATCATTTTTTTTGAATTTAGATATTATAATACTTTCGTTTGTATTTAACAATTATTATCTAATTATAGACTAACTAAGCTTAAAAGATTAATCTCATAAATTACTGTACAATTAGTTATTTTTTATCTATATTTAATGCTCCATGTATGTGTCGCAAGATTAGATGTAATGGAACCTTAAAAAGTTTTTGAATTTTAGGTGCAATTAAACAAGGCCTAAGCACAAGTGCTTGCATTTACAGCTAATTCTCTTGGGCAAGATTTCAATCTTGAAACTACAATAATGCTTGACTGCCTATTGATGATACTCATAGGGTTAGAGATCCGTAAGCTCGTATGGGTATTGTTGACCTCATATATAGGGCATGTTTAGTTCCTGAATGCAAAATGTAAAATATCAATTACTCTGAAACGATGAAATGTAAAATGTTAAAATTTTAAGTTATGTTTAGTTTTATAGAATTCATTATCCTCGGCCTCTTAAAACTCTTTTGGAATTTTTTTGTTTCTTGAGACCAAAAATAACAAATGGAGAATATCTACCTTTTATCAAAGAAATTGTATGGTGTTTAATGGACCAAAATTTAGAATTTTTTTTGATAAAAGAGGAACTAAATACTGCTTTCGTAAAAAAAGACATCCGAGCCAGCTTAGGCCCTGTTTAGTTCCCCACCCAAAAATTTTTCATTCATCCCATCGAATCTTTGGACACATGCATGGAACATTAAATGTAGATAAAAAACTAAACTAATTACACAGTTTAGTTGAGAATCGCGACACGAATTTTTTAAGCCTAGTTACTCTATGATTAGCCTTAAGTGATACAGTAACCCATATATACTAATGACAGATTAATTATGCTTAATAAATTTGTCTTGCAGTTTCCTGACGAGCTATGTAATTTGTTTTTTTATTAGTTTCAAAAAAACCCTCCCGATATCCTTCCGACATATTCGATGTGACATCCAAAAAATTTTCATCCCCAATCTAAACAGGCCCTTATGCACCGTGACCATTCTCTCATGGAATGTCCGAGATGCAGTCAAAGACAGTTGTGAAAGACAGAAACGCCAAGCTCCCGGTTTCCAAGGCGGGAGAGCGAGGCCGGGAGCCAGGAGAAACCAAAGGAAAAGTAGTGCGCGCGCAAAAGACGACGGCAGGAACGCCGGCGCCCCTGCCGTACTGCAGCACTGCGACTTGCCCGCGACCTGACCTGCCCAGCCGGCGCAGTCGTCTGTCGCCCGCCCCAGCGCTCGATCGGGCAGCGATTCCATTCTGATTCACAGCAGACCACCCACATTCCCGAGAAAACGTCCCCCCGAAATGCTCAATGATTGGTGCCCGCGCGCCGCATCGTCCATGCCGCACACGTCGCGTCCCATGTCGTCATGCCTCGGCCAGCGCGCACGCCGCGCCGGGGCAGCCCCCACCGTGTCCGGTGTCCCCTTCCGCGAGCACCGCCGCGCCCCGGCCGCCCCCCGTCCCGTCAATTCCATGTCTCCTCGTCGCGTCGCATTGTGCGAGCTGTCCCTGAGAACGGCTTCGGCTTTAGCCCGAACCGGCAGACCGGCGGGGTTCAGCATGGCTCCGCTAGCGGCCAGCCTCAAAAGAACTGCGAGCTCGGCCTCTTACTCTGACAGTCATGTTCTCCTTCCCCCCTCTCGCTCTGCCTCCTTTACTTTTCCGTCTCCAGCTTCGGTTACGCTTGGATCCTTTGCAAGATCTGCATCTGCTTGCTCGCTTCCGCTGGAAATATTCTCCGGCCACCACCACCGGCGCAAGGCAACAAGAATATACCGCCCCTCGGGCACCAACCCACACGTCGGGGCCTCGTCTCGTCTCCTGTTGCCCTGGGCCTCTGCATCCCCTCCCCTGCTTTAAAGCTGCAAGCCTTGGCGGGTTCCTGGTCATATTGAATCGATGAACCACTCTGCACTGCAGTCTGCTCATCGCTTCTCTGATGTCTGATCCGATCGATGCCACCACCATAGCGGTCAATTAGACCACCAGCCATAGCTTTTCTTTCAGTGCCTTGTGTCTCAGTCTCCCTTTGCTTCTTTTTCTTTTCTGCTCTAGCATGCAGCGCCTTTCATGCTCTTGTCACATACTTGCAGTAGTCTGCTTGCTTTTTTTTTCCCCCCTTTGAGCTGAGTGAGTGAGACCGAGAGGCACAGGCACTAGCCCTTGCCGTATAAAACGTGTCGTGCGTAGGCGACTAGAGGCTGTCCCGGTGGTACGCGCGCGCACACTATATTGGGGCTGCATCAGGCATCCAACCGGCCGGCGAGATGAGGAGGAAAGGGAGCGAGTGTACAAGGATCAGCCCAGCTGAGATCGGCGCCGGCACGCCCATGCTCTCCCTGGCGTCCAGCAGATCCGCCCGGAGGGTGCCGTCGTCGGACCGGGACCGGCCTCGGCAAGTGCGGGGCGCATGCGGCTCTCGCCTGCTGCGGAAGGCGCGGTGGACGGCCGCCCGCTTCTACAGGCGAGCGAGGGTGAGCATCGTCAGGGCGTTTCGGTCCTCGTCGTCGACGACGACCAAGAAAGCAGCGGCTGCTGCCACTGCTGCTTCACCGGATTGCACGCCGGCGAGGCATAGCAGTAGGCGGCAGCAGCAGTCCGCGCCACCGGTGGCCGTCGTCGATGACTCGCACAAGAGCGAAGCGGTGGAGGAGTGCATCAGGTTCATGAACTCGTCGTCGAGGAAGTACCGGTAGAGTTCTCCGGGGGTTCTGTGTGCGCGGATGCTGTGGCGTCTTTCTTGTATTTGTTCCTTCTTCTTTTTTTCTTTTCTTTTGCCTTTCATCTATGTGCGCATCTGATCAAACCTTGTACTTGAGAAACATACTGGTTACTGCTTTGATCTTTGTGTACCCTGAAATCTCTCATTACCGTCGGCTATCAAAGTCTGTCTGTCAGTGAGTCTGTTTATATATATTTTTTCATTTGAGTGGAACAACATTTTTCACCTTATTAAGTAAGCAATTCTGTGTAACTAGCAGATATTTATTTCTACCACAACATTATGGTAAAAACAGGAGCTGGCGTCTCCGGTTGATGACTCGATGTCCTATCGCTCTAAATATGTTTGTTTCTTGTTCGAGATTTTTCTTCTTCAATCTTCATGTACTATCCGAGCGATCAGCATAAACTAGAGCTAAATCTATGATATCATTTTCTTATCTGTCAGAAGACGAACAACGAAAGCCATATTCAACGAAGCAGATAGAGGAGATAAGAAAACATATGTAACTTCTGGACATCGTACTGGACCCAATCAGTCCAACCTACGGTGAAACAGAAAGAGAGATTACATTGACAAAGGGAAGCATATGTATAAGCAAAAAGGAAAGAAAGATTGCAATGAAAGACAAAAGACGGAAATGTACGTAGCAGAGAGCTGTTTGTGTTTGGATTGAAGCCCGGGTAGGCAGCACACTTTCCTGCATCTATAACCTAATAGAGCATGTGTACAAGAGTTTTAAAAACACATTTCCAACCTTGATTTTTTTTGGTAAGATAAAAAAAACACTATTAAACAACTCCCTATCTCAACTCTCGATCTCTCCGGTCTCCACATTTGGGGAATCGATATAATCACGCGGAAATATGCACACCTGTATCAATCATCCAATAAGGAGTAAAAACAAGGTTCAAGGCTCCTGATGCAATTGTACGAAAAAAAAGTATAATTATTGTTTTTTAGATAATGGATAAAAATCCGGCCTCTACATCCGAGGATGTACACAGCCCATTATTACAGAACTTGGATCAAATGCAAAAGAGAAAGCCATAGTCTTATAAAAACGACCAGGACACTAGTTCAAACAATATAAATGTTTCCATCCTTTATTGGAAAACTCTAAAACAATGACTTCTAATTTCTTGCTCATCATCGAGAGCGCGTCCTTGGCTTGCTCTTCACGCTGCAATTGAGCCCAAAAGCGTAACCAGTACGCTCCCCTGAAAATGACCTGCATAATAGAGTTAGATTTTATTCTATTAAAAACAACATCATTACGGCATCTCCAAATAGCCCAAAACATAGCAGCCACCCGCACCCAAATTAAATTTTTAATTTTTTTATTTTGATTAGATAGCCAATTACCAAACATATGGCTGATTGATCTAGGTTGAGTCAGGTTGATATATTCGAAAATACTCTTTGATTTCTGGTGAAAAAAATGTCTTCTATCTTTATAGCAATATTTTAAGAATGATCGAAGATTTATTTAAAAATAATTGGAGAACTGCTCGTAACTTTTTTTAGCCACCTGAAAACTTCATTGATTTCCCAATGGATACAACAAAACTGGTTCAACAAGATTCATATAGGGCACAGGGCAGATGTGCGCGTTTGCCTTTACACGAATGGATACACGTATAGTATATATACATATACATACGTGGATGTCCACATCTATTCCATTTGTTTTCTCAATCTCAAGAAAACAAAATAAAACTCATACCGTCTTCTCGCATTTCGTCCGTGCTTTCAACCTGTTGGGTCGCTGGGCCGACCTGGGCTACAACACAGACGAGCCCAGTAAGCATTATGTTCCTTCCTGCGACGAGCCTACGAGCCCATTTGTTTCCAGCCCTTCCAAACTGAAATGATGGGCTCTGATTAGTACAGGCTTCCTCCATTTCCTTTGCAAAAAGGCATGGCCTTCAGGATGATGATGCTTGACTTGTGCTCTTTGTGGCCAAGCGCCTGAGACCACTAAACACATGTTCTCGCTAGGGAGCTTTGGTTGGCGCCGCCGCGCCGTTGGCCTGTCGACGCTCGTTCCTGAGAACGCCGAAGACACTGCTTCATGGTGACAACGGCATAGGTTTCACACCTCCGCGCGACCGGCTTTCGGCTCCTTGATGTTGAATATCTGCTGGAGCTTATGGAAGGAAAGGAACAACCGGACGTTTGTGAGACCTGCTATGGGAACCCTCGGGTTGTTCCGGCCAGTAGTGGCGGAGCCAGAGGACTAGGTTCAGACGCTCGCTGCAGCTTTGCACAGTTTGGTCGCAAAACACAGGCGCAAATGTAACCATAATTATATGTAATCTACAGCTAGGTGTGCCGTCTCCGCTCACAATGGACCCTCGCCCATTGTGAATGTGCGCTTGTGTAAGAGCATCTCCAAGGGTTTTGCATTTGGAGTTTGCATTTGAGTAATTTGCCAAAAAGCTCCAAAAGAGGTATCCAATGGTTTTGCATTTGGAGTTTGCAATTTGGGCAACTTGACAAATGAGGGAGCAAACTTGGCAAAAATGCCAAGCTGTGGACGACTTTGCAAACCCGATCGCGTGTGCAAAGTCACGCGCGAGGAAAGCGCGTGCGCCTGGAGATCTTCTATTTTTATCGTTTGCCAAGTCCAAATGCCAATTCCCTTGGAGATGACCTATTTGTATCCTTTGCATTTTGTTATGAGAGTTTGCAAATATCAACAAATGCCAAGTCAATTTGCCAAAGCCTTTGGAGATGCTCTAACGGTAACTGTTATCCTCTTAATAGAAAAGGGTGAATGGCCCGATCACAGAAAAAAAAAATTTGTAACCGATTTTTCCTTATTCGGGTAAAAAAGACTTTTCCCTTATCCAATTCTGGCCTACTCCTTTTCCTTTGAAAGATATTTTTTCGGTAATGATATCAACCGGTCGTCCGTCCTTTGACTCGTACGCCTGACGCATCTCAGTTCCGTGACTGCTTCCGCTCCCTCTACTCCCCTCATGGCCTCACTTGCTCCGTCTACACTCAATCTCCCTTGCGCCTGCGACCCTCCTACTCCCTCGCGCCCCTCTGTTCGCGCTCTCCACTACATCCACTCCCTGCTGCACCACCGCGCGCGTCTTTAGATTTGCTTGTGCCCCTGGAAGAAACGCGCTCGGGAAACCTTTGTTGTCGTTCTGCCTCCAGCGCTTCCTTCCTCCCTCCCCTCACCGGAGACGAGGACCTCTGCAGCGACTTCGGCATGGTAGGTCATCCTTCGCTAGATCTGGGCTCTTCACCTCGTCTTCCTCCTTTTCCTCTTTCGGATCTGAGCCTCCTTCTCCTTCTCCTTGAAGGGGCGTTGTGTTTTTGTGTTTTTGTACGATTTTTTTTTCTGTTTCTCCCATGTTGCAATAGGGTTGTTGCGATATTGTAACATATGATTTTCAAATGTTGCATTAGGATTTTTAGGTCATTGCAATAGATGTGTTTTCCGATATTACAGTGCTTTGAGATGTTGCAATAGTAAATTTTTGATGTTGCAGCAACATAAATTTTGATGTTGCAATACATGGTTTTTTTCGATGTTGCAATATTTTTTTTTGATGTTGTAGTATATATTTTTGAATGTTGCAATATTTTTTTTATGTTGCAGTATATATATTCGGATGTTGCAATGCATGTTTTTCATTATTGCAATACATATTTTTGCGATGTTGTAGTATTTACAATCCAATGTTGCACTACATATTTTTCCCATATTTTTTTTTGCAATGTTGCAGTTGAAGTGTTTCATGCTCTTTTGGGACAAGGGCACAGTCAGGGAGGGGACTACGTTGGGACTGAGGGACAGGGCAGTGGAAGACACGAGTTCCGATCTATCCCCTAGGATGCACAGAGGGCGGACACGCTTCCGTGCGCAGGGGGCAGTGGGGGGCAAGTGGGGTTCGTAACGGACATGCTCTTTTGGGACAAGGACACGGTTGAGGGGGGGGGACTGCGTTGGGACCGAGGGATAGGGCACGATTGGGGAGCGGAAGACATGAATTTTGATATATTCCCTACATTGCGCAGTGGACGGACAGACTTCCGTGTGCAGGGATAGTGGGGGCGAGCGGAGTTTGTAACGGACCGGTGTCCGGACGCACTCATGCGCCGGACGTCCAGGCGCTAGAACTTCCGATATTTTTTTATCTAGTACACCCTCTTTCTCTTACTTTTGCAAGTGCACGCTTCTCATTTTTGTTATTATTCTATATATAGTTGTTTCGTTGACCTTCTCTTTACAATTTGCTATATAGAAAATTAAGTGGACTGCCAGATTAATTTGCAAATAATCCGAAACAAAAACGTACTAAGTTTTAGAAAATTGGTTAATGGTAAAGCGGAAAGTACATGACCTATTTACAAATTAATTTGTAAACCAAACATTCTGCAACACTTGTACTTTTTTCTACCAAACATTCTGCAACATAGTACTTCTCCTTTTCGGCTGGTGAGGGCGTCAGGCAAATCGAATGATTCTTTTTTCATAGTTTGAAACCTACAAAGCTGCACATGGAATGTGGTACAACACAGTACCAGTATGTTCACTGTTCGCATGCAGATTTAGTCAGTGTGAAAAGAGTCAACAAACAAGAGAGCATGGCCCAGATGGCCGAAAAGTTAGCAGCTAGCTTTGAAACTCCATGTCCAACGACAAGCATCCAAAGCAAACTGATCATATAGCCAACAAAGTCCTAGAGGCAAGCGGGTGGTGGTTGACTATCACATGCTGTGAACAAGTCAGAAGTAATTTCTTATGATGATAGCCAGAACCAGCACAAGCACTCACGGTACCACGAGCTCACGGTTAAAATTTGGGTGGCCGTAGCACGACAGTTTGAATCCAATGCATGCATCCTGTAAAAGCCTGGTGTGTTCCTACTGTATTCGTCTTTAGTTCCCACCGTACCTAGCTAACGCAATATATCCATGCGTGAATCACACATCACAAGCCACACAAACATATAAAACAAAACAGTCAAGTTCATAGAAGGGTCAAAGACGCTCAGAGCATATATATATAATATATATATATATATATATGCAATACATTAGCATTGGTGTGTGATAGACCGGTCGAAACTGACTACATTACAGGAATTACCATATATAGGTATATAATTACCATATATAGGTAAATTTGAAAATGACTATGGAATTTAGATATGTCATCAGTAGTGAGCACAAGGTTAATTAATTTTAGTATGCCATGAAGGTAGCACCAGAAATGAACGAAAGAAGTGGCACGCATGCAGTACTCTCTCATGATGAAAAGATCAACGAAAAGGCAGCTGAAATCTCAGCTGCATGCTCTTTCCCTGATCCTCTCAGATTCTTCATGCAACGTCGTTGGTAGCGCGTACGTACATCAGCTTATGCCGTATTTCATCTGACACATCTTTTCATGTCGGTATTAGCTACTAGAACCAAGGACTACACAATGATGCGTGCGACAAGGCCACACAGTTGGTACGTGCATGCATATTGCGCCGATGGTCGATTTAGTAGGGACCGAAGCTGCAGAGCCTGAGCTCAAGTGGCGGATCCCGGCCGCCGGAGACGTCGAAGAAGGAGAACTCCCTGCACTGCTCGCTGGCGGCGCTGCCCCTGACATACCGGACCTTCTCCGCCGCCTCCAGGTCCACGTACGACTTGAGAGGGAAGAGCTCCAGCGTCTCCACCTCCCTCGTCGGCCGCTCCCACGTCGCCTCCTGCTGCTCCACCACGTCCCTGACGTAGCCTGCATGCACGGATCGAGCACGGTCGATGTCAACAACCCGATCGAGCAGTTCATCATCTCAGGGCCACCGGCCAACACATGTATACGTTGTTGTAGTAGCTAGCTAGTAAAGACGATATGTGTGCTGCTGCTGCTGCTGCATGCTTACATGTCACGGCCAGCCGGTGATGATGGTGGGCGTAGCTTCTGGCCTCCCGCTTGCTCTCTGGCGGCTGCAGCACGAGGTCGACGTCGGCCTCGGCGTCGTGCGAGGCGGCAGCAGCACGGCCGCCGTCTTCCTCGTTGCTGCCGCTGCCGCTGCCGCTGCCACTGTCGGGGGAGGACGCGCCGCGGCGGCGCTTCTTGTGGTGGTGGCGCTCGCGGGCCTTGTGGTTCTGGAACCAGTAGAAGACGTTCTTGCTCTCCACCTTGCCGAAGGCGCTGAGGTGGGTGGAGATGCGCTGGATCTGCTCCGTGCTGGGCGTGCGCAGCCCCGCGCGGAAGAGCTCCGTCAGGACCTTCACCTGCTCCGCCGTAGGGTTCCACCGCCCGCACTTGACGCCTACCCGCCCGCTCAGCGCCTCCATGATCGTCGTCGATCTCGATCAGTACCTATAGATATATATCGATCGTAGCTACACTACTCCCCCCAAGTGTGGATCGGATTTGCTTCAGCTATATATGTGGGTTTGAGAAAGATCGATGAACGAATGCAAAATATCACTACTAGCTAGCTAGCTTCTGCTTCTGATTTGGTTGCTTCCGGGATCTTCTTCCGGTCAGAGGAAATGCTGAAATCAATAGATGCGCAGAGGGGGTACTTATATAACCGGCGCAGGCCGGGGCAGTGCCGATCGAGGCCGTGGTCGTGGCAGTGGCTGTAGCGGATTCGAAGGTCTCGGTGCTTTCCTTTTGTTTTCCTTTCCTTTCTCGAACTATGCGAGGAGAGAAGAGCTCAAGAGGTGGGGAGGGAGAGCGAGGGAGACATGCGCAAAAGCTGCTGCCACTGTTTAGCAAAACGCTCTCTCTCGCGCGCGAGGGGAGGCGCGCCCGACATCCTTAAGCGCGATTGATAATGCGGTTTTGGTCGCCCATGCATGCAAATCTAAGTGCCGTCCTGTCGCGTAGCACCATGTCTTAGAATGAGCCCTGTTTGCCGAGAGAGTCCATGACCATGAGAGTGTATTCTAATAATCTAATGATGCCGAGGTGGCGGGTGCTGATTTGGGGTGCGCGGCGTCCCAAGGAGATCTCTGGCTCCTTGCATGGGTCGCGACCTAGTCGAAGGGAATCGATCGGCGGCGAGGACCAGCGCGCAGCAGCAGGCTCACGGCGCACGGGCGATCGGCGATCTGCAGGTTTTCGGAGTTCGCTCGGCCGGCCGGCCGGCTGGTCTCTACTGCTTGCGCGCTTTGAATAAACGGCCGGCGCGGCGCGGCGTACGTGCTGACATCTATCTCTTGACGACTAGCATCTCTCTGAACAAGTTAAGCGGCAACAAGACAGAGACCCCTGCATCTGTCTCGCTGCAAACTACGGTTGCCAAGACGCATGACACCAGTTTCACAGAAAAATATAATCACCCTCGCTCTATTGTTTATCACTTTGTGTATAGTGATCGAGTTTGTATTTGCACGCGAGTTAATTATTGGTAGCTGCTGGAGGTCTTAATTTCTCCATGCGTTGGGCTGGGGAACCGACTTGGAGTCAAACCTGTCAGTGTGCATGCATGCTTGCCAAAATTAGTGTGATAAGTCGTGCATGCATGGGATTCAAAAGAGTGTCAGGGCGGGTAACATGTTGCATGGCCTTTTGTGTTCTGCCAACCAGCGCCCTATCTATCCGTTCCAGCTATATACGTCTCCCGATCGACCGATCCTGTTCTCACTAGCTAACTGTAGGCAGTAGTACCACGGCAATTCCATTGGTGAGGCAACTACACTGTTGACCATGTGAGTAGTAGCCGCGCGCCGCGGCCTGCGATCGATGGATAGCCCGCCTGCACCACGCCGGGCCGCGCTTATTTCACACGGACGGCGACAGCCACAAAGAACGTATATGGTACTAGTGGTACTAGGCGCCAATGGAACATGCCCAATCATCACGACGACGTGCATGCAAGTTAACGCAAAAACGCGAGCGCCGTACGTGCGTGACACACTCGATCCGGCCGAATTCCTGTCGTCTGCTTGCTACTAGTAGTAGCTTTAATTTGCACAAACTCTCATCAGCGCCAGCTCAAAAAGGTGTGTGGCAGCATCAGTCACGTTCCAAAAACAACAACCAGGAGACCATACGTACGAGGCTAAGCAAGGCAATGCATGCATGCAGTCCTCTCATAGCAGTCTCATGCATGCGCCGGACAAACAAGCTAGACCAGCTCTCGTCACTCGCCGCTCGCTCGTGATCCGGCTTCTTGTTCGGAGTGCGCGCGCACTCTAGCACGTAGTAGTAGTAGTAGTAGTAGTAGCTTAGTTGGGTCACAGTCACACCCGTTAAGTCCGCGGAGATACATGGAGCTTTTCGACGACCATGAGCATGAGCTCCTGAAAAGCTGAGGCGGATGTCATGCTTTTGGGGCGTCGCTCGGCAGATACCAATGATAGGGCCACACGGCCCGGCCGCGTCAGGGGCGAGCAGTCGGAATGAGATCGCGAGCGGCCGCTCCGGAAAGCGGCGGCAGCACCACCTCATTCCTTTTGCTTTGCCAAGTTTTTTAAGTCACGGCCGGCTCCCGGGGGCAACCCTGCCGTGTGCCGTGCCCTTTGAATAATGCCGGCCGGGGCGCCGCAAGGTCCGCAGCGCACCGCCGGTCGTCGTCTACGGTGTTTGTGTGGAATGCCCATGGCGTCGATCGCGCGCCCTGCTAGCTAGTACTAGTAGCTTGCTCCATCGGCAGGCATGCAGTCCAGTCGCGGGCGGGCGGGCGCGCGCGTCGGTCGTGGCGCCGGCCGTGCCGGCTTTACGGCCTTTGGGCGTTCCCGAGCGCGCCGTGCACGGAAAATCCGTGCTGCGTGGGAGCCAATTCCCGAGGAATTGGCGCGCGGACGGCCGGGTCGCGTCGGGCCTTCGGCTAGCCGGAGGATCGGATCGCGCCCCCGGCCTCAGCGTGGTCCAGCGCTCCAAAGACGTCGTGATTGCTAACGTGCCGCCGAGCCGGGGGGATTATGTATTAGTTAACTCGCGATCGCGCAATCCTGTCTCGCGTGACGAATGGATGGATTTGGATTGGGGGGAGGACGCGACGCGCGACGGGAGCCATGATTGGTTTCTCCTCCTGATCGATCGGCCTAGCTCGCCGAATCGTTTACGTGTGCGTCTTTTCGTGGCAAAAGTGATTGACGTGCATGCATGGAGGAGATCCTTTTTATCATGCACAGGTGTGCGTGTGTTGAAGGCTCGTGCCCGTGCATGCGAGCATCAACCGGCTCCTCCGGGTAAAGCTGTTTTGGGCCGGGGCATGATAATAATTATCGTGGCTTTGCTTGGATGATTTGTTATATATGGTGTGTTTATTTGGTCGGTATCCTAATCCTTGTTTTGTTTGTAATTAAGGGATCACGCTGTGCTTGATTATTAGCTATATAGGACTACTTTGTGTCTCCGACAGGGCATCATCAAAAGTAAAGCAAATTGGAATTTGTGGAGCTTAAATGCATGGGGGCTTATAGTAGTAAGTATGGAGAAAGTTAAGTATGGATCATTATAGCTGCCTCGTGGGATACCTGAAAGATCATATAGCAAGATCCATGCATCTGGTGGCAATAATAATTACCTCTCCATATTCCTGCCCCAATAGATAGTGAACAACCCGTAGATTTCACAAACGTAAAAGAATCTCCTGAAATATGTATGTACTATACGTCTGCATAGCCTGATCACAGGAGTCAGGACAAGCAATTTCAGGGTCAACACATACGTAGTACAGTCAATACAATCAGACAGACTCATGTGTAGATGAATATGGTCAATGCGGTCAAATTGATAAACAAGTAGAGTGATGCCGGAAGGCCGTTGTCCTGACGTGTTCGTCGAAAACAGATTCGACCTCGTCACTTTGATCACTCGCGATTCTTTTTATCCTCGCGCGTACAACCACCTGGGATTTGATCTAATATAACCATTCTGAGAGGCCTTAGCTTCTCGCGCGCGCGCACCCTCCGGCCGCCCGGTCCGGTCTTGCACTGCGTCTCCATGTCCGTTCTCCCTTGTCCTCCACAAAATCCACCACCAATCTCGATCTCGACGATGTGATCGATGGACGCACCACGCCACCGGCCCTAGCTAATCTCTCTGCACTGCACGCGCGCCCAGCTCCGACCTCCGATCGATCAACTGGTGGACGCCCTAATTTTCTGAGCTCCAGTGACCAACGATTTGGATTTGCATTGGCTAGCTGTTAACCAAATCAGGAGTTGTGCACGGCGATGCAGTTGGACGACCGATACGGGGACGCCCTTTGACTTCAGAACATGGCTTGGCACGGCTCGTATGGACTCTTCTCTCTGACCGTGAGCGCCAGTAATTCCCAATGCAGGGTGGGCAGACGGATAGCGATCTGCGTCGCCGCCGCTCCCAAGGAAGCTACTACGTCGTTCCAAAATAAATAAATAAATAAATAAACTAGTACTTCTAATTTTGTCATTCCATTGATATTTCATCTAATTTTGTCATAAGTCGAATTTTTTATTTTGAGTAGCAATATCCATATACAAAATATGTAAAAGGAGTATTATTATATCTTATCTTAAATGAAAGGTTTTGCAACCACGGAAGTTCTTTTTTTATGAATCTTGTAATGAATTCAATTTATGTAGTACTCCCTCCGTCCACGAAAGAATCAATTCCTAGGATCCGTTTCAGTCAAACTTTTTAAAGTTTGACTAACTTTATAGAAAAGAGTAACAACATCTATAATATAAAATACACATTATATGAAAATATATTCTACGATGAATCTAATAATACTAATTTGATACTATAAATCTTAGCATTTTTTTCTAGAAATTTGGTCAAAGTTTAAAAAGTTTGACTTAGGACAACTCTAGAAATTGACTCTTTCGTGGACGGAGGGAGTATATGGCATGGTGGTCCGTCCAAATAGCTTGTGTAAATAGTTTTGTCTTCATGGTAATATTTGGGTCTTTTACTTAAAAATGATTTTTGAAAGTAGGCTTTCCTTTATTTATTGGTTGTATAATTATCCTCTTACCTTGGCCCTCCACATTAAATTTGTATAATTATCGGCAACTACTTTAGTTCAAATATTTGTCATTTCCCCCTTCTTTCTTTTTCCCCGAAAATCACACACTTTTTTTGGATTTGGGAGATGTGATGACCGATAACACATACAGGGATGACAACGAGAAAGAAGAAGAAGAAGAAGAAGAAGAAGAAGAAGAAGAAGAAGAAGAAGAAGAAGAAGAAGAAGAAGAAGAAGAAGAAGAAGAAGAGTGTGGCATTCAAGGCCGTATCATCATCCAAGAGCAAGGACAAGGCAAAGCAAGAAGAATCAAATGAACATGATGATTGCTCAAGCTTTGATGAAGGAGATGATGAGAAGATGGCTCTCTTTGTGAAGAGATTTGGCAAATTCATGATGAAGAAGAGGTATCGTGTTAGAAGTACATTTTCATTTCAACTGAGTTGAGAGTTCCTCAATGACAATTATGTGCTCCTCCCCTTAACGCTACCCACACCGAGAGCAGCAAGCTCATGAGCTGCCCTATTACAAACTCTTGACCGTGACACACACTTGAAATTTATGAAATTTGACGACACAAAGGACTTTAGTTCATCTATGAGACCTCCAGACATCGACTTGGCAAATTCATCAGTCGTCATATCTTGTTTCACCATCGTTGCGTTGTGTCCGTTTCCAAGATTAAATTCCCCATCCCCAAATTGCAAGCCACCTGGACACCATGGAGACAAGCAATCAACTCTGCCTGGAGGGCGCTGAGCAAGTGATCAACTCGCGCCCCCATCCAGCAAGCACCAAATCTCCATCACTATCTCTGATGAGGAAGCCCCATCCAACACTCTTGGCATGTGGTGAAAAAGCCCCTAACGCAATTTAGTTTCAGGACATCTTCAGGTGGTTTTCTCCACTCATGACTTGTGAGATTCTTATCGATGCCAAATCAAGATTGCCTTCTGTTTTCTTTTTGTGAGCTCCATTCCTAGATAACACCACTATCCAAGTTTCACTAAAATTCCATTTCTTGTCCCTCTTGTACTTTTTTTTTAAAATATATGATCCTATAACTTCTCTTGTGGACTCAATTACCTCCCCCCCTCCCTCTCAAACATCCTAAATTTATATGTGTGCATCTAGACTCCTTAGATAAGGGTACTCACAATGCAGACTCTATCATAGAGTCTAAAGTTATTTATTACCTCGAACAATATGGACTTAGAGTCTAAATAAAACTTGGAGACTTATTTTTTCTACCTTTTTCTTCAATAAATATGCTGCCACATCAGTAAAATACCATAAATAATATGTAATTAATTGTCTTGGACTCTGTGATAAAGTCTTGCATTGTGAATGTCCTGGTTTTGGTGGCTAATGACACGTAACATTGCCTTGTTGGAGAAATAGGTGTTGATGTTATCTCACCCGTGGCGTAGCTCACGTGTTATTTGTGTGGGCCATAGACCACCCTAGAATTTGGGAAAATTATATTGCATATATTTAGGTAGTAAGTTACTTCATGTAAATTCTAGTGTTTATTGCTTAATTTAATTTTTTTGTAAGTCTTTTTTTATATGTTTGTTTTATGTTTCAATAAATTATATATTTGTATGATAACATGCTAGGTTTTATATTGTTAATATAAAAATAAATTATATTGCGACTCCCTAGTTAAAAATCTGGTTACACCACCATAGATCACAATGCATAGGATGAAGATCCCCCCATGATGATCATAAAATCCAATAATACACATTTTTTCTTTTTCCGATTAATCTAAATAATTTTAGGCTCTCTCTACGAACATGAGGCTCTTTTTAACATTATTTTATAGGCATATTGATTGTCAGACTTGGAAAAACTAGACTTAAACAAACCTAGATGGACTAGCAACGAATGTTTAACCCTAGTAGGGATATGATATTAGCAGATTTGTCGTAAGAAAATATTTCCAAATCACTATATTTTATTATTTTGGAATTAATAACCCTTACTAATAGTAATAATTTAGAAAAATATTGATCAAAGACTAATTACATCTACTTTGTTGACTCGAATGGTAGATATCTCCATACAGTAAAACTCTAGCTTACTATTGTCAATTCTTAACATGACGTATGTGTTTCTTCTCAAGATTAGCAAGAACAACAAACACAGCTTCACTAGAAAATTTCTACATGATACAGAACAGATGCCAGACTATAGTTGAAATCAGAATCCATCGTTCATGGCAACGGAACAGGCGTCCTCCAGCTGTGGAACTCAATCAGATCCCTATTCACAATCGATCTGTTGTGCAGCCAGAACGTTTCAGGCGATTGATGGAACCGCCGAACTTTCTTCTGCAGCTCTGTCAGGATACCGCTCATGGCAGAGCACGGCTCAGTATCAGCTGCATACACCCACAAGCATCTCATCTGACGCCCATGACCAATCATTTCCTCGATCCTTTCATCTGCAACACCAACAGAAGTCAACTTCCATTTGATCCAGCTCAGCCTTAACATATACTCCTTCAATCTCAAATTATAAGTCATTCCAAGAATCTTGGAGAGTTAAAGCATCTCAAGTTTGACCAAATTTATATGGTAGGATAATAACATTTATAATATCAACTAAGTATCTTTAGGCTCTTCATTAATTATATTTTCATAGTATATCTATTTGATGCCACAAAACTTTGTAATTTTTTCTATAATTTTGGTCAAACTTGAGATGCTTTGACTCTCAAAGATTCTTGAAATGACTTACAATTTGGATGGAGTATTTACTACTACAATTGAGAAGTACTCCCTCCATTCCAAATTATAAGTTATTTTCATACATACTCCCTGGTTCAGTTTATAAGGCACAACATGATATGGCATGGTCTCCTAGGATATACTTCGACCATTCATTTATTTTATATTGTACATTTATGACTATAAACTTATGATTGTTGGATAATACATTTGATTACAAATCAAACCATTAAGTCTATATTACAATATTCAAAAATTGTAGGCCCAATTATTGGTTAATGATCGTAGAGTTTGAACCTTGATATGCGTGTGCACCTTATATTTATGACTATAAATTTATGATTAATGGAGGTAGTAGGTTTTACTATATACGTATCTAGACATATTTTATATCTAAGTACATAGTAAAAACTAACTATAGAAAAGCTAAAATAACTTAGAGGTTGGACGAGTATAATGCAATACCTGATATTGATTCAAGGTACTCAAGGAGTTCAGGTCCAATCCTGGACGATGGCCACTTTATCGAGATTTCACCGTAGTCGATCACATTCTGGAAAGGAAGCTCAACTTCATCTGACAAAATCACCGGCACACATTCCTATCATCAAGGTTCTCACAAGTTCATCATCACCATGCTACAAAAAAACATCTCTTAGCAGGAGGAGAAATAGGATAGCTAACCACAAAGAAGGACTCATAGAACCGAAGTGTCCAAGATGACTCTCCACGTGGAGCCAAGCAGAACTTTGCATTTCTCAGGTGCTTGAAGTACTCGATCCTTCCCAATTTGTTGGGGCCAGATAACTTGAGTACAGGAGATTCCAGCTATTCACAAAACCAAAGTTACATTATATGCGATCAGAGTTTTAAACAAAAAGGATGTGTTCAGAGTACTGCCCAACAGGGCCAGCCTAGAAAACGGAATATGGTGCAATCATGATTAATTTGAGGTAGAAACTAAACAAGGATGTTTAATGCCAACTCCCATGCATCACAATGTGCTTATACACAGATAATTGAGTTAAGGTGCCAGATTTTAAAATATCACTTTTCATCCATTAATATTGACTGGAATCATAAAAAAAAGTTTACAATAATCTTATTTACTCCCTCCATTCCAAACTATAAGTCGTTTTGGCTTCTCTAGAATCTAGATGCATACCTTTTACATATGCACTCACTATGTGTATATAGTTAAAGCAATGTATCTAGAAAAGCCAAAACGACTTATAATTTGGAAAGGAGGGTGTGATTTTTATTTTAATAATTTTAAACTTATTCTGTAAATGAAATGGAAGCTAACCTTGTCAGGATACTGCTTTGCAAGCTCTACCAGTTGAAGGCGCCCTGCTTTCCCCTGGGCACGTCCAAGGAAGTTGGCCAAGTACTTCCTTTTTGTTAGTGGGATTGGTTGGACAGCACGAGCATCAGACTTCACCATAGAATCATCCACGTTCCCAGGTATAATAATATCTTTCCATGTATTAAATGCACTCGTACCGCGTTTATCAGTCCGGTCGCCCTGACAAATGAAACACAGGGCCATAGATAGACTTCTCAAATAGACAATAAATAAAACAGCGCTAGAGCCACGTCCTAAGATTTGGATAATTTAAACACAACTCCTTCCTTTTGTGGAAAAAAAATATGGCACATATTAATAGCATCACAAACAGCACATACCTCTGGAGTAAGGATAATAGATCGATTCAGAAATGTTGCCCACGAGCGAAACAGATGAGCTCCTGCACCACTACATATGACAGAAAAGGCATATTTTTCTCAGGTAAATAAAAAGGTTCCCAGACATATATTGCTCTGGCAAAAATGAAGAAAACTGGTTCACCAAATTGTAGTTACAAGATGTACCTTGGGAAGACAAAAATGTGGTCACGCCCACCTGATCTACGGAAATATGGCATCTGACTCAGAACCTAAAGCAAATGAAGGCAAAACAGTAACGAATTTGTTTTCAAACACATAATCCAGGAACATCATGTGGGTGGGGGGTTACCTTGACATAGGTCTGATTGATTTCCTTGTCACTTAGTGCCCCTGTCATGCGAACACACTTGACATAGCTTGGAACAAAGAAGAGATTTGCTTGATCCTTGTTGAATGTCCTGAACCTTGACTTTAGAAGAAACTGGTGGATCTTGACCTACAAAATGAAATACCACTGACTTGATTTTTATTGTTCCAGTTTTCTGTAAGAGACACTGAGTGCAGGTACCCAGAATCTAATGAATAGCAGCAAGGATTATACTAGCAAAGTAGCAATGTCGTTAGTTTGGTTTGGTAGAGGAAGTAGCTCCTGCTATGCTACTCTGACAAGATGAACAACTGAAAAAATTGGACTAAGTTGTGTGTAAAGTAACAAAAATTTGAATCAGGAAATTATCGAATTGCATGATACAGAGTATGTTTGAAACACTGATTGAGATGGACGGCCTAGACGACACAAGTATGGTTGATGTTGTGCAGGTTCAATAGTATACGCCCTCTGCGTAGAATTAGGTTAGGACCAGGGGGGCAGCAGCTGTACTGTAATGTAGGGAGCGCAACTTGCAACAAATTATTTGTGCGTTGCCTCCTCAGACAAGATCAGTGCCGCTGTTCTGTGACTAAGGGGGGAGGGGGATTGAAGAGAAGAGAGGTGGTGGGGGCCCAAGGTTTTACCTGGGTGCCCCATTGGCCCTTGAGGCATGTGGCGGCGGTGATGGTGCCGTCGCGTCCCCGGAGCAGAGCGCGAAGGCCCTGGATCTCGTCCTCAGCGTAGACGTAGATGCGGAGGTCAGCGGGAGAGGAGGGCCTGCCGGGGTTTATGGCGGCGGAGGAAGATGTGTCGAGGAGGAGGCGGTCGAAGAGGCGGGTGAGGAGGAAGGTGGCAGCGACGAGGAGCAGAGCGCCCACCTGGTGAGCGCGGCTGCAGGCTTGGTGGTGCCGCATGCTCCGATAGCTCGCCGGAGCCAGAGATGGGGTAAGAGGTGAGGGGATTTTCTGATTCCGAATTTCCGATCATGAGCCCGGCGCGCCGACGATCAGTAGCCCGCCAGCAGCTTAGCATGGGTGAGCGGACCTTGCTGTAACCTCTCCAGCTGGGCCGGGCCTTCTAGATTTTGACTGGGCCTCACCCAGATCTTGTTTAGTTCTAAAAAAAAATTACAAAATTTTTTAGATTCCGCATCACATCAAATCTTTCGGCATATGATGATTAAATATAAATAAAAAAATAAATACTTGTATATTTTTTACGAGACGAATCTTTTAAGTCTAGTTAATCCATGATTGAGTTAAATACAAACGAAAGTGCTATAATTTATTTTGGAGCATGTATGAAGAGTAAACATATGATTATTTTCTTAGGAAAAACTGAAAAAGTCGATATGAGTCTCTGATCTCAATCAACCATCGCGAAAATTCAATTTGACTCACTCAAAAAATCAGAATTTTTATACTCCTTTAACTTTTGAAATCGTCTGATTTACCTCTTTTTGATTGACGGGCTGTAGATTTTTTGTTGTAGATTTTACAGAAAATAATACGACGATTTTGATCTATTATTTTTTGTAAAATCTACAGCAAAATTTTGGTACTAAAGTATGTCATATTATAAATTCACATTGTAGATCGACTCATGTGGAATCCAATAAAATTAGATTTTTTTTATTTTATATTTTTTCTATGATTTACTATATTTTTTCAAAGGTTCAGCTGGAATAAATAAAAAAGAAAAAGATAAAACCATTGTCACTGTAGCAAAAATACTGTCAAAAATCGCTCGAGAGGGTTATTTTGAGTAGTTCTGAAAAGTTCAGAGGGTAAAACGTCTGATTTTAAAGTTGTGTCATTGTGTGCACCCCATAGTTTGGGTTGGGAGGGATGAAGTAGACTTTTTCCATTAAAATAATATGTGCGGTGTGTAGGAACGAAATAATCGGTTTTGTAATAGTACTCGTCAAATACACGAAATAGCGGTGTTGAGTAGCCAATTCCATCAAAGAACGATGTCCGCCAGCAAATTTCCTTAAAGGTACAAAGACTTAGTATATTATCCTCCTAATCACCTATCCATAATTCATGAGAATATTGAGTTCGGTGATAGTAAATGGGAGGTTATTGGTCTACGCATATAGGTAAGATTGCTATCCAAAATGATCATTAAATTTCTAATATTTCTTTTGGTTATTAGTTACAGTTTGTTGTCCGCCTACACAGCATGTCCACATGGTTGTAAACATGTTTGCGATTTGAAATAAAATTGATTATAGAAAGTTCAAAATTCAAATCATACCAGGGCTATCCCAACTAATCAGGCAAACATGCCTTCCACATGTTTAGAAACTGTATGTCGTGCAATTTGCCTGTGCAGGTCATGCAATATTTTCAGACATTCCCACAGTACCTCAAACGACACTGTCAAGCAGACGTCAGGGTTTAGGATTCCAGTTTTTCTTTTTTCTTTTTTTGGGTCCATTATACGGCCATTAGCGACAGTACATTATATTACATAAATATATCACAGCATATTGCCAAGGACTAGACGTCTAGACGGGTATATATAGCACAAGCTAAAACTAAGCCTCACACAAGCTAAATCTAATCTGTAGAAGTTTCTCCGGAGAAGCTGCTTTGTTTCTCTAAGGCCAAAAGCTTCCGTCTCTTGTAATGCCTTTCTGTTTTGGCATCACCACGGGTTACTTCATTCTCTTCCAATGTCCTATCAGACGCAGGCCTTTTAACATCAAAAGATGCGTTCTCAAACATGCCATCCTTTGGCGTGGAAGGTCTATCTACAAGTTCACAGGTGCCATCAAGCAGAGGCATTTCAGCATCAGAATATGTGTTCTTCGTGCTACAGGGTACATCTAGTGATAGAATCACACCATCAGTGCAGGTTGCGTCATCTTCACAAGGAAGAACACTGTCAGTTGCTAAGTATTTGTCAGCACCCTCACCATCAGCATTTAAATCGGTTTTCTTTCTACAATCACCTGCTATTGTTTGGTCAGTGTTTCCCTCGCTCTCGTCAGGGGAAACTGTACTACCACCAGTAATACAATTATCAGTATCTGCAACTTTCAACTCAAAGCTATCATCCTTGGCATTTATATCATTTTCATGTGCACAGTCAGCCGCCACTACTTTGTCAACATTTTCCACTTTCAAGTCTGAGGAAGCTGTGCTAACACCAGTAATACCACTGTCCGTATTTCCAATTTTCAACTCAGAGCTACCATTGGCATTTATATCATCAATTTCATGTGCAGAGGCACCTGCCACTACTTTCTCAATATTTCCCTCTTTTGAGTCTGGGGAAGCTGTGCTAACACCAGTCATACCACTGTCAGCATTTCCCTCTGGCAACTGCAATGAAACGTACAGCTCACCATGATTGACATTGTTTGCATTTGGGTTAATACTCTTCACATCTTCGATGATTGCATTGTATACAACATTTTTGCCGATAACACCTAATGTGACTGAATCCAGACCTTCGTGAGGATCGCCACAATCACCTTCAGCTGTCATTCTTTCTGGATTTGGTCCATTGTCATCTTTGCTGGAGTCAAACATCATAACATAATCCATATCTTGAGGTCTAAAACACTCATCCCCAACTTCTATGCTTTTTTTAAAGGACTGTTCTTTGCTAGTAATTTTCTGAGCTAGAATTTCAGAGATTGAGCAGCTCGTAGAAACCATAATATCCTGCACCTCAGCTTCTGCTTGGCTGTGAACTTTTTGGTCACTGTCCAAAGAAAGAAACAAAGACTTCTCACTTTCCTTATCTGTTACCATACAATTTGATTTCTTAAGCATTTCATCATCTTCTGGGGCATATGATCTCATATTAAGTTGACTGTTAGATTCAAGTGGCTCAATTTTCTCATCCTGGCTTGAGAGGCAAACAATAGTATCCTTGACTGGTGCAGACACCTGCTACCAAACAAAATAACACATCATGGTATAAGTAATCAATCTCAAGCAAAGTAAAATAGGAGTTTAAACTTATCAGCTAATAACTATACCTCTGACTCTTGTACATTCTGTACATTGACAAATGGAACACTTCCAGTGTCCAACATGCATCCAGAAGTAGGTAGCCCCTTTTCTTTGGAATCATTTAAACAGATGGACTTGGATGGCTGTACTTCATGAGTCCCATCATCAACTGTACAGACTGTTTCAGGTTCACCAGCAGAGCACCTCTGAGCACGAAACTCTCTAGTTGGTTCCAGTTCAGCATTTGAGCTTCTTTGATCTCTTTCATCAAGCTGCTCACCACCACAAGCTAGCTTGGGATGATTCTGAAAAGATCCAGTCACCAGCTCAAGAATTAACTTTCGGACCACCGAACGCTTGAGAGAAGCTTCAGGGGGTGGAAACCAATCGTCACTAAGCTGAAAAGTACATTAAGAGTGAAAGTTGAGCAATTAAAATCCAAACTCAAAATATTTCATAGGACTTTGCTCTTCAAGGATATTGTGATGACTCAATTTGAAGAAAACCAGAATTAAATGGACAAAGCACAGACAAAAGGAAAAAAAAGGCATATAAGTGTTCAGACAATATCTATCATTGTAATTTAACTACAAATTTGAACCTCAAACATTCATAATTCCATGAGATTGTAAATACTCATATTGTTTAACTTGTGTAATTCACCAACTTTACTTAGGTTAGTGCAGTGCAATTATCAATAACCCAGTGAAGGCACATTGATAATTGTACCAGAATAGTTCCAACATATGAAGGCACATCAGGATTATAGTTGAATATAATAATCAAACATTGCAAATTAAGTAAACATCCGCTATGGAAAATAGTTAGCACCCATAGATTACAACAATAATAGAGAAACAGTTAGCACAGTTCTGACGAATTCATAACGGCGACAACATTGAGCTTCAAGATCAAGCAAACTTACTTAAGAATGGCAGATAAACAGCAGGATGCCATTAAACAACAAAGAAAACAAATCAAGACTTTAGAACTCACAAAGCCAGAAAATACATCAATCTTCAGAGGGTTGAAGTTACTTGGAGCATCTGTCAAAAATTGTTCCACATAATGGAGCAAGAACAAGCCACAATCATATGAATTATCCTGCTGAGGGAGCTGCACCGCAAATAAAACATAATTGGGTGACAATCCAAAATTAGAACACCAAAGTTATAGAAAAGGTCAAATTCTAAGTGTTGGTTAGCATACATGTAAAAGGCTATGATCTAGCATGTGATTATAATAGCCCCAATAGCATATGCAATTATGTCTTCATTCAAGCTATTCACGTTAGCAAGCCACATCATCCACTTATTCCACTAACATACATTTTGTTGTCAACATCAATATGCTACACCATCTACTAACATGCATTACGATATTTATCTATTCATGTAAGTAAATATAAAGATTTCATTCCAAATCATCTGCAATTTCTGCAGTAACGCAGGGTATCCTTCTAGTTCTTTAAATGTATATACCATGCTCGCTACACAAAAATTTGGCAGTACACATTCATGGGAGAAAAACAGTGTTAAACTGTGGCCAGGATTTTTTTTTTTCTCCATAAGAATGTGATAAACCAAATAAACCCAACACTTTGTACATATATAAGCTGAAGTGCACGACGAAACAAGTCCAGACATAAATCCATGTGGGGATGGATAAGCCAAGATCAGCGAATATACAATGCGCACGATCAAAGGAATTCAGTCAAGCAATCTATTCACTGCAATTTCAGTTGAAACAGAGAGCACAAATCTGACCAACTTAATCTAATGCAAATTAGATAATTAGCAGATGCTGTTTATGCCAACAATTAGCATATTTTGTACCCAAAGATTGATAGTCTTTGATTACCCAAAAATTGCTAGATACACAGAGAGAATATGAATTAGGATGCAAACGTGAACAAAAATCATGTCCAAAATAGGGGAAATGACCTACATACATGTAAAATATGGTCAATGTGGTCATTATATGACATATCTGACCATACAGGCCATAAAGGGTTTTGTTACAAAGACCCTGAAAAATCAATCATCCATGGCAGGAAGTAATATCACAAATCTATCTAACACTATTTGTATTTATGGATTAAAGATTCAAAGTTCTTGCAGTCTTCAAACAACAAATGAAAATCTGAAGCCACAGAAAGGAATGCGGGTACTTTATTAAGAATTTGACCTAGGGATTTAGAACAGGTACTGAAACAGTGAAACTTATTATGTACGAACCTCAAGGGAGACAAATCTCAAGTTCAAGAACTTGTCTGAATTATCTGATGCTGCTTCAGGGTGCCTTTCCTTCCACTCTTCCCATAAATAACTGTGGCAGAGAGAATCAAACTTCACATAGGATCCACCAAATATTGATCACAGAGTGTGGATTGACAAAAGAAACAGAAGTTATGGGCCAAAGAACCATCATTGTCAGTTAGTACCCTGCTCAAAATAAATGTTGTACAGAACTGTCTGATACCTTTTTCTAGGTAAGCTGCAGCCACTGCTAAATCTATAACCACCCAGAACAATCTTCATACCAAAGTTCAGGTAGTAAGATTGCTGTTGTAACCCCCCCCCCCCCCCCCCTCTTTACATCTTTTGTAAATACCCTTTTTGTCAAAATACCACTCTAGTGAAAGCCTGGTCATCACATAACCAAAGGGCAAGCACTGTTCACAACATTTTGAAATTAAAATCAGAAAATTTGCAAGGAAATAGTTTGTGTGTTTTCAAATATCTCAATCCCTCAATCGTAAATACAATTATGCAAGTCAAACAAAAATAGCAAACCTACCATACCTATGGAAATAGACTTACCTTTGAATGATGTCCTTGAGTCCAGTGTGACTTCCTTTAAGTGAATCCATGTGTAAAATGCATGGGAGTTTAGCTGAGACCTTTGCATCACCATCTGCAGCAAAACAACATTTTTAAAGAAAAAAATACTAAAAACATGTCAAAGATGCCATTTTCAATTTATATCCATGCCTTCAAATGTCGCCACTTCACCAGGATAGCAAATAACAATTAAACTCCAATGCAAGCTGCAACAAAGGCACATAATAACAGTTTACATTGATTATCATCACATAAGCATAATTTATGTTGTCAGAAGGTCCTTACTTGAAGTTGACTGGAATGAACAGAAAATCTTTGTCAAATACATTTATTTTGCGGGTCCATTTGCGAACACGCAAGAAGGCTGCTCTACCTTCCGGAGCTCTCCCCTGATCTTTGTCAAGATCTGCCAGCTTGCGAAAAAAGAAGCTATTAAAGAAGTGGTACCTGCGCTTCACGGTAGATTCAATTCTTGTGCTCAAGTATCTGCAGAAGATAAATTAAGGACTCATTTTATGCGAGTAGAAACACTCAGAAGAACAACTTAAATGTTAAAACAAATGTATAAAGAATGGCGACCATGTTTCTCTTACTACAAATTAAGAAAGATAGACCTCATATATCAGAAACAATTCCTTTTCATAATTCATGCTATTTAAATCCTCATCGTAATTTGGAAACATCTTTGTTAACTTCCAAGAAGAACATACACCAGCGACAGGACCTCTAGCTGAGTTGATTAGGTGGCTTGAGCACTCCTCAGGTCTTGAGTTCGACTCCCCGTGGGACCAAATTTTCAGGCTGGGGTTAAAAAAAATCCCCTCATCTGTCCCATGCCAAAGCACATATCTAAGACCCGGCCCCGTTCGTGGTCGTTCTCACATGGGCTACGGCTGTTTTAACCCGCCACACCCGCAGGTTGAGTTTTTTTTAGAACATACACCCACCCCCGATTTTGAACCTATTTGAGTGGAACTTTCAGTGTGCCAAAGTTTTTTTCCCTTGAAATGGCCTTGCAGTCAGTGTTCTCTCCAGTTGTTTGTTCAATATTTTTTTTTGTTTCCTTTCCTATCATGTCTTGTGGGGACTGGGGATACTTTTCAGTGCACATAAAGAGCATTTTTTTTATATAAACATATCATGTACTTTCATATCATGTTCAGAGCATGAGAACTTTTACAGTAATCTTATAAATCTGCATTAGGCAGCCAGGCATGTGCAAATGCAAGGGAAAGTAGTAAACATGATTTAATGCACTGTTCCCAATACACGTGTCATTTTCAATCTTCATACACCTCAACAAGTGGAATATTTAACTTGGCATCAAGAATCTAATTTAAAGTCTTCACTCCTTTGCTTAGATTAAAGTAAGAAAAAAAAAGTTCAAAGATTCAAAAGTCCCTACTTTCTGGTATCAAACCACAATGCAGCAACCAGCTGCATAATAAGTGACAAATTTCAACACAAAAATAACAATTTCCACCACAATCAACTTAAGGCAGCAAAAATATGTGCTTGGAAAAAACAGGAAACAAGATGTACAAATATTGCTAGCGGTACAAAAATGTAATAGGACACTTAACAACTAAAACTATAACAACAAGATGCTGTCCAACAGAAGGTTCAACCTACTTGATATAAAAGTCAATTATTGTATCATTGACAAAAGTTTCAGGAAGCAGCAGCTCAACATCTCTTTTGCTAATGGAAACAGCATCAGGATCTCCTTGGGGATAAATAACATCTTCAAAGTCCTCAGTGCTGAACCAATGAAAACAAATAACAGGAAAAAATAAGTATAACAAGTTCAAATTGCCAAACAGCAAAATAACTTTAGCCCCTGAGGACATAGATGCTTCAGGTTTAATAATAGCGCACGCAGAAAATATACATATTTGCCTTACTGGAATACTACCTCAAATAGAGTTCCGAGTATAGTAAAGAATGTCCTTTTTCAGGATGTGAAACACAAACTAAAACAGAGATACAACGCTGTGAAATTTATCATGACATAAACATTGTAAATATGACCACTGGCATGAATGTTGTGAAGCCTTAATTTTTTTAGATATCAAGACTTCTCACAAAAAAGGGGAAAATAACAGGCAAGACTGAGAACAAATTGTGCGATTGTCATATAATCACCTGTAAAAGTATTGCCTAGGGAAAAACAGACAGGGTTCGATGCTCCAACTCTCCAATGCAAAATCATCTCTGAAAAATGTGTGCAATTGAACAATACAATTGTTAAAGTACTCAATAAAACAGCTAAAATTGAAGTTGTTCTTTAAAAAGGTGCAAACTTCACATTAAGAGTGTAAATAAGTACACAAAAAAAAAGTATCAGACTGCTGAATACAATAATATTTACCGTACCATAGCCTATGGCTCTATGCCCATGCTATATTTACCCTACCATAGCCTATGGCTCTATGCCCATATGCTTGAGACTTGACATCCATATCCAAACAAAAGCCCAAAAGGCCAGCATATTGTCCAAAAATAACTAAAAGTTAATAGAGCTTGCAATTTGCAGCATGCATCATCTAGTAAATCAGCGAATATAGAGCTCAATTTATTGATTTATTTTCTGCTATATGTATACTTGTCTAGACTTAGGGCCTGTTTGGAACCACTAGTGTTAAGCTAGCTCATAGCTGCTAACTATTAGCTAGCTAATTATTAGCAGGGGGCTGGGCTATTTGGATACACCAGCTAATCAGTGGCTGGATAGTTTGTTGGAGGTGTGTATGAACTATTAGCACCTATTAGCACGCCTCCACCAACCACTAATGAACTGGAGTAATTGTTAGCGTCTCCACCAACTAGGCCAGTTTGGATCCTCACCTATTCATTTAGCTGCTAAATGCGCACTAATGGATCCAAACAGGCCCTTACAAATTAACAGTTAATTCTAATAGACACTGCATATCCATGATCCATCAGTATCAGATAAAATCAAATATTTATACACATCTGATAATTAATATTTGCCAAATCTGAGCAATATCCAACTCAGCAAAGTTTATTATAAACTATGGTCAGTGAATTGATAATTTGATATAACTACTGTTTGTTCTCTACCTAATATGTTAGCACAAAAAACACCCAATCAACTTAGCCCAAAGATACCAAAAAGATATCCATACATCTTAGTAAAAATTTTGATATGTCATATTGTAAAAACAATTTGTTTCAGCCATATTCATGGAACCACAGATATAAGTTGTTCTAAGTTTTCAAGGAACTTTTTGACCACTATTTCTTCATTGCATATCTTGCAATTGAGTTCTTAGCATATTCACCCCATCTGCTCTAATTATTAAGGATACCATGGTCAGTTAAACACTCAGCAAGCAAAAACGTTATCCCACAACTTACGATGGGATGTCTTTCCATATTTCTTGATATCTTGGTCCCAGTTCCCAAATCTTCTGTTGTCTCCTTGGCCATTGTAAATCATCAAGAGAAAATTGTGCTCTAACAGGACCTGCCAAATATAAAAAGAAAATCAAGCTAGTTGGTAAGAAGCAAGGAGTATCTCAATCTCAACAATATATTATAAATATATAAGCTGCTTATAACTTATCCATTAGAGTTACTGTCGTTTTTAATGAACTAAGTAAACATCTTAGATTAGATGTATGCAACAAAACAAAGATCTCATGTTGAGACCAAACCTCAAAGGGAAAGAACAAGCATAACTCAAGGAAAGTGGCATATTTGGCAGTCATTGGACCCTCAATTTGAGATTATCCATTAAAAATATCTAAGTTCAAGCTTTTCGCAAGAAAGCACAAGAATTTTCTCGATCTACAAGAATAGAAGGCAAAATTATGCTATGTAAATGATCATAATGCCCCCTTTACTCCCTCCCCTCTTTGCATAGCACAGGGGTAGACAGTGACCAAAATGTATGGATTGCCTGAGTAGTTGGAACTCGAAGCGATGCTATCCAAGCCACCCAAAGATGGTGCACCCAAATCTGGAGATATTTAAGTTCAATTCCCCAATCATGGTTATTGAGTAAGTAAATGGAGGGGAGGCAATCTGCCACCTTCATACCACAGAAGTGCTCAACACTTGTCGAATGAATAACATAAGAACAGAACCGAGAGGTGATTAAATAGAAATGGCAAACACAGAGTGCTGGAAAAAGGGCAAAAGATAAAAGAACCACCTACCCAGCTACCCCTATTTCCCCATCCTACAGTAGCCAACAAGCCCAGAAACATCTCACGCATACATGTGACTTAAAGGGAGTAGTTCTGAATCTTTGCCCCACCATTTCCACCTCCACTCTTCTTGCCATCACCTGTCCTACCATGCATATCCCTCACCTCCACCATCATCGGCAACTACTCAGCTCCACAAGCGTCTTCCACGCCTCCAGCTACCTCATCTCCAACACGGTCTGGGGGATTCAACAGCAGCAAGGGAACAGCTGTCAACAGCACATGCCAAATGGGATCACCGCAGCGACAACGCCCCAAGCACAACCTTGACATGCCACATAGGAGGTGGTTCCTTGAAAACTATGTCCACCAACATGAACCCGACAGGATGCATCTGGCACCATCCTTGCAGAGGCAATGCCCTCTCCACTCTGCGCTGCTAGTGCTAGCCGCTGCATGAACTCCATGAAAAGCATATGGTTTAACACAGAGCCACTGCCAGAACTACTACAATGTGACAGGTGTGGGGAAGTGTATTTGAACGGTAATGGGCTGCTAATGGCAAATATGGCTTATTAGACGCCATTATAGTGAGCATAATAAGTCGCCATTATAGTGGGCATATTTAGAGCTAGGCTTTTGAAGGTTGAAAATGTGCAAAACTGATACATTTTTCTACTACTTAAAACAGGAGTTGGTGGTGATGGTGTGCCTGCCATCACCACCAATCTGCCCCAAAACTTTTTTGTTTCTTATTTACCCACCTTGGCTCTGACTCTAAGTATTGGGAATTTGCTGACTGTCTTATTTCATTTGTAAATGGTAATAGTTACATGTTTTCTCATTTATATTCTCTGTGACACCATTCTTACAAGAACTACATGCACATGTTTAATTGTTGGTGTGTTTTGCTGTTGCAATGCACAGGTGATTTTTCTAGTCAACACCCAATATATATTTTAGATAAAAATGGATGGCAATGCCAAATGTCCAAATCACTTCAAACTTATGGTACGTAGTACTTGATAATATTTCAAGCTAGCTAATAAAAATGTGGAAAATAAAAATAAAATCTAACTTGATGAACTTGGAAACAAATGTTACTTTAACGCACAGTATTAGCCTCAGTTTAATTTTTTCCTGAACAAAACACGCGCAACAAATTGAAAACTAAAACAACAAAACACCCTAAGCCACCTTATATAAGCTTAAAATATACAAACTATTGTGCAAGCCAAACTGTTGTAATATTTTACAGGATCATACTACTTTCGGGTCCCTGAGAATGTGACAGGCCTGGACCACATAGAATTTTCTATCGAAGACAGAAAACTAATGTTCACCGCTGCTAGTGGCAGGAATATTGTTACACTTCCATCAAACATGAAAACTAGACCTCTCTCGATTTTCCATGTGCCGCCCTCACCGCGGATTCCACTAATGCATGTGTACAGCCCAGGGCCAGGGGCAAAGTTATTTAGACCGTACTGGACAACAAACCGATCAAAGTCTCAGTTAACGGTTTCATTAGTTCAACCATCAACCTCCTAAGGGAAGGGTCAAGGGTTCGGAAGCCCATGATGTTGCCTTTTCATCATTGTTTTTCACATTTATTATTTTATTTTGTGATAGTTATCTTTATATTTTCCTTCTACTCATGGTTTCCTCAAAAAAAACAGCCAACCCCCCCCCCCCCCCCCGGCAGGGTTCAAAGAAAACTTAGAACAAAAAAAAATCAATCATGTGAATGGGAAAAAACAACATGCAAAAGTGGGAAAATTGGGGAAAGGCAAAAGGAAAACAACTGACGAAGAAAAAAAATGTGTGACCCCAATAAAAAGACAGATGGGTGAAAAAATGATCGTGACCAAATACAGGAAAAAAAACAACAGACAGATTCACCCCGGTGATATGTCATGCAGTATTGAAATATGGAGGAAAGCAGATAATCTGGAATACAATATCTTGAACACATATGATACCTGCATTTCCTGTTTCTGCTTCGGATCCAACAAGGAGTGTCATTAAGGCAGATCCAACCTGGTTAGGATGATAAATCTTATTGCAACTATGAAAAAACACAAAATAAGAGGGATAGAAACAGTAAAATAAAGTGAATTGCTTACACTCTGAGTCCATTTACAACTGATGGAAATAATATTAGATATTTCCCATTGTAGAGCTACCAACTTCTCATCTTCAAAGGAATCTAAATCCAAATACTCAATCTTGATCCCGTCCAATGAGAAAGTAAGGTGAGGTTCAAGATACAAAGTTTCGTCACATATCATGAAGGCAGGACTAAGTACAACCGGTCCTTGTTTGTCAACCTAAAAAGAGGCCCAAAAGAAAAATTGCAAGTGTTGGTAGCTTTAAGCAACATAGTGGTCCATAATCTAGCAGACCAAGGTGGCATAAAACATATTAAGCATCTAAAATTGAAGCAATCCTAAGAAAAAGATTAAATAAATATATAAATGAATGGTTTAAGTAACCTAAAGGGAAACGACAAAATTCTATTATGGCAGGATACTGAAATTTTAAAAAGCATACTAGAAGATTTTAGGTGGCCTTAACATGTTGCCTGTACAAATTTGTATATTACATAACTCAGTGCATAAGAAGAAGAGAGACATCAGGATGTAGGTCAACTCACACTTAACTAGTCTAAAGAAAAGGCTCATAAATCATGCTTGTATACCAAGATCAGTAATTGCGCACATCAAAATCCTGATGGTTAATTTTAATGTATGGCCCTACCGCTTATGAATTGATCCCAATGCAATTACTCAAGCCTTCCTCAGAAACTAAACTGAAAAGGTCTGACATGTTCACCTAAAAAGATCTTTTTTGTAGCTAACCACTTATCCAGAAAGAGAGAGAAGATGTCAAGATGCAGGAGCACAAAGAAACAGAAGCAGCATGGTATTGGGCTTCTAATATTTTTTATCCAAAATGTTTACCATACAATCACAAATTATAATTTAATGAGACATACCAGCGCATCATAGGAATTATAGATATGCTGCAAATTTTGCTCCATGGAACCTGTAATTGCACAATGATTACTAGAATTGAACACAGTTCAAGCAGAGGCCATTAGAAAAGTCAAGCATATTACCAGGCACATCATAATTACTGGTAGATGAAGTGTCAGGGCTAGATGGCAAGCTTTCTTCCTCAGAATCAGCTACCACTCCCTGGTAGAAGACAAACAACTAACAGTTCAAAAAATGCAGTGAACAGAACAGGGATATTTAATTGTATGAATAAATAAATATATACTTCTGATGGAAGCTCAAAGGGATGTGCACTGCCAAATCTCATTTCTTCCATAGGCTGATTTCCAGACATGAGATATTCATCTATGCAAGGATTGGTATTGATATGGTCAGTATACATTGCCGAACTCGCCATGACTACATCAAATTTGGTTGTTGCATTGGAAGTATCCTGATCCATTTTAGGGTACTCGGCTGTATATGATTCTTCACCCCCATCCGTTTCACGTGTACCAATACACAACAAACCAGAGACCTCAGCATGATCCATCTGTAACTTTCTGATCTGGTAAAGCTTAAAAATATATATTATTAGCTGGCAAATGACAATCATAAAACAGGGTCATGTCACGCGATCGACCATGTGATCGCTGAAACAAATGAACTGAACATAGATATTCTCAAGGCCTTTTAGCTCAATACAATTTTAAGATTTCATTAAAAAAAAGGTTTTGCGGTCTAAGTTTCTGAGAAAAAAAATACAGGTTCTTTAAAGATAGTAGATTTCATTAAAAAAAACAGACTATTATTCAGACTAGAGAAGCACTTAGGCAAGGGATAGAGGACATAACTGGGATAGAGGGCATAACTAAGAAGTCTAGAAGCATATGAATTGGGGAATGGGGAATGCTTCCAGGCCCCAGCCCTTGTCATGAAAACCAATATAGTTCTAAGGCAGGGGCGGATCCAGTAAAGGGACATGGGTGTACACATGTACACCCAATAATTTTTGCAGAAAGTTCGAAGTTAGGAGGATTGTCAAATAGCTAAATAGCTTTAGGTTAGGGTTTCGGTGCTCAGCTTCGCACAGCATAAGGGAAGGGAAGAGAAGGGGTGGGAGTGGGAGTACCTGGTGGGTGCTCGTCGCCGGCGAAGAGACCAAGGAAAGCCTCAGCACCTGGTCTAGGGCGGCGGCGGCCCAACAGTCATCGAGATGGTAGAGAGAGAGAGAGAGAGAGGGGGGGAGGGAAGGAGGAGGGCAGCGGACGGAAGTTGGCACCCGACGGAAGGGGAAGCAGACGCCGGAAAAAAAAAACACGGGCTCCTTGTGGGCCGTTTTTCAGTTTCTTTGATGATGAAAATTTGTGTTTTATTTTTATTTTTATTTTTCAGTTCCTTGTGGGCCTTGCGGGCGCGGCTCCCGGTGGTGGCCTGCTCGGCCAGGGGCACGAGCGGCGGCGAGGCCAGGGGGCGCGCGGCCCTCCCAGCAGGTAGCTTCGGCAGCGGCCACCGCGGCGGCCAGCTTGGCCCGTGGCCCGCCCGCGGCTGGCAGTGGCGCGGCCCAGCCAGGAGAGGTGCACGGCGGGCAGGTAGCCCTCCTGTGGCCACGGCGCACGGCGGCCAACGCGGCCTACTCGCAGTCCGACGCGTGGCGACGCGGCTCGGCCTGCTCGCGGGCGCAGCTGCAGCCAGCGTGGTGGCCTGGTGGGTCTGCTGGATTCACACGTCTTCGGGACAGCGTGATTCAGTCTGCTCATCTTCAGGATGGCGACGATTTGTCTTCGTGTTTGTGTATGTGCTTGTCCATGAATAAGAAGGTACAAGAGAACATCAAATAAAACGTTTATATATCTTCTTATATCTTACCCTTTTAGCTCACAAGCACACAAAAATCACAGACACAGTGAGATAGGAGGAGGAGAGAGTTGTTTCTATGTTTCACAGTTTCACTTTCTGATGGATGTTACAAGTGAAAGTGACTCCTCATTTTATAGTGGAACACAGTGAATGGATACAAGACTTTTATGATGTTTGAATCCTTTGAAATCCTCTTCTTCCTCATTAATTTGACTATCATTTAAAGTTTTTGATTTTCAAGTTTCAACAGCAATAACCTTTTAGTGGCAAACGTGGAAATTTTATCTCTTTTTAGATGCGTAGGAGCAGGAGCATTGTTCAAGATCGAGGGCTGAGGCCCTTGTTCAAAAAAAAAGATCGAGGGCTGAGGCCCAGTCCAAAGTGTTCAACCAAACGAACAAAATCGGGCGAACCAGCCCATCCTGTACCCAATGGCCATCTAGCTCTTAATCTCTCTCAGCCAGGCCAAGGCCGTACGAAGACTGTACTAGTGGTGGTAATGGGCTTTGATGCGGCGGCGCGGGTCGGTGATGGTGCGGTTCCAGTGGCCGTCTGGCGCGTTGACCGTCGCCGCCTCCCTCCTTTGCTGCTCCAGCACCTCCATGTGGCTCGTCGGCAGCGCGCAAAACCTGTCCCTCAGTTCCGCGGGCTCTATCCGGTCGTGCACCGCCCACCACCGCGCGTGCGCCTCGTCGCTCGCGAACCGCCGGAGCTCCGCCACGTTCCAGTTGCAGTCGTAGTCACGATAGCACAGCCACGGCTTCATGCCCAGGTAGTGCACGGCGTGCACCTCCGCCGGCTCCGCGGTAAGCATCCGCGCCTGTGCCGCCCGGTCCCCTTCGGCCCAGACGTACTTGAGGAAGTTGACGTGGCGCGGCAGGCGGTGCCACCACGTGAAAACCTCGTTCAGGTACCCCTGGTCGCCGCCGTTGTAGGATTCGATGTCGTGGATGCCCGACATGAGCAGGTCGAAGGTGCAGCTGCACGGTTCCAGCACCATCACCCCCGAGTTGAAGCGCGCGCCGCTGTTGACCGTCGCGCTCAGCTCCGGCGCCTCCTCGAACAGGAAGTCCATGTTGCGCAGCACCAGCAGGTCGGCGTCCAGGAACACCACCTTCTCGTAGTCGGTCAGCTGCCACAGCCGGAACTTGCTGTAGTTCCACTCGTTATAGGCGTTGGCCTCCGCGTGCGGGTTGCGGATGCGCGGCGCTAGGCGGACTTGCCAGCCTGCCGCGGCGAGGGCGGCGCGGTGCTCGGCGCCCACATTGTGCGCGTCCACCAGGGCCACCAGGTCGCGCGTGGACCCTGACTGCCGGATGCTCTGCGCCAGCGCGATGGCGCCGCAGACGTAGGCGTCGGCGGAGTGCAGCACGGTGGCGTAGGCCTGCCTGCTGGTCCTGCTTGTACCTGGCGGCGTTGCACTTGGTAGTTTAGTAGGCGAAGGCCGGAGAAAAGGAACGGCGAGCTGGCAGGACCCGACGGGCAGGTTGAGGCGGTGGCGGAGGTAGGTGGCCTCGGGGCGGTAGAGAAAGGCGTGGCCGCGGCGCGCGAAGAGGTGCTTGCAGGGGAAGAGGTTGGGCAGGGGGAGACACCCTGACTCGCTCAGGATCAACACCATGCCAGCCTTACTGCTGCTGCTGCTGCTGCCATGGAGAGTGAGCTTGGCGGCGGCGAGCTGGAGGTGGAGCCTGCGCACGTCCCTGGACCAGTCTTGTCCGCGGCAGGGAAGCTTGACGGCGACGAGGTCAAAATTGTGATGATGAGGGGCGGCATCCGGATTGGGGAGGGTGGGGCAGCTGCTTCTGTTGCTCTCCTCGTCGATCCAGTTCGGGTAGAGGGCTTGCCAGGTGACAGCGTCCGCGGCCGGCGCCAGGCTCACCGCCCGAACGTCGGCGGCAGGCAACGTGCTCGTCCAGCGAGCAACCTCCGACGAGTTGAAGTTGAGCAAGCCCACTCTGGCGATGCCACGCCGCCCAGTGCCATTACTGCTGAATGATGAAAGGACACTGGCGACGCTCTCCCACTGGATGTTCCACCTGCTGTCTGCCGCGTACGGGGCAGCTGCAGCTGCAGGGGCCTCCTCTTCCTCCGAGGCTGATACTGCCTCTGAGTCCTCCTGAAGATCATGAGCTGGTGATGATGCTCCCCTCGTAGACGTTGCAGGGATGATGGTTTTGCCACTTTGAGTTGTAGCAGTAGGAGAAGCATCCCAAGAGGATCCAACTGAAGTTATCCGTGGCAGTACTGCCACTTGGACGACGACGCAGCAGCCGTTGCCGCGGACAAGCAGCGCCACGATGACGATGGCGCACACAAAGAACAGCAAGACCACCAGCAGCTTACTGAACCCCGTCCTCTTCCGTACGCCGCCGGTCATGTCTCTGCGGAGTCTCAGTCTCAGGTGCCGAATCACGAACTGACAGAAGCAGGGTGATTGATCATCAGATGAAATGTGTTGTGGCAACCGGACAGCCAAATTAAATCAGTATATGCAACCAAATTAATTTCATCGTACGCTAGCTACTTACAGATCGATTTCTGATCGGAGTTTATAGCTGCATGAGCTCCAGCAGCAGCGAGCAGCGTCGCCCAGCAGGCTAGATATATCAGGCCAGTTTCCTTTCTAAAGTTGGTGTAGCACTTCTTCTTTTTGTTGTTAGAGAAAGAGGAGTAGCTCTTTGTATAGTGCATTCGTATGCTTTTGCTTTGGCATAAATATATACATGCATGTAGTCCAAATGGACAATACATAGGGAGAGTATCAAACAGGCGTATAGATGACAACAGAGACAAGAAACTGAAATTAATCGCATTTGCTAGGTCAGATGGTTCGTAGCTTGCTCTGTAATAAGGGAACGCCATCTGGAGGATTCTTATAGATGGAGTGATGGATGGGCACCTCACAGTCAGGTGCCATTTGGAAATTAATCGTCTGCCATTAACTAAACAGAACTAGCAAGCTCGTTGTTAAGATAATTCTTCGTATACTCAACGTCTACTGGAGCTCGATCGTTCATATATCGGGCTGCCACAAAATTTGATGGCGAATGGTTCCATCGATTGTTCCGTCGCATTGTCCGATCAAGTGATGCTATCTGTTTGGTTGCAAATGGCAAGTTGGCAACTGGTTATTTCTGCTGCCCATAGTTTTAGGATAAAATTAAGGGGGTGTTTGATCCTTGGGCTAAAGTTTCGCCCCTTCACTTCACAGGTTCGGACGCTAATTAGAAAAACTAAACATGATCTAATTATAAAACTAATTGCATAAGTTGTGGCTAATTAGCGAGATGAATATATATATTAAGTCTAATTAATTTATCATTAGCATATGTCTATTGTAACACCACATTGTCAAATTATGGGCTAATTAGATTCAATGAATTCGCTCTCGCGAATTAGCTCTCATTTATGCAATTAGTTTTATAATTAACCTATATTTAATACTTCTAATTAGCATCCAAACATCTAATGTAATGGGACTAAAGTTTAGCCCCCTATATAGTATCCAAATGGGCGTAAGTTCATGTCAGTCTCCTTCCAACCGTGTTTCACAACTATTTTTCTTTTATTATTATAGAATAGATAGATATACTCCTAGATTATATAGAAGGAGAAAAAAAACGTTTGTTTAACTCTTCCTACCTGCCTTATGCATGGAAGTCATTATTGGTGCTGCCCTCTGTTCCACGATAAATGTGTTTAAATCAAATATTTTAACTTTAGATCTAGTATCAAATGCTTTCGTAGTGTGTTTACTCAGCTTCGTTAGACCTGTTCAAAGTTAGATGAGTTTGAGGACAAAACAAAGCGCTTCTGCTTTTGATTTTTGTACCGTAAATTGACCCAAGCTGAAACAAACAAAAGCCTACACGTCTTAGAAAAACACAAGGAGTAGAAACACTGAACACTGAACACTGAACACCATACCATAGAATATAACCTGTTATCTCTATACTTTGTTAGCCTAATTCCTGGCCGTGCTGAGATTTAACCAAGCAAGCAAACAAACAAACCGTAATAAGCCCAAACTAAAAACTTGCTCACGCATTGGAACCTCAGTCAGGTGATGCAGTAGAAGCAGCTCTAACAAACTAGACTAAATGGGTAGGCATTGTCAGTGTCCTATACTGGGCCGGCTTTCCATTCTGATGAAAACCTGCCCACTTTTCTAGATAGGCCTTTCCTAACTGAGTTCTAGCATCACGGCCCATGTCATTTTCTAAGGCACTGAAGTAGAGTTGTTATACATGTGCTCTAGAAAATGATATATAAGACTAGTCTTAGTGGGAATTTCGTGTTGTTATTTTCAAAACATTTATATTTTAAAAATAATACAGAAGAGTCTCATCATCTATGAAACTCTCTCTACTCACATAAAACTTTCAATTATCATCTCTCTCTTCATCAATACAATGCATATTAGCATATTTAATACTCGTAAAACTCTCATAAAACTCCATTGAAACTGACATAAGATTGTCAAGTGGTGTAGGTTAGACCCAATCCATTGTGACACATATGCTATAATATGTCATGTAATAATTGATGTGTCTGCAAAGTTCACATCAAAATAGGGCTATATGCATCTAATTTGCAACTGTCGATAAATTGGATAATGCCTAACATATAGTGAGTCATAAAATCCGGGTAAGATCTGTTTGGTGTTGTTGTGTTCCCTTTGCACGGCAGCAAATAATGAAATTTCTCAGAGGATACTCACCAACTCTATTGCATTTTTTCCATCATAAATAATATATGTATTTAATAAAAAGCTTCACCTGAAAGCTAGAAATAAGTAAGCTCTTCTAAGGCCAATCTTAATAGAGTTTCATTGGAGTTTTATGAACATTAAATATGCTAATGTGGCATCGTATTAATGAAGACAAACGATAAGATTTTCATGAAAGTAGAAAGAGTTTTATGGGGATAAAATTCTTCCGCATTGTTTTCAAAATATGGATGTGTTGAAAACTGAGTCATGAAACCTGCACTGAGAATGGCCTAAGACCCACTTCGATACCAAGCTGCATTCGGTAAAGCTTTGCTAGATCCTAACTATCCGTGGGAAATAATTAATTGAGAGAAGTGATTCTATTACTAAAATTAATTTTGTAGAATAAATTATTATATGTACCTACAAAGTAATTATGTGCGAAAATTGAAAAGTAAGAAGGTAGTTTTCTAGCTTCCAACCTCTAACCTCTTATTTTCATTCGAGAGAATCATTTTGTAGAAATCAGGTGTTTGGTAGAGTTGCTCCAGGATTTAAATTAGATGATGCTCTTGGAACTTAAAAAAATAGGTCTCGTATAGGCCTCTTTGGCACGACACGATCATTTAATTTGGTTTTGTATTCTACACATGCTCTAAACAATCATCTTGGGGATGACTGGTTCCATATCGTCTTGCTCTGTAAGCAACACCCTATGTAGATTCTAGTGCAAAAGCTATGTTCAACTAGAGCATCCACAAGAGGTATCCTAAATAGGGCTCCTACTTTTACTTTTTGGTGCTAGAAAAAACAACAGTTGAGTTGAAAATTTAGCACTTGAAATTGCCCAGACAGAAAAAACTGAGAAATATGAAGTGTTCCAAAAGACCAAAACACATAAGATAAATAAATATCTTATATGTATAAATTTAGTCTAATAGTAAAAACCAAGAACACACCCTGAAAACTATGTAAATATGAAAAAGGGCAGTTATGAGCATGTGCGTGCCAAGCTTTGTAACACACCCTAAGCGGCTTATCCTAGGACTTTACTTGCATTCACACTAGATAAACTCAAAACAACTAAATAGGATGATGTGAACTTAAGTTTATCTATTGTTCTCTATTTACCTAAGGCCCCAAAAATTGTAACATAGAGTTGATCCTATTAACTAGACTAAGCTAATCTAGAAAAAGTACAATCACATAAATCAATCACAAAAATATAAGTGCATTAAATAAAGAGTTCATGTTAGGAAGTGCAAAGTAGTGAAATAAGGCGATGTATCTCATGGTATCAGTTACCAAAATACAACCCCTAGTCCATGTTGGAGTTTCACTATAATACAATCTCCGGTTCATGGGCTTGTTGGTCACGATGTTGGGCTCACCACATAGGCTTCTGTCAAACAAGGAAAGTGTTGCAACCCACTTAGGCTCATTGCCATCACTAGACTCTCCCACTAAGGAGTTTATTTCTCAACCAGGAAAGCAGTATCTTTATTATTGCACATACCCCAAGTCGCGTTGATCCATAGCAAGCTTTGTAGCCTTGTAGGGTAGATGTCGACAGAGATTCACTAAGACTCCAAGTAAGTTTCTTAGCCTACCAAGTTTACAAAAGCACAAAGCCCATGTCACAAGCTAAAACCTAATGATTTGCTAAAGATAACACTAAGCACAATCCTAGCCTTAGATGTGGTCATAAAATTCATATGTTATTGGAGTGTTATCTTCAAGTGTATAAATGTCCACTAACTTCTTTGGTTTCCCACTCAAACACAACCAACCAATGGCATATAAGTAGCCCCAAAGCAACTCCTAGCCAATGGCACAAAATATGCATTTGCAGGCATCACTTAGTGATACGATGTCCATAAAACCCATCACTGGATCATCCAGTGGGGTGTCAATTGTTGATGATTGTTGTTCCTCTGAGCCACTAACACTAGGTCCCAAATCACTTGATGATCTAGCACTAAGTCCATCACTCCTATGTATTGTTCGGTGGGTCATTCCATCTTAGTACACACGTATTTGGTGATCGTCACCTTGCCAGATGATCCACGGCACCTCTATCTTTCAATTTGGTGAATGATATGGTGATCCTTGTTTTTGATGTGCATCGTGCTTCTACATCACCAGATGATACATTGGTCCTGATCAAGTGCTTATGATCTAGCAAGGAATCTTCATCGTATCTTCTTTGTTTTAACTCGAGTTTTGGTCGTTCTTCTTCTAAATTGATCCTTAGCGTCTATAAACCTATGCAGATATGTCTAACACATCTTGATGACTTTACACTTTACTACAAATGCATCTATTGTAGTAAGCATAAGTCTATTGACGATCAAAATTGGCCCGTTGCGACTTTGTTGGCAAACTGACTAGGTAGGGTTGTCAGGCCGACTATGGTATGTTTTACAAACTGGCTAGGTGGCTAGGTCAGTTTTACTTTTACATTACGAGTGGGGATCCATGATGAGTTTGAGTTGTAAACAATCTTTAGATGTGATAAGTCTATCCCATCAAATAAATATGAGGGGGGCAATGAGCGATTGAGGATATTCAATCAATAATATACTACTCCCTCCATCCTAGTATAGAAGGCGTAAGCACCTTTGGTTCAAAGAGCAAGAACATATTTAATTCTCTCTCTCAGCACTAGTATTATTGAATTAATGTTTGTGAGAGAGAGCACATCTTATATTATGAGACATGGACAAAAAGTGATTACGCTTTATATACTAGGACGGAGGGAGTATTTTTCTTTTTCCAACCCCGATTATTATTTTGCAAGCTCCTCAATAATGTTTGTGGGTGTCCTAAATGACCTGCAGAGATCCTAGGAGAACCCTATGTGTGTCTTACGAGTGAGCTCTTTCTCAAGATATGTTCTCTATACTATACACGTGCTAAGCACGTTCTCGAAAAAAGGATGTGTTTTCTAGGCTTTCGTGATTTATCTAGTAAAATCAGTTAGGCCAATTTATGAAGTCGGCTAGGCCAAGTTCACTATGGTTCGTCGTGAGGTGATCTCCATATGATCCGTGCGTTCTAGCTCTTTGAGTGTGGGCTCAGATTTGCGTCCACAGAGCAAAAAATTATCTCACAATGTAGAGGCTGTTATATCAGTCAAACCACTAAAATAAACTGGACATGAAAAGAATGAAATGTGAATCGACTCTCTTAACGTTTTTTTGGCTATCTTTGCATTTAATTTTAGCCTTTGTCTTTCTTGTTTGATAAGTTGGATGGGAAGTAATAGGCAACAGCAGATTTCTCACCAACTATTTCTACCAGGTCGATGTTAGAGCAATGCATGGTTCTAGTACATGAAAGGTGAAATATTTGACGAAATAGATTTGCTAAAGTATGGGCAACCTGCTCGGTAGTTCGCACTAACAAGAAAGAAAGCGAGAGTTCTTGAAGGAAACACACACGCACTGAATTTTCTATAGCAAAAACCACTGCCCAATACCTGCAGCGCTCCTTGCTTTCTGTTACACTCTTGAAACAAATGGCACCAACCCAGTTAGATTAGTCACTACCAGCACGTTCACTGAAGTGAGGAACATTACCTATTTTTGTTAGGCAGAATGGGCAAGAAGGCAAGAAGTATGGACAAGAGCAACGAATTCTATTTGTCCTTGATGAATTCAAAATCCTGCGAGACTAAACCCACACTTAAACATGGGCGCAGAGGAAAGCCACTCCACACGGCTCGTGTGCAGAGGACATATATATACACGAGGGCGCCAAACACATTTCCCAACTCACCAAGAACAGCGCCATTTCTTAATCGCAGCGCCTAAACCCAGCCCTCCTAATTATATCGCCACAGTGCTGTTACAACCAGTTGCGATTACAAGCTTAAAACGCACCGGCATGGCCACGGTACTGGATGCCGGTGTGCTGCACTCGCACCCCTACGCCGTCGCCGCGGCGGCAGCGGCATTGGTCTCGGCGTACATGGTGTGGTTCTGGGCGCTGACGCGGCGGCTGTCCGGGCCGCGGATGTGGCCCCTCGTCGGCAGCCTGCCCGGCGTCGTCCTGAACCGGGCGCGCGTCCACGACTGGATCGTCGACAACCTGCGCTCCACGGGGGAATCGGCCACGTACCAGACGTGCATCCTGCCGCTGCCGTTCCTCGCGCAGCGCCAGGGGCTGGTGACCGTCACGTGCAACCCGCGGAACCTGGAGCACATCCTGCGCGCGCGTTTCGACAACTACCCCAAGGGCCCCATGTGGCAGGCGGCGTTCCACGATCTCCTTGGCCAGGGCATCTTCAACTCCGACGGCGAGACGTGGCTGCTCCAGCGCAAGACGGCGGCGCTCGAGTTCACCACGCGGACCTTGCGCCAGGCGATGGCACGCTGGGCCAACCGCATTATCAAGTACCGCCTCTGGAGTATCCTCGCCGACCACTGCGAAGCCGCGGCGAGCGTCGACCTCCAGGACCTGCTCTTGCGGCTCACCTTCGACAACATCTGCGGCCTCACATTCGGCAAGGACCCCGAGACATTGTCGCCGGGGTTGCAGGAGAACCCCTTCGCCAATGCCTTCGACTCCGCTACCGAGGCGACGATGCAGAGGTTCCTGTTCCCCAGCTTCTTGTGGCGCATCAAGAAGGCGCTCGGCGTCGGCAGCGAGCGGAACCTCCGCGAGAGCCTCGCGATCGTGGACCAGTACATGACAGAGGCCATCGCGGCGCGCAAGGCGACGCCGTCGGACGACCTGCTGTCCAGGTTCATGAAGAAGCGCGACGGCAACGGCAGGGCGTTCCCAGAGGACGTGCTCCAGTGGATCGCGCTCAACTTCGTGCTCGCCGGGCGCGACACGTCGTCCGTCGCGCTCAGCTGGTTCTTCTGGATGCTCATGCTGCGGCGCGACGTCGAGCGGAAGGTGGTCCTGGAGATCGCCTCCGTGCTCAGGGAGACGCGGGGCGACGACACCGGGAGGTGGACCGAGGAGCCGCTGGACTTCGACGAGCTGGATCGCCTCGTGTACCTGAAGGCGGCATTGGCGGAGACGCTGCGGCTGTACCCGTCCGTGCCGCAGGACTCCAAGTACGTGGTGGAGGACGACGTGCTGCCCGATGGCACCGTGGTGCCGGCCGGCTCAGCGATCACCTACTCCATCTACTCGGTTGGACGAATGGAGAGCATCTGGGGGAAGGACTGCGCTGAGTTCCGGCCTGAGCGGTGGCTCTCGGCTGACGGGACCCGGTTCGAGCCGGCCAAGGACGCGTACCGCTTCGTGGCGTTCAACGGCGGGCCGCGGACGTGCCTGGGCAAGGACCTGGCGTACCTGCAGATGAAGTCCATCGCGTCCGCTGTGCTGCTGCGCCACTCGGTGGAGCTCGTCCCTGGGCACAAGGTGGAGCAGAAGATGTCGCTCACTCTGTTCATGAAGAACGGCCTCCGCGTGCACGTCAAGCCGCGGGACCTCGCCGCCTACGTCGCGGCAGCGGAGGAAGCGCCGCAGCTGGGAGACTTTGTGATCCCGACCACAACTGCAGCAGCTGCATAAGCCTTGCAGGTGCCCGCGCACATTGGTACTGGCTTCTTCGTGCTGAAGTTCTTCTACGTGCCTCTGCCTGTCAATGTCGCATCGTTTTCTTCGTTCCCCTTTCCCCCTCTTCATTAGACTGTTAGGTTTGTGGCTACCTGGCGTCATATGGTTGTACCTGTGTACTTTTGTGTGGATGGATCGGATTGTCTACTTTTGTTCAGGTCTGATGAATCGACAGAGCAATGGAGCTTTTTACTTTGCATAGACAAGTATGAAACCTGTTTTAAATCAGTGCCGGAGGATGGAGGGCGTGTCTCTTGCTATATATATACACACAAGCAGTAGGACAAAGGGGGGTGTTTGATCCTTAGAGCATCTCCAGTGCAATTTCATCCTTCATCTCCATGAAATTGTCATTTGGGGGAGATAGAGTTATTTTGTTGCTCTAGAAAGCCTTTGATAAACCAGCAGTGTCTAATATGGCGTTCACCAAATTAGTCGGCGTGTATTTTTTTCGTGTTAGCAATCCCAATGGATTCGGACGAATAAGGAGGCGTACTCTCATAAATAATACCATATTCCTCACATAATTCATCAAACAATATGAGAAAATATTCACCACCATATGGACTCTTAATCTTTCTCTCTAGTTGGTTCTTCTCAACTTCAACGTTATAAATTTTGAAGTAGTCTAGCATTTCATCCTTAGATCTAAGCAAGTTAATTAACATAACAAAATCTAGTTACATCATCAATTAAAGTCATGAAATATCTCTTTCACTTTTTGTTAACACACCATCATCTCACATAGATCATAATGTAGGTGTCCTAGATGTGCCAAATTTCTCTCCTCCATTGCCTTGTGAGGCTTTCGAATTTGCTTTGATTGCATACGACTATAAAACCTAAAACATGTGGCAATAGTGAAATATGGAATTAAACTCATGCTAGATAACCATAGCATCAAACCGAAGTTAACATGGTATGCAAGAGTGTCAAACACTGCATTATCACTAGTCGTGTTATAAATATTATTCACTGACTTATTACAAAAATTTATTAAAGAAAAGCAAAACAAGCCTCCACACTCATAGGTTATAGCCTTTACCAATAAATTGTTCATGCTTGGACACTGCTACTTTATTGAACTCTAACACTACCATAAACCCGTCTCTCAAAAGAAGGGAGGCGCTAACAAGGTTATTATGTTTTGTAAAGATATGTTGCACCTTCTTTAGCTACATGATCTTCTCTAAAGTAAACTTCAGATATACCGTGCCAACACCATAAACAGAAGGATGTGTCCTATTCCCCATCAGGACAAAGGAACCGACTCCCTGCTAAGAAAAAACATAGACACGCCAACAGACACATGAATATTAAAAAAATTATCAATCCACCAACTTGAGATTGAAACACTAAGAGTACGGTAGAAAGATTACTGTACCCATCATCAATATTCTTTTTGCCCTTTGCGGTCCGTTCGATCCTGACACTTCTTGGAAAAGTGGCCAAGCTGAAGCAAGATAATTAACTCTGCTTTGTTAGTTCTTATTTTTCTTTATAAAAGAGAAAAATTCCTACATTGGTGAATTTGTGGTGCTTCTAGGTAAACATGATATTAGTTTGTGAAAGCTTGTGAAAACTTTATGTGAAATGTACTTCCGTGTGACAGCAAAAAAAGCAATTGCATATATACTATGTCACACCCATATTTTAAGAACAAAATAGGATGCATAAAAGACTCATATGTGCCCCAGGAATAGTCGCACAAATAAGTAGACAAATCTCAAATGTACCATTGCAGTGTTTATTACATAGCGAAACATAAGAAATCACATAGTCTTATACATAAATGATAGCAAGATGTAAACAACGCTCTCGACGGAAGCTCCACACAGGGACACTGTTGACTGGTTGACTCCAAACCTAGTACTCATAACGATAATCCTCATTCCAGTCATCTTCATTATCATATCCTGAGGTGTTGGGAAATTGCAAGAGTGAGCACATATCGTACTCAACAAGTATAACCAGGGGTTCATGAGGCTCAAATAGCTGACACTGGTTTGACTGCATTTAGCTTTTAATAGTGGATAGCATGTTCATAATTATATAGCAATTGTCAAGGAAGCTTAAATAATCCATTAATCCCATGATCAAATGTAAGCATAATTAACTCATAGCATAAACAATAATCAAATGAACATAATAACATAACAAGCTCATCATCTTAATGTAGATGTCCCCAAGGCCGCTCCTGACCGTGAGCTCGGCTAGTATACCAGTTTTACACTCTGCAGAGGTTGTACATCTTTACCCATGAGTCATGATTTACCCTTTCGCCCGAGGTAGCTAATCTCTTAACCCCCTTCCTAGGGAGGTCGGCAGGGATCACTATGAAGCCTTTCAAAAGTTCGTCTAACAAGTTAGGGCCGCAAGGTTTCCTTTGCGAGCAGATATAGATACCCCCCTTCCGAATGGCACAATGACGCGCAGCCTATACACATAGGGACAGGGGCTCGCACTATACCCGTGTCGGTTCAGCCCCTCCGCCCTTTCGGGTAACCTCTAACAAGCTAGAAAAGGTCTCCATACTGAGCTAAAGCCAGAGCCATTATAGCCCTCATGGTTGCACTGTTATCCCGGGTGATCACGTACAGACAAGATCTCATACAGTTATTTGTCATTCTTTTATGTTCTTTGCATAGCTATTAATCATCTTACAAGATCATGGATTATATCAAGCACTAGCACATCTACACCAAATGCATATCAAGTAGGTAGCAAGGAATACAGGTAACAATCATCTATGATTTTGCTAAGGTCGACAAGGTGATAGCATGCATATGACATATAGGTGTAGTTATAAGTGAATAGGTAACAAGGATAATCCCAAGTTATACTTGCCTTGCTCAAAGCTCTCCTGAGCTTGCTGGTCCTCAAAAGCTTGGGCTTGGTCACCAACGTACGGCTCACCGTCTAATCCCAATCATCAATCAACAACACGCATTCCAATGGAGACAATCATACACAAAGCAAACAAGGTATAATTAGAACATTACACCAAACAGTGGTAAAACAAATATAAAAGTTTATCAAAATATTCTACGCAGCGCTACGATCACACAAACGTAAAGTTCACGAAAATCGGAATTAAAACGTGAGAGATATGAATTTTCTAAGATTTCCTATAAAGAAATAATTAATTAAATACTACTGCAGAATTAAAAAGTTTCAAAACAGTAAACTAATATTTCTAACATGTAGAGATCGTAAATACGAATCCAACGGAATTTGAATGGATAAAAACGGAGTTAAAACGAATATTTTATGAGCAAAACAAAATCAGTGGCAAACTTGTAAATAGCAGAAAAAGCATTTTTTTTTTTAACCGACCGTCACCAGCTCCGGTGCGGTGGCCACCATGGCCGGAGAGCCGAAGCTCGCCGGAGCTCCTCGACTTCTCCTTTCCGAGCACCGTTTTTTGAAAGGAAAATACCGGGATGAAGAGGAGCTCACCACGATCTCGTCTAAGCGCTTGGTTGGGTCCGAGAGAGAACGGAGAGGGCTTGCCACGGAGAGGAACAAGATCGGCCACGCCGAGATCCGAACTCCAGAGAATACGGCGACTAGGGCTCGGTTTCACAACTTGGATGCAAAGAGGGAGCCGCGGGGTTTACCTAGGGCTTTATAGGGGCTTGATTTGCACAAAAGGCAAGAGAATCCCGCTGTTCCCGGGATTGAGTCGTCCGGTTCGTGAGTCCGGGTCGACTACGAACAGAGGTAGGGGACGAGCGTTTTTTTTTTTCAAATCTTTTTTTCAAAAAGGATTTTGGGGACAATTAAATACAAACCAAATACAATCAACACAAAATAAACTATGTCTCAGCATGAATGCACATAATCATGTTACTAAGCTTATGATAATTTTTAATTTTCACAAAAATTGTTTATTTGCTACATTAAATGCTCACTAAAATTCTTAAATAACTCAAATTAAATCCTATTAATTAAAATTCAAAATTTTAGGGTGTTACAAACTCTACCCCCCTTAAAAGAATCTCGTCCTCGAGATTGAGCAGTGTATAAACAAACCACTTGTGGATTTGATTCTCTCCAATCCTCTTCTCTTTCCCAAGTTGTTTCTCCTCGTGAAAACCAATCCCATTGCACTAGCAATTTCATGTCTCTAGTCGAGTAACATACCTGGTAACTCATTTGAAAATTTATTCCCTACACAGTCGTCAAGATCAACACCATCATCCAGCTGATTCACTGTAGCTGTGGGTGGAGCCTGCACTGCTACATCCACACTGATTCTCTCTCCCTTAGGTGTTGTCACAACTACTACTTTCTCTTTGCACTTAATTTCCGTAGCATATTTCTTCATCCAATCCAAACCCAATATCACATCTATGCCTGAGGTTCTCATAACCATGGGACTAACAGGGAAATCTACCCCCCTTAAAGAAAGACTTGCTGAGGGGCAACAATATGAAACTGGTATAGTCCCTCCCGGTGAGTTTACTAGCATATGGGTTTTCAGGGCAACTAGTGGTATGCTGTGAACTCTAACAAATGCTTGTGATATGAATGTATGCGAAGCTCCAGAATCAAATAAAACTGTAGCGGGAATAGAGTTGATACTGAACGTACCCATCATAATCTCCGGTCCCTCTTGTACTGTCTCTGCAGCCACATGGTTCACCTTTGCTCCATGAGAATTAGACTTTTGGTTGTTGTTCCGCTGGTTGAATCTCTCCGGGCAATCATATGACATATGACCTTCTTTCCCACAGCGAAAACACCTAGTAGGGGTATTGGGAGCACTTCTCTTCATAGAGGTGGCATTTGAATCTCCGGAGCGGGAAGTCTGCTGTCCACTCTGTTGATGATTAGGATTACGCTGAGATTGTTGGTTGCGATCCCATTGACTAACTGGTCCTTGGAACCTCTGTTGATTGCTCTGCTGAGAATTGAAACGTTGGCGGTTGTTGCCTCCAGACCCTTGTGCTAGCATCCTCCTCTTCTTATCCTGACCTTTGCGCATGTTATCCAACACAATGGCACGGTTCACCAGAGCCTGGAATGTAGGGTAGGTATTTCCAGCCAGTTGCAATCTGAGTTCATAGTAAAGACCTTTCATGAAGAGACGTTGTTTGTCAGCATCTTCTCTGACTTCGTTTGGAGCATAGCGAGCCAACTGCTCAAACATGTCATGATACTCAGCCACAGACATAGAACCCATCCTGAGAGATCTGAATTCTTCCTGCTTGAGCTCCATCATTCCTTCATTGATATGTCGTGCTCTAAAGTCTCTGCAAAATTCTAACCAAGTGACAGGGGGAGCATTGTTGGGACGAGCAGCTTGATATGACTCCCACCAGGTCTGAGCTGCTCCCTGAAGTTGTCCAGAAGCATACAACACCTTCTCTAAGTCATTGCACTGTGCTATGTTTAGTTGCCTCTCCACAGCACGTAACCAATCATCCGCCTCCATGGGGTCCGCTGAGTGTGTAAATACCGGAGGTCTTCCCTTCATGAATTCCCCCCGCTTATCTCTCACATGAACAGGTGGTGATGTTGGTGGAGGTTGTTGTTGTAGGTGTTGCATGAAGACGTGCATCATCTGATTCTGAGTTTGCATAAGTTCCTCCACAGTAATTGGGGCATTGTCACCATTGCCACGGCCTCTGCCTCTGCCTCTTCCCCTTGCTGCCATCTGCATTCCAAGGTATATAAACACATCTTAGTAATGTCCAACATGACAATTACAAGAGTTAACCGAATCTGAAATTTTCTGGGTAACATCCAACATCAGCAGATCAGAAAATCAGTAATATCTCGAGTTCCAGAATTCAAAAGGATACATGTTGTACACCGTTGGAAAGATAAAGAAATTGTCTACAACTTTCATTTAGATCATATTACCAGATTCCAACGTGAGGTTAACCAAAAACTGGGTACAACCGAAACTGTTCCAGAATTCCAGACTGCGCAGAAACCTCAACTGTAAACAGTCATAACTCTCAGCTCATAATCGATGATATGGTCATTCTTGCGGCATTGGAAAGATATGGAAGTCTACTTGTTCCCAGAAAAATTTGATGGACATTGCATGAACAGATTTTGAGATGTACCAGATTCATTGCAGACTGCTCCATAAAACAGCAAAGGACAGAAACAGAATTTTAACCAACCCCAACTATTTAGCTCATTAATCCTTATGCCTTAAGCCTATAAACTAAATGAAATTGTAGAGGAAATCCACAAGATCATTGCACTCATTACAAAGATCCAAATCAAGCATAAGCATAATAACAAACCAAACCAAGCATCAAAGGTTCACATTTCAAGCATTAACTCAACTTGCGGTACTATCGTTCTCTTCCTATTAAGGGCAAAGATTCCTAAAATTCTCTTTCAACTATGTAAGCAGGTGGTAAGAGAAGGTTCTAAAAGCATGTTCAAAGCAAGGAGTGGGGATGAGAACAAGTCTTTAAGATAAGCAACAAGGTGAAGATGAATAGGATATAGTGTAGAAGAAAATATCAAGGTTTTTAGAGCAAGGATTTTATAGCAATTTCAAAACCTTAAGACGACCAATTTCTAACTAGGCTTGCGTCCGACAGTCAACAAAGCTCTGATACCAATTTGTCACACCCATATTTTAAGAACAAAATAGGATGCATAAAAGACTCATATGTGCCCCAGGAATAGTCGCACAAATAAGTAGACAAATCTCAAATGTACCATTGCAGTGTTTATTACATAGCGAAACATAAGAAATCACATAGTCTTATACATAAATGATAGCAAGATGTAAACAACGCTCTCGACGGAAGCTCCACACAGGGACACTGTTGACTGGTTGACTCCAAACCTAGTACTCATAACGATAATCCTCATTCCAGTCATCTTCATTATCATATCCTGAGGTGTTGGGAAATTGCAAGAGTGAGCACATATCGTACTCAACAAGTATAACCAGGGGTTCATGAGGCTCAAATAGCTGACACTGGTTTGACTGCATTTAGCTTTTAATAGTGGATAGCATGTTCATAATTATATAGCAATTGTCAAGGAAGCTTAAATAATCCATTAATCCCATGATCAAATGTAAGCATAATTAACTCATAGCATAAACAATAATCAAATGAACATAATAACATAACAAGCTCATCATCTTAATGTAGATGTCCCCAAGGCCGCTCCTGACCGTGAGCTCGGCTAGTATACCAGTTTTACACTCTGCAGAGGTTGTACATCTTTACCCATGAGTCATGATTTACCCTTTCGCCCGAGGTAGCTAATCTCTTAACCCCCTTCCTAGGGAGGTCGGCAGGGATCACTATGAAGCCTTTCAAAAGTTCGTCTAACAAGTTAGGGCCGCAAGGTTTCCTTTGCGAGCAGATATAGATACCCCCCTTCCGAATGGCACAATGACGCGCAGCCTATACACATAGGGACAGGGGCTCGCACTATACCCGTGTCGGTTCAGCCCCTCCGCCCTTTCGGGTAACCTCTAACAAGCTAGAAAAGGTCTCCATACTGAGCTAAAGCCAGAGCCATTATAGCCCTCATGGTTGCACTGTTATCCCGGGTGATCACGTACAGACAAGATCTCATACAGTTATTTGTCATTCTTTTATGTTCTTTGCATAGCTATTAATCATCTTACAAGATCATGGATTATATCAAGCACTAGCACATCTACACCAAATGCATATCAAGTAGGTAGCAAGGAATACAGGTAACAATCATCTATGATTTTGCTAAGGTCGACAAGGTGATAGCATGCATATGACATATAGGTGTAGTTATAAGTGAATAGGTAACAAGGATAATCCCAAGTTATACTTGCCTTGCTCAAAGCTCTCCTGAGCTTGCTGGTCCTCAAAAGCTTGGGCTTGGTCACCAACGTACGGCTCACCGTCTAATCCCAATCATCAATCAACAACACGCATTCCAATGGAGACAATCATACACAAAGCAAACAAGGTATAATTAGAACATTACACCAAACAGTGGTAAAACAAATATAAAAGTTTATCAAAATATTCTACGCAGCGCTACGATCACACAAACGTAAAGTTCACGAAAATCGGAATTAAAACGTGAGAGATATGAATTTTCTAAGATTTCCTATAAAGAAATAATTAATTAAATACTACTGCAGAATTAAAAAGTTTCAAAACAGTAAACTAATATTTCTAACATGTAGAGATCGTAAATACGAATCCAACGGAATTTGAATGGATAAAAACGGAGTTAAAACGAATATTTTATGAGCAAAACAAAATCAGTGGCAAACTTGTAAATAGCAGAAAAAGCATTTTTTTTTTTTAACCGACCGTCACCAGCTCCGGTGCGGTGGCCACCATGGCCGGAGAGCCGAAGCTCGCCGGAGCTCCTCGACTTCTCCTTTCCGAGCACCGTTTTTTGAAAGGAAAATACCGGGATGAAGAGGAGCTCACCACGATCTCGTCTAAGCGCTTGGTTGGGTCCGAGAGAGAACGGAGAGGGCTTGCCACGGAGAGGAACAAGATCGGCCACGCCGAGATCCGAACTCCAGAGAATACGGCGACTAGGGCTCGGTTTCACAACTTGGATGCAAAGAGGGAGCCGCGGGGTTTACCTAGGGCTTTATAGGGGCTTGATTTGCACAAAAGGCAAGAGAATCCCGCTGTTCCCGGGATTGAGTCGGCCGGTTCGTGAGTCCGGGTCGACTACGAACAGAGGTAGGGGACGAGCGTTTTTTTTTTCAAATCTTTTTTTCAAAAAGGATTTTGGGGACAATTAAATACAAACCAAATACAATCAACACAAAATAAACTATGTCTCAGCATGAATGCACATAATCATGTTACTAAGCTTATGATAATTTTTAATTTTCACAAAAATTGTTTATTTGCTACATTAAATGCTCACTAAAATTCTTAAATAACTCAAATTAAATCCTATTAATTAAAATTCAAAATTTTAGGGTGTTACATACTATATATTAAAAAAATTATATGCAGTTGCATGTGTACTATATATTATACAAATAAAAGGACGAAGATCAGAAACGGTCGGAAATAGTATTACAATATAGAAAACAGAAACGGTCGGTTCGAGATATTTTTATATTTTAGTAATTAAAGAGTAAAGAAAAGTTTAAAATGGTAATTGAAAATGACAATTTTTTTATGTTTGATGAAATTTGGAAACAGTTTATAATATAGAAAATAGTATTGTAATATACAAAATGAAAGCCATCGGTGCAGAATATTTCACTATCGTTTTCATATAACAATTAAATGTTACACTCATCTAAAAAATTATGAGATGAAATCTCAGCATTGAGAGAGGCCGAAACGTATAGAACTAATGTAGTATTTTTGGAAACTATGCAACGAAACTTTGTATTAAGACGGGCCTAACAACACTTTTGCCCTTCTTCCGAAGAGGAAGAACTTGTAGATAATAATTATATGATCATCAAGCTTGTACTAGTACACGGCCCACATCACATGGTCCTTTTAAAAACAATGAGTAATTGGCCAACTTCTCGACAAGGAACAATTAATTGGAATAAATTTCAGCAGTACTCGTAACGGCAGTGTGCTGGGCGGGCAGCAGCGATGACGACGTTGGCCGTTAGTTCTTCTCCTTCTCCTTGTCCTTGTTCTTGGACGGGACACGGCCGTCCGTTCCAGCGAGTATGCCGTACTTCTCCTTGCGCGTGATGGTGGTGCACTCGAAGCCAAGCTGTCCGCTGAGCGTCTTCTGGATGTAGTTGGCCACCTCGATGGGCGACTTGCCGCCGCTGCATGTGAGGTCCTTGGGGAGCTGGGTCAGGAACGTGATCTCGTACGTCGGCCGCGGGTTCATGAAGAAGAAGTAAGGGTCCATGAGCTTGAACCCGCGCACGGTGGAGCCGTGGAACATGCTCTCCTTGGTGTTGATCGCCACCGGCACGATGCGGTCGGTGAGCTCGGCGAAGAGCGCGCTGAACCGCAGCAGGAAGGGCTCGCGGCAGGTGGTGCCCTCGGGGCAGATCACCAGGTCGCCTTCCTCCAGCAGGCGGCGGATGTTCTCGGCGTCCTTCTCTCGCTCCCGCGACAGCGCGACGGCCTTGATGGGCGAGATGAGCTCGGAGAACTTGGAGATGCTGTAGGTCACGCAGCTGACCTTGCGGCGCAGCGCCACGGCGACCTCGACGGGGTCGAGCACGGTGCGGTGGTTGCAGACGAAGAGGACGCCCGGGTGGCCCTTCTTGGGCGGCGGCGGCGGGTTGCCCTTGACGATCAGCCTGATGCCCATGAGCTTGTAGGTGTAGTAGACGATGCGCTCGGGCAGCGGCAGGTTGATGTACACGCGCATGAGCGCGAGCGCGAAGCCGAACGGCATCCAGAGGAAGGTGACGAGCGCGACGAGCGGCGTCGGGCGCTGCACCAGGCGACCGTCGTGTAGGATCAGCGGGCTCAGCAGCTGGTTCTTGCCCACCGGGCTGTACTTCCTCGACGTCACCAGGTACGCCTCCTGCACACCCACACATTACGTACGTTGTCATCGTAGTACATACTAACAGTCAACAAGTGTACACACTCAATACGTACTGGTAATTTCGATCAATAATATGGACAATTTTTTTTCATTTGTTGAGCGCGACACCAGGGCGCGCGGATATCTAGCCCTGCAAATACTGTACCAGCAGAGAGTAGTCCTACTGGCACACGGACAACGCCATGACGACGGTCCCAGGACGAACAGTGCCAGCACCGTATTTTACTCCGGTGCAAAGCCGGCCGGCCGGACGAGTGGACGACGATGGAAGAAAAAAAAGAAGAAGAAGCGGCAGTCATAGATCTGGCACGCTCAGCTCCAGCTTTCATGCCTCACGCGGCAGCCAGCAGGGCCGGTCTCCTTCATTGCGCCCGGGGACAGGACGCCATGAATTCTCCACCAAACAACCGTAAATGGAGCCGAGACGAGGCCGGACGGACGCGCCTTCAATCCGCCCGGGCCAGCCGCCAAACCATCGATCCCTTCCCCGGCGACCACTTGCGCTGAATTTGGTTGCTCATGTTGTCACAACTAACAACCACCGTACCCTTCCAAAAACTTTTTGAATTTAGGCCTTGTTCAGTTCGAGAATTTTTTTTAAGTTATTATTATTATAACACTTTCGTTTGTATATAGTAAATATTATCTAATTACAAAGCAACTAGACTCAAAAGATTCATCTCGTAAATTACAGATAAATTGTGCAATTAGTTTTTATTTTTGTCTATATTTAATGCTCTATGTATGTGTACAAAGATTCGATGTGATGGAAAATCTTAAAATTTTTTGAAAACTAAACAAGGCCTAAGGACAATTTCATTTGTATTTGACAATTATTGTCCAACTATGGACTAATTAAGTTCAAAAGATTCATTTCACAAATTACAAATAAACTATACAATTAGTTATTTTTTTTATCTATATTTAATGTTTCAAAAAGTTTTAGGAACTAAACAAAACTGACTGTTTGACAAAAAAAACATAGAGCCGAACTGAAAAATATGAAATATCCCTAAACTATGGACTTGTTGGGGTGACAAATTTTTTTTGGTTTAGGTACCGTTGCACTTTCGTTTGTATTTGATAAATATTGTCTAATCATGAACTAATTAGGCTTCTCGCAAATTACAGGCAAACTGTATATTTATTTTTTTCATCTATATTTATTACTTCATACATGTGCTATAAGATTTGATGTGATGGAATTTTTTTTTAAAAAAAAATTAGTACTTTTTAGAAACTAAACAAGACCATATGAATTCTTGAGAAAACAAATGGATGAAAACTAGTGAAGTAGTGAAGTACACTAGTGCAACAGGGTGACCATACCTATAAAGACACTATCAATACAGAAATCATCATATTTCTATAAATATTAATTATAGTGTCTCCTAAATATTTTGCTAATGTAGCAAAATAGTTATTGAAGAAAGAGAGAGCAAAAATTATAAAAATCGGATCTAAGTTAGAAACCAGATTTAAAACAAGAAGTGATATAATTGGTTGAGAATAGAAAAAAAAATTGATTGAATAAAAAATTATTTTATAGAAACTATACATTGGAATCATGATTTTTATATATAGTGTGTATACAAATTAATAGATATAGAAACTACACGTTAGTTTGTAGCATTGTAATTAGCGGTCAGATGTTACCCAAATTGCGAAACAGTTGGGCTTTGTTCGAACCAATTCCAGCCTGCAACAACTACCCGATATGTTCCGTGCTGCCGGCTCAACAAGCAGTTGCGAATCTGGGTGCTAACAAACACTAATGCATCGACGAGATCAGATTATCAGAAAACAACGTTACCAATTCAACAAGCCATCATGCATTTGAAGTACAGTATCAGTTTCAAAATTGACGATGATTTATTATTTTGCCAGTAAATTAATTAAGAGCTAGTAGTTCAGTTGAGCCAGGGGATGCGAGTGTACGTCATAATCGTACCTTGCAGATGGACATGAAGTCGAAGTCGGTCTCCCTATCCCCCATGCCGACGTCGGGCACGGCGTCGCCCAGCTCCTTGACGACGGCCTTCTTCTTGTGGTCGCCGACGAGCACGCCGGGCTTGACCATGAACCCCGTGGCCTTGCCGTTCTTGCCGACCTCGAGCTCGGTCCCGACGACCTTGTCGGCGCCGAGGAAGGCCCTGGCGAAGGGCTCGACCATGATCCTGGGGCTGGCGGTGATGATGTAGCGCTTGCCGAAGGAGTTGAACACCCTCCAGCTCTCCGGGTGCACGTCGCCAGCGTAGAACCTGGGGAGCACGGAGCGCGCCACCATCTCGATGCTGCGCACCTTGAGCCCCGCGACGGAGATGTAGACGAGCGTGCTGATGGCCAGCGACTCGGAGAAGAAGATGTAGGTGACGTAGACGAAAGGCACGGACAGGAGCAGCAGCACGGCGCGGAGGACGCTCCCGGCCTCGAGCGCCACGAGGAGGTAGTAGGGGAACGCGCTCCGGGAGATGAGCAGCGTGCCGTCCAGGTCGGCGGCCACCGTCTGCTCCGACCGCCCCTCCGAGCAGCACTCCTCGATGGGCTTGAACCTGCGACTGCGATACGACGCCACCATCTTGTGTCTTTGCTACTATAGTGCTCGATGGATCGAGGCTCGATCTCACTGCCAGGCCCCGGGGAAGGAGTGTGTGGGAGCAGAGGAGAGACTGCTGCTGCGAGTTGGCAGTGGAGAGTGGGGCGGCGAGGTGTAGTTATAATATACGCGACGGGAGGTTGGTGGTGACGGGCGCGGGGGAGTATGGATATGGGAGGCTTTGTCCGGGCCACGACGGGAGACGAGACGGTGTATAATTGCAATGCAAGGCATAGGCAACCGCCCTCGCACAGCTAACTTGAGTGGCCATTACTTCTAGAGAGCGATGGCTCCACTGATGACCACTGGAATGGAGCAGTGGTGGAGTGCATCGTTCGGGTACGTGCTCAAGGAGGTTAGCAAGGCGATGCCGCGATACATCCAAGCCGAGTACGTAGACGCTGTGCGTCGCGCCAGGGAAAGGTAAATGAAGCTGATCTCGTCTGTTTTGTGTTGTGTTTTCTCACCAACACGTTGAATTTATGAGGCGGCCAGACGCCCAGACGGGCAGCTGTGTCGCGGCGGCCGGCGTCATATCTGGCCTGACCTGTCCACTGCACAATCCTCTTTTCCCGTGCGTGGATCCATCCACATTTACGATGCCCAGCACGAGACGAATAGCTAATTTTATTTTTTTCTTCTACTATAAAGCCCGCAAGAGACGTAATCGCGGCTGCAGCATGGAGCGTGCGCGACTGTGGAATGTGGAGAGGGCACTAGGGCAGCAGCGGCTTTAATCGCGTCGGAATAGTTGGTTGGGAAGTTTATGGAGCGTCCGCCCATTGATTTGCGTCGCCGCTCGCCGACTCGCCGTGGATCAGCCTCGCTCTCGCTCGCTGGTCAACAACTAAACCACGACGCAGACAGCTGATGGCCAACTGCAGGGACAGTGGAGAATCATTAATCACGCTCTTCGGATTACGCAAGATTATTGTTGTTGTAGGGTAAACACATGTGAGGGTGGCTGATAAGTCATGACAAAAAGATATTATTGTCTGATTTATTATGATAAAAAAATATTATTGAATATAATGGCTCATAGATTCAGGCCTTGTTTAGTTTGCAAAATTTTTGGTTTTTGGCTACTGTAGCACTTTCGTTTTTATTTGACAAATATTATCCAATCAAGGAGTAACTAGGCTCAAAAGATTCATCTCACAAATTACATGTAAACTGTGTAATTAGTTTTTATTTTCGTCTATATTTAATGCTCCATACATACGACCAAAGATTCGATATGACGGGGAATCTTGAAAATTTTTGCAAACTAAACAAGGCCTCAGTTGTTAAGCGAAAAGGCTGATGTACTGAATGCAGACGCGGTGTGGAAACTTTCCCACGTCCAACCGGCGAGGCGAGAAGCAGCAAACCTTTAGGCCTCGTTTACTTGGGTGGGTGAAAAGATTGTGCGTATTGTAGTAATTTTATTTTTCCAACTATGACTAGTTAACTTTAAAATATTCGTCGTGTAATTAATTATTTTTTATTTATATTTAATGCTGAAATTTTGAATTTTTTTTAGATTTTAGGTATAACTAAACAAGATCTTAGGTCGAGAGTAGGGATGAAAACGGATCGGATACGAACGGATATCACTGATATCATATTTGTTTTCATATTTCTGGTCGGATTTGGATTCAAATACGGATAATGTCAATCATGTCGGATAAAATATGATTGGATGTCGACATTATAAATATACAATTTAAGTATTCATATACGAATACGGTATCATATATTGCACATTCGAACTCGGATACGGACAGATCGAAACCCCTCTAAACGAATTCGGTCTCGAATACGATCGGAAAATATCCGTTACCATTTTCATCCCTAGTCGAGAGGCCTGAGAACTGTCCTAGTAAGGGTCTCGTTTAGTTCGCGAATTTTTTAGATTTAGCTACTGTGGCACTTTCATTTGTATTTGGTAATTATTGTGCAACTATGGACTAAGTAGGTTTAAAAAATTTGTTTCACAAATTACTAGTAACTGTGTTATTAATTATTTTTTATTTATATTTAATATTTTATGCATGTGTCTAAATATCAGAAACTAAACACGCCCTAAACAGGGTAACGAAACTTTGGGACACGGAAGATTCAGCATTGTTCGGTTTTTTTGAACGTGACAATTAAGACAGGTACCACTCCTGTATACTCCTACGTTCATTTATCTCTAGCCTTGTTTAGTTTGCGATTTTTTTATGGCCTTGTTTAGTTCTCCAAAAATTTTACAAAACTTTTCAGATTTCCCATCACATCGAATCTTTAGACGTATGCATGGAGTATTAAATATAAATGAAAATAAAAACTAATTACACAGTTTAGTCGAAATTGACGAGACGAATCTTTTGAGCCTGTTAGTTTATGATTGGACAATATTTGTCACATACAAACGAAAGAGATACTGTAGCAATTTTGCAAAAAATTTGGGAAGTAAACAAGGCCTATGTTTGGCTATTATACCACTTTTATTTGTATTTAACAATTATTGTTCAACCATGTAGTAACTAGACTCAAAAAATTTGTCTCATAAATTACAGACAAACTGTGTAATTAGTTATTCTAATTATTTATATTTAATGCTCTATGCATGTGCCACAAGATTTGATATGACAAGAATTTTTGAAAAAAAATTGAAAACTAACCAAGGCCTCTACCGTTTTAGTCTTCGGCGCAGTGACCAATAAACATAACAAAAGCACTCAGTTTATATTTAATTATCACGAGCTGAGCGCATACGAGAAGTCACAGACAAGGACCAACCAATAAGCAGTAAAGCAAAAATAAATACAGACAAATGGTAGCCAATGAACAACAAGAGAGCAATAAATGTAGGTGAACTCCAAGGTAATATGAAGAAAGTTTTTGAATAATTTTTTTTACTGAAGAAGATAAATGAATGGAGGGACTATATCCAATACTCACACACCTTAACCCAAGTTTAGTGAGAACTTCTCGCAAAAAAAAAAAAGTTTAGTGAGAATTGTACTGCACCTAGATGGACATAGCTGTGTATCTAGTAGAGCCCATATGTTGTTGAAGCATTCAGGCGAAGAGCCACAAGAACATAAACATGTTCGTCAACATAAATTCTTTTTCGTAAAAATATCTGACATTAGTATGCTATCGAATCACCACTAGTACAACTGTACAAGAGATGGCACGCACCTCTCCCGTGCATTTGGGAGAAAAAGGGAGATGCCCACTAAAGGCTATGGAGTGGGTGTGTGTGTGGATTAAAAACAAAATATTTTAGGGCTCGTTCGGTTAGCATAATCTAGGCCCAGGAAATATTCAAATAGAAATTTTCATGGAGCCATTCCATAATATCCGAACTATTTGCATCATGCCGCTTGGAGATTGACCTTTTTAGATAAATTGTTGATTCCTACAAAAACTCCAGAGTCCCATTGGGTCCTGCGATGCTAGAAAGAGAACTCTCGCCTCTAAATGAGTCGGTTTACACCTTGCTTTTTTTTAATCCAGGTTTACACCTTGGTTAGTCCAAATGAACCAACTCAGGCCTTGTTTAGTTGACATCAAAATTTAAAAACTTTTCAAGGTTCTCTATCATCATATCAAATCTTGCGGCACATGCATGGGGTATTAAATACAGATAAAAAATAACTAATTATACACTTTACTTGTATTTTGTGAGACAAATCTTTTAAGCTTAATTAATCTATGGTTAGATAATAATTATCAAATACAAATAATAATGTTATAATATCAATGTTCAAATTTTTTTTATCTAAACCAGGCCTCAACCAAAACTCGTTGGTCTCATTTGACAATCACTCATCATGTATGACATGGGCACACAACCACCATGTCATCTCACTTACAAAGGAGCTCAACATGTCCTTTATGCAAGGCTATTTGGGACGGTTGCTACAGTAGCCACCATTGAAGTAATTGATTTCGTTAATCCTGCCTTTGCGAGAAGCGTCAAGGATCAACTATTAGCATTACTCAATCAATTCTTATTTTTATTCTCGAGAAAACAAAATGATTCCAACACATGCTGATGCTGCCAGAGTTGTTCATTAATGGTTTCTTGTTATAGGTCACTGCTAGCATGACATAGTTGTTGGTCGACAGAAATACTAGGCCTTGTTTAGTTTCTAAAAAGTATTCAAAATTTTTCAAGATTTTGTATTACATCGAATCTCATGGCACATACATAAAGTATTAAATAGATAAAAATAAAAATTAATTATACAGTTTATCTATAATTTACGAGACAAAACTTTTAAACCTAGTTAGTTTATGATTCAATAATATTTATTAAATACAAATGAAAGTGTTACGGTACCTGTCAATAAATTTTGCCAATTGTACAAGTGACGTCGAGGCAACGTTATCAACTTTAGGCCTTGTTTAGTTGCAAGTGGAACAGAATAGTCAGATTTTTTATGATGGTGCATACATGTGACTATATTCTCTCATTATAGGATTTAGAAGTCGTTTTAGATAAAGTTTGGATCAAACATTGAGAATATAAATTATTAATAAATTTTAAATTATTGAGTTTACAAATGTGAAAATTATATGAAAATTTGGTGTGAGTTTATTATATAAATTATTAATATATTTGGAGAACTGTTCCCTTTTAATTGTCGATAGCAACATCATTGGCAAATTGATGATGAGTCAAAAACAGGCAGACATCCTGAGTTCCTGACAACCAGTTGTCTACCATCGTAAGGGAAAGGGAAGAAAAAAAGCGGTGAAGAAAATGACATGAGAATTTGAGAATTCACATCTAGCTTTTCGCGCAAGTAAGTTCTAAACGCATATGCAATATGCAAAGCAAGTAGGCTGGTGTAACTAACAGGAAATTATGGCATAGTGACGCACTGACTAAACGATTCGACCGGGCAGAGGAATCCCATGAAGTGAAGTAAGGGATTACATATTAGTGAAGTGAGATATAAAAATAACAAATTTAGAGCCTAAAAGATGTCTAGACATTTTTAGGCTTGAAATTTGTTATTTTTATATCTCATAAACGAATTCGAATTTAGACAAGATATTTTAGAAGATTATGTATATGATATGTGTGATTTTTTGGTGAATTTAGACAACTTTTTTACCATAGATTGCATAGATTTTCACGAAGATTGTGGTTTCCACTAGATATATTCCCATTACAGATAGGAAACTTAACTCCTATATTTGGCTTGCATAACAACTAATCCCTTCGTCCCTATGTGCCAACACAGGGGTGTTCTCCAAAATTTTCACTGTACTAATACTCACATCAACCGTACAGCGGTTACTTCGTCTTTTCCCACAACACTTCCTGTTCAAGTGTTCACGGTTCACCTGTGCCTTCAGGAGGATCAGGTTGGTGTGAATTGAAATCTAAAATTTTCCCATGGGGAAAACTAGGCTGGCCGCACGCTAGAGCATGCAAAGACACTTCCTGTAACAGCCGTCGAATAAAAAATCTACAGTACCTGCTAAATTCGCGACTTTGAACGGATGAACAGGAATTTGAGCGCCGCGGTTGTGACTCGAGCTGATACGTCAACACAAGGGGAATGAGAAGATACAAACATACACAGTACAAGAATGTTGTTGTTACCTCGCCCACCTTGGTGAAGTTGGTGTTGGCCATAAGCCAGAGCCCAGAGGCGGCGAGATCACTGTAAATCGCCGCAGAGACTGCGCCATTACCTTTTTTTTTTTTTTTTTTTGAGTGGAGGCTGCGCCATTAAATGGGCCTAGCAATGATAGCAGAAGAGTACTGGGCTATTTCGTGGGCTTTGCAACCGGTTGGGCTAGATTTGTAGTTCATCTAACGGCCCAATAAAAAAACTAAATATTTGCTTTGGGGTGTTTGGCACGAACGGTGTGTTGTTGGGCCATGCCGCTGAAGCAGCACGCGTCCAAAAGGTCGTGGCGGACTGGAAGCCGTAGACCAACGGTGATGAAGAGGGTGGAAGTGTGGAACGCACAACGCCGCAGGGAGCGGCCACAGAGCGAAGGCGGAGGTGCAGTCGTCGGTGTCAGGCTCCAATGGAGAGGCCGGCGGCGGCAATGGCGACAAGTCAGTCATGTCGGACCAAAAATGGAACGTTTTGAGAGTTTGAGGACCAGACGACAAAACATAACAAGTTCGAGGATCATACAGACTATAGTGAGAAATGTAGGTATTTATTAGACTCTGGATGAGCGTTTTTTAAAAAAATAGGACAAGAATAACACGGTGGAACAAGTTTGACAAACACCCGTAGCCTTGTTTAGATACACCTAAAAACTCAAAACTTTACAAGATTTCATGTCACATCGAATCTCGCGGTACATGCATGAAGTATTAAATATAGATAAAAATAATAACTAATTGCACAGTTTAACTGTAAATTACAAGACGAATCTTTTAACTCTAGTTACTCCATAATTAGACAATATTTGTCAAATAAAAACGAAAATGCTACAGTATCAAAATCAAAAAACTTTTTGCATGTAAACAAGGCCTTACTATAAACACTTGGAATGGCACGAGGGTGTACCCATAATCTCCCGGTACTCGATGAAAATATCTGTTCACCATCAAGTTGCTCCCCAATGCTCCCGCGCTTTCGTGAAGTATTTGAACATAAACGATCACTAAAATACATGAGACAGGTAGGAAAAAAAGCAATGCCCAGAAATTTCAGTAGCAACAACCAAGGCCAATCACGACGAACCAGCAGTGCATCGGTCGGTAACCGGACAGATCGATATCGATCACGAGGAAGTACAGCAGCAGGTGGCGCCTACCGCGACTCGCAGGAGCATCTGCGCCATACATTTTTCCCCGGAGCAGGCCCACCGTCCTGGGCCCGCGTATCCAAATCAGCCCAGAAAGGTTTGGTGACTGGACCATTCATGGCCCATCCGGCTACCGGGTCGTGAGATCCGGTCGGGGGACCTGACCCCGGATCGCACCGGCGATTCGGCCAATTCGCCAACGCGCACGTCAACTTGCGCCACTTGTTCCATCGAAAAAAAAAAAACTTGCGCCACTTGCGCTCGTCGCGACGAATGGACAGGAGGAGCATTCTGCACTTCTACTACGGCCTTGTTGAGTTCCAAAAAAGTTTGCAAAATGGCCTTGATCCTTGTACAGCCTGGCATTCTGACTTTTCAGGAACTATTCCAAAGATCTGAGTGTTCTTCGGCATATTCCTGGGGTACGTATGAATATGCACCTCTCGTTTGGATTTCCTCAGGTGACAGATATTTTTGCGTACAGGAAACAACGCAAAATTGCTTGAATGATTTTTTGGCCCTGCTTGGAAACAACGCCACTTGGCAGACCTGCGCTGACATGGCAGGTCAGCTACTGCAACTGTTTGGTATAGAAAGAAAAGTTTGGCAGTTCTTCGGTTTTCTGTGGTTCTGGAGAATGAGGGCTCAATCCACATAAACGCTCAGGAACATGTACATGCCAAATTGGTGTTAACTTGTTCTGCAGTTGCCTATCTCAGCGTTGGTCACTTCAGGTTGCCACAACTCTTGCTTTCATTTATTACGTCTTGTTCATTTGACTGATAAGCCATGACAGTATTGGTTGATTTGTAGCAAGAGTCTAAGAGAAAAACACTGCTGGATTTTTAGCTGTCTTTAAATCAAATCGTTTTAAGTTAAGGAGAGGAATGCAGGAACTTTTGGGAGCCAAGTTGCAAGTCCGAGTTCAATCGTTCAGGGCTTCAGGCTATCGTCAATGAGGCTAATCTTTAGGATCTTGCGGGCTTGCGGCAGCTTTGCAGGTTGCTTCCACTGCCTTCGTCTGGCTCCTCATCGCAGATTGTCTTTGTAAATTAAGCTCAGCGTTCACTTATTTTCGAGAGCATTCTGGGTTCCTGGTAATCCATGAATTACTAGGATTTATTGCAAGTTGACCACTTCTACTCTCTCTTAATGAAATGTATCACAGGGACATGTTCGTGAAAAAAAAATCATTCTAAAAGCTTGAGCAATTTTGTAAAATAATATTAACACTTACCAACATCAAAGAGATAATGTATCTTATAAAGTTCACTTGATACCATAAATTTATTGTTTTCTGGACATGAGTATACTATATATAGTTTTGTAAAGACAAATATAACAGAATATTTGTGCAAATAGAAAGGTGGTGTGTGAGGGCACATGTAGTGTGGAGTCGATTTGCTCTGTCGAAATAGAGGTGTGTTGAGTGTCTCACACCTACTATGTGAGCATCGGCTCACGAGGCCTGCTACGTTTCTTTCTCTCTCTCTCTCTACATGTCTTGAAGGCGTGGCTTCATATCATAGTTACTGCCTTGTTGCCGATAAATGATTTTGTTTACTCCAATCGGTTCGAATCGTCTTCAAGATAGATTTCTTGTCTGACAATCACAATTTGATGGCTACAATATTGTGCTCGGTTCGATTTTCCATCGCACGGTTCGATTCTTGGTTACACTGGAGCTGCTCTAAAGAGTTTTTTGCGCGTGTTTTTCCATGCACTGTGGAATTAATAAGTACTTTGGTGGTGATGGCGTCTTCCAAACAACCACATGGAAATACTTCATAGTATTAGCTAGTTTCTTCGGAAAGCAAGGAAAGTTCTAGAATTGATGCCTCACTGGTCATCCGCGCGGCTTCACCATGAAAGGCAAACGCCCAAGCTTCTGCAGATATTAATTGGTGTGTGAACAATGGAGGCTAAGGCCTTCTTTACTTCCACCAAAAAACCTAAAAAATTTTAAGATTTTTCGTCACATCGAATCTTTAGACGTATGCATGGAGTATTAAATATAGACAAAAATAAAAACTAATTACGCAGTTAAGTCGAAATGACAAGACGAATCTTTTCAGCCTAGTTAGTCTATAGTTAGATAATAATTACCACAAACAAACGAAAGTGCTACAGTGTCGTGAAATATTTTCCATCGGAAACTAAACACGGCCTAAGATGAGTTGCAGTGTTGCACGTTGAGTGGAGCGAGGATAGGTGGCCGATGTAACAGGTACGGTCAATTGAGCTTCACACATCCGGTGACGACGGGTTAACCGCGCGCGGGGATAAGAGAGCAGGACGTCTGAGAGGGAAATCGCTGAGGCGAGGAGGAGATAACTGAGGGGTGGCGTCGGATCGTCGGCGGCTGCTCATCAACGGCGTCTCTGTCGGCCACCGAGTTATCCAGCTGAATAGCTGGTGCCATTTCAGAGGAACTTGGCATGAACAGTGTCTAATTAAGTCGACATACTTTTAGCGCCCTATAGTAGCTTTGATGAACAGAGCTTGTGATGGTTTGCTCACCAAAGCTAACCATCAGTGCGTTGGTTGGTCTTGCAGCTGCAAGCAGACAGTGCTCCGACTGTATAGCGGTGGGGCCCGCTGCTTGGAAAATTGCATTCGTGCAAAGACAAAAGCACGATGATACCTGATTGGTCAGTGACCATTCCCTGCTCGAGAGGTCCAGAACGAAAAATATCTGAGCTGAGGCCTGAGGCGAGGCAGCAAACGCAAAGCCGATTGACGTGAAACAGACACCTAAAGAGGCGCCGAATTGCCCAAGGAGTTTTAACCGGTGTGCTCAAAATTCTGGCCTGGGGCGATAGCCGATAGGAACAGCAGCTGCTATATAAACCGGCGCACACGTGATCAGTCTTAATGAAGCCACTGTTAGTCATGTGGTACCGCGAGTTTTGATGGGAAGCGGGTGCAGAGCTCACGCTAGCCGGTCATGCCGCTATCACCGCGTCGCGTCGGCTTGCCGGGAAAAAGGAAATTTGCGAGATGAAAGGAGCTTGGGTACGCAACGCGCGGCGATCGTCCACATCGCGGGCGATAGAGATACATGTAATCTAATCTGAGGATACACTGATGTAGTCACCTGTTTAGCTTCGTTCGATCTCGATCAGTAGATGCCTCTGCCTCTGAGCTCTCACGATCAGCTAATCATTCTGGATTGCCATCAGAGCAATTGTTTATGTACAACTTCTCTCTCTTTCCCCTTTTTTTTGAATAATTAGCAAGAGCACTGCTATATCATATAAGAAGGAAGCAAATCCAGTTTACAGCAAATGGATCTTACATTAATGTGACCACTCGAACACAAAAACGTGGAGGAAAATAAAAAGAGACTCATGAAGGTAATGCTAGTTTTTAGGGGAGGGCCTCTCCGGACTATGCCCCGCAATGCTCGACCAAACCTCTCCAGGTCACCCACCAAGTATCTTAGATCTGGTTGCTTTCGACCATCGAACCCGACAATGACCTCCATTTGCCGAAGCCCGAAGCTGCCCCTTTTAGAGAAACGATCTTCTGATTCTATCAATCTTTCTTACTGCCCACTTCTTTTAAGGCAAACACTGTCACTTTTTTTTTCCGAGAGGGGTGCTTTTAGTAGGAGAGACGGTCACGACACAACCTCTTAGAGGCAACAACACATGTAGAATTCAACTAACTAGTGTGGAAGACTGGCAAAGTGGCAATACACAGTATGTCTCAGTAATTTCAGAATTTTGACGTAGTAGCTAGACTTGATTGGGAAGTGGAGACCATTCAGATTTGCTTTGTAGTTTGGGACCATTGAGCAGAACCAATTTGATTCTGGACATGTGGACATCGTTGGAGTTTCATTGGTATCTACCGAGTTGATGCTGTTTCACTGTCTGGACTTTGCTGCCAAAACCAGCAGGAGATGCAGGCATATCAAAATCTTTACACCCACAGATGTTGAGATCTAAACGCTACTGAATTGGAAGAAAACGTTAGTGGTTGACCACACAATGTTGGAACAGTCATCTTTACTACCAACCGTTTGCCTGTAAACTCTCCAAAACAGCTGAACACCTTGCTGGCTTGAATAGCAGCTGCCCAAAAGTCAGTACAGAAGAGAACATCAACGCATCTAGACGCGAATGCAACTCTGTACATCCATAGTTCAAGACAGACACTGAGACACACAGCGTTACGGTTCAGAGTTCAGACATTAGTTATAGCAGTATACTCGATTAGTTGGTAGATTCAGGTCTCCTTGTTAGCCCAAACAATTGATTCAGACAGAGAAGGCACTACGGGGGGTGCATACTACTCCCTGTCTGTTACTTTCTCTCCTTTTCGCTCCATTTGGAGGTAAAAACTAAAAAGACACAACGCTTATGAGTGACCAAGCTACGCCCACAAAAAATTGAAAACCCACAACTAAAATCAAAATTTTAACATAGTTGATGCTTATATTTTTCACATCTACAACAGAAGCACACCACCCTCTAATTTTCTCTAGTTTCACCATTGACGCTCATCTCTGCCATTTTTTTAACGCGTACCCTGTGCTGTGATTGTGAAGTTGCCATCTAAGGTCATTTTCAGAATTGGCCACATTAGGCACTAGCTGGAGCACAATCCCACAGCATGCTGTCAGCACACCAACGCCTCAAAAATTGAAACCAAGAAATCCTACTTCGTATTATAGAATCATAGGAGCCGAGGAAGAACCAAACAAGCATCGACGTCAACAAGTGGAGAGAGCAAATCTAAGCGGCACACTGCCGCTCTATAGCGCGCCAGTGATGGCGATGCAACTTGCACTCCCTAGTTTGGCAGCTTGCTCCGGCCTGGCTAGGCCCCCAGCGGACACTTCACCTGTCGCTGCTGGCGTACGTCTCGGTGTGGCCCAGGCGCCCCCGGGTGCACCGTCGATCGATCATTGCAAGGACTGGTCCTCTCCTCCCCCCCGTAGCGGCGGGGCCTCTTTTCCCCAGCCTAGGAGCCCGTTTCGACCGTCGAATTCGCAGCGGAAAGCTTGCAGCTGATTCGGTGCGGGAGATCTTCGGCAGGGCCGAACCGGACACCGGACGCCGGGCCCCCCCTCGCCGCCTTTGCGTCGCGGCCGGCCGTCCGTTGCGGGATATTTCCTGTCGGACACGGTGGCGCGGGCGGGGAGCGCCGGAACGGGACGCCGACGCGAGAAAACGTTGCTTGCAGCGATGCCTTTCGCGGAAGGAAATTCTTGAGGAATATAGGCTGTCGTTGCAGGGTTATGCCTAATTGCCTCAGGAAAATCAGCGGCCAGTCTCACAGGCACGGACTGCACACGATATTTGTCGCGTCTCGTGGTCTCTTCAGTTGGTTGGTTTGGTTGGTCACTGCCTCAATGAGTCACTGGTAACAAAATGCTATCTGAAGACGAGTACAACGTTGAGGTAATTTATAGAGATCCGCAATTTATAAGGGTTGCACAGCTGCCCCGCCTCTCTGTCGCACGGCAGTCGGCAGTTCCATCAACTGCCACTAACCGCTCTCCTAATGGCAACCAGGGGATGCAGAGTTTTTAAAGTCTAGAGTGTGCTCATTTCCTTTCTATCTCCTTTAAAATAGCTATGAAAAAACTTATTTTCATCCATTTTAAAAAACCGAAAGCCCAAAGACATAAACTTATTTTCATCCATTTCAAATTCTCTTCAAATATGTTTCTCTCATAAAATTAGAATATTTTTTGGAACAGTTTACCTAGCTCGCTAGATTAACTATAACTGAAAGAATCTAGATTTTGAGTGTTCCTCTGAACTAGTAAAACACGAATATTGGTTCCAAGTAGTTCTCCCTAGAACGTTCAATCTCTATAATCATCCGGCAATATGATTTTAGTGATTCTAGTGATGATTTGAAACATTTCTTGCCCCAACATGCCCTATGGCATGATGGGTCGTGTGACCTCGGCCACTGCGGTCATTGTAGGTGGTCACCTGCGACACGCCGCGCCTTACCACTGTTGATGCAAAGTTGATCTGCAAACACAAAGGGCTAATACCCGATTCAAACGTTTAGGCGTGCCAGCCGATTTGACCTTGCTATCGGCAAAGGTGATAACTCGAATACTTTAGTCCTGACAACAGCGATGCGCCCGGATGTCACGGCTAAGAGGTACTCACGCGGAACTCGAGAACACGCCGAGCTTAAGTCGACGAATTCCTAAGAACTCGTAATAAAAGGAAAAAAGTATGACGAAGTCGTCGAAAAATGGATCCTGGAATATGAGTAAAAACGTATGTTTGATTGATTGATAGATAGATGATTACAAAGCCCTAGGGTTCATATTTATACCCCGTTCAAAGAACTACAACTAAACACGACTAGAATTCGAATTCCAAATTACACGGAATCCGTATACAAAACGACTTAAATAAACAAAGAAATAACAAAGTTATCTCCCGTGACAAACTAAAATTCTTCCATAAACCGATCAGCAGTTTCCAGATTCCTCCTCCATATCGTCGGCAGACCCTTTGCCATGGTCATCGGCAGACTCCCCCATCACACCTATCGGCATAAACACATCACCGCCTGTAGACTTGGCCATATCTGACTACTCCTTCATCGGTAACCCTCTTCATCGGCAATCCATCCTGTAAACAGCATACTTGCTACCTCATCCTACCTTCCTGGACACGTGTCCAAAAACGGTGTCAACAACCACTCTGCCTATTGTGTAGCCTTACCTGTTGACCTCATCATCCGCTAATCCGTTACCAACAAGCCTCTCTCATTTGTGCCCGGCCCAACCGACGCCTTCCACCTGTCGTTCCCATCGACATTCCGCCACCTTGCTGGCTTGCTGCGTTGCTCCACCGTTAAACCATCACCCGGGATTCAGGACTAAAAAGAAAACACATTTCCAAACCTTCCAGCAAAGAGGCGGCACACGACGACATCACATATGGTCGTAGATTATATTGTAATTTATCTTGCATCCTACTCGATTACCTAAGACATGAACATTATAATGTACTCCTATCGTCTAAAAAAGTCATTATAAATTTATAAGAAATCAAGTGTTTTTTTAATTTTGACGATATATATATATAATATTGATATTTATGATGCATAGTTAGTATTATTAGATGTCTGAATATGTTGCTATAATAAATTAATTTGAAAATATAAATATTGCTGATATCTATTATAGATTTAATTAAATTTTAATAAATTTGATCAGTACGAATTTGTTATCGACACTTTCTCTGCAAAGGGAACGATACTGAGGCCTTGTTTAGTTCGCGAAATTTTTAAAATTTGTCTCGTAAATTACAGATAAATTATACAATTAGTTATTTTTTATCTATATTTAATTTTTCATACACATGTCTAATGATTTAATGTGATAGAAAATTTTGAAAATTATGGAAAACTAAACAAGACCTTAAGTATCGCTGGCAGACTTTACTCCCTATAAGAAAACCGGTGAATGAATGGAACAAACAACACGTGAATCATTCCGTGCATGTCTACTGGGCGCACGTATGCACTGAATGCGGAGTCAAGCCCATGCAGCCATGCCACTCCGTGGGGACAGCCGGACAGGTCCCATGCACGCTCGATGACTTGTGTGGCACTGTCTGATGATCGCCGGTTGCCACCTCGGCGCATAATGGCGGACGCGTGTGAGACGGAGGCGGATCGGAGGGAACTTCAGCGAAGGGAAGCCTGGAGGCTCCGCATCTGCAGGCTTGCAGCACCATTTCCGCTGGTGATGGCACGTTGAACAGAGCTTGACACGTTTGAGACTACCATCTCTCGTCTCGTCCTAGTTGCCCTCTTGTCCCTCCTCCCAGTCTTGTGTCCCTCGTTGAAACACACAAGATTTTTCCTATCTCATGTGTTTCTCTATATAGGAAGCTCCTCCCGAAGACGCTGCGCCGAGATTTTAATTCCATCTTCATTCTGATCGGCTGGCTCTTATGAAATGAGTGAAATGCTCGCACGTTCGATCGCGCCGCAACAACGGTCGTGGCGCAGATCGTCAAAGATTGAAGACGAGGCGGCACTTTGGATCGCAGCCGGGAACAAGCACCCGGTGCTTCTGGACCAGCAAAGGGCGACCATTGGAGCTCCAGCGTCGCACAACAAGTTTTCACAATGTACTAGCTAAGATCCTATGCTTGCGGTCTCATCGTTTTCCTTGTCGTTGGTTGAGGTAGAGTTTGGTTAGCTTAGGCTGACCATCATGTCTCTAGCCTTGTTCATTTGAGGATAAATTTTGGTTTTAGTTACTATAGCATTTTCGTTTGCATTTACTAATCATTGTTCAATCATGGACTAACTAACTAGACTCAAAAGATTCGTACAGTTAGTTATTTCTTTTATCTATATTTAATGTTCTAGTCATGCGTCTAAAGATTCGATGTGACAAAGAATCTTAAATTTTTCTGAAAACTAAACAAGGCCTCTATTGAACTTGATAATTGCTTTTCTGCTTATTGAAAAACGTGCGTTAACATGATCCAAAAAATGAGTGTTTGACTATGCAGTCATTCATACTGCAAAATTCATAACATAGATATAATTTAGATAAAAATTATTTTCTAAATATTTATATAATTCAGAATGCTTGCAGATATTATTTAATATAATTCTTCTTTCATCGAAAAAATATCTCTCTATAAAATTAAACTTATAAAATTATTGCATTTCACGGGAGCTCCTAAAGCTTAACCGATGAAAAATAAAATGGTCACCATGTTAGTACCATAGAGTTGTACAGAGGGAAGTGGAGCCTTAGTCTCTTGTATTTTCTTTCTTTTTTTTTGTCTAATAAAATTGCGACAAAGCTTTTGCCGTCTTTTAAAAAAGAAAATAAAATGAGAAAGCAGACAAATGGCACCAACTATGTAAAGCACTTTATCAGATGTAAGGGTAAATATATTGGTGTTATTTCGTAGATAATCTCATGTGGTGCCACTTAATTTTAAGACGATTTAATAGAGAATTAGGGGTTGAACTAGAGCAAATTTGAGGATGGCATAAGATCAGGCAAAAAAGAAAACACGGGTGAAGAGCGCTCTGGGGTGAAAAGCGTTCGATTGTTCGAAATCGAGTGAACCTCACCAGAATGGGATTGGTTTGATCTATCCATGGGAATATGGGATCAAATTGGGCGTAAGAAGTAAGACTTTTCCATTACTACTTTGTGAAAGTAATAAGCTCTGATCCATCTTTCTCTAATGACTACCGAATTAAAGTCATGGTCTCATAACATGTTGCGTCTGCTGTTTACACTGAATATGCTTCATTTTGACAAACTGTACACGATTATGTTTTCACGAAATCTGCACGATTGCTGTATGTTTTCACGATATTTCTTGCCACAGCTAGAGGAGATGATAGGGCATTTATTCAGCACTCGAAAGTCGAAACCAAGTATTTGTATAGGCCTCCTGCCCTCCTCCCAGCTTAATTCTGTGCACTATGTTTCGAAAAAAAAAAATCTAAAGTGTGAAGTCTATTCGGTATCTACATGATACGACATGCGAACAGCTTGCGGCAACAAGCTAAAATACTGACGGACTTATACAATTGTTCTAACGTAACAACCGCAGATATTTATGGCTCAAATTCATCTATATGGAAGTTGGTGTGGTGTGTACATACAAAAGGAAAATAAAAACAAATATCTAGTAGACTTCTTTGTAGGTGCAGATACTTCTTGTGCATTTTTTTATTTAGCGTAGGACTATGGATCCCAACAGAACCATAGTATCAGGAAAAATCCACATATACTAGTGCATTTTGTCTTTTTGCCTAGGACTTATGTGTGCCTACAGAGATACATTAGGGCCTTGTTTACTTCCCTGAAAAATTTGCAAAATTTTTCATATTTCCCGTCACATCGAATCTTTAGACACATGCATAGAATATTAAATATAAATAAAAATAAAAACTAATTGTACAGTTTGGTCGAAATTGACGAGACGAATCTTTTAAGTCTAGTTAGTCCATGATTAGATAATATTTGTCAAATACAAACGAAAGTGCTACAATGTCGATTTCCTAAAATTTTTCGGAACTAAACAAGGCCTAGGCTCGTTCCGAAGAAAATAAGGAAAACTATCGACATTCATGATAGGGGTGGCCGAGTCCCGAGTGGGAGTATGGAGCCCGCCCGTGCGGAACAGAGAGGCAGGCGGCGGTCTACAGATTCTTCGATCACACATCCCGCCATGTCGGGAGGAGATAAAATAAGCTCGGCCTCTGCCTTCTGGCTTCTGGCGAGCCTGGCCTCTTCGTGCTAGACGAAACACGCTACGGCGTCTTCTCCAACCACTATCTTTCGATTTATTTACAAGCAGTATTTTCCTTTGATTTTTCATCGAGCACAGTTTCCATTTCTAGGCTTGTAGCGACCAGTCGGTACAAATTACTGCTAAATTTGGCCTTGGCCTATTGTTTTACTTTTACGGGCGCAACAAATATCATTCATTTCTGCTTTTTGTGTCTCTATAAAGTTTGTCTAAAGGTGGTGTCGCCATTGCAGCACTAGCACTGGTTCCAGCTACTCTCACGAGCAACGAGCAGCGAGCAGCGTGGTGAGGTTGACCAGGACCCCTTCCGGATCCTGAAATAAGGCCACCGCTCGTTTCCTCTCACCGCCCCCTCCCTTCACTCCCTCCCTGTCCCTCCCTTCCCCCTTGCATTTAGCCTCCCGCGGTTCTGGAGCCGCGGGCCATTCCCAACCATCGTTGCGGTGGTGGCCGGTATTGGCCGAGACCCATGGGCATCCAGGTCGCGGCGGTCGTGACCCCGCCGCCGTGCTCTTCCCCTTCCTCCTCGCCCTCGTCCACCTCTCCGGCGTCGCCTTCGTCCTCCGCCATTGCCACGTCGCCGCGGCATGCCGTTCTTGGCGTCAGGCTGGCGAGGAGCCAGTCGTCGCTGGCTGGCTGCAACGCCGGTCTTATTGGCCGGCGGCGCGGCGGGCAGCACGCGATCAGGCGCGCTCTCAGCGCGAGCATCGACAGCGTCGGGAGCGACGGCGGGGACGATGAGGAGTTCCTGAGGAGGATCCAGGAGCTCGCGGCGGGGCAGCACCCGGGCGGCGCCGGCGGGTGGCCGGCGAGCGTGGAGCGGAGCGCGAGCAGCGTCGGGCTCCCGCTGTCCCTGCGGATGCTCAAGCGGAGGAAGCAGCAGCAGCAGCAGCTGGAGCAGGGGCGGTGGGACGAGCGGCTGATCGACTGCGCCGGCGAGTCCGCGCGCGCCGCGGTGGGGCGCGCCTTCTCCTCGATGGTGCTCATCATCCGGGAGCTCCAGAGCTTCACGCTGCAGATGCGGGAGTCGCTCCTGTACGAGGACCTGCAGGGCGTGCTGGCGCGCGTCCACGCCGAGATGCACGCCTCCTTCGTCTGGCTCTTCCAGCACATCTTCGCCGGCACCCCGGCGCTAATGGTCTCCCTCATGCTGCTCCTCGCCAACTTCACCGTCTACTCCATGGGCGACAGCGTCGCGGCCGCTGCCACCTTCCGCCCTCCCAGCAGCGTCGTGGAGATGGTGGACACTACCCAGCAGCCGGAGCAATCCCATTCGCACTCCCAGCAGCAGCGGTTCGACACCCCCGCGCTCAAGACTTTCTCCACCGGCCGCACGGCCTCGGTGGGCGGAAACGGCGACGGGGGTGGCAAGGTGCGGCCGGTTGCCGGCGCCACCGGCGACGGCCAGTCGGACGAGTCGTCGTACCGACAAAGCGGAGCGGTGGTGCCGCAGGACGTGTCGCAGTCGCAAGCAACGCCACTGGGCGCGGGCGCCGGCTCCGGCTCGGAGGCGTCCGTGTCCGAGTCCGACTCAATGGCCGTGGAGGAGGCAGCACAACAACAGACAGTACAAGACGAGCTGGTCATCTGGAAACGGATCTCCGATGAAGCCACAAGGATGCAGGCGAGCGTGCGTGCAGAGGAGCTGATGGACCCGGAAATTCTAGAGCAGCTCGTCGCGCCGGTGGAGGCGCCGAAGCCAGACGTGGCCTACTCGTCGGAGCACGTGGCGACGGCTCAGAGATACGAGCAGGCCGTGTCCGAGGAGCCCAACAGCTCGCTGCTCCTGGCTAACTTTGCGCAGTTCCTGTACCAGGTGCAGGGCGACCTCGACAGGTGAGTCGATCGGCGCCGACTGCCAGCGCCGCGCGCGCGATGGTTTTGGTTACAAATATACAACAACAAATGGTGCATGGAGTCAGTTAAGTCAGTCGCTGACGGATCGGAGGTGTGTTTTGTTTTTGCGCGCGTTCACTTCAGGGCGGAGCACTTCTTCAAGCGGGCGGTGCGCGCGGAGCCGGCGGACGCGGAGGCGCTGGGGCGGTACGCGGCGTTCCTGTGGCAGGCGCGCAACGACCTCGCGGCCGCGGAGGAGACGTACCAGGAGGCCATCGCCGCCGACCCCGGCAACGCGCACCACGCGGCAGCCTACGCGCACTTCCTGTGGAACACGGGCGGTGAGGACACATGCTACCCGCTCGACTGACCGCCGCTACTACCGTCCAGCACAGATCATCTCATCGGTGCCTCCCATAAAAAACTTGTGAAAACAAAAACAAAGAGAAATGATCCCTCCGCCGCTCCACTCCACTCCCTCGGCAAGAGTGCACGCTCTTCTGACGGCATGTGGCCACCCGGGCAGCTGAGCTAGACTACAAGTGAAGCTGAAGCTGATACACTTCGCGTTACTGAAACCGTTCGTTTGCTTTAGCCTCTAGTAGGCATCTTCTCTTCCTGTGGTTGCTCGTTTTGGGGTAAGTAGCTAGTGTGGAGCAATGGCCAACGGGACTGAATCCGCGGCTCGCTGCTGCTTCCCGATCTGGAAAACCCGGCGACTGCGAGTTGAGAAGAGGCCGGGAACGGCGGCAGCGGCCGGTTGTCTGTGGGTCCGTCCACTTGGCGTCGCATGGATGTTTGTATACTGGCACTTTTGCACGGTGTCGCGAGATTTGCGAGATGCCACTTTGTTCAGTGGAGCAGGAAAGTATATATATCTATACTTATATATACTAGCAGCAATTTGCTTCTTGTAACTGTGCAGATCAATAAACTGTATAAGAAGCCCTCCATTTTTTCACTCAAGTGGCAGTATGCTTGTAGGACCAAATGTCCACTTCCTTTCGTGAAAAAAGATGAACAGTGAGGCACCGATGACAAGTGAGTACATTACTACATGATTCTCTCATTCTGGAACTTTGGAGTCGTATCTGGACGTGAACCTGTGCTGTGTAGTAGACCGGAGAGATCATTAGGGAAGCCATGTGAACCGGGGGTTGCGGCAGTTGACCATTGGTGGGCCGTGTTGCGCATGCAAAACAGCAGGGAATTGTTAAGTACAATTTGCGCTGCCCTCATGCTTTTATAAGACTACTACTACGGTCACCGAATCCGATCAAATTCCGAGTATATATTACAATATAGAGTAGTTCTGAAGTTATACTTGCAACTTTCGGCTGGACTGAACAAACCCAAACAAATAAAAATTACTACAAATTTACAGTACTGCATCAACGACTGTGAGACCAAATGTCTGAATAAACTGAATACAGGTTTTCTAGAATGTGCAATGCACGACTTCAATAAGGACAGAAATTCAATACGCAGTTAAGAAGCCAAATAAGAAGCCCATCTGCAAGTCTTCTATTCAGTAAGTGGGTCCTCAATTAGCTCTTTTAACCTAGGAAACTTGGAACTCTGAAGTTGAATGCCAAAACAGTAAAACTGCAAATATGTTATGTGTGCATGATGATGAGTGTGTGCATGCGCATCACCATGTAGACGAGGGATAAAAAAAGGACTTCTAAATCATTGAGCAAAAAATAGGAAAGTGATATCATCTCTTGAGAATTTGCATATCCGGTGAGTACATCTGTGATTGATTAATTAGCTGTTGATGGAAACATTCATGTTCCTTAGCACCTAAGGCTACGTAGTAATGCTGTACCCAATAACAATTTTCAACATTAAAAAAAACAAAAGCAAAGAATATGTCTATACATAATAAATATGCAAAGGAGAGAGGAAAGACCACACCTTTCCATATGGCGCTGAATTTATCATTTCGTATATAAAAACTTTTTTTGGTAAGCACAAGAGGGAAAGAAGGAGGCCAAACGGATTCCTTTCCTTTTCTTCTTCTTCTTTTTATAGTTGTATAAAGTGGCAATTTGCTGGAGATAGAGGGCAGATTGATTCAATCAGAGCTTAGGCGTCAGAAATGGAGCACCTGGCCACCTGGCAAAAAAAAAAAATCATTGATTTCAAATACACCGTGCTGTAACTTCCGGGAGTCAAGTAGGAAGGTCCGCATCAGATCCGACTGGCATTATAGGCAGGCCTTTTACTTGAAAATGCAGATGGAATTTGCCGATATAGCAGCAGTTCTTCCCAAAGTCATTAGCACTTTCATCAGAATATATGCCCAGTTGTCTTCCAAGCAATAATTCTTTCTCGCTTGCGCTGTATCCATGCAATGATGTAGTAGCATTGTAGTTCTTGATCAACCCTGTACGAACGAACTAAATTTTGCGAAGTTCTTGATTACGAAACATTCATCAACAATCAGTAGCTATGGTTCAATCATGATCCATGAAAGAAGCAAATACATATTTCCAAGGGAACAGCGTGTTACGGGCTAACAGCATAGGTATCACGATCGCCAGCAACAGCTTCTCGACTGGCATGAGCATTGACGAGATATCATGGCTCTCACAGTCTGAATCCAACCTGATCTGTCACTGACTGACGAGCCGGTATGCTATCCCGTCTGCAGTCTGCTAGTGTCCCTTGGAAACCAGAGCACAACAGAAACTTCAGTGGTAACGTCCTTTTCTACGGACACATACTCCTCAGCGTCCTTCTGCTGCGTGATGGTCTTCCTCACTTCCTGTCCAACGCCATGCTGGACAGAACCAACCGACTAATCCGCCAAAGACGAGCAGCCAAAGGCTGCAGGGCCATGCCCAGTTCGGACGAGAACTACAAGTCCTTTTGAGTCGAACTCATGTCACCTCATCAGAAACAGTGCTGAGAATTGATACGGTTCTGATCAAGATGTGTCTGTGATGGATGCCATCAACGGGGCCAAGTCACCACTCTCAGTCGTCGTTGCGCACTGCGTTGGAGGCGACGGGGCATGATCGAGCTTGCATTGTGTCACATGCCCGGCCGGCTTCGCCACCTGTGATATGTAAGGTTGTGCCTGAACTTATTCTGAACCAACTGTTCTTGATCGCGTAGAGATGAAGCTGTGATGTGATCTGCCTCTCTGTGGATTGTTCTGTTGTGTTCACTGACCGAACTAGGATCCGGAGTTTGCAGTCGCTTCCAAGAGGAAAAATCCACGATCAAGTTTGGCTCACAACTTCAAGAAGAAAAATCCACTATCAAGTTTGCAGTCGCTTCACGGAATTTGGATAGCTCAGAGTATTCTGATACCTTCTCTTTTTTTCCTTATGTTTTTACGAAACACAACACACAGATGTATAGTACCATTAAATCTTGCAAAAAATCTAGAAAAATACTAGTGTCTGCATCAAGTCGAGGACTTTAAACCTAAATGGACATGTTACACGGTAACATTTTTCTAACCAACAAAGTTACGGTCAGTTGTCTGTTCGCATTCTGATACCTTTCTGATGGTGATCTGCAACAATATATCTTTACGCATAATCATCACTTGCACTACCTGCATGCCCTCCAACAAAACTTGCAATTCTGATCACTGATCCCAGAATCTGAATGTTATCTCTTTTTATATATATACATCAGTTTAAATTGGGGGCAATCTTTAGAGTTGGGAATGGTAGGAATTGTCAGTTTTGGCAAGATTGTTGGTTAATGGATGTTCCACTAAAGATTCATTATGAAGATCTTTACAGAATGGTGAGAGACCCGTATAGTACTGTTTCTGATTGTTGGGTGAATCAGGAATGGTTTATAGACTTTCATAGAGCCCTTTCTAGTGAAGAGTTCCAGAGATGGACTATGCTATATGATGAGCTGCAACATGTCTCGATAGATGATAATCCTGATACAGTGTTCTGGGCCCTTGATAAGTCTAAATCTTTTACAACCAAATCTCTTTATAGATTCTTGTCCAATAGAGGCATGCCTAGTAGAGTAGCTGGTATTATCTGGAAGTGCAAAATCCCGTTAAAGATAAAATTTTTCCTTTGGCAGGTCTTCAATAATAAGCTACAGGTTGATCTTTCTTTGATCAAAAGAGGTTGGAAAGGGGATGACAAATGTTGTATTTGTGATGTTTTGGAAAATGTTAATCATATCTTCTTTGATTGCCCCTTAGCAAAAATGCTTTGACAATCTTAAAAGAAGTGTTTGATTTGGAGTCAGTGCCTAGATCTTTACACGAGCTGTTGGAAAGCTGGTTATATGGCAAGGGGCCTTTGTCGTCTTGGCTTATTATGTTTGTGTTTGCCGGATTTGCGTGGACACTTTGGGTGACTAGAAACAATATGGCTATTGAAAAAGTGTTTCCTAAGATGCCATCTGATGTATTGTATGGTGCTTTATCCTTGTTACAGAAGTGGATGATACTGCTTAAGGAAGACGACAGATGGAGAATGTCACAAGTGAAGGATATGGTGGTTTGCTGGATGCGAAGCTTCAAGACAAACGCGACGATGCCAACTGATATTCATGAGATTTGAGTAGTGTGTCCAGGCCGTGTGTTTGGTCTGTTATCTTCATTGTATCTTTTGTTTTGTGCTTTGTTTGTCACTGGTTACCCCAGTTTTGTATCCAAACTACTTGCTTTCTTAAAAGCAGAGGTTTCCCCTCTTAAAAAAATTATATAAAAAAAGAACTAGCGCTGAGAATTTGCTGTGCTGAAATAGTGACTGTTTTAGCTGACATGAGCAAGCACTGAAATTTTGCTGATGTAGCTTCTCCCGAGTCTCAACAGCCATGTCTACGTTCAACGAATCCTGTAAGGTACTAGCAGCTAGCTAGAAGCATGTCCTGAGGAATGGCGTGTCCTTGGTCCTTGGCTCCTTGCCAAATGAATCAAAGCTTATCGGATTATTGAAGTCGATATATGGAGGCATGTGCTGCCTGCGTGCGCAATCTGCCATTGCTACCACCAACCAGAAAGGATCTGATCTTTTCCTTCCGTTGAGATCTCTCTGGGTCTCCAGCACAGGGTGCACGGTTTAAGAAGAATCACGGACTGAGCGAGCGTCTTATAATAAGAAGATGCACGCACAAAAAAAAAAGAAAAAAAAAGTAGAGTTCTTACTGCGGAAGAAACTGGAATGAAGAGGAAAAGAACACAACTAGATCCCAACACTTCCAAAAAAACCCTAAACCCTAAACCCTAAACCGACATGGTGTGATTGAAAATTTGATATTAGTTTGGACCAGACCTGAAGACACGGCCCAATACAAAAGTCCAGCCTAGTGGGTGTGATGTTCTAAGCCTGGCCTACCTTTAAGCAAAGCTCGTACGGTGTGTGCTGGGCTGCGCCAGCCCAGCTCATGTGCGTCTATCACATTTATTTAGGTGTATGCTTGTTAAAAATGTATTTATAAATTCTATAAATAAGCTATACATGATTCAATGAGTATAACTTTCACTATAGTTCAAGCATGCAATAATTGGCTCATCATAAAAAGTTTATCACGATTGGACCATAGTAACTATAACTATGAATTAATTACAGAAAAACATAGATTCACCGTGTAGATCCACTCATGTGGATTGGAGTCCAATAAAATAAGATTTTTTATTTTATGATTTACTATGATTTTTTAAAGGTTCAACTAAAATAAATAAAAAAGAAAAAGACAAAGTCGCCATTGAAAACTGCTTATAACCGGTCAGACAGGTAAACTAAATGGTTTTAAAAGTTCAGAAAGTTGATTTATCTGGTTTAAGAGTTTATTTAAGTTAGAAAACATACTTTCCAGAGGTGGAGCTAGAGGCAAATGAACCTTGGTGCACTAATTGAAACATATGGTGAAATATAAGGTTGTTCAATGGCAAAAATATTTTTACCATGGTGCCTGTGCACAAAGGTAACTTCAATGTGGTTTCGCTCCTGAGACTTTCCTAAAAATTGAAGGAGGTAACATGATTTTTTTCTGTGAATAATTTTCTTCGATTCACGAGAGTGGAGTTCAGTTTTGAAGCTCTGTTGACTTTTTTATAGGAAAATATATTTGGTTTAGTTCGTCCTTTAGTGGAGTCTATACTTATTATTATGATATATAGAATGAAGGAAGATTTTTTTTCCTAAAAAAAGAGTTGTTTTTAATGCTTGATTTCTAAGTATTTTCCAGGCGAAAAATATTATGTACTAGATCTTAATCTAACCATCTAGAAGACCAACACTATACATCTTTTTTTTTTCTAATTCCTCTCTGGATGTCTGTCAGTCATTGATTTCAGGCATCTGGCGACCAGGAGTTTCCTTGCGGTTGCGCCGGGAAGAATTCCAGTACGGCTGTTTCTGAAGATTACTGTTGACCCTTTCAAGAGCGAATTCGAATCCCAGTTCGCTTTCTACCGCCAGAGGCACGAGCTGCTGCTGCAGTTGCTTCGCTTGTGAGATGCGTCAAAGCCTCTTGGTTCCGGCTCACGGCACAAAACATCCGTGGAGAGGAAGACGAAGATAACCATTGACAAACGTGCGACAGTCAACAGCGAAACATCTCACAGCCACAAGTTCGTCGCCATTTTTGCTTTTGAGAGCGAATGGCCTCATATAAATATGACCACGCCCATCCATATATGGTATACTATCATATAATAATGGCAATGGAGAAGAACAACACACACAGCACTTCCCACAGCTAGAACTGCTCCCAAGTTTCAGCTCATCGCACGCTCCACCATCACCGCCGCTTCATTACAGAGGAAGAGGAGCCATGGAGAGATTCTACTACGTCGCCGTGGTCACCTCCGTGCTCCTCGTCTTGCTCCACCACTTCTTGACGAGGCGCGGCAAGAAGCAGCAACGGCTGCCACCTGGCCCGCGGTTCGCGTTCCCCATCCTCGGCCACCTCCCCTTGCTCAAGAAGCCGCTCCAGACCTCGCTCGCCGACCTCGTGTCGCGCCACGGGCCGGTTGTCCACCTGCGATTCGGCGGCCGCCACGCCGTCGTCATCGGCTCGGCGGCGCTGGCCAAGGAGTGCTTCTCCGGAGAGCTCGACGTCGCGATCGCCAACCGCCCGCACTTCCCGTCCGCGCGTGAGGCCAGCTTCGACTACTCGGTGCTCACCGTCGTCAACTACGGCGCGCTCTGGCGCACCATGCGCCGCGTCGCCACCGTGCACCTCCTCTCGGCGCACCGCGTCAACATCATGTCCGACACCGTAATCGCCCGCGAGCTGCGCGCCATGGTGCGCCGTCTTGCCCGCGCATCCGCCTCCGCGCCGGGCGCCGCCGCCAGGGTCGAGCTGAAGCGCAGGCTGTTCGACCTCTCCCACAGCGTCCTCATGGAGATCATGGCGCAGACCAGGAACACCTACTCCGACGACGCGGACGAGGACATGTCCAAGGAGGCGCGGGAGATGAAGGACATCATCGAGGAGATCATCCCGCTCGTTGGTGTGGCCAACCTGTGGGACTACATGCCCCTGCTACGGTGGCTCGATGTGTATGGCGCGAAGAGGAAGCTCGCGGACGTGGTTACGCGAAGGAACCAGTTCTTCGACAAGATGATCGATGCAGAGAGGCAGAAGCTGAAGCAGCTGGAACGCAAGAAAGGCGAGGCCGATGCCAGCGATTCTGACGAGAAGATGGGCATGATCGGTGTCATGCTGTCACTGCAGAAAACAGAGCCTGATGTCTACACGGACCACTTCATCAACGCTCTCGTTCCAGTGAGTAGCACTACGCATGTTTCCATGTCCTTAGCTTAGCGCAGCTAATTATCATGCTTTCTTTCACTAATACTTTTTCCTCGTATTGTATCTGGATTGAAGAATCTGCTCGGCGCCGGCACGGAGACGACCTCAACGACCATGGAATGGGCAATGTCGCTCCTGCTTAACCACCCAGATGTGCTGAAAAAGGCGCAAGAAGAAATCGACTCCAATGTCGGAGAGGGTCGTCTTCTCGACAAGAACGACCTTCCCCGTCTGCCGTACCTCCACTGCATCATCAGCGAGACGCTTCGCCTCTACCCGGCCGCGCCGATGCTACTGCCGCACGAGGCGTCTACTGACTGCAAGATCCACGGGTACGACGTCCCGGCAGGATCGATGATCCTTGTCAATGCGTACGCCATCCACAGGGATCCGGCGACATGGGAGGACCCGGAGGAGTTCAGGCCGGAGAGGTTCGAGCACGGCAGAGCAGAGGGGAAGTTTATGATGCCATTTGGGATGGGGAGGCGCAGGTGCCCCGGTGAGAATCTCGCGATGCGAACCATGGGGCTGGTCCTGGGGGCGCTGCTCCAATGCTTCGACTGGACCAGGATTGGGGATGCAGAAGTTGACATGGCAACAGCCACTGGCACCATCATGTCTAAGGCTGTCCCACTGGAAGCTCTGTGCAAGCCACGAGCGAACATGTCTGCTGTTCTTCAGAAAATCTAGAGTGAAATTGTGAACATTTGTAGGTACAAATAAACGATAGTACATAACTACGTAATGCTAGTATAATCTGTATAGCAGTTTCATCTTTATACAGTACTTCTTGGGGTTTATCCATCGAATTGAGAGGGAACTAGCCATCGACTCGTGTTCTATCACGATCTAGAATCTTATACCCCATCTGTCTTAAACAAAACTTGATGTTTTAGTTTTATACTGAGTCAGATTATTTAAAGTTCAACCAAATTTATACACTAACATACTAATGTTTTATATTATGTAAATTAAAATCATCATGCAATATATGTTAGTAGTATATCTATTTTGTGACCAAAATATTAGAAAAAAAATATCTATAGATTTAGTCAAACTTAAGTTTGTTTGACTTGTGATAAAACTAAAACATAAGTTTTTTTATGAACGAAGGGAGTATTATATTTAGTGAATGAATTTATTAGATATGATTATTAAAAATAGGGGCGGATGTGGGGCTAAGCCCTCTAGGCCATGGGCCTAGTCGTAGCTTAGTGAGCAAGCTCAATGTATATGGCTAAAGTAGTCCATAGAAGGTGGGATCCACAACAGATGTCAATAGTTAAATTTTAAGGCACAATGTGTATAGATCACCTAGGCTATAGGAGTGGGTCCTAGGCGAAATAAAAAAACTCATGTGAACCTCCCGTGTCACTTCGTGCGAGTGGATGGAAGAATCCATCCTCAACCTGTCTGCCGTCGCAGGTGTACAATAAATATAAGATTTTTTATTGTCTTATGGGTAGTAGGTATTTTTTAATCACTATAAACTACTTTTACCATATATTGTGGTTACTCTTACCACCTATATGTAGTATTGGCCCATAAATCTCAGCCCAAGACCAAAATTACTAAGGTCAAGTTTATACCTTGCACTAGAGTCCTCCTGCATGGCCTTCTCCAGTCCCTGGCCAGCGCCTCGTCCCCAGTGTGATCCACAGGGACAAGAGTAGGAGAATAAAAGAGGGAAACATCCTCTCTTATTTTATCTGCTCTAAATATAGAGCCTTGTACCGCTAAAGTCTGTGTCTCATGTAAAAAAAAGCCTGGCTGTGGCTGGTATGGGTCTGAACTGGGCCGAGAGGCCTGGCTGCCTAGATGCAGAGAAATTTGCTATTATAGGATCCCAAACGTGTGAGTTTCGCTATAATAGGATTCCAAACATCAGCTTCGCTATAACAACTCTCGAAACATTGACACTTCGCTATTATAACATCATGGCCTTCAAATGGACAAATTGAACTCAAATCTCTTCAAATTCAAATATTTTTATTTAATCACAGAACTGCGCGGCGGCTGCTACTGCATGGCTGCTGGCCGGCGCTGCTGCCTGGCCGGCTGGCTCAGCCTTGCCGGCTGCTTGCTGCTGCTAGCAAGATTCAACCATGATTAAATAAAAATATTTGAATTTGAAGAGATTTGAGTTTAATTTGTCTATTTGAAGGCCATGATGTTATAATAGCAAAGTGTTAATGTTTTAAGAGTCGTTATAACAAAATAGATATTTGAAATCCTATTATAGCGAAACCTACATGTTTGTATCCTATAACAGCAAATTTCTCCTCGATGCAGCGTTGCAAACACGACGCCCTTCGTCATGGAAAACGACACCATTTCTTCTTTTCCAAAGCTCTCAACAGCAGGCAACAAACATGCTATGCTGCTGCTAGGGAACTGCACTGATTTGATTGTAGAGGACTAGAGGGAATATCGTATGCAGCAAAACCATTCTGAGGGCCTTCGTGCATTGGAACAACAGAGGTTCCCTCGTTTCTTCCAATGCGTCACATACATGCATGATGGGCTGTCCACAATGTGCTTCCTAAAAAGATTGGCACGACGCACGACACTGAATTCTTCCGACGGCAAGCCACATGAACAGCTGCACCCTCGGCGGCGAAGCGTTCCTCCAAATAATAAACAATGATGCCGGGTCAGAGTTCTGCCCTCTAGCTTTCAGAAGCTTATAGCTTGCCGAGGTGTCAAGTTTGCCCTGGCCACAGCTGAACGGAGACAGCCTCGCGTCCTCAATAGCTTCATCAATTGTTTGTTGGATGAGCAGGTTGTACCTGGCCAAGTTCAGCAGCAGCTTGCGTCGTCATTCGTTAACAAAGGCGTTCTGAAGATTTGGAGTTTATTTACTGCAAAACTGACTGAAGCGTCTTTTTGAGTGCAGTGAGAAAATAGCGCCGAGTCACCGTATGGCCCTTTCTTTTTTTTTTTCCTTTTTTTTGGATGGAATTTATTTTTCCATTTTCCTGCTGGAGATTCTTCAACTCCTACATTGTGATAAGGTTCTCTCTTTTCTTGAGACTTCACCTCGTTCTTATTCTGTTTTTGCAAGAATGGCTCGCGTAACCCCTGGTCGAGGCCAACTGATCATATACTATGAGCTAACTTGTAGTAAAACATGTCTACTCGGGTTTAAGAGCTCGACTTGACACGGGTTCTTGGATTTTTCTAGATTTATTTTAGAATTTAACGACGTTATGTTTTTAGTGGTAGACGACGGGCGTATTTTTCTGGATTTATTTTAGAATTTAACGACGTTATGTTTTTAGTGGTAGACGACGTGCCCGTCGACAGTAAGGTGCCTATAGTAATTTCGTAAATCTCAACATTTACCAGTCCAACTTGATTCTTCGGATGTGTTTATAGGAATAGGGTAAGATGAATGTGCGTTCGTGTTTCACTACAGCACGTCTCATCATACAAGGCAATTAAGAACGCCTTCAAAAGTGGTCAAAATGCCCAAAAAGATCTTTTTAGGCGTTCTTAAAAATGCCTGCAAAAACCTGGACGCGAAAGAGCTTTTGTGGCATTTTTTCAAAATGCCTTCTAAAATCAATATGTAGAGGCATTTTCTAGTTGCCTAAAATACTTTTAGAGGCATTCTGTATAAGGCCTTCAAACATTAATGGAGGCATTATTGAAAATGCCTCCAAAACCAAGTTATCCATATTGAACTGCTAGCAATATCAAATTGGCACAATCCATTATCAAACCGGTGCAATCCATTCAAGATGAGAGCACACATTAACACACTAGTATATTACCCGTGCTAACGCTACGGTGACATTTAGAAAAAATTACAAAACTAAAAAAAATCATAAAACTAAAAACAAACCTACCCCACTAACAAGAAAGTCTATATGAAAATTACGGTACTTTTTTTGGGAATATATATTTGGTTTTAACAAATGCTATGTAGAAAAATTGAGAAACACAGCTGATCTACAAATGCCCATCATTTGTCTTGTAACTTTGGTAACAAGTCTATAAAAAATGAGATACTTGATTGTAGTTAGTGTAGGTGTATACCTGCCTTATTGGACAAACAAGCAAGAAAAACAAAATTATAGAGATCGATTAAAGGAATAATAAAACAAAAAATGTCTAACAAAATCAGGCACCTATGTTCAAAGTCTATCACGCAATGCCAAGAAGACAAGCAAGGAAGGGTATGTAGAAAATTTTCAAAGATTTTGTGAGATCCATGTGTTTAATTTCATAGTATTGTGTTCTTATCGTGCGATCCATGTGTTTTATGTATTAAAGTTTAGTTATTCCGTTGCAACGCATGGGCACGAACCTAGTATAATAATAAACTAATAACTACGATGATCGATATTAAAAAAATACTACGATGATCGATGCCATCGAGATCATGCACCCTACGCAGTGCGTCCGCGTGTGTCTAGATGTACAAGAGCGAGGCGACGGCAAGAAACGTGGCAGCGACTCCAGTCTTCCAAGCGCCGCCGCGGGCACCGGCAGACGAATCGTCGTAATCGAGCACGTCAAGCACGCTATCATCATCATCATCATAGTTCGTGGTGCCTCTCGAGCCGCCGCCTCTTGATCCACCGCCGGAACGGGAACCGCCGCCCTTTGACCCGCTGCCGGAACGAGAGCCACCGCCTCTTGATCCACCGCCGGAACGGGAACCGCCGCCCTTTGACCCGCTGCCGCCGGAACGAGAACCGCCACCGCCGCTTGATGATCCACTGTCGGAACGAGAACCAGAACCGCCACTTGATCCGCTGCTGCTGGAACGAGAACCCCCTCCGCCGGAGCCGCCGCTGCCGGAGGACAAGCGCATGACCCCCTCACTGACGTGCTCGTGGACTTGCTTGTCGTCGACCTCGTGCTCGAGCGGCACGGCTCCGCTGCTGGCCGGTGCTTGTCCTTGGTTGAGGCTGAGGACGGAGAGTAGGGCGGAGAGTAGAGATGTAAGGTCGTCATCATACTTCTAATCTGGACCGTCTAATCTGTATGACATATGCTGTGAGTCGTTGATCTTGTAGGTGGGATTTGCTTGGAGAAGATTTCAATTATAGTAAAGATTACATCCAAACATTTAAATCTTGCAGACATACATATTATATTTGTAATCAGATACAATCATAAGGTGGAAAAATAATCAACTATCCATCTCCAAATAATGCTCCTCAGCCTTGATGTTTAGGTCCTCACTCCTGAATGAGGCTTCTTGCTCCCTTTAAGAGAGATACAAGACTGACATGTTCACATCACAGCCATATAAATGTGTGTAAAAGTTCAGCTGACTATATGTGTTGAGTCACTACCAGCCTTCCTATTGTCATCACTTGGCAGTTGCTCCTACTTGAAATCAGACATGTCCCAATGTGTGAAGGTGTACTAAGTAGTGTGCTAATGTTTTACCATTAGAGAGATTACACTAAATTTCATAAATGACTTCAAAAACTAGAAATGAAAACCAAACTGAACTTCAAGATATAGCTTACTGATCAGCAGAACAGCATGATCCTAGCTTCACTGCAAAGAACAATTTTGAAAGGATCAGAACAGATTCCTAATAATTTTGCACAACATAAGTTTTATAAGGAACGAGAAAACCAAGGAGTAGCACGATCCTAGCTTTACTGGTATGTTTACTACAATATCAATGTAGCAACTCAAAAGCGAGTAGCAAGCAAAGCAAGCAGGCGATTTGGTGACACTGCACAAAAGCTAGTGCTCAGAACCAAAAATTTATAATAAAAGCCTGCTTCAAACCTGATGAAGAGCAACAAACTTTGGGAACTCCAATGAACCCCCATGGGCAATGTGTGCTCATTGGAAGCAATCTTGCCTCCTGTCTTTCGTGATATCAACCAGCTGCTTATAAGCCAAATAGCAATCAACTAGATAATGACCCAAACTTATCTTGAGCAGATGGATAACTGAAGCATACAGGTTCCAGTGACAATGACGCTAACCTGATAATTGTAGACGTGCAGAAAACAATCCAATTGGATCCAACATGTATATGGACCACCGCACCTGAAGAGAACAAATCACTACAACCAATCAGAAGGAAACCCCAATCGCTAATCGCTTGCATAGTGTGTTTGTGAATCACAGCTCTTCGCCAATTGGTCGTACAGGTAGCACATCAACCAGCACAATCAAGGCCTTAATCATGCTCGACAGGCCACTTAAGATGCAACTATCAAAATTCATCTTGCTACAGATTTAGACTTGACTAGGAAAAATCATGAGCACTCTCTAAGTATTACCTAGACGTTCTCATCCACTACATGTCCTTAATGACTGCAACACTATAGAAGCAATGGGTCAGCTAATCTAAGAAGACATGTATCATTGTCAAAGACCAGCGTGCAGACATCTAATCTAAGATATAAAACTGTGCATGAATCCTATCATTGAAAACAAAGACAAGAGCATGACCACTATAGAAGCAATGGCTCAGCTACTATAAGAGGATCATGCACCTCAGCTACTTGTCCACCCACTATCACTGCATTTTAAGTTCAATGAGGCCAAGGTATTTCTCAAAAGCGTAAAAATATCCAATTTAATTAAATATCGAGAGGATGTGGTTATCACAAGATAATCCATAAGCTTGTGGATCTCGTAAACTCAGGCACATGTTAGATAGACTTGTCAAAAGCTATACATTCTATATGGCACTGAATCGATATATCGGTATATTGCTTTACCTCGTGCAAGCTAATGAATATCCTGAGGCACTATATCTGCTGCTGGGTATAACTCATCCTTTTCACTACCTCTAGGACAACTCATTTAAGCAATTTCTGTTTACAACGTCAAATATCAGCAAAACCATCATTTCCAGGAAAATCAAATATGAATCCTCATCTCCTATTTGCAATTACATTTTTTCATTTTAGCTTTCTTCAAGGCTCCCCCTGATTCCAATTGAATCAACAGCAAGCTTGTACCAATAAAACAGGTAAAAACTCCAAACAAACTGCGCTCTTCTAAATTTGCGCGGATAACAAAAGTTTGGTTTAGACAATTGGCAAAAAAACTGATCTATACAAGTTACTGTACAATTCCTAGATAACCCTCCACCAATGCAAAAAAATGTTTATTTACTTAGTTTATTATTTCTAATTCATTTGTGCAGATAAGAAAAGGTTTGGTATATACAGATGTGTACAAGTTATTGTACCATCCCTAAATAACTCTCCTACACCAATGGAAACAATGTGTATTTATCTTAGAAATTGTATAAACCCTGGTACATTCTGTCTAATTCATTTGTGCAAATAAGAAAAATAAATGTATATATATGTATACAATTCCTATATAACTATCTACAGAAAACAATGTTTATTTATCTCAGAATTTGCATAAACCCTAGTACATTCGATTGACAGAGCAGGGCAGGCTAGGATTTGCAATTTTGCATACCTTGCGTTGGATAACACACAATGTTTATTTATCTCAGAATTTGCATAAACCCTAGTGCATTCGATTGAGTAGAGCATAGCAAGCGGATTTGTAATTTTGCATACCTTAGTTCACGAATTTTTGCCAACGAACCCTAAATCTCCACTAAGCTGGGCACCGCGGATAATTTTACCTTGGCCGGCGTCGTCGTTGCCTTCAGGTGTGCTGAGTGGCCGAACTGCTGCTACTGTCACAGATCAGGATTCAGCAGCCCGCGCGCCGGTTCCGCTGCGCCACCGCAACGAATCAGGGAGCCGCTCCGCCGATGCCGCATCAGGGGCATGCCGCGCATGAGGAAGTCACGCCACCGCCGTCGCCGCATCAGGGGCTCGCCACAGATGAGGAATCTTGTCGCTGTCGTGACCGCTTGAGGTGGCCACCGCCGCCGTGAAGAGGCACGTGCAGCCTCATCTGCGTGCGCAGGCCGGCGAGTGGCCCCGTGCCAGTGGCACCTCCGCTCCCTTTGCCGTGCGGCCATCGTCTGCACCATCGCCAGCTCGATGGCGGCTACTCGCGTGCTGTGAGAGTCGCGAGCCTTAGCGAGGAGAGAGATCCAGAAGGGAGAGGGCGTGGAGGAGGTAATGCAGCGGTGTGGCAAGCAGAGGTGGCGATGTGGATGTGGAGGGAGTGGACGGAGGCGAGCGAAAGGGTGAGTCCAGAAAAGATGTGGACAGTTGCTTGCAATCCCGTGGCCTAGGAGAAACAATTTGCGTGGGCTATGGCCCAGAAGAAACAATTTGTGTGTCCCACGCAATCTCCAGCTTTTCTTTTGCTAAATAAAATATCGCAGTTTTGTTTGTTTCCTAGTGTCGTTTGCTTTTTCTGGTGAAGTAACATTTGTGTAACTTTTTACTCATGCTGCAGCACATGACTTTGAAGGCATTTTTTCAAAACGCCTCCAATAGCTATAGGTATTTAAGGCGTTTTGATAAAGATGCCTCCTATTGCTAATAGGCACTTAAGGCGTTTCTAATTTGGCCTTTAAAAATATGTTTTTAAAAGGCATTTTTAGAAGAGTGCCTTTATACAACAAAAAATTAAGGCATTTTAATAAAAATGCCTTTGACAAAATGCCTTCTATAAACAGACATGTTGTAGTGTTTGTGAGCGTCTATGTCGAGAACCACTCTTGTGTTGCTTGAACAGCTGCAATGAACCTGGTGAGTAACCACCCGCTGAACTCAGCTCGTCTCGTGTCGACAGATTGCTTGCCATGTGATGCGAATGAGAGCAGCATGTGTGCATCGCCGCTGTCTCAAGGAAAGGGATGTTGGTCTGTGCAGCAGAAGTTTATACACGAATGGGCGAGTGGCGAAAAAAAGCTCTTAAACAAAGAGGCAGTGTTTTTTTAGAAAGAGCTATTGATTTGACATTTTTTTTTATTATACACCTTAACGTAGGGCCGTGTTTGTCTGATTTTCTTTGTTCTATTCCCATGTTTTTCACTGAAATTGACTAATTTCTGTAGAGTTTGAGCTTTGTTGTGGTATACCTAAATGATCGAGTAGTCACTTTAAGTTTGTATTTTGTAACATATTTTGCTTATTATTTTTTTCATAAATGTATCTTATTTTATAACTGAATATTGTAATGTATTTTTTATGCAAAAGAGCCAAAGGGAACGATGCCCACACAAAAGAAAGGGACCGTGCTGTGCCCTTGCTTGTCTCCCGTGATGAGGTGATTTAACAATGTTTTTTTCTTTTCTTAGATTAATTATTCCATTAATTAAAAAATCTAGAAAATCAGTGCCTAATATTTATTTGAGATATTATCTCGAAATAAAATTTGTACCTAGCATTGTTCGTAGAGTTTTTATGAGAACTTCGTTGATGGTGTTCTTAGGTTTTGATTTCTGCCTCTGCACTACAGTGTAGGCATGTCCGTCCTGGCTCCTGAATTTACTCCAGTCTTCATATTGGATCGATCAACAAAGTACAGTCAGTTGAATACATGAAACCATCTACACGTATTTACAGAAGTTCCATATATACACGTTGCCCAATTGAAATGCTTGCCTATAGTTACAAATGGCATCTAACTGAATCAATCTCTCCATATGTAGAACACAACACAACGCAGCGCGCAGTGATAGTAAGAGAATCTAGTGCTTACATGATCGCTATAGAAATGAATCACTCTATCACCACAAGGCCACAACGAAATTACGATGCATGCATATATATTGTATCTTCAGGCCCCCAAAACTGCGCGATTTGGTCGCTATCCAGCCGCGCCATTTCGCCGTCTCAGCTAGCTTTGTCTTGACGGAGCAGAGGCCCCCGCCATCTGCTGAACCCAGTAATCCGCCAAGAACGTCTTGGCGGCGTCCAGGCTGGGGTAGTAGGGCGGCTCGAGGAACATCTGGGCGAGCGGATCCATCCCCTCCGCCGGCACGAACAGCGCCCGGTTGCCCGACGCCTCCGCCGTGCCCATCACCGCCGCCACCAGCTGCCGGTACGCGAAGAAGAATCCTCTCACGGCCACCTCCACTGCCTGGAAGGCCTGGAGCAGCCCCACCTTGCCTGCATCCTCACCCTCGCCGCGCCTACGGCTGTGGTACAGCTTCATGGCCGCCTCCTGCACCCGTGGGCCGCCGTTGGGATCGACCTCGACACCAAGCACCCAGGGCACACGCTTCTTGAGGTCCCTAGTGGTGTTAGCGACGTGCAGAAGCGCCCTGGACCGGAAGCAGAAGGACGCGTCAGACCCCGGAGCCGCCCGTACAGCGAGCTGGCTCTTGAGCCGCAGGAAGTCGTCCGGGTCCATGAGCAGGTGGAGGTCCTCGACGTCGGCGAGCAGCTTCCACACGCGCTCCAGGATCCAGCAGTCGCTGGCCGCCGCCTCCCAGCTCTTGGCTTCGATCCGTTCGTTGAGGCGGGTGAGGAGCTGCGACGCGGCGCGCAGCCATGACTCGAGTATCTGGTACATGGTGAACAGCGTCTCGTGCTCCCGGTTGCGGTACCCAGACTTGGGCTCCGGCGCCGGCTTGGGCTTGAGCGCGTGCAGCTCGTGCGGGCGCACGACGCGGTCGTACTGGAGCACGGGCTTGCCGGCGAGGTTGGGCTCGCCGAGGCCGAGCGTGAAGGCGCAGCCCTGCATCTGGCTCTCGATGGCGTACATGATCTTGGCAGCGAGCGTCTCGGACTTGTCCCACGCGGCGAGGCGCGGGAGCAGGCTGGCCTCGCTGACCTGGCACACGACGGCGGCGGCGCTCCCGGGCAGCTGCCACACCTCGGACGCGCTGCGCTCCCGCGGGAGCACGCCCCCGGAGGCGCTCAGCTCGGCGAGCGGCGCGCTGCGGTCGTCGCCCTCGCAGAGCGCGGACACCAGCTCCACCTCCCGCGCCGCGAGGGACTCGAGCCGGCGCGCGAGCTCGCGGCGGCTGGCGTAGCCGCGCGGGTCGGAGAGCGCGAGGGACGCGAAGCGGAAGGTGACCTCGAGCGCCTGCAGCGCCGGCTTGACCAGGCCCTCGCCCGCCCACTCAGGGAAGCACCCGGCCTTCCACAGGCTCGACAGCTCCGGCAGGCGTAGGTACTGCTCGTACGCCTCGGCCGCGGACGCGTCCTGCACCCTCAGAACAGTCGACGAGGAGGAGGATGGCGCGCACGGCTTGTCGTCCCGCCGCACCGGTGAGACCGGGGACAGCTTGGGCGTTGCCATTCAAGCTGCAGTAGTTGAACTCTCAGAGGTGCACTTTTGCTTTCCAAATTCCTTCTACGGGACTGAAGTTGATTGTGAGTTCTTGTTTTGAGTTTGGCCTCGAGAACGAGGAGGGGAAGGCGTGCTTTATACTAGCAGCTAGTGCTCGGCTGGATGCTGGAGTTCGATGGCCGAGCCGAGTCGAGATGGATGACAGGAGGAGCGTGGCCTGGCGTGTGGACCCGAGCAGCGCGCGCGAGTTTGAAACGGCGGAGTCCGGGAAACGGTGGGGTGGGCGCGCATGCCAGCGTGGGCTGGGGTGGGTGGGGTACGCTGGAAGGCAATAAATTAGGGCGGAAAGGACCATGGAAGAAAGGGTTTTCGAGCTTATCCGCAGGATCGAGCAGCTGATGATGCGTTTCTGCCGTCCGGGTCGCGATGTTTTCTCGTGTTCGGCCCGCGCACGCCGCTGTATTTTACGGAAGAACGCGGCAGTCTCCATCCGGCGTCCATGCTAGGACGGCAGCACAAGGTTCCCGGAACACTCCAGTATTATCCTTTTTCTAGGCTTTTTTAAATCCACGAACAGTATCGACATTCGAGTATAAACTTCCTTTACTCATCTTCAAACGTAGGCAATTTCTATATCTATATACTATATTATTAGAAAGGCAGTATCAGTTTCTTCCAAATGACGTGATGCAGTGTACAGTGTATGTAACTTTGGTCGGCAATGCCGTAAGGCGTAAATTTGATTTGGCGGTCGGGACTAGAATTAGCTGCACAGATGTAACTTTCATTCTTTTAGAGATAATAACTTTCATAAAGAGGCAGGCACTGATTTGACTTTTGAGTTTCGTTCTTGGGCCTTGTTTAGATGCGAAAAGATTTTGGATTTCGCTACTGTAGCATTTTCGTTTGTTTGTGGTAAATATTATCTAATTATGGACTAACTAGTATCAAAAGATTCGTCTCATGATTTCCAGATAAACTGTACAATTAGTTTTTATTTTCGTCTATATTTAATGCTTCATGCATGTGTTGAAAGATTCGATGTGACAGAGAATCTTGAAAATTTTTTGGTTTTCGGGATGAACTAAACAAGGCCTTCGTTCTTTAGCACTATACTAGATGTGTAGTCAACCTATTTAGAAGTGTTTGACGAATCGACGTTGCCTAAGTGGTTTTCTTCTTATACACCCTCTATTCTAAATGGTATTCATTTTGGTTTTATTAGCTATTGAGTTAAACTTCTCTGATTTTGATCATTTTTTTAAAAAAAAAGTCGTACTAACATTTTACAACATCAAATTAATTTTTCTAAGTCTACCATGAAATGTGTCTGAATAGCATGATTTTTAGATATGGTAGATGTTAATATACTTTCTATAAACTCGTCAATATTAGATAAGTTTAAGTTAAGACAAAACTAAAACTAAAACACCTCTACTTGAAGCGGAGTGGACACACGTTAGAATCCTAGGTTGGCAATATAAGTTGCCAATATTTTTTTTTATGAGAAAGTTGCAAATCTTCTAAACAAATGTTTGAAGTTGTTTGAGGAGCATGAGAATAAAATGCTCAAAAATAGTTGTACTATGTACTACTAGCTGTTATGCACAAATAAAAGGCGCGATTATTGATGGTTGTAATTACGACGATGGAGATGGGAATATGCTATTCTCGATTGCTTCAATGCTGTTACGGCACGTACGTACCATGCAGGAGCAACAGGACACAGCCGAAGTTCAGAGGGGTGAAACTATTCGGGCATTTGGCCACATTTCCAGCTGCTGGGTCGAATTGCACTGTTCCCATCGGCCCTGCATGCACCCCCACCTGACTCGGAATGTTCTCACTTGTCACCGAGTCAGCGGTCGCCAGGAAATCTTTTCTACCCAACAGGGATTTGCTCGAAATCTTGGACCGGCGAAAGCTCCAATACTGGGCACCCATCGTCGCACCCCTGCGAGGACGTCTGCGCTGCCGAACTTTGACGGCGGCCGCGGTCGCGGAAGCAGCCTGGAAGCCTGTCGATGTTTAGGAGGAAAGCTGCAGTTGCGCAGGCATTCACGGTGTGCTTATCTCTTGATCAGTCAATTCTAGAACGTAGTAATTCGCTTGGTTCGTCGTCAGCTCGATCTCCTATTTGACCCGGTATATTCCATGAGAATAGACTTGTGTGCTAGCTCAAATGCTGGGAAAAAGCTCGGGTCGTTGCGATGACTGTGACGTGCATGAATTGATTTGTTAATCTGACCTGCAACTGGCATGCTTGTATATCCAATTTTTTTTTATTTAATAGAAGAACAAGGGATGATAATCTGCTCCTACAATGTCGGTCTCTTCGTGGATATCCATGAAGAGGCGGCACAGCAGGAGACAGTTAGGTGAAAATGACGTCGTTAAGGCGGCAGGCGAGGTGATGTAAGCGGATGCAGTGCAGGTCGGCAGATAACCTGTTTGATTAAGCTACCCCCCGGACGCCACAGGACGAACCGACAGAGCAGTTGATCGATCAGCACGGCAGCGGAGCGCTCAACGCCGACGAGCTGGAATGATTACCTTTAGTTTACCTTCCGATCGCTTGTGTACATATCCCTGTTTCAGATTAGCGAAAGCAGCCAGAATTCAGAAGGATGATTGCTTCTGACTCTCTCGGAATCGATTCATCTGAGAACACAAGGGCATGCAAGTCACGGAATCATGGGCAATCACTAGTCGTCGTGTGACGCTGTGGCCGGACGCGTACGTACGTGATGTGACACAGTTTGCTGGGAGTCTAGCATCGGATCCCTCTTGCATTTCGGTTCCCTAAAACAATCCATCATGCATACGAGGTGAGGTTACCAGACCAGAGTCATATGCAATCACAAACCTAGCGCCATCAGGCCCAGTAGAGAGAGAGAGTCTAGAGACAGAGACACACCGCACCGCTCCCGCCGAATTAGCACGGCCGTCAAGCACGTGCATCAGCCTAACATCATCCGGTATTCCGGCACTCGGTGGTGCTGCATCGATCCGGCAATCGCGAGCGTTTCGGCAAGGGCCATCATGCATATGTTTTGTGCATCAGTGGGCGCGCGCCGATATGATGCGTGCGCGTGACGTCCTGGAGACGCGCGTGCGGACGACGGGTCCACATACGTCGATGGATACGAAGCCAAGATTATGGCCATCACGCCGCCCCCAATCGGCCATTATCTCATCCCATCATCCGAAATTTCGGATAAGAGCCAGCAGCACGCTAGGCAAGCCGCTGACCATCCGACTCCCTCTCGTCCTCGCGACCTCGCCCGATCGCGTGCCGAGACCGGTAAACCGTCGACCGGATCCGAACAACCCTCAGCTCGCCGGGAGTTTGTTTCTAGAGGATACGAGGCCTCCACGCAACGCCGGCACGTCGCCGTCGCTGCAAAAGGTGAAGAAACAGATCGGACTGGTTCAATCTCCGACGAAGCTGCATGAACTCTGTGCCCAGTCTCGAACGAAAAGGAGACACCAGACATCAGCATATTGGTGCTCCGCCCGGCACAGTCGCGGAGACGAGACGGCGGCAACGCTGTGGCCCGCCGGACGCAGCGACGTCTTGGGTTATCCGTTCGCCGCCCAGCCGGTGCATGTGCGAGTTAGGCGGCACGGCACCGGCAGCGCGTGGCCGGGCCGACGATGGCAGCTGGGCTTAGTTGGACGCCCGCTGCCCTACCCACTCCTCCGTTCTGGTTCTATTCCCCACCGGACGCGTCTTCACGTGCGCCGGGGACGCGGGGGCCGGGGTCGGCGGATCGCGAGACCGGATCACCACCGGGGGAGGATGCCAAGGCGCCCACACGACCCAAGTGGACTGCTGTGCGGAACGCGGAGGGTCCGACGGGCCGTCGGCCACATGGGCGCCACGCGGGCCGGCTCGCCAGGGGACCGTACGCGGCCCAGCCTGTGAGCACCCCAGGTGAAGTGACGCCGTGACATTCAGCACCTGCTTCCTTATTTTGCTAAAAAAAGAATCACCTGCCTCCTTAAGACCCGATCGATAATCACCTGCATCTCTGTTTCCTGCCTTGGGTGCTATCGTCTGATGAATAAGACGGTGATCACCTCATGTTGTCTCGCTTCTCCATCTTGTATTCGTCGGCGATGTAGAACCTCCCAATTTCATTGTCCCCCGAGGACTCAATTGGTGGAGGGAGGAGACAACCTAGTATGCATTGGGTCATAGTTCAGGTTGATCGTCGCGGTGGATTTGCACTGACGCTTGTCGACGAAAGCTAGTCGGCAGTCTACCTTGGGGTATACCCACGGTAGTAGTTTATCGGTAGACGGTGCGCAAACTACGAACTCGATAGTGACACAAGACACGGACAAGCTTTTTATCCAGGTTCAGCCGCCGGGTTGGCGTAATACCTACGTCCTGCGTCTGGTTGTATTGATTTGTATTGAGAGAATATGATGTCCTAGGGAGGTCCCTTGCCTCTCCTTATATAGTCCGGAGGGCAGGGTTACAGATCTGGAAACTAATCCTAGTCGGTTACAATTGTCATAGATAGTTCGATATCAATTCCTATTCTAACCGACTAGAATCCTGCTTGATCTCCACGTCTTGTCTCCTTGCGCGAAACTCCAAGCTGTCGGATCAAGCCTTGAGCTTGTCTCGTAATGGGCCAAGCCTCCTGGCCCAAGTCTAGCTGTAAGGGTATAGGGGTCTATACCCCCACAGCTAGTCCCCGAGCACCATGTATTGTGATGTAACACGTCGTCTTGGGCTTCTTCGACCAGTGAGGCTTGACGTCTTCAGTAAACAAAAGAGTCGCCCAAACAGTTGCAACGGTACTTTGACCAACTCAAAAGACAGTTGATCAATATTGACATCGAAGAAACTGATTGTTCGAAAAATGCATGGTGCTCTAAATTAAAAAAGATTTCTTTCCTGATGAAGTGTGCCCACTTTACTTTTAAGAAAAGTATAAACCTCAAAAAAGGAAGCATATTCACCGCAAGGTGAAGTGTGCCCACTTAGTCCCCGAGCCTGGTAGTAGGTGACGTAGGCATGTGGTGCCAGGGTCAAAAGAAAAGTCCTCAAAGAAATTCTGAAACTGAGATGCATCGCCAGATGCATCGTATCGATGTAGTCCCCGAGCTTGCTGGAAGGCGAAGTATGAGCCTTGTAGCAAGGTCTAAAAAATTGAATTTACCAGTCCGTCTGCAATTGAATAGACTAATCGACCAGTCCCCGAGCATATAACGCTCGGTGGTCGGTACAGTCCCCGAATTCTCAAATTGGTGGGCTGGTCGACCAGTCCCCGAACGTGTAGTGCTCGGTGGTCGGTACAGTCCAAAAACTCTCAAATTGGTGAGCTGATCGAACAGTCCCCGAGCGTATAGTGCTCGGTGGTCGGCACAGCCCCCGAGCACGGCGTAGGGACCGGTGGACAAGTCCCCGAGCGTGGTGGGGAACGTAAACGTGCTCGGTGGTCGGCACAGTCTTCGAGCACATCATAGAGAGTAGTCGACAAGTCTCCGAGCGTGGTGGCGAACGTAAACGTGCTCGGTGGTCGGAGCAGTCCCCGGGCACAGCGTAGGGAATAGTCGACGAGTCTCCAAGCGTAGCTTGTCGACTGGGCCAAACTCCTGAAAAATAAATATAAAGAATAGGTAGTATATGATGTATAAATAAACTCTAGATAAAAAATCAGTACTAAGATAAGTTTTAGATTCTTTGTTATAAAATTAGCACGAGTAGTTAATTCATCCTAGAGCTTGTACCAGCTCTGATCTAGCCAACAATCAGCATGAGGTGCGGAACCTAGGCACGCGTAGGATTGTCAGCCACGTCAGAGAGCTACTGCCGACCACCCGGAACGCAGAGGGCGGATCTCGTGCACGTGTAGGGAGGAGTCGGAGACAGTATCGGCTCTGGAAAGCTCGTGTAGGAGAAAAAACTAGTCGGCTAAAAAAGTTGTTAAAAATAATAATCTTAAAAATATTATGCCATAAATAAATAAAATGTTAGAATTATACTTATCTTTGGACGAAAGTCTGGTCGGGAGAGTTGCTTGACTTGTTGTCGTGATGGTGGTCGCGGCTGTCGTAGCGCCGTTCTTCGCGGCGATTATTATTGCGACTCGTGGTCAGAGCAAGTAGGCCAAACAACTTGGTCGATAGCCTGAGCAGGTCGGTGTCGTCGATCTGCCTCCCTTTGTAGCAGAGAAGCGGGTGACGCGTTGTCGGCGTGGTCGGAGACGTTGCTGGAGTAGTTGGAATCGTAGCCAGCGTGGTTGAAGCCGCCGCCGACGTCGATGAAGAAGTGGTTGGCGCAGATCGGATCTACACCTCCTCCGTGGTCGTGGCGGTGAAGCTGTTGAAGCTGACGGTGAACGTGAAGTCACCCGCCATGGCCACGAAGTCGGGGATGATGACCATCTCGTTCGTCGGAGAAGTTGTACGCACACCCCCTACCTGGCGCGCCACTGTCGACGGAAGCTAGTCGGCAGTCTACCTTGGGGTATACCTACGGTAGTAGTTTATCGGTAGACGGTGCACAAACTACGAACTCGATGGTGACGCAAGACACGGACAAGCTTTTTATCCAGGTTCGGCCGCCGGGTTGGCGTAATACCTACGTCCTGCGTCTGGTTGTATTGATTTGTGTTGAGAGAATATGATGTCCTAGGGGGGTCCCTTGCCTCTCCTTATATAGTCCGGAGGGCATGGTTACAGATCTGGAAACTAATCCTAGTCGGTTACAATTGCCATAGATAGTTCGATATCAATTCCTATTCTAACCGACTAGAATCCTGCTTGATCTCCACGTCTTGTCTCCTTGCGCGAAACTCCAAGCTGTCGGATCAAGCCTTGAGCTTGTCTCGTAATGGGCCAAGCCTCCTGGCCCAAGTCTAGCCGTAAGGGTATAGGGGTCTATACCCCCACAGCGCTCCCCAATGATCCACTAGAAGGTCTTCGCCTTGGAGTCAAACTAGTCTTGTTCACGTCCCAGAGCCTGACTGCCTGGAAGACTTGCATGATCTCCACCACATGCCCTAACCTCTTGATCATGTCCCATACGATGTACTTGGGCTTTGTGGACTAGCCTCATGTCAAGTAGTCCCACAAAGAGCTCATGTTGCATTAGGGTGTCGATTTCTCGTTGGGTGGGCGACCTCAGAAGGCCACATGTTCCAATCAAAATCTATGTCCTCATGGTCCTCCACCTAGCATCACCCTCTCTATTGCCACCTCTCTTAGCCTCCTTTCCACCCTGCATGAGACTCTACTATCTTCTTCTTGGGCGCCCATGCCCTTAAGGCATAGGCTGACCTTTCAGACCTGCAAGATAAGCCCATGTACATGGCATACCAAATAAGGAACAATGGACCACGAGTACAATTCAAAAAGTACCAAAATCGACTAAGTTGGGTACTAACTTTATTCAGGCGAATTATCCATTTGAACAATACATAACATAGATAGTCCATGCATCCAATCCAAAATTAGCCCTAATCTTGAATTATACTCATTATGATTTTTTATGTGAAGAGAGGATGGTGAGGGCATACTATTTTCCCTTGCTTTGAACGTCCGAGTTTCAACATTATTGAATGCGAGCACCGAACAAAATAGTCCGGGGTAGTTATTAGAGACGTCATTGCTAGTGTTGTAATGCCCATTCTAAGGCTCAAGCATCAAATTCTCCCCTGTTTATCTAGTTAGGAACAAGGGGTCGATCAGAAGCTCATAAGTGATAGTATAGTGGGAGGGAGGCATTGTGTGAGCTAAAGGTAATGAGTTCAACTCTCGAGAAACACCTATTTTTTGGTAATGTGTCAGACTAGAATCATGAGATTGCATGTTTGATTCTCACTAGCACATATTTTTTTTTCTAAAATTTACACGTCCAACTAATGGCTCTAGGGTTGCCATGTAAGCATGTCATGTTGGCACCAAAGCCAACTAGTGGGCCAAAAATTTTACATTGAGAGTCACTATGATGAATTTTATTTGTCACTATTGTGGCTCTTATGTCAACATATGACAGGTGCAATTTTTTTGTCACAAAACATATGCCCATTGTTGTAGTTCAAATGAGCCCACAACGGGTATATTGTGAAATTTTCTAAATATGTCACATAGAGAAAACGTTAGGGGTCAATACATTTGTTGTAGCGGAACTAGGAATACCATGGCACTACTGTTTGGGAAAACTTTGAATACCATGGAATGTTATATATAGAATTCAATGTGAGGTACAACTTCTCCATCAATAATCATGCATGATCTTGAATCACAACACGAGCATGAGTAGAATTAAGAGTCACATATATAAAAGCATACACTATAGTTCATGACAAGTTCATGCTAACTAGAAAAGTACATTTTATATTAAAATTGAAGTCATAACAAGCTAATGTCAAATGTTTATAGAACTTAGTTACATAAAGTTTGAATACTTGCCCAAACACAACAATAAACTAGCCATTACCTATTTAATCAACAAACTCATGACAAAAAGGTTGACAATAAGTAGAGGCTTTCTAAAATCATCCTCTCAATTACGTTCACTAGACTATTAGTAGACGTTGCTGATTGCAAATGGAGTGCCTTCCTACCTCCCAGTCATTGCGAAGGGCTAGCCTTCATGACCATAATTGCATTTTCACTTTATACTTCATAGCTATGTCATGGAAAACATGAGTACGTAAAAAATGATGAAAAGAATGCACTAGGAACTTCAATTATGACCCATAGTTTTCGATTTAGTAGTCGACACTTTTTGTACCATTGGTGTTCTTTTTTCTCGTGCTGCTGGACTTAGTCAACGAAGCATGAGGGACATACATATCATAAACTAGGAGAATACCCCGCGCGTTGCTGCGGGAATATGGTAGATTACGTGGAATGACGACGTGGACAAACAAAATACTTATATGTCTTGCTGACATGGACATTAAAATTGTATGGCTAGTGAATTTTAGTTATGTGTGATAGTGCATTGCTTAGTTGAATAGCTTGCATGTTGAGAGAAGTACATTGTCTTGCTGACGTGGATACTACGATTGCATGGGCTAGTGACTTTTTAATTATGTGTGATAGTGGGTTGCCTGGTTGGATAACTTACATGTTGAGAGGAATAGGTAGTGGGGTTTAGTTTTATAGGAGTATAAGATAAGTTTGTTACATGTCTTCTACTTTTGCAAAAGACTATAACCTGTGCATGTCTTTAAAATTTTCTATCTTTCTTCTCTGACTCTTTCGCTTCAGTACCAATAGGTTTTGTTCCCCTTGATCTTCTAACTGTCCTATTAAAAAAAGGCTCTATTAGGATCTCTTAACATTATTTATGTGCCTAATCAAGTCTATTTGCTCACAATTGCATATGAAATTTGGGATAGACTTAGTAGGCTTCACAAAACACTATGGCCAATGTTATGGACTTATGGTACCTATATGTATCAGACAATGACTAACTTCACTACCAATTTTAGCTACAGTTATGATGAATATATTGCTAGTAAAAAAAACTGTGTGGTGCGTCACATATTGGCGCGCAAGAAGTTACATGTAAAGTTTGATATAAATTTGGGTGGGGTTAGTTTTATCTGTCACTTTTACAAAAAGGATGAAATTAGTTTTCATCTTCTCTCTTTACCCCTCTCATTTTTTTGTTTCATAAGTAAAAAAATCTATTTTGTGTGTTGAAGCATCTATTTTTTTTTTTTGCATGAAAAAGCACTCCAATGACTTCTTATCGAAACTCCCAACCTAACACTTGGAAAAGCAAAGACATTAATAAATCCATGCGCGTGGACAACCAATATTCCCTATTGGTGTCGGCGCCATTTTTTCCTCGCCCCATGTCTCCCTCGAGTCAGCCGCATGGAGGTTCGTCTAAAATTAGATCTTCAAACAATGTTTTCACACATAAGAATAGTGGGAAATACAACCGTCATGGAGATCCCGTTTTGGAGATTTTGGGTGTGAGCTATGGTGGCGGGGATGATTAATTGATTAGCTACGATCTGATAGGCTTGGAGGTTTGCTGAAATTGGTCCTTAGAGCATCTCTAAGAGCTCCCAATATCCACTTTGTATTCTATATTTTTTGGCAAAACCACAAATTCTCATCTCCAACAACTTGGTATATGCACTTGGTATTTTGTCAACTTGGAAAAGAGGAGGCTCCGCGCGCGTAGAGAGCGTGCATCGGCGTTTTCGGCCTGCTGCTGTTGTTGACAGACTGATCTGCTGCTGTTGATAGATTGATGTCCGTCAGTCCTGTTGGACGACAGTTGCAGGTGGACGGCAAATCTGCTTGACGCGACTGACAGGCTTGACGCGACTGATCCTGACAGCGACATATTCAAATAAAAAATACAATAGAGTGAAACTGTCATCACATGTGAAAATGAAGATTATCTCATGCATATTAATGTTGTCTCATACAGAGAATATTGTCTCATACATAGAATATTATCTCATACATAGAACATTGCAACCAGGAACATTGTCGCGTACAAAGATAGAATATTATCTCAACTTTTACCAAGTGAGAATACAAAGTTGTTGGAGATACATCATTTTTCCACTTGCAAAACAAAATACCAACTTGCTAAAACACATGATATACCAAGTAAATTTTAGGGAGCTCTTGGAGATGCTCTTAGCTGTTATTTTCAGAGAGAGTAATAGATAGAGGTAAAATAATCAATATTTTATTGAAGATAACGGGTATGAGCTAAAATACCAAGGATGGCCGACCACATGGCATGTAAAGAGAAAGACACTGTATATATTTCAACAATATAACCATATAAGGCGACAATGTCAACGTGAATGTTTTTTTTGGTACCTACAGTAGTTTTTGGAAAAGGTTTCAAATGGAGGTTTTTGAGACTTAGTTTTTTGAAGTTGGGGTTTTATGTTTTCAAAAATTTCTGATTTATGAAACGGGGACGCGGCGCTGACGCATACACTCCTACGGTTTTACCAGTACAAACATCACACATTTCGCACCGGCTCATATCACATGACATGCACGCGCGCGCATACAATTTTGAAGAGCCACCTACCCCGGTCCCAGAGGCCAGACCGCCAGAGCACGTTCGCGCTCTCGCGTTCCCGCGCGAAGCCGAAAAACCCTTTCGCGGTCTGCGCGCGATCGCGCTCGCGCCCCTCCCGCCTCCCCTCCCCCGCCCCCCGCCCTTTTCTTCCCTACTACTCGTCTCCCTCTCCCCGCCATCCAAATCCAACATTCCTCCCCCAAATTGTCTCCCATCCCCAAAGTAAAAACCGCCAATTCCCCTCCCGGCGAGCCACAATGCCGACTCTCCGCAGCGCGACGGCGAACGCGTCGTCCGTGGCCGTGGGCACGCCATCCCCTGCGGCGGCGAGCACGCCGCGCAGCGTCAAGCGCCGGCTGACGCCAGGCCGCGCCGGCGAGTTGCCCGCCGCGTCGCGGCACACCTCCCCTCACAGATCCCCGCACGCCGGCACCGGAACCGTAAGATCCACTGCTTACTGGACTCTGATGTAGATCTGGTCGGCTGTTGCTTAGTTTCCCCTTTGCAATGCACACCAACTGCGTAATCTCACAGGTATGCATGCCGAAGCTGCTCTCCGCGTCGCCGAAGTCCTCCAGGAAGCGTCTCTACGGCGACCTTGTCGCAGCCGAGAAGCCCAAGTGGAATCCCCGAGGTAAGTCCCTCAGTTTCCATTTTTAGCCGGCCGATTTGTTTGCTTTGTTGACTTGTTTGGGGCCTGATGAGAATTGGTCGTGCCACGCAGATGCCGCGCAGATGAGGGCTGTCAAGGAGGCGCTGCACGTGGCAACAGTGCCGTCGTCTGAATTGGTTTGCCGGGACAACGAGCTCAGGCGCGTCCTTGAGTTCTGTAAGGCTAGTGTTGAGCAGGAGAAGGCTGGTAGCCTCTATGTCTGTGGGTGCCCTGGCACAGGGAAGACATTGTCTATTAACAAGATCAAGGATAGCTTGGTGTGTTGGGCGGATGAGGTATGCTACAATAATTCCTCATGTTTCACTGCAGCTTCTGCTTTTGGAGTGTTTTTATGTGGATTTGTTGTTAATTATGTGTGAATGCAGATGGGAATGGAGACACCTGATTCCTTAGCAATCAATTGTACAAACCTAGCCAACACCTCAGAGATTTTTGGCAAGGTAATAACTGCTACTCAGTTATAGGCTCGATCTATTGATGATTATCCAACGCGACAAAAAACTCTATATGCTGATCAATTTATTTATGCAGATACTAGGAAAATTTCAGAACCGAAAGAAAGGAAGCAGCAAATTGTCGCCACTTCAGCAACTTCAGAGCATGTTTTCCAGCAAGGATTCAGCTCCAAGAAGAATGATGTAATAACTGCTTGTATCCACTATAATTATTGGGATTTTCATGCTGTTCTGATCATGTTATCTGACTTGTGTGTTGCTGTTGTAGGCTGGTCATTGTGGATGAGATGGACTACTTAATAACAAGAGACCGTGCTGTGCTACATGATCTTTTCATGCTTACGACTTGTGCATTCTCTAGATGCATACTAATAGGTGAAGCTTTGAAGAATACTTGCACCTACACTTAGCTATTTATGTCAATGAACCAATCTACCATTTTGACTGACAGCACTGTTTTTCAGGAATTGCAAATGCCATAGACTTAGCAGATCGGTTTCTTCCAAAGCTTGAATCCTTAAACTGTAAGTACTCTTTGAAGTGTTAATTCTAAATTTGCTGATCAAATAACTTGGCATGCCTTTGACTTTGCTATACTAATTGACAGGCAAGCCTCTTGTTGTGACTTTTCGAGCATATTCCAAGGATCAAATATCTGACATTGTTAAGCATAGGCTAAAGGTAACTATTGGTCTATTGCATTGTGTTGTCAATTCAGGTTTCTATGCATTTATCTCCAGTTACTGCATATTCATCTTCTTATTCATAATTTCTAGCTATGACACTTCTACAGGGTCTTGAGTATGATGTTTTTGAACCACTAGCTCTGGAGTTTTGTGCTAGAGTAAGTGTACTCACCCTGCAAGGACTCAATAGTTTCATTTACAAAAACCATAATATTGAACTCGTTATTTCATCTGTGTTTATTTACCTTGTAATGTTTTGGTGAATGTTCTTTTATCAGAAAGTTGCAGCAGCCTCTGGTGACATGAGAAAAGCTCTAGGCGTTTGCAGGTACGTCTCTCCTGTTCAGTCATATTCTCTGAGATTAGCCTCCACTGCCATAGCTGATAAATGTACTGAACAACATTTTTCTGGAACCAAAGGAACTGTGAATCATTCTGATGCACATGCAAACACAACTACAAAATCTTGTTATATATGTTAGGTTGTATTGATGTTGATTGAAGAATCGAGATTTTAATTTGCATGCTTCAGCAAAATCGGCCATTACAATACAACATCCTTATTTTGTGAATTCCAGGAGTGCTGTGGAGGTTCTTGAAGCAAGGCTACAAGATTCCCCTGATCAAGAACTAGGAATAGTAAGTTTTGGTTCTCACCTGATTTGTTTTAGCAAGTTTAAATGGAGGAATGCTAATGGTTTCTAGGTGGAATACCACACAAAAGTACAAAATTAAACTGAATTCCTAAGTGTATCGATCTAATTCAAGGTGTTAGCTTTTTTCATAAGATGCAATTAGCCAATTGTTTGATCATTAGGATTAGATAAATCTGGTTGCATATTTTGATTGAAAGCAAATTGAATTACAGGCACCATTAGGCTTGAGTGTTGCTAGTGACCTCTTTATCTTCTGCTAAATAAACCCGTGCACATTCTTCCGACAGTGATTTTGACTGATCCTATCCGAATTCTTTCAAATGATTTGTGGACTCATTCACTGACTGAATCATCTTGAACTGGAGTCTAATATTTATATCTACAGGTGACATTTGACCATATGGATATAGCTTTGTCAAAAGCATTCAAGTCAGCAGTCATAGATAGCATACTATGTCTTCCCCAGCACCAACAGGTAAAATGTCATACACTTTAGAATGTAGAGCCTCCAGAGCTTTGTTACTCTCTCTTCTGACTCCTTGTTCCATCAATTTTAGTGTCCTGTCTGCTACATTTCTTTCAGTCTCATTCTTATATATATGAATTGTTGGCAGATGGTGCTGTGTGCGTTGGCAAATACTTTTCAGCATTGCAAGAAAAAGGCTACTACTCTAGGCGAGGTAATGCTTATTCCATGCCATGTTGAAAGTAAGCACGTGATCAGATAACCTCACCTTGTAATTCTAAACTCATTTATACATGTCCTTTTTCCAGCTCAACAAATCGTACATTGAGATTTGTAGATCAACCCAAGTTCCAGCAGTTGGAATGCTTGAATTTTCTAACATGTGTATGGTTTTGAGCGATCAGGTATGCAAATATGTTCTTTTATTTTTAAGTGCACTGGAATGAAAAGAAAGGCAACCAAAGTGTTTAGTGTTTGATGGTGTTTGCATTGTAGGGGTTCATGAAGCTAGGGCAATCCAAGGAAGATAAGCTTAGGAGAGTAACACTTCAGATTGACAGTTCAGATATCACTTTTGCCTTTAAGGTGAGGATTATGGTTCTTAATCCTATACTATTGGGAATACAGGCAATTGTTTTGTTTCCAGGTTTATTTATTAGTTCAATCCATATTGCAGGGAAATCGTTTCTTTCAAAAATGCCTGGAGCAGCCAAGATGCTAACTAGACTCACAGTAGATCAATGCATGTAGCCAATTGTTGTTATACACTACAGTATTTAGTTTATTGACATTGTCAAGTACCAGCAGTTTCAACCCTGGATGTGCTACTCAGGTGACTCACTAGTACAACAATCCCTTTATGTGATCTCAGTTCTTATTTTTGATCAAGTATGCAAGTGAGATAAAGCAGGCTGCATCGTCTGTGTCTGACCATGCTTTCAGCAAACTGCACATTACTGCTTTCTCATGCTGGATTTCTTATGAAAGGTTTTCCCCATTCAGGTACTTTCATTCAACATGATCAAATCTTGGTTACATCATGAAGCTCTTTCTTGGAGTGCGGAGATAAGTGTACATGTGATGAGTTATGATAGTATTATGTGACACAATTCTTCCAAAGGATAGCTGAGTGTAGTTATGATTTCTCAATTTTTGGTTCTTCCACAACTGATCGATCAAGTAGCTAACCATTTTTTTGAGGCAAACATGTATCTAATCATTGAGCATACCAAGAACGTTTATTGGCACATTTCTTGCTGATAGTTGAAATCAGTAATGAGAAACTGCAATTTAATGTCTCTGCGAAATCAATTACATTCTTCTGATATTTTATACAGTGACATTGTTGTTCAGGCAGTAAAATCCTCCTCTGAAAATGTCAATAGGGCGGCCTTCTCGATTAATGATAAAAACAACTGAACTTACAGAGACTACATCTGAATGGACTGATCGCTATATTTTGCAAATAACTACTTTCCGTTGTACACTGTAATTTACAACTGTTCTCAGCCTTTCATTTCCATACCAAAACACAATACTCGTTTCATCCTTTGAACTTACGGATGCAGTTAGGTTAGTGCAATTACATACGGGTTTGCTGAGGAGTCAAGCTTGTTTTCTCTATCTTTTTTTTAGGAAAGTTTGTTTTCTCTATCTACCTTTTTTTTTGTTTACCCTACACACGCTTTGAAAAAGATTGGGCCTCCCCCGAACTTCCGCTACTTTTTTTTTTTTGAGAATCCCGAGCTTCCGCTACTGGCTTGACTGTGCTATGAATTGGGCCTATGGCCATCACATCCGAAGCCCACTTTAGGGCGTAGGGCAGCGCATCTGAATTCTGAGCGATGAAATGTCGGATTTTCCCTATTTTTGATTCGCCTTTTGCAAAATAATTGTCACAAAACGGAATGTAGTCATTGCTAATTAAAATGGCGACATCTGTATTTTCTAATTCGTTGGTGGAAATTTTCCCTTTCTGTCAGATGAATGAATAGAAGTTCCTTTGCTCTTCTGCATGTACTACATTTGTAATGGGACGTATACTTTGTTTCGTGATGCTTGTGCCAGATAAGCTAGCTATTTTTGTTGAATTAAGTTATGCTTGGTCTAATCTTAAATTAAATAAATTCCAAGGCCTATATAAAAGCAGAAGATTGACTAACTTAAATATGTAACTATTATGTGTATTTGTTGTGGAAAGGTGAAAGGAGAACCACAAGTTGCGATATGAACCTCCTCGGGAAACCAAGCCATGGCATGAGCATTGAGCAACGCATCGTGTTGTGTCAACGAATATTTTGTAGCTCCAAACTCAAAACAAAAGGTGTGAAAATAGAGGATAGATAGGAGAGAGTGGGAAGAGGAGTAACGGACGAATGGACGGAGAGTGAGAAACTAAAGATTTTTTTTATATTAGGTAGATATTTTTAAAAAAGAAGATATATTGAGCCCCTTAACCGTTCGTGGTTGTGAAGTATTGAAAATTATCTAAATAATTTTTGGGGCGGTTTCGAGGACAATTTTATCGACATGAACGTGGTGTGTTGATATGATGGTGTGTCAATTCAATAATAAACATTATAAAAATGTCTACATAACCCCTTTACATATATTATAACTTATCATTTATCTTTTACTCCACATCTCGGTACTGCTCGATAACATTGAGCTCACGCCTTACGCATCACGCCTATGCTCACATGTCTTATCATTTGACTTCTTCCATATCCACCATTGTCTGCTTTCTGTGTTGCCTAGATGTATGGATAGGGATAAGTTGCTCTCCTCTTTCTTTAAAAAATGAGATATAATTTTTCTTAAATAAAAAATAGAAAAAATATATAGATTAGAGCTATATTTTGCTCTAACTTTTTTTATGCAACGATAGAAAAGAGGATACGTTTTCTCAATCGGCTAGACACTGTAAAAGAAGCACGGAGAAGACCATCCATAGCGAGATGAGAACAGTGTGTTAGGCGTGGACGGGAGGGAATAGATGCTGCGCTGGTCCACGTCATGACGCAGCATCGCAAGTTCCAACGAGGCCCGCCACCACCACCTCGCCGGGGGATGGAATTGGATTGGCCGAGAGCATCATCAGCATCGCCATCGCCGTCATGATCACTCTTCACAGCTCAGATCCCTCTCCCTTCCTGGCTATCTTCATTCGATGCCGCCTAGGCCTTGTTTAGTTCCCAAAAAATTTTGCAAAATTTTTCAGATTCTCCGTCACATCGAATCTTTAAACGCATGCATGGAGTATTAAATATAGATAAAAATAAAAACTAATTGCACAGTTTGGTCGAAATTGACGAGACGAATCTTTTAAGACTAGGTAGTCCATGATTGGATAATTTTTGTCAAATACAAACGAAAATGCTACAGTGTCGATTTTGCAAAATTTTTTGGAACTAAACAAGGCCCTAGTCGGGCTCAACGTGGTACGGCGCCTTCAATTGGAAATGACGGCCACTGTTATCCGGGTGAGCTAGTAGTAGTAGTACCACGTTCCACTGTGCCACCACCAGACTCGAACCCCACTCCATTGTCTCAAGAGTCAAGTCTCCTGAAAGATTACTGTACTATAGCAACAAAGCCCTAACACACACCGAGGAAAGGAGCTGAAGAAATTGCGGCATGCAATCGAAAACTTCAACAAAGCGGATTCATGGCGCTTTTCCAAAAGGACAAGGCTGTGCTTTTGAAAACCCCAACTTTTCCAGGTTTTCCAAAACCTTAACGCTACTGCTTTGCCAAAAGATGATGATGATATCCTTCTCTCTCTTTTCCAACCGAAAGCCCGGTGAAAACTCAACCAATTCAATCAAAAGCACAAAAAAATGTGAAATTTGTTTTCGCCTCACCAGCCCCACCCAACTAGAAGATCGAGAGATCGGGTTGCAAGCAACCGATCCAGAATGGGATTGGGATGGCTCAGCGGCAGAATCCACGGCCATCATGGCCAAACTTAATTATCAGCGCCACATGATTGCGGATCGCCTGCGTGCTGCTCGTACGCTCGCTTTCGCGAGCAACAGTGGTATGGATCCAAGGTTTCCGTGTCGATGCTACTGCTAGGCGGTTGCACCAGTAGTCGGCAGGGTGGCACCGCACGCGCGCGCGGTGGCGTCGCAGTCTGGGGGCAGCGGCGACACGCACGGGATCACCGCACGGGGGACGTGAGCCCATGCAGGATGCGGTGGCGAGGCAGCGTCTCGGTTTCGCCGATCGGGACCAGAGCGCGGCGGGGCCGCGAGGCTATCCATCCATCCATCCATCCATCTCACGGATCGGGGCACCAAATCCGCGCGCGATAGCATCTCCGGAATCGTGACGGGGAACCGGCCGACGATGGATGGGCTGGGGCAGATCGGGCGGCGCGCGCGACCATGTTGCCCAATCATGGCGCGCCGGCCCGCCCGCCCGCGCGTCGCTGCTGCATGCGCTTGCGCGGCGGCGGCGGCGGCGACGACGACGACGAATGGGCGCCCCGCACGTGAACGGCGCGACGGGTCGGCGTCCGGCGCCACACACGAATGTTTGTCCACACGCGCTTCGGCGCTTGGCCCCCTGTCGAGAACAACTGTACCCCTGAAAACAGACACATCCTAATCCAGCTCATTTGATTTCCTGCACAATTTACAATCCGTAGTGCTAGGTTTTTGTGAACGCATTGCGTATTTGCGTGCCATGCCTCCAGAAGATCAAAACTGCATCTCGGTTGGACGCGCCAAATTAACGACGCATGTGGACGCGTGGTTCATCGAAGTCGGGCGCGGAGCCGCCATCGCCCTGCAAATCCCGAGCTCCTTTCATCATCACCAGTGCTTCTCGCGTCCTGGAGTCGTGGGCATCACACATGGACAGACGGACGCTGTGCCCTGCACCTCCTGCCCCGTCTCAAGTTTCTCCACCGGCACAATTATTGGGTTCCTGGAAAAAGGACGCCAAAAAATTCTTGCTTGGCGCTTGCTCTTTGGTGGTACTGGCCTGATACTGATAGTCTCCTATTCCTACTCCATACTGTACGCTAGGTCTCTGTTCAGCTCGAAACTGTTTGAGCCTCTGCAATTAGTGCTAACTCGTGCCGTGCGCACTTGGCAGGTCAAGTCAGTCAGTGTAGTCCACAGATGCGTCTGAGATAGCGTTCAAACCTGATTAGTGCCAGTACTATATTACCTGAATACTAGTTAGCCAGAAGATTCCGGGGTGTGATTAACTATTAGTTGCTCTAACTAAACAAAGGCTAATCCGTAGATTAATTGGCGTTAGACGCCAAAGCACCAGGATAGATTACACTGGTGGTAGGGCAATCTAGCCTAATTCTTTGGGTTTCAGAACATCCTTCCTTACCAAACTTTGACTGGAGCTGGCTGTTTAAGCTTGTTTCATCACTCGTCTTTTTCTTAGCAACAACACACGGCTACACCAACATTTCTTGAGAAACAGTCGGTAGCATCCAATGTATCTGGCTTGGTGCCTGGTGGCGACATCGTGTGTAGGAGTATTTCTCAAACGGTCATCATGACCCAGTGACTGACTAGACAGTGTGCTGTGTGCACTTTGAAGCTGGAGATTCGGACTCCCCAACAGGGAAAACTCGACACATCTTCAGCGCCAGAATCTCCTCCCCCACCGAGAAACAAACAGCACTGCGTTTCTCTCTTCTTGGTAGACGATTAGACGGGGGGCAGCACTGAAGCTGATGTCTGAAACGAAACGAATCAAATCCAACGGTACAAGCCATATGTGGTCACGCATGTGAATCATGTTACTGCACGCATGAGCATGATCCGCACGGCGACGTGTTGGAACTGTCTCGCGAGGACACTGCCCAATTATTTCCCAACACGAGAAATGGGCCACATTGTGAGTGAGATAGGACGGCCCAGTCCAACTTGTCACCAGCTCAGAGGTACTAGTAGGGCGAAAACCACAGGCGCTCCACCACGGAAAAGAGCGGAAATGGGACCGTGCAAATAATTCTCTCTTTGCATCAAAAGCTCCAAACATTCTCCATTAGTGGCTGAAATGACAGGAGCTGTGAAATACTACTACTGCCTTGCCTCCGCCCAAAAAATATATATATAATTTTTACTTTCTCCTTAATCATACTACCTAAAGTTTAACTAAATTGTTAGAATATAAATATTTAAACACAAAATAGATATATTATCAAAACATATTCAATGAAAATATAATAATATTTATTTATATATAAAAATGTTGATACATTATCTTTAAAATTGATTAAATTTAAGATATTTCGACTAACTTAATATAACTGTATTTCTTTTTGGAATGAGTGTAGGATATGGAAATGATTCCTCCAACTTTAAGTCAGATATAATTTTTTTTCTCGAATATGCACGAGCCCCGTGTATCATTGTATTTAAAGAGAAATAATAGTTTATCATACAAGGATACCGGTCTCTCTCCGCGTTAGGGCACTTACAATGCAGACTCTATCATAAAGTCTAAAGTTATTTATTACCTCGAATAATGTGGACTTAGAGTCTAAATAAGACTTGGAGTCTTATTTTTCAATCTCTTTCTTCAATAAATATGCTGCCACATCAGCAAAATACCATAAATAATATATAATTAATTGTCTTGGACTCTATGATAGAGTCTTACATTGTGAGTGCCCTTAGGAAATGTAAACGGCTACATTTTTTCGTAAACCTTAAACGACTATATTTCGAAAGTAATTATCCAATGACTTAGGCCTTGTTTAGTTCCGAAAACATTTTGGTTTTCGGAGCTGTAGCACTTTTGTTTTTATTTGACAATATTGTCCAATCATGGATGGGCTTAAAAGATTCATCTCGTAATTTATAGATAAACTGTGCAATTAGTATTTTTTTCGTTTATATTTAGTGCTTCATGCATGTGCCGCAAGATTTGATGTGACGAAAAATCTTGAAAAGTTTTTGGGTTTTGAGGTGAAGTAAACAAGGCCTTAACATCCCGCTAGAGTGCTACTCCCGCGCCAAGACCCCAAGGCCCCTTGCTTTGGTTGCCCGGAACAGCTCGTCTAGAGGTCTGACTTGTTCCGGTAACAAGTTCCAAGCAAAAATTCCGTCGTACGCACTCTCGGCGGCGGATGAGATTGGTGCCGCCGGTGGCAGGATCAATATGCAATCCTATCAGTGCCTCAACCACATCTAACTCAGATAAAACTAGAGAAGACTTAATCCCTCCGTCTCACGAAGAAATATTTTATAGCATTTATTTACAAATTGTTCCATAAAGAAAGATATTATAACATTGGCTGTTTATCACGATCAGCTAGTATTTATGAGGGATATTCAAAGTCATTTTAGCTAAAATTTACTATGTGTGATATACTGTAAAATCCTATAACACTTTTCTGGGAGTACCCATCCCACATTCGGTTGTTGTGGTCACAAGCCAAATCCAAAGTCCCAAAGCCAAACTTCACGCCACCCGGCCGGTCACTGTCACTTCACCCCGGCGATGCCGTTACGCTTGCTTCCATGGCAGGATTCTCACATCGCCAGGCCTTGTTCAGTTCGCAAAAACTTGTGAAAAACGACGCTGTAGCATTTTTGTTTTTATTTGACAAACATTGTACAATTATAGAGTAACTAGGCTCAAAAGATTCATCTCGCGGTTTACAGATGAACTGTGCAAATAGTTTTTGTTTTCATGTATATTTAATGTTCCATGCATATGCTGCAAGATTCGATGTGATGAGGAATGTTGAAAAATTTTGCGAACTAAACAAGGCCAAATCGTGTTACCGCTTGCTTGCGCAGATGCCATCGCCATGGCGTGCGCTCAGCCCTTTTTTCACACACACACACAGAGGTGATGCAACCGCGGTCGTTTCAATTTAGGCTTTTGAGTGGGCATAAATTTTGCTCACCATCAGCAGCTATCTTAAGCCCTCACCTCGGGCATCAGATACCTTGGAGGATTCGGGACGTTATATGATATAAGCACTATTGTTAGCGCGGCGTGGCTGAAGGCTAACAGACGTCCACAAGCTTTTTGCACAGTTTTTATTTCGTACACCAACAGTATACTAGCTTTTTCTCAGGGGACCGCCATGTTCTTCCACATCAAGCGAGTCATCATAATCAGAGAAAATTCGGTTTCCGAATATATGGAGATTTTTCACGATGATGACATACAAATATTCGGCACGCACACATTGTTAGTCCAAACAAATTCTTCTTAGAATTTTACTGCCTTGTTCACAAAAAAAAATGAAACCGCAACTTTATTGTTAATCAAACTTTCTAAAATTTAACTAAATTTATAGAAAAAAAGTATCAATACTCATTACACAAAATAGATATACTATAAAAAATACATTTCATAATAAACTCTATGATAACTATTTGGTATATAAATATTTTTATATAAAAATACATTTCATAATATTTTTAAATATTAACTTGTAATATTTTTATGTACGTACTATATATGCTAGAGTTGTATCTTTTCCGAATTCCGATGCACCACTTGGTGGCAGCAAACATTTGATCATGCAGCCACCGTAATCTCTCCCCCGCGGGGTCGTTCTCGTTCCTCAACGGAAAAAAGAAGAGCCGACACGCACCGGCTGCGTGCCCCAGGCGTTGATGATGGCCGCCGGATTCTCGCCGGCGCAACGAGCAAACACCGAATCACGCACTATATGCTCGCAGTGGCATGGCCTATCCTCCCCGTTTTGCTGCGCCAGTGCGCCCCGGTGTTGGCGCAGCCACCGGACTGATGCAACCTGGCTGGCCCCGTCCACACCCCCAACCCCCCAGCACTGTGGAGCCGCGCGCGAGAAGGAGGCCCCTGTTTGTGTAGGAGTATACTAGTACTACAACCACGCAAGTACTACCGATCGATCTCCCGGCCGCGTCGCTTTGCACTACTACCGCTTTCACGCTTTGGCCTTTGGCGAAGGCAGCCATCGAACCCTACCAGGCCGCGCGCACTACGGCACAGAGAACCAGACGGATGGATGGATAGTGTAGTGCAGCGCCGGCCAGGCAGGCCAGTGGAGGTGACATGTTCTTGTCCGGGTGAAGCTAGTGCAGGCAATGATCCGTGGTCTAAACCATGGAAGCATTGGGATCCCCCAGGGGCAGACAAGAGGGGGACACACAGGCGACGCTAGTGGAGCGTGGCGGGTGGCGTATTGTGTGCTGTCCCTGTGTGCCTTGTGGATGGACTGCCGTCGGCATTGGCATTGGCATTGACGCCGGGAGCTCGCAAGTGGAGTAGCGTCTCAGTCGTAGTAGCTAGCTGCACCATGTTGTGCTTGTGCTCTGCAGATCATGAGGCGCCTCCCTTGTTTGAAGAATCGAGCACGAGCACGGGCACGGGCAGGCATGCATGGCCATATATCGCCGTTGTTAAATGCGGTGGTGTCATGTCAGTGCGCGCCACCCACTGGTGCACCGTGCGTACAGCAAAGGAGGAAGAAGCCGTCAAGTGTGCGCTGGATTTGGCCCAGGTGTGGCGGAAATCTAGGCGGCTCTCCTCTCCAGAAGCCTCTTTTATGCGCATAGCGGAAAAGGCAGGGAGAAAACACAGAGCAACAAATCTCGTGCAGGATTCATCGGAGAGATTGGAGATAGGACCCCAGGAGCAAAGTGATAGCATTTGGTTGGGTATGGACAGTGGGCACCTGATGATCATGCACTAATGCTTAGTACGTACAACTCTCCGTTGATAGATGGCTTTGTACACCGCAATAATGCTTCGATTCATTCGTCGCGATCGATCGATCGATCTTTCACGTTTTGTCAATTAGCATATGTTTTTTTTCCGTCGTCATTGTTTGCCTGTCAGATCGTGTTTGCGCACGCGCAAACACGTCGCGGTTTTGAAAGGAACCCCAAATGGTTTGGTCTGATGTTGGTTGGATGAACTTCAAGTCCAATCGGGTCGTCTCCGAAGGTTGGTGTACCGTCCGTCCCTATGGGAAAAAGGTTGAAAACCGCGGAGAAAAATTTCCAAGCAAGTCCACGTCTTGAGAACACACATTCTCCTCTGATTCGTGGGAGGTTGTATGGTAGGACCTAGCCGTAGCAGCCTGGTCTGGTTGCCTAGTAAAGGCAAAGCTAGCTCTGCGATACTACTGCCCTACCCAACCTGTGGGCCTTTTGTTTACCTACAGTCTACAGAAGTGGCGAGAGCTATCGGGGTTCATTTTTCAGACATCGATGGCCAAACATGCAGGCACCCATATAGCCCGTGCAGCAAACAATAGGGCATATTCTACTCCAGTAGCTACTACTCCAGCAAAGCTCGGGCTGGGATCATTGACTTTTGGACATGTGTATTTTTTTTATCTATTACTACGAATATTGGACCGTTACTCCTACGCATACGGAGTACATGAAAGATAGGAGTATCAAGTCCTAATCCAGCGTTCAAGAACGTACGCTTAACTCGAAAAAGCTGTACACTTGACGTCTCGTGTCGGCGCGCGACATCCTACACCGGAGCAATAACCCGACACTCCGGCCGATCGGCAGGCACCGGCATAACATGGTGACGCGCGCAGTGTCGCGTTCGGGTCGGTCGGTTGCCGTAGCCCGCATGCCCCGCCCTTGCAGGCGATCGAAGACTTCCCCGGGCACTGGCTGCGCGACGAGAGCCGACGACGCCCCGTCCAAGGACGAGAAGGTCGCCGGCCGCCACGCCTCGGCACGTGCCGTCGCTTCCACCGCGGGGTTCCGATTCCGATCGATACGCCATACGCTGCGGCCGGGCGGCGGCCGATCGACTTGCATCGTGAGGATCAAGAAAGCGCAGGGGGGCGCGCGGCGGCGCCGGACGTCGGACAGGGAGGTTGTTTGCTCCGTCCCGCGTCGATCGGCAACCGATGCAGAGTCGCCGGTTTACCACGAGCAATCCAGATTGGTTTGCGTGCGCCACTGTATATTTTTAACCACCGCCTCGATCGCTTTTTGCTGGTCCTTCCGTAGTTCGTTCGCTATTGTTGTGCACGAAACCGCAGTTGATCCGCAGGTGACTTAGGCCTCCTTTAGTTTCCAAAATTTTTAAAGATTTCCCGTCACATCGAATCTTGCTGCATATGCATAAATCACTAAATATAGACGAAAATAAAAACTAATTATACAGTTTGTTTATAAATCGCGAGACGAATCTTTTGACCCTATTTAGTCTATGATTAGACAATATTTGCCATAAACTAACGAACGTGCTACAGTAGTGAAATTCAAAAATTTTTGTGAACTGAACCAGGCCTTAGGTGTGACGCCCATTTGGGAGGGCTAGAGTTTGGTCACAAAACGGCCGAAATCTAAGCAATCTTGAAACCTTCATCGGTTCCTTCAATTACCATGCACTAGAAAGAAGCTGGAGCGGTGAAACCCTAGGCCTTGTTTAGTTCCGAAAATTTTTGGGAAAATGGACACTGTAGCATTTTCGTTTGTATTTGACAAATATTGTCCAATCATAGACTAACTAGGCTCAAAATATTCGTCTCGTCAATTTCGACCAAACTGTGCAATTAGTTTTTATTTTCGTCTATATTTAATACTCCATGCATGCGTCTAAAGATTCGATGTGACGGGGATTGTGAAAATTTTTGTAAAATTTTCTGGGAAGTAACAAAACCAACAAGTGCAGAAATATAATGCAGCTGGGAAACCTCAGGTGCGGCTAGCATGCATGCACGCACAAGGCACATGCAAGGGGGTTTACACTAAAGTACTTGTACTGTACCAGTTCCCTGATTAAAATGCGCGTAACGGAGCGGAAAAGAATGTACTAAGAGAGTACTATTTGATTTGATTTGATTCCCAATCTCGGTCGCTTGATGCAAAATTGCAAATATATTGAGAGTATATAGAGTAGTGGTCAACAGCTGTTCTACAACTACAACGGCTAGTCGTAAGCACGCAAGCTCGTGGCTCGTGGGTTTTGGTCAACTCCTTGCTCAGTTGCTACATGCTCTCTGTACGAAGAACAGCTCGCAACGGAATAGTGATACTGTAGTCAAGAGATGCAATGCAATCACGGATGAGTCAGGCAGCGCGGGATAATGGTCGATGGATCTACTGAAGTAGTACAAGTACTGATGGATCGTCTCCTTTTGATTAAATATTTCGAAAGCAACATAGCCGCTATCACGCAATATGAAAATACCAGTACGTCAGTGCTGATCATTCCATTAATGCATCACGAGAAGCTATTTAAATCGATCGGAGGGCTCACGTCCAGTGGTAATTCTTCAGTTGACTCTTGAGTTAAAATTAATATCAAGTTTATCTCGTATTGCTTCTGCTCCAACGTTCATAACCTGCAACGGTAACGGCTGAGCTTTGTTTCTCCTGAGTTTTGGTCCTTTTTATTTTTGATTGACAGAGGATCTGGAAACTTTGGGCATGTTTAGAAGCAGCCAAACAGCCAAAACTTTTGGAGAAATTAGTACTTTTTGGAAGAATGGATTTAAACTGGGGCTTGTAAAACTTGGCTGTAAAGATTTGGAATTTGGGACCTTGGAGCCCAAAACGGTGTAAACTTGCTTAGGGACCCGTGTCATGTGTCTTGTTGACCAAAAAATTTGAGAAGCATCTAAACACCTATTTGAATATAAAGTTTACAACCAAAAGTTTTGGGATGTAAAGATTTGGGATCTAAAACAGGCCCTTTAACTCGTGTTAAGAAGGGAAAAAAACAGAGCAAGAAAATTAATACTACTTAAGGTCAAATGGAACGAGGAACAAGGCCACGTGCATCCTGGAATACAAGCAAATGAGACTTTTTTTTTTGTCAATTGTCTTCGCCGGTCGTTACTTCAACTACACTACCTCTAATATTTCATCCTCTACATCCTGTGCACCATCAGCAAACAAATTGAGTATAGGAAACTGAACAGTTCAAGTCATCCATACCAGAAGTCAATAATACATACTCTTCCTATAGGAGTTGGCTTTAAAGCAGACTACGCAGACGTATCTTTTGCTGTCTTATTATGTATACGTATATACTGCGTAGACGAGATCCACCAAAATCGTGAAGCAAGTGCACGTGTGGCGTACATTATGTTATCTGATCTGAAGGTCTGATTAATAAAATTTCCCTCCCACCACCTAGTGCCGTGCAGTGCAACACCCCTGAATCCAGGGAAACCGACCGCCCCAAATACTCTTGTTTATGCATGCCACATAAGCTCATCATGTAAACGTCCCTTCTTGTTGCATAAACGAATTCCTCACCTAACATCCTATCCCCAACTAAACACTTTTCGAAGTGAAAGGCCGTTCGAATTGCCTGTTCAATGCCTAGGGCAAGTGGCCTTAGTTTATTCTTCTTTCTTTCAAGATAGCTGCGGGGCACTGTGCAACGTAGACCCCATCGTACACGATTTTTATTTCAATCACGGAAACTCATGAATTTCAGTTTTTTTTCCTTTTCAAACGGTCCTTATCACTTGGAACCATGCATGGACATGCAGGCTCCATCAGCATTAATAAGATTGTAATTGACGAAGACGTTGTTGACCATAAGGCTAGTCTTAATGGACAGTGTCGCTGTACGGTTTCACATACCAACACGTCATTGAGATTAAAATGAAACCATCTATAAAATAACTCCAGCAATGGAGCATTTCACTTTGTTGTTTCCAAGGCTAAGCAAAGCATTTAATTGCTGCAAAATGATTGGATTACATGCAAGATGGTGAAACGATTTGGCCCTCAGTGGGGATTTCATCTCGTTTCACCGCGTGGGAAACAACGCCCGTGGAGTTTCACCATGGTGAAACTACTTCCTTCTCTCCTCTTCGTTTCGTGCAAAAAGTGCAGTTTTGCTGACATGACGCTCTAATAAATGTGCATGACATCATGGTGAAACCTCCATTGAGACTGACCTAAGAAAGAATTCACCATACGTTGCCGCGGTTATGAATAAAGAATATAAATAGATTAAAATATGTATTGCGTATTTGGACAGTTTGAATGTAAGATAAATAGGTAGTATAAGATAATTAGTGAAGAATGCTGTTGAATCAAAGACTCAAAACTGATCGAAAATTCATATACAATAAAGTAGTACTCCCTCCATCTAAAATTGTAAGTCATTCCAAGAATCTTGGAGAGTCAAATCATTTTTCAAGTTTGACCAAAATTATAAAGAAAAATACTAAGATTTGTAACATAAACTAAGTATACTATGAAAATATAATTAAAGAAGAATCTAATAATACTTGGTTGGTATCATAATAACTATTATTTTATTATATAAATTTGGTCAAACTTAGGATAGTTTGACTCTCCAAGATTCTTGGAATGACTTAAAATTTGGAATGGATGGAGTATGTTCCAGTAGAATTTTGCTTTTAAGGTGTGTTGAATCAAGACTAGAAAGCTGATAGACAATGCATGTTGTAGTAAAATTTTGCTTCAAGATATTAGATATGTGGTGGCCTAGCATAAAACGAGGTAGGCACGCACGGTCATTAGAGGTAGAGGTTCCTGTTAATCACGCGGTTAGTTACGTTTGACCTTGGGAAGAGCTAGTCACAGCCACCACCATGGCACCGTACCCACGTCTTCCAAAGTCGGAGTCGGAGCAAGCTTGGGGAGTCACGTACGAAGCAATCTTCCGAATGCGTGGTTCGAAATCGGATTCGGCGCACCACATTTTATCGGATCTCGCGCTGGGGTTCCCCGGGGTCGCAAGGAAATCGGTGTGTGCGGTGCGGTGCCCAGGCGATCGAGCCCCCGCCCCGCTCTCGTCGGCGTGCGTCGTCGCCGTCCGCCCAAGCATGCTGATCGGCGCTGGCACATGGAAGCCTAGCTATCCCCTCGGGCGACGGAGCCAATGGCCGGAGACGCGCTTGCAAGCACGCATTGATTAATGGAGCACAGTGTCCTGTACCGTGTGTGCAGGGAGCGAGAAAGTCTTCTGCTAGGGGCCGGCGCCGAATCTCATCTGCTGCCGCTGCGTTGCATGTCCATGACTAGGACAGTCGTACGGCGTCTCAGAACAGTGTCGCTCGCTCAATAATTTCCGTTTCCTGCAGATCGATCGACTTGCGGCCATGCATGCATGATGAATTCGATTTCATACTCCGGTAAACAGTGCTAGTATTCATTACTAGTATATCCGTTTAACCATCTGGTGATCTGGAAACGGGAACCCCGTGTGGCCATGTAGTATTCTTTGGATATTTTCCCCTTCCCCGTTTCTCATTTTCAGAAGAGGTTTCTTGCGGACTGGCCCGGCGCGGTTGTGATTCTCCTTTTTGGCTGGGTGGCAACTGTTGCGCGGTGGATGGATGGATCCGCCTGGCTGGCTGCCTGCCGGAGCCCGGGAGCCGGAGTGCCAAACAGAAAAGGACAGCGCAGGCCACCCGTGTGCACATGACATGATGATTGAGCGGAGCCTAGCATCAGTTGCTTAATCATGCAAGTTAAGGCGCCTCTTTCGATCGGACCCAAAAGTCCACCTCGTAATCATTCAACGCCGGATTAGGCTGCAACGGTGGTGCATGGGTGGCTCACGCTTGCATTGCATTGGCCGATCGATATCGATCCGGGGAGACGCAACGCCAGTAGTATCTAGCTTACTCGCCGCAGATCCAGTCCACTAGCCCAAAGCGATTACTTTTTCTCCGTAGTTGGATCGATTTTTAGCTCTCGCTGGTGTACTTCATATATGGCCTATGCTAGCTACAATTTGACACTCGATCGGTACGTAGGTAGGTAGGTAGGTTTTGTATATTATTTTTTGGTTATATAATATTTTCTTATCTCCACTTATGTTTGTTTATTAGAGCAAGGTTAGTTGCTAAATCGCATGCGCATGTGCTTAATACATGTATTTGACTCAGTATTTAAGGACTAACTGATGTTTGATTGTAATTTCGTACCCCGTGTTTAAGGTACAAATAGGTCGCGGTTTAACTCGCTAATCATGCCTGCTAGGTGCGAGTCCATTGACAAAAGTACCATAGCATCTTCAGGGCATATGTTTTCTCACAAAAAAAGAACTTCAGGGCATATCTGACAAAAGTTCAAAAAGATTTCATGGTTTTGCACGCTCTTTTTTAGAATATAAATTTAAAAAACGGGTGTGTATATTTATAGCACATAAATACAGGAGGGATACAGCTGGTAAGCGCCTACGCTCGGGGCCCCTAAAAGAAGACGCACCCAAGCGACAAATCCCGTATGGGCGGGGGTGACGTCGCGGCCTCCCGGTCGCGGGGGCATGGCTTCACGTATCGGGGGTGTCCGCAGTCAGCTCGCCGGCCGGTCTCCCATGCCGCGACGGAGCAACCCCTCAAACAGCCGCAACACCCCGTTCTAAAATTCCATTTGTTTCCGTGAGGTGTTTTTTGGACGTGGCTTTGTCCTGATTCCTACCAAATACCAATCGTGCTCCGGATTAGGCTTCTTCAGGCCTTGTGCTTATCTGTCCCTCATTGCCTTCCTAATCAAGCCAGTGTTGCTAATCAACAACACTTCCTCTCCAGGGGAATATAATATATATAGTATCTGCAGGAGAATATTGAGGTCCCTGTCACACCGGTCCATCTCGTGCATGGCCATTTTACAGTGTGATGGACGTTGTTTTACTTTCCAAAAAATTTTGCAAAATTTTACAGATTCCTCATTACATCGAATCTTTAGACGTATGCATTGAGTATTAAATATAGACGAAAATAAAAATTAATTACACAATTTGGTCGAAATTGACGAGACGAATATTTTGAGCCTACAATATTAATCCATGATTGGATAATATTTGTCAAATTCAAACGAAAATACTACAGTGTCAATTTTCTAAAATTTTTTGGAACTAAACAAGGCCCAGTGAGTAGTGACAGGTGAGGAGCACAACGTACGATAGATCTCTAGCTAGGAACCAGTTCCATGGAAAGGCTGGGGGACGTAGCATGGAACTAGGAAGGATCTGATCATCCCTGCGAACCATATCTCGAATCCACAAAGCAGCAAGAAAGCTCAGCCTGGTTCTTCAATTCGTTCGCTTGATCAGAGCCCTCTCTGTCCTTTGTCTTCCAGGATACTATTATATTTTGAGTCTATGTTTAAATTTCATATTCATAGTCATATATATATAGATATAGGTGTGGAAAACAGCGGGTGCGGAGTCAATAATAGCACTACATGATATGAAGTCACATGCGAATTCTCCAGAATAGGGAATGTTGGGAATATTACTCCACTTTGATCAGCTCGTAGCATCATTATTGGGAAAAATCTTTGATTTGATACAAAAGGTTGATAATAGGGTGTGAAAGGTCAATTTAGGGTCTACATGCTCCACCCATATATATAGGCCAGGTATTGCGTGTGATGTTTCTTTAAGACAAAAAAAGAAGAGTGGCTTTAACTTGGATAATGCATATTGAAAACCAGTGGATGAGGGCTTGCATGATAGAGGAACTTTCGTGTGCCTATACATTATAAGGTATTTTAAATGTAGGCATGGCAAAATGAAGCAATATAAAAAAACACATGATTTGACATAGGGAAAGGTTTCATGTATCTGAAGTCCTCAGCCTTTCAATTAATTCTTAAAGAAACAATTATCCATGTTGTTTCCCTCTCCTAGCTGTAGTAAGTGTTAAGTTTAGTCCTCTATCGAAAATTGTTAGTAACAGCACAACTTATTTAGAAAAAACCTTATTTCACATTATAATATAGTGTCTTTCCTTCATGGCTCAACGAATTTAAAACTTTCTTATTTAACATCTGCTCTAACTTTAAGACCTGGTTTACCCTAACGTGAGTGGGCAAAACCCATATTTTTCCATATTAATACATGATAATTTTTTCACTGTAAACAAAATACCCCTAACCCACTTGCAACGGTGGATCCAGGATTCTAAACTTGGGTATTCTCAAGTTTGAAAAAAGTCGAATCCACACCACTGGTTCAAGGTTTAAAATATAGTTCCCAATAATATCTAACACTGATAATTAAAATCACAAAAGTACTCACTATGCGATTATGATATATAATCCAAGTAAGTATTTGAATTTCCATACAAATTACCACTTCTGCCACAGTTAAAATAAACTTAATATGCCTCAAATCTATATATAAATTAACAAATATGATATTATGAAAAAAATAAATAACCCTAAATTGTGCATATATTTAGAAAATAAAATTTTTGTTTACAATTAACAAATGATATTACTACCAATATTTAAAACTAACTCTGAATAAATTCATGCTGTGAAATCTTGAAAATAAATTATGCATGCATGGATTAACGATGAATATGGACATATATAGATTTTAGAAATCATAAAAATGTTCCATTAACGACTCATGTACCACAACTCAAATAGGAACATTTTATCAACACCCTTATAATAATAATAAAAGCTAAAAATTATACATTTTAGTGGAATATTATGTAATATGTATATTTTGACAAAGTACGACCGCCTTATTTTTTTTATTAAAAATATCCCTACACATACAATTGCTTGATTGAGGAAATCCAATGTTTCACGGAGTGGATGAGATAGTGCAGGCCATAGGGTATCCATGTTCTTCCTCGTTCTGAAATATGTTTTGAGTAAATAGTTATTGTTAGCCTCAAATATTAATATTGTCCAAAGGTTAGTCCTATTGGCCCTTATAAATCTCGCTTCAAGATTCACCTTCCATGTTGAACGACGTGGTTAAGCTTAAATAACGTAACCATTTTTGCAGTCTAGTCTAGAACATAAAGTTCTCATTGTTCTTGAAGTAGTACTAAATGAAAAGTGCAATAAATAGAATAATCCATAGTAGTTAATTATTTTAAAAACTGAAAATAAGATAACCACATGGTCGTAAACATAGACTTCTAGTAATTCCAAGTAAATACTGACATCATAATGTATGGGTCCTAAACACATATTTGTTTTGAAAGGTTCTAAACACAATTTTTGCGTACAAGTTGATCAACTAATAATAAGATATGCACAAACATCTGAGATAACCAGGGTTCAAATTTCAGTAAAGTTTCATGAATTTCAAGGATGGCCGAATAAAAATCCAAAATATCACACTGCACCAATACATGCTATATAACTCTAGATCATTTTTTTATTTTTTTTGAATGCTCTAGATCCATATTTTCTATGTTTATGTTGTGTATTCTTCTATGCAATAGATGCATAGACATAAATAATGCTAATAGTTTGTCGAGATCTAACAATTTTAGAAAAAAAAGTCATACTCATGTTTAAGACTCTACAAAACCTTTGGCAGAATTTTATGAATTTTGGTAATTTTGAGCGTGGTCAAAAAAATTTCTAATACCGAAATTGAAAATCCTGAAGATAACACGAGATTCTGTTGTACAAAACTCCCCTAAACTAAAATGTATTGATCACTGGTTGTCACAAAAACTGGCCGTCTGCCGGTGGACCTTTAGCATCAGTTGAATTCTATGGCCGGTCTTTTAGTTGATCCGAGCAAGTAAGGCTACCGGTTTACTACTGTATTTCTCTACTCGAGCCGGTGAACTGGTTAGGTCTTTTTAAGAATTGCGACCGTGGTGTGGTTCCAGAAACGAAATTATCTGAAGTACTGTACATACTCAAATGCGCGTGGAGCCCAGGCAGCCGCTTAAGCACGAAAGTAAATTGCCGAGGGATCATACCGGCCCTAACTTTTCTCGAAAAAAAGGAAGGATTAGCCGGCCTAAACGGACCAAGCATTTTGTTTATTCATCCATTCATCCCGCAAAGACGGCTAGCTAGGCCGATCGGAGGAATATAACTTTGAGGCAGCACTCGATGATCCCTTGAACCACCCTCTTCATGATTAGCGTGCTAATGAACCCGCCAAAAGCTTTTCTCCCTGGCTGGCCCTTGGCCCTTTGCCGCGCGCACGGCGGCCATTAAACAAGGACGGAGCTTTCACTCCACCGATCGATCAAATCATGATTAGTGCAATGCTCGCGCCGGTAATCCGTCTAATCTGCATGCCCGGCCGTATCCCGTACCATATGTATCTGAACCATTTTTTTTCTGGGGGGGGGGGGGGGGGGGGTGAATTTGAATGGAATCGAACGCCCGACGATCGCCATAACACGGCGCCACCAACCTTCGCTCGCTGGGCTTCGCTGCTGCATCTCTCGGCTTCTCGCTTTGCAATTCCGCAGCTGCAGTCCACGCGTTGCATCATAACAGCCAGCGCTGTAGTACGAACGAAAAGAAAAGCGGGTCGAAAATTTAAGTGCGGCAGGACACGCTTTCTGCTACGGAATGGGCCGAGTAGCAGCTGGTTGATTGCAGCGAGCTGTTCGCCGTACTGTACTTCAGCAACATTCTGATAATTGAATACGTACTCCCCTTTCGTATTTTATTAATATATATGCTTATTTAAGGTCATATACTAGGTTGCACTCATAATTGTCACTATAGCGCAACATTGTGATTTCTTTTTTTTTTGTTGTTATGGATAATACTAATTTGTTGCGAAAGAAAAACATTATACTAGGACGTAAAAATAATGCTGAACAGAGATTAGTGATAGAGCTTGAAGCGAACCTAGATGATGTGATGATATCACTCCACTGTTGAACAGTGATTATCATGATTGCTGTACAGCTGAATTAGACCTTCCGAATAAATGTCAACAGCTCTAGCAGTGGCACGGTATTTCTCCACAAAGATACACCAGAGATGAAATCATTGGTTTGACTATTTTATTCTAGAACTGTTATGCCAAGAATTGTGGAAGAAAATGTGCTTGCTCTTTTTTCACAAATTTTAGGCCTTGTTAGTTCCCAAAAAATTTTACAATTTTTTTCAGATTTCTCGTCAAATCGAATCTTGTGGCACATGCATGGAGCATTAAATAATATAAAGCAAATGATTAGATTTAAACTTCAAAAACTTTGACTAATAATTAGGTTAATAATTTTTAACTTTATAATATAAACTTTATATGATTAGATTTGTAAAGAATTATACTATACAATGGTTATAAGTTTATAAACATAAAAAATATAATATAAAGCAAATGAATTATCAAAGTGTAATCTAGAAGACCGTGTCAGTTTTATTTACGCCGGATAAAATGGACTGGAGGTAGTATATTATATCTAGTTACATATCAAAATGGATTTACCAAAAATTTAGGATGGAAGGAGTATTTTGATACTTACTCTCTTCGTTCTATTGAAAGTGTTGTTTTTGACTTTCAAATTTCTTGTTTGACCGTTTGTTTTATTCAAATTTTTGTATAAATATTATTTATTTTGTTATGACTTGTTTTATCAATAAACATACTTCAACAGTGATTTATTTATTTTATCATTTGTGTAAAAAATGAATAAGACGAGTGGTTAAACAAGAAATCTAAAATGAAACAGAGCATACAACTCATTTTTGTGGATTCTTGAAGTCTGGAAACGCAAAAGGTTATTGTACATGTCATCCACGAGCCTTGGCCGTTACATGGAACAGACCAGCAGGGAGAGGGGGGGGGGGGGGGGGGGGGGGGGGGGGGGAGGGAGGCTAGGCGTGTGTCATCATGGTGGCATTTTGGCAATGGAGACTGTAAAACGAGAAACACTTGCATGGGTCGCCAAGCATGCAGCATGTGTAGCAACAACCGGCAGGACGACGCAGTGTCAACCAGACTGTAAAATGGAAGCGAGAATCATAAAATTCGCGCACGGTCACAATGGCTGGTGGTTTCGTTGCTTGCAAGGGGCTACCGGTGGCACGTCGCAGTGGGTTTGGCTGTGCCTTCCAAGCTCCGATCCAACGGCCTGGGATCGCAATGGCACATGAGCAGATGATTCCTCTGCCGGTGCCGGTGGCTGGGCCCTGGTTTCAACAGTCGCCTCACCATCGTTCAGTGTTGCATCATTGGCACTGGTACACACGTTTTTTCAGTCACATCTTCAACTGTGCCAAGCAACCTCTTGGTGGGGATGCCGGGTTCTGGCCTCAAAAAATTTTCAAGATTCCCCGTCACATCGAATCTTATGACACATGCATGAAACATTAAATATAGACGAAAATAAAAACTAATTATACAGTTTAGTTGGAAATCACGAGACGAATCTTTTGATTCTAGTTAGTCCATGATTGGATAATATTTGTCACAAACAAACGAAATTGCTACAATATCGAAAACTTTTTACTTTTCACAACTAAACAAGGCCTGAGTATCCGGGTCTTGTGAGGAGCAAGCGGAGACTTGTGACGATCCAGCGATACTCTCTCTGACATCCGGCCGTTGCTTCTGTCAGTCATTTTTGCAATCCAATCAACCCGTGACCGTAAAGGGTTTCTCCGAGTTTACCGCTCTCAGCGGGATAAAATAGTCTCGTTGGGCCTTTAAGATTCGTCTCGCGATTTTCAAACAAACTCTATAATTAGTTTATTTTTTATTTACATTTAATATTTTATGTACGTGTCTAAAGAATCGATGGGATGGATAAAAAAAATTTAGGTGGGGAACTAAAGAGGGCCTTCCGAAAAGATTTCGGATTTCGGTACTGTAGCATTTTATTTTTATTTGACAAATATTATCCAATTATGGACTAACTTGGTTTAAAATATTCATCTCGTGATTTACAGTCAAACTGTATGATTAGTTTTTATTTTTGTCTATATTTAATGCTTCATGCATATGTCGTAAGATTCGATGTGACAGGAAATCTTGAAAACTTTTTAGATTTCGAGGTGAACTAAACAAGGCCATAATTTAAGGCTGACTAGGCCTAGTTCACTTCAAAAAACAAAAAACTTTTCAAGATTTCTCGTCACAACGAATCTTGCAGCACATACATGAAGCATTAAATATAGACAAAAATAAAAACTAATTGCATATTTTGTCTGTAAATCGCAAGACGAATATGCATTGGGGGTGCCCATAGGCCAGTCTCAATGGAAATTTTATTTGCATTTTATTTGCATTAAATACGTCGCCACATAGGCTTTTTTATGATATTGCGGTGTATTTAAGAAAAGAGAGAGAAGAAATGAGTATCATCTAGATGAAACTCTTGTGGCATGATTAACAACTCTCTATGAGTCTTGGAAATAAATACCTATGAAACTATGAAATGAAATTCTGCGTCGAGAGTGGGTGTTTCATCCAAGTTTTATTTTATTTCACATGACATAGAAGTCTTAGAAACAACGCTATGAAACTCCCCACTAAAACTGGCCTTAGACCATTCTAAGTGGGAGTTTCATAATTCAGTTTTCAACATATTCATATTTCAAAAAGTGTGTAGAAGAGTTTTAGGCATTGTTTAGATCCAAAAAGTTTTTTGGATTTTGACACTGTAGGACTTTCGTTTTTCTTTGATAAACATTGTTTAATCATGGAGTAGCTAGGCTTAAAAGATCCGTCTCGCGATTTACAGGCAAACTGTGCAATTTGTTTTTATTTTCATCTATATTTAATGCTTCATACATGTGTCGTAAGATTCGATGTGACGAGGAATCTTGAAAAGTTTTTTGTTTTGGGGTTATTTCCATAAAACTCTATCTACTCCTATAAAACTTTTATTACCTCTTTTAATTAAAAGGATGTCATATTAGCATATTTAATACTTATAAAACTCTACTAAGAATAGCCTTTACTACCCTAGCAAAATTGCGTGGTGACGAGAGCTCCCCTGGACGTGGACGTGTGGGGTGGAGACCGATGCCTAGGCAGCTCCAAACTACCTGGACCTGCAATGTACTACCTCTACCTTCATGTCAAATTATAAGACGTTAACTTTTTGACACTAAATTTGATCATTCGTTTTATTTAAAAAACTTATACAAAAATAATCAAATCTAAGTTATTTTTTAAGAATTTTAATTAATAAACCAAACTAGGACAAAAAGAAGCGATATTTTTTATAAATTTTTTAATAAGACGAGTTGCCAAATTTAGTGTAAAAAAAGTCAAAAATTTTATAATTTGAGATAGATTGAGGCCTTGTTTAGATCTAAAAGCTTTTTAGATTTTGACATTGTAGCATTTTCGTTTTTATTTGACAAACATTATCCAATCATGAAGTAACTAGACTTAAAAGATTCGTATCGTGATTTATAAGTAAACTGTGTAATTAGTTATCTTTTTTTATCTATATTTAATATTCTATGCAAGTGCCGTAAGATTTGATGTGATGAGAAATCTTGTAAAGTGTTGAGTTTTTGAGTGCATCTAACAAGGCAGGAGTAAATCAGAGGGGAGACGAGGTCGACGGCACTGTACATACGAAGACTCAAAACAGGATGATAGGCGTCGGGAATGAAAACAAAATGGCTAGCCTATTTTGTATTTTTAATCCCTGATTAGATAATAATTATCAAGTACTACCAGTGTATCCCTATAGCAAGGTCGTATTTCTTAGTTACTTTTTGGACCCACGCAATGCTATGGTTAGGCCTTGTTTAGTTAAATTTTTTTTGAGAAATTTACACTGTAGCATTTCCGTTTGTACTTATTTGACAAATATTATAGGTTCAAAAGATTCGTCTCCTCATTTCCGTCCAAACTGTGCAATTAGTTTTTATTTTCGTCCATATTTAATATTATGCATACGTCTAAAGATTCGATGCGATGGCCTGAAAATTTTTACAAATTTATTGGGAAGTAAACAAGGCCTTAGTACTGGTACTTCCGTGGTTGATCCCTATTTTTCAAGATACCACTTCTATTAGGTGAATGTTAATTTCCTTTAGTTATCAAGTGGCACACCAAAAATTATCTAAAAATAAAAATCATGTGTACGAATATAAAAATACTATTAGTTTCATTATCATTATGAATATAAAAATACTAATAATTTATGATATCAAATATATGTTGTTGATTTATTATAAAATATATATTTTTATATATTATTTAAAATCATAACTACTCATACTGGTTTTTATAAAGTGAGTAAAACCTAAAATAGTTTAAGGGCATGTTTGACTGCCACCATATCTCATCAAAATACTTGGAGTCCGTTTTATTCGTCGCCTGTGACTGTGAGTATGTGATTACCAGTCAAATGTGTTCTAACTTAAATCAGAATCTTTGTATGCATGTATAAGCATTAAATATAAATTAAAATTAAAATTAATTATATAGTTTGCCTTAATTTGTGAGATGAATATTCTAATCCTAGTTACTCCATAATTAGATAATAATTATCACATACAAACGAAAGTGCTACAGTAGCTAAAACAAAAATTTTTCGCAAACTGAACAAGGTAGAGTACTACCTCTGCCAAAAAGAAATCTAACACAGCGTATATTGATATTTATGATACCAAATAAATAACTTTAGATTAATTACAAATGTATTTTTATAATAAATAAATTTGGGACCAAATATCATTCTACGGAAATTTGTTTAAACGTGAGCCACTATCTGACACGTAAAGGATAGTTGCAATCTTTTTTAGATGGAGGTATTAATATAAAAGAAATGTTCACAACATAATATTGACAATCACGTAGGGCTTGTTTGGCACAGCTCAACTTTACTAGTGAAACTGTTTTTTTAGAAAATAGCTTCATGAGTGACTTTCTAGATGAAGTTGAGCTGTTTTGGAAAAAGTATTTGGCAAAATAACTTCACCAACTATTTCATGCATAGTTGAGAGAGAGAAATGAGGGAGAAGTTGCAATAAGCTACTTTTTTCCAGCTTCATCAAACTTATGTCTTTGTGAGAGGAGGGGAAAAACAGCTTCAACCATGAAGCTGTTTTGGAAATAAATGTTTGGCAAAAAAAAACAGCTCACAACAGCTCATGAAGTTGTTGTGAGCTGTACCAAACATGCCCGTATAGTACTTTGGTAATATAAATATGTCGTTTTTGCAAGCGAAGGTCCATCTGTATATCTGTTGTAAGTTTACCATTGCTCAAAAAAAAAATCTGCCACTTTTTTTTTGTTATGATCGAGATTCACATCCAATCGCTTTTGGATTCATCCACCATGTATTCTTGCTATGGAAGAAAAATAAGTTAATGTTAAAATTTATATCAATCTCCACTATGTTTCTTTTTTTTCGTGAACTGAGCATTTAACTTCTCTATCAGAACAACTGTTTTCATATCTCAAGACCAACTGGTTTACATAGAATGGAATATTGTAAATCTTACAGGCTTTTACCAAAAAGATCAGTCCACAAATAAAGAGCAAGCATTTATCTGAAAATTTATTTATTTATATCCATAAGAAGGAAGTACTAGAGAGGAGAGAGAAACTATAATAATAAATAAAAAAAACAAACAAAACAGAAGAGCAAAATGTGAAAAGGCCGAGGGAGAAGAAGGCTCGCCTCGCCAGTCTGCAAGCCGCTTGTTATAAAGCCGCAAGTGGTATCGTTTCTCCCTCACCCTCTCTCTCTCTCTCTCTCCCCCGAATCACACACACGGGCAGGCAGGGGCTCCGTCTCCTCTTCCCCATCGCCTCACCTACGAGTGATAGGCGCGCGCTCCCTCTCTCTCACTAGCCCCTCGCCATTACTCCCCCATAAAGGAAGAACAGAGCAAACGGAGAGGAAGAAGCGGGCCGGAGAAAGAGGAGGCCCCTCACAGCTCTGAGACTCTCTGCAACTCCGGCTCGCCGCCTGCCTGCCTCCCTCTGCCAACCGCGCGGCGCGGCCACCACGCTAGCCCCTCGTAGGTGAACAGAGCCTGCAGACTGCAGTCGATAGCACAGTAAATTCCGCGGCATTCCATTCCTCTTCCCTTTCGAAACGCACCCTGCATTTACTCCTCCACGTCGCTCGCCTCGCCTTCCGTCCGGAGCACCCGCGATCTCCAAATCTTTCCCCTGTCAAAAGGTTCGTCTTGGCGTTGGTGGTGGTGGTGTGGTGTTCTTGTTACTTTTTCCGTTCGTTCGCGTTCGCGCCTCATCGGCTGGTTCCTTCCTTCCTTCCTCTGTGTTCTGTTCTTGTACGGGCGGTGTGTTTTTTTATTGTTGTTTGGATCTTGATCTGGTCGGCTGAATACGTGCTTCTCCCGCAGCGGCCGGAGACACAGACGGGAAGGCCGGGCGTTTCAGGATGGCGCGCGAGCAGCTGGAGGAGTCCATCGTGGCCGACGGCAACGGCAAGGAGGAAGAGGTCGGGGTCATGGGCATCGGCGCCGCGGACGGCGCCGACGACCAGCACGGCCGCGGCGGCGGCGGCAAGCTCAGCATGACGAGCCTGCTGTGGCACGGCGGCTCTGTCTGGGACGCATGGTTCAGCTGCGCCTCCAACCAGGTTGGCCTGGCCTCACCTTCACCTCACTCATCTCATGGCGGAGCCGCGCAGATGGACAGAGCAACCGACTGACACTGTGAATTTGCCTCTCGGTCGTGGTCGTGCAGGTGGCGCAGGTGCTCCTCACGCTGCCGTACTCCTTCTCGCAGCTGGGGATGCTGTCCGGCATCCTGCTGCAGATCTTCTACGGCTTCTTGGGCAGCTGGACCGCCTACCTCATCAGTGTCCTCTACGTCGAGTACCGCTCCCGCAAGGAGAAGGAAGGCGTCAGCTTCAAGAACCACGTCATCCAGGTATGGCGCCTCGCCTCCTCCTGCTTGCTTCGTCGTCGTCTCCGCTCCACTTTCTCCTCCCCGCCATAACATGTGTAACTGACTACAGTTTCGTCCCTTTCCATCCGGGCTCCGGCTTTTTTTTTGCCACAAAGATTTTTTTTTCTTTTTTTGGGGTTCCGTTTGGTCGTTATCGATCCGCCGTGGCTGCAAAATGCCGCCTTTTTGTGTAAACGGGAGAAGAGGGTATTGATCCCCCGGCCCCTCATCACGCGCCGATGATATACATGCTTATGTTGTGCTGCGTGCTTGCCATTTTGCCGAAAGAAAAGGGAGCCATTCCATGATCCTTATCTCCGGCGAAGTTTAATTAAGCAGACTGGGATTTAAGTGTGATGGTTTAATTAAGCAGTCGTATGTATATGTTTAGTAAAACAAAGCTAACCTAATACTCTGCTAGAAAGAAGATAAAAACGTACTTGTTGGTAAATTGTTGCGTCCCTGATGGAGTAATAATCTTGTGCGTTGTGAATGTGATGTTGACCAGTGGTTCGAAGTGCTGGACGGGCTGCTGGGCCCCTACTGGAAGGCGGCCGGTCTGGCCTTCAACTGCACGTTCCTGCTCTTCGGCTCCGTCATCCAGCTGATCGCCTGCGCGAGGTGGGTTAGCCCGCGTTCTCTGCTTGCTACTGCGCATGCATCCATAGCGTGCGTGACATGGGAGCTGAACGAACCGTGGTGAGACTGAACATCTCTTTCTCTGTATGTGCAGCAACATCTACTACATCAACGACCGGCTGGACAAGCGGACATGGACGTACATCTTCGGCGCCTGCTGCGCCACAACGGTGTTCATCCCCTCCTTCCACAACTACCGGATCTGGTCCTTCCTGGGGCTCGGCATGACCACCTACACCGCGTGGTACCTCGCCATCGCCGCGCTCATCAACGGCCAGGTGAGCCCCCAGCGGCACCGCCACCGATCCACGAGAGCGCCATCCCACCGCACGCACACGCACACACAAGCAGGCTATGCTATGCTATCATCTACGAATGATTGACCGTCGCCGTCGTCCGTGCCGACGAACGCATGCAGGTCGAAGGCGTGGAGCACACCGGCCCGACCAAGCTCGTGCTCTACTTCACCGGCGCCACCAACATCCTCTACACCTTCGGCGGCCACGCCGTCACAGTGTAAGTCTTTTCTTCTTTCCCAAATTGAACTCTAATTACTTGTAACAAGTACAGTACTGTACGTGCTAGTACTCTTCTACTTCAGCTTTAGCAGAATGTTAGTTAACTAATACTACTAGTAAGTTCGTTGCTTAGTTATTATTAAAAGAATACTCTGAATTAGTGAAGTTACCCTGCCTGAAGCAGAGAGAGCTGCAGAGCTCAAGTGAGCTTTTCACCAGCTGCAGCTTTTGCCTGGCTCCGGGGAGGACATCTCCGGATCGGAAACTTGCCTGCCTCTGGCCTGGTTTCCATTCCAATGGTCCCCCTCCCTCCCCTCTCCATCCATGGTGGGCGAGTACCAGACCAGCAGCAGTACCACACTGCAACATTGTAGTTAATCCTAACTACATGCATGATTGTGGCTTTATTTGCAGCTAGCTTAGCTTAGCTTGCTCCACGACGTGCAGATCCCCATGAACAGTCAGGGCCACCCACTTATACATATATATATATATAAACATATATAAAAAAATAACTTGTAGGCCGGCTGTTCTTGCGCAGTTGTGCGTGGTGGGAACCCGCTGCGGCCTGCGGGTTAGCTGCCTGCAGGCATCCGGCGATGCAAAATGCAGTGATGCAGCCGCTAAAGCTCAGTGCGCTCATGTGCATCTGTGTGTGGAGTGATGCATCCAAAAGGGCCCCCCTACCAGTACAAGATATAGCCTACGAGAGGCGAAGAGAAAAGAGATGCAGTGTTAGCCACTTTGCATTAGAATAGGCGGCTTGATGATGATCCCTTTATTCCCATTAGTCGTCCGTTTATTGCTTCGCCGAGCTTCATCTATTCTATTGCTGCCTGGATTATTGTCAATTGTCATCGATCGATGGCTGTCGCTGCAGCATGATTAGAGGCCATGCGAGGAATAATTAGCAGCGGCGCGCTGCTCTAGTGCGGTGTTCAAACGCCCCAGTCTTTAGTGGGTGCCGTTGGGTCGGGAGATCTGGGAATTTTCTATCTCCCCAGCTCCGGCATCTGGGTGCTTGTTTCACTGCTTGTTCTAGACAGTGCAAGGGAAATGGGAATGGAGACCACGCTTCATTGAATTCAGCTAGCGGGGAGTTCACATCATGCCCTGCAGGCGCAATTCATTCCTTGTTGCCCTCATGCAAGGGGCGAAATGATGATGATAAGCTTGCAACCATCCATGGATTGGGACATTTGGTATTTAGGGCTGTAGGCTAGCTAGGGAAAAAAGCCTTGCTTGGTGGAGCCGTGGCGACACATGCCCACTTTGAGTAATGCATCTCCTAAAAAAAGAAGGTGGTGAGTGTCTCTGTCCATCTTGACTCACAGTCACAGTGCGCTTCACCCTTGCTGGATTCAAGCAATTGCTTCAGAGCTTATGCCAGTTAGGCTGTTACTGCTCCGGAGACTATGAGACATGAGAGTGATGTGACAATTAGAGTAGTACTACTAGCAGCTTAACATGCATCACGAGGTCTTCCTAAGCTGGAGCTGAGTGTGTTGGCAGCAGCAGATGATTAGTTTACTGGTAACGGCCTTATTTGGCCGCATTTGACGGGTACTCCACTCCATCATTTGACTGGAGGCGCTGCTTGCATGTGTTGGCGAGAGCTTGCAAGATTCCTCCTGCCGCCGAGATCTTTGCAACTATCCCTGCTGTGCCGGTGCGTGACTGGGAGAAGCACTAGCCGCTCCGGTTTTCCTTTTCCCGTCGTCGCGTATCATTTCATCAACTACTAAAGTCGCAGCATCATTGACTCGCATGTGCAAGGCCGTTTTGTCAGTTATAATTTCTCCTACTAGTATTTGTTTCTCTATACATACACAGATGAACAACAACTTTACTGAATGCAGGTAGCGGAACTTTTGTCTGACGAACGAAAACAAGCTAATACTTCTTGTTTGGTTGTGTTTGACAGGGAGATCATGCACGCGATGTGGAAGCCCGCCAAGTTCAAGTACATCTACCTGCTGGCGACGCTGTACGTGTTCACGCTGACGCTGCCGTCTGCTGCGGCCATGTACTGGGCGTTCGGCGACGAGCTGCTGACCCACTCGAACGCCTTCTCGCTGCTGCCCAAGACCGGGTGGCGCGACGCGGCGGTGATCCTGATGCTGATCCACCAGTTCATCACGTTCGGGTTCGCGTGCACGCCGCTCTACTTCGTGTGGGAGAAGGTGATCGGGATGCACGACACCAAGAGCATCTTCAAGCGCGCGCTGGCGCGGCTGCCCATCGTGGTGCCCATCTGGTTCCTGGCCATCATCTTCCCCTTCTTCGGGCCCATCAACTCCGCCGTCGGCGCGCTGCTCGTCAGCTTCACCGTCTACATCATCCCGGCGCTGGCGCACATCCTCACCTACCGCACGGCGTCCGCGCGCATGGTAAGCCCTGTTTCAATTCGTTCGTTCGTTCGTTCATTTTCGTACGTGCTTTCCGGCATTTGCATCCCGTCGTTTCGCTTCTTTAAAAAAGTGATCGATCGAACGCATGTGTTTCGATCGAGTTCACGTACCAGCATCGAAATGGCTGTTTGATGCCAGGCCAGGTCAGATGATGTACCAACAACAAGAACGGCGTCGTCGTGTGGCTTGGCCGTGCGTCGCATTGCCGACGGGCCGGTACGAATACGAGTAGTGACCCGATCCGTTCACCCCATTGTCTAGTGCAGTACTCCCAGTCCAGTCCCAGCAGCCGTGCACCTGTCACGAACAGTGGCAGGATTGGAACATACACACGCGGCACTGGCCACAGAATAGACAGTGGAGATCGCTGCACAACACAATGCACAGAAGCACCGCGCCCCGGTCTTGGGGGGCCCGTGGCCTACATGGGCAAGGGCAAATCACCAATCATTGAATCCAGCCAACAGCCACATTAATTCGAAGCCGGCCCCGCCCCCCGCGGCGCCCGACAACGATATGGACGATGGATCGGGGTGATCGGATCACCCCCCCACGTCGTGATCACCCGGGCCCGTCGCTTCGGCGGATGCCAGTGGCCATGGCAGATCGATCTGCCGGCTGCTTCAGCTCAGCCCCCCCTTCCTTTCCCTGTGCCAGTTCCGGCGTTCCTTGCGTTGTACTGGAGATCGGAGGGGGAACGCACGGTCCACCGGCAGCGCCGCGACCTTTTAGCTAGTAGGGCACGGCGGCGATGGCTACTATGCTGGTGTCCGCCGGCGGTGGGTCAGTGGAAAGCAACCGTGGCGGCATATAGCTGACGTATCGCCGATGCGGTGCTGATGTCTGGCGTCCTGCTGTCACGGGAGGAAGACCCCTCCTGGCAAGGCGCGCGACGGACGGTGGTCTGGTCGACGTCGCGGCACTGGCGCGCGCCTGGACGCACTCGGCTGCTCGCGCTCGTAGGGATAGGGAGATGCCGTGGCTGGGCGCGCGCGCCGAGCATCGTGTGGGGGATGGCTGGAGCGCGAGAGATGGCTCCTCTGTCTCCGTGGGATGGCGATGGAGATCTCGGTGTGCGCTGGAGGGTTCCTTTCCTCGCGCTCCTTTTCCTCCAGCTTTATTTCCGAAAGGAAATCGAGCAGCAGTGGCCTTGAAAATGCCCTCGAAAAAGATAGTACTAGGAACAGCTCAAGGCGGGGCACGCGCGATGCTTATCTTGTTCCTGTCTTTGCACTTGCACAGCAGTGTACTGTACGCGTGTATTCTGCCTCATCATATCTATCAGTGCTTCTGATGAACGAATTCTGACTGTAGTTTTCTGTTTGTCTGAAAAATAAATGCAACAGAATGCCGCGGAGAAGCCACCGTTCTTCCTGCCGAGCTGGACGGGGATGTTCGTGCTCAACATGTTCATCGTGGTGTGGGTGCTGGTGGTCGGCTTCGGGCTCGGCGGCTGGGCCAGCATGGTCAACTTCATCAGGCAGATCGACACGTTCGGGCTGTTCGCCAAGTGCTACCAGTGCCCCAAGCCGCCGGTGCCGGCGGCCGCGCAGTCACCGGCGCCGTTGCCGCACCACTAGAGCGCCGGCTGGAGGCGAGGCAAAGAGCACCACGCCACCCCCACACAGTCTCCCGCGGCCGGCGCGTCGCTTGCTTGTTAATTTCTAGGTTTTGGTCGCCTTGTAATATACAAGCCTCCTCTTCTCCCTCCCCTACTAGGGTAGTAGAACTCGATCAGCAGCAGAGTCACGCAAGGCCGCCGGCTCGTTCCCCGTCGTCCCTGCCATCAGAAGATCTCACCTCGCGTTGCTTTCGCACCACCCCGCCCGCCTCCGATCGATCGGTCCGTCGCCATTGGTGTCGTTTTGTTTTTTGTTTGGCTTGCCACCAGTATTAAGTGTGAGTGATGGTCATGGCGTATAAGGCTCGCTAGCTCGCTCTCGGCTCGTGATGTGAGAGCGAGCGGGAGAGTGACGATTCCATAATCCATATGATATGACATACATATCCTATAGGGTTTCATTATTAGTTAATTTTTTTTCTTTCTCTCTCTCTCTCTCTCTCTCTCTCTCTCTCTCTCTCTTCTTCGGTTCTTCCTCCCTTGATTCATGGAGGTCGGTCCATGTTGTGTAGCGTGTGGGTAATTGTAATGGACTGGACGATTCCTCGTGCTAGCTAAAGGCAAAACACAGTGGCCTTTGTTTATTGCCCTTCACCTCTCGCTTTGGACCTCTATCTATCCCCTTGGGTTGGGGCTGTAAAATGTGTTGCCATCCTTTGCTTGGGTCGTGCCGCTTTTGCCGGGCTTCTTTGAAAGGACCACAAAGCGATGAATGGCCGGCGACGCTTTGAGTCGGCGCGGACCATAATTACACGCACTCTTGTGGCCTTTCTGGATCGTAAAAGCCCTTGGCTTTGTGCATAGTGACACCGTGTCAATGGTCACTCAGATAGCTCTGATTAGCAGCAGCAACAGGAGGTCTAATCATACCATACTCGTACGAGCCGGGTGGGTAAGCCTCACTTTCAAGGATTGGACTCCAGTGCCACCACTAGCGTGCTGCGTACAATACTACTACTACATCGTACTGCTCCATTATTGGCTGGCGGGTCACAGCAGCATCTATACTACTAGTACTGTACTAGCTATACGGACCTTGGTTACCAAAGATTGCGCTTTAATTCGCCCATGTGACTGATTGCTGCTGGGGAGGTGGAGAATGGGAGATGAGATGGATTCCCTGGCCTTCTTCCCTCGGGCATCATCAGCCTCACATGGCGCCCGGCATGTGCCTCCTTGACCGGTTTCTCTCCAGATTTCCTTTTGCGAGTTGCATTGCATGCATCTCTGTATCTGTGTTCCAAGTCCAAGTCCTCTCAACACGGCGAGCTAGCCACTGGCGGTGGCGGCACAGAGCGGCCATGTGCCGTCGACTCCTTCACAGGTGGTTTTTAATCTAGCATCAAGTGGCCGTTGATGACGGTTTTTGTTTTGATTTGATTCCGAGTTCGGAGGGTTTTCCGCACATGGTTTGGTTTAATAACGCTCCTCCCGCGAGAACCTCACAGTTCACATGCAGCTCACACTTGCCGTTGAAAGGAATCCCATGATGAGTTAATGAGCTGTGCGCTTAGTGCTTGCGGTTTCCGTTTGCAACGGATTTGCAGAAAGATATTGATTGCCAGAAACCAGCAGTGGGTGTAGCGTGCCAGAAACACGCTGTGTTTGCCTAATTCGCCGGTCATGAAGCTAGCTTCTCATTTCAGGTGACGGGACACGAGAGCTTTCTATCAAAGGAGCTTATCCTGATTGTACGGAGCCCATCAAAACCACGCAAAGGAATGCTAGCAAGCATGATAACCATAAAATGGAAAACGAAAGCATATTGCCACATCGCTTTTTGCACAGAAGGGATGAAAGTGAGTTGAGATAGCAATATAGCGTCTTTACAGAAGGTTAGCGTGCTTTCGGGCAAGAATCGTTGCGTAATAATAATGCAAAAGAACTTGGAGTTTGATGGGCCTATTAGAAGCGGAACAGACCCAGACAGCCCATTAGTCCACATTTTATTGGATCGCCTCTGGGCTCATATGAGAATGGAATGGAATAACAAGCGACTGGAATCATGATTACAGTCGACTGAACTGCTTCATCGACATGTAAAAGAGGGCGTCACTTAGTTCTTCAGGTTTATGCCCCATATTGAACGCATAAACTTATCTAGGCTATACATCTTTAACAGTGCCTACGAAAATCATACCCGTCTCTAGTTGACCCTGATTCACGTACAAATAGCATCTCACAATACAGGAAAGAGGTCAGAGGACCTTAGCAAAGAAAAGGGTCAGAGCCGGAGCACGGGGTCGCGTGGCCTGAGGAACTCGTTCTGGCCGCCTCGACACGTTTGGCCATGGGCAGAGAGCTCGTTTTGGTCGTCGTCTCCTGTTTCGATTTGATACACTTCCCAGGCTAAATTTGAGCTCGATATAGCCGTGGATGGTCTGGATGAGGCTATCGTCGATCCCGGCAAAACGAGCTGGCGCTGAGCCTGCCAACGATTCCGGCAAAACGAGCTCCTGGGCGCCAGCAAAACGCGGAATTGGGAATGTTTCCCTTTCCTTCTAGAAGATCATGCTGATCATACTCCCTCCAAAATAGACGTCACTATGTCGCCATGGGATATGTGCCGCCATGGGATATGTGCGGGTTAATTTTTCTCAACTTTAATTAGGTTTGTAAAAAGTATATGTAATATTTATATCTTCAAATAATTTTATTATAAAAATATATTCAACTATCTATCTAATGATATTAATTATGTATTATAAATATTAATAATCTTTTAGATATATTTGGTCAAAGTTAAAAAGTGTTTGATTTCTCAAAAAATGAGAATAACATTTATTTTAGGACAGAGGAAGTACCACCCAAATTGGGCATAAACTGGTGGGTAAGTATATTTTTTAACCTCCACCTCAGAGCATAGTTCGATTTCAACCTTGAACTATGAAATTGGGTATAACACACCCTCCAACCATTGAAACCGGACAAATTTGAGTCCTTGTCTGATTTCAAAAGTGGTTTTCTATTTTCCAAATAAAAATAAAAAAAAATTCTTGTTTGAACTTAAAAAGTCTTAAACTATTTAAAGCAGAAAAAACATGAGACTAGTTTCAGTTTTCTTCTAAAAGTACCATCTACCTATTAATGCTATATGTTGAGTAATTCAGGTCTTGCTTGTTTTAAACAAATAATAAGCGCACCTACAAGCAATAAAGCAGTAGGAATGGGAATAAACCAATCCCAAATCCTATATATACATCATACACAAGTATAGAGCATTTTTAGGGGAAAAAATTTGTACTAATCTCATTTTTTTCTCATTTTAAATAATTACTTATGAATGTTTAGATAGTAAATCAATTTTTCTGTTTTTATACAAAATAGAAAACCACCTTTGAAAACAGGATGAGGACCAAATTTGTCCGGTTTTAACAATTGGAGGGTATCACTGTTTGGATGGCGCCCTGGGAGGCAGATGCCTACCAGGCAGCCAATCCTGGCCCCAGGAGTCCGAAATCGGACGCCTAGGAGCCTTGCCTGGGTGCTGAGCAGCTTGGGAGGCACAATCCAAACAGGCCTGGCTCATAGTGTAGCTTTTAGAGCTTTTGTTCAAACACTGTTTAGGAGAGCTTTTGGGGGAGGCAAAAGCTCCCAGAAGCTCCCCAAACATGGCTTTAGATCCATTGGTGCTTACTGCTTGGTTGAGTCACATTTAAATCCATTAGTGCTAATAGTTAGCTTGCAATGCAAAGTTAGCTGATAGCTTTTCATTATCAGGGCCATTAGCCAAGCTATTAGAGCAATTACAAGAGCCTCTATATATCCTTCCTAATTGATGGAATGGATATTTTGGTGAGAAATACCCTCTTCCAACAGCTTATTTAATTCTAGGTCTCCAAATATACCATCCTCGCTAGCCAAAGATGGTGAGTGAGGCTAACTTGTAATGTGCGCATCAGATGTAGAGAAGTTGGTGAAGGGTGGAAAGATATAGAATGAGAGATTGAGTTTGCAAATAATGAATGAGAGATTGAGTTTGCAAGAGACTTTTGGAGGTGCTCTTAGTTGAGTCCCGTTTGAATAATGTCTAGTAGTTAGTAGTACTAAGTTTTAATTAGCTATTGACAAGTACTAGATATAGTGCGTCACTAGGGCTAATTTAATTGCTAAAACAGTTAGCACTAATAGATCCAAACATACCATAATCCTGCTAGCGAATCGCCTCCAAGGTTAAACAAACAGAAGTTAGAACTATCAGTTCACATCCAAGGTTAACAAGCAGAAATTATGCTGAAATCAAACAGCATCAAGTGACATTGGATGGTATCAATCCAGAGTGAACCAGCTAGAGCTACATGGCACCGAAGTACTTGAACGGGTACAAAATAATGCGAAACCTTGGCTGGTGGAGCAGCAGAATAACCAAGCAAAGAATGCTTACTAAAACTGATCAGAGCAGCAAGCAAATGCCGTGAATTAATCAGCTTAACCAAAACCTGGGAATCCCAGAGTCACGTTCAGCTGAAGCGCTGTTGCTGGGCAGCCTCTGTATTCTGCCAGAGAACTCGTTAACCTAGGCAAAAATAACATATATCAATAATGGTTTCATGGCAACAGATTAGACAATTAATTCCACTGAATAATCACTGCTATTCCAAAATAAATGCATTTCTGGCTGTGCAGCTAGACAGGTACTTGTATAGGTGCAGACAGAGGGAGTACTAAGAATCATGAATATATCTAACATCATGCAAACCAAAAGATGAAATAGATCAAGTTACTCTGGTTTTGATCAAAGGTAATCATTTTTGAAAAGGCAGAATTTGACAGAACACTGTATAAAAGTATTGTCGGTACCACAGAATCAGAGAATAGCATGCGACTTCCTGCCAATATCATTGCTAACATTTATATACACTTGAAAAACTTACGATTTGTAAGAACAGCGCAGTAATAAAATCGATAATAAGACAACGAAATAACTGTGCAGAAAGCAAGGTACCACCTTCCAGACTCATCAGGAAACACGCTACAATATTTCTAGGTCCATAATTTAACAAGCATTTGTTAAACAATTTGTTTTTACAGAACACGTGTCAGGTTTGAACACGCCAAACTGAAAGAAACAAAACTAAAAGTAATTATAAGCAGTTAAATATCCTGACCTTTTCATCAATCCACATCAGGGAACGCAGTTGATTATCCAGTATCCGGACAGCAACATCAAATGGTGTCATACTATCAGCGGACTCAAGCTCACCACCCTGAATTAGACAAGGGGAGTAAGAGATTGATCGTGACTCAATAGCAAGTCTATAAGTACATGACCGGTTACCTGAGTAGCATTCATAGTCTGAATGATGGATTTTACTTGTTCTGTCATATGTTGCAGTTCATGCTCCACAACTTCTGCTTGTTCATACCTTAGCATTGAAAAACAAGTTTAGTTGGAGACACAATCACATAAAAGAAACTATGCATGAATGATGGTAATCTTGACATTTTCTATCACAAAATTAACAGTGTAGGCTAATTAACGGAATAGGACAAGTTCTGTAAACTTTTGTAGTTACTCCCTCTGTCCCAAAATCTGCACAATTTTTTGTCCAAATTCATAGCTAAAGTGTCAACTATTTTTGGTACGGAAGGAGTATATAACACCAGTGCAAACAGGCCATCAAACAAATATAAAGAGGTTGTCTGCTATTTATATACGTAATATTCAACTCAGTTCCCTCAAAAATAATATGGACTATGGAGGTCATTTTGAGAGACAAACTACTGATTTTCTTTCCAAAATGAGTTGAACTACGTTTTTTATACTACATTCACCTAGATTGGAGTAAAACTAAAAAAAACTCAGACAGAATCAAGATAAATTTATTGAACTAACATAGTATCTCTTGCTGAAGCAGCATCATCTTCACGAAGTAACACTCGTTCATCCTGGAATATGCGTTCAGCTTCCTCCTCCATACTCTGTAGAGCCTTGTCCACCTGCAATCATAAAACAAATTCTTTACAAACTAGAAGCTGGATGAATAAACCTCTCCAGAGTACATAACTTTTGGCTAAGCAAGCATATCAAATAGTCCATTAGCACTAGTTAGTACAGAGTACAGACTGCTGAAATGATATGGACATATCCAGTTCAATTGGTACATTAGAACAGTATTTTGATTCACGCTTAATGGGTCAAGGACTCAAGGTCAAACTGGATCAAGAAAGCAATCATACAGTCAACTAGAACTAGTTAATACAGACTGCAGAAATTGTATTGCCAGATGTGATTCAATTTGTAGATGAAAACTGTATGAGAGAGAGAGAGAGAGAGAGAGAGAGAGAGAGAGAGCTTCCAAACAAGGATGCTCATAATTCTTAGAGTCAAACTACCAAGTTTGAGTTCAAGGATTTTATTAACTCATTCAAAGTTGCACCATTAGTTTCAGCAGGGAGATGTCAAACAGACACCTCATGGCTATAAGCTAGCCAAGTAAGGTGTACGCCTATCAAATAGCCAGCATCGCGTTATATGGATTTCTTTTTAATTGTATGCACAATTCAAATTTCCAATGCAATTTCTTTTTAACCATTGGTTATCCTGACTTCTAATTTAAGTTCAGCGTAACTCAAACAAAAACAAGTATCGTATTACTGTTAATTAGTACATATGCCAAGAAACCTTGCATTTGGAAGTTTTGTTCAGTATTGTTAAATTAGCACATATGCCAAGGGTTCCAGCATTTGAAGCTCATTTTGTTCACAACATTGAATAGCAGTGAAGCAAATCTGAACTCTCATTGGCAAATGATTGGTCAACCACAACTAAGACAACAATAACAAAAAAAAAGAATTTGTGGTACGTAAGTCAAACTACTTATGTGCATGTAACAATGCGGGGCATAGTTCAAAGAGGCGAGGTCTTTGGCATAGTATATGAATACTGCACTGGCTTGAAATAATAAGGAAAGAAACAAAACCATAGAATGAAGGATAAAGCTACGGTCAATCAGAGGAAAGGAAACGTATAAAAACTTAGAAGAAACACAAACCTCGCGCTGATGAGTTTCTATCAACTCAAGTTGACGCTCCAAGCCTGTTTGTGTTTCAACAACTTTAGCCACCTCAGCCTGCCAAAAAAAAATGTACATACTCAGTAGTACAAAATATCATCACGACAAAAACGTGCATAAGCATCTGCAGAAGGTAAAAACTAATCTGAATGAAATGATTTCACTGAGACAATTAGAATTCCTTGAGAAACCATTAATTTTTCTATTGTTTGGACTCCTTAAGTAACAATAAGTGTGAATAGTTCTTGATCTTTTCAGGCCTTCAGTGTTCAGACTAATCACTTGTTAATCAATCGATGGCCTAAACTCCATATCTCTTGCCAATAACTTCAGTGAATGGAAATAGCAGATCTTCATCCACTTTCAAACTCCATATCACACAATTTTTGTCCCATCAAAATCAATGACCTAAACTATGATTGTATAAGCTAATAAACCTGATGTTATCAAGGAAACAATCAAATCAAAATAAAGAATGGTGAATTTTAAATGGATTTTCCAAAACTAAGTCACACTAGAAAAACATTGCCCAGTCAAATCTCTACGAGGAGATCAGATAAAGCTCTTCTCATCTCAACACTCTAACAAGTTACAACAATATACAATCCACAACTGGGCAAAATGAAATTCAGGTCTTCGTATCACCAATATTTGTAAAACTAGATTGAACTTACCCTTCTTGGCCCACTATCATCTACTCGTCACAAAGCATACACTATCATTTATTTTAAACATTATTTTACAAAATGGTACTCAATAACAATCCAAAATAAGCACAAGCATACATATAGCCTTGCTAATCTCCTAACTGCAAGAGCTCGAATTTGAAAAATTATCAAACAGTTTGAAAACCCTGGTAGTAATACAATGTGGCAGGGTGCTCGAAAAAAATGATAATAAATGAAAACACAAACCTCAAGCCTAATAAGAACATTTCTATTTTGCAGAATTCTCTTATCCCATTCAGCTATTGCGGTGGCATGTTTCCTGAATTTTGCAGTACGGTCTTGAAGCTCATTGTTCCAGTCCCTAATAATCTACACAGACAATTGCGTGAGGTATATCTCAAAAATGAAAGAGTATCAAACTGGTTAATTACATAAATGAAGAATTCAGGAAGCACATTATCTAGCCTCCAGCACAATGCCGATAGAAAAAAATAATTACCAAAGTGCAAAACAGCTAGCTGCAATTTAAACAGATAAGTGCAGTACCTCCTCAACACTTTTGCCAACAATTTCTGATGGTAGCTTAGGTGCCTGGGACGCTGCTGGAGTGATAGATGTAGTAGTAGTTGGACTGCACAAAGAAAATGAAAAATATCAGTTCAGAATCAAGAATTAGCAGTAGAAATAGACCAGGGGAACTTGTACAACCCTGTGCTGCTAGCTTGAACAGCTGAAGAAGTTGCCTGAGTTGTGGTGCTGGTGGCTGATGTGCTAGCAGCAGTAGTAGAAACACCTATAATATAAGAAAAACATATAAGCATAATGGTCAGTATAGTGCAGGTACAATAATGATGTTGGATCTGAAACAAAGATGCAGATTCATTTGAGATGTTATTATGCTCTACAAAATTTTATGTGTGTGATGCTGTAACAATGATGATATTGAGACCAAATCCAGAGAATAGTAATTGGTTCAAATCAGACAGGTAGGCATGGTAACAATACCACTCAAGAACAATTGCAGATGATGAATAATCATGCAAACTCACCAAATGCCAGTGTGGGAGATGAGGTAGAAGCTGGTGTAGTTGTTTGAAGATTAAAATTTGGAAACCCCGTTGTTCCAGTCAAAGGAGCTGTGGTTGTCATGCCTGCAGATGTAGATGCACTTGTGACAGTGGTGGTAGTGGCAGTAGCTGCTGCGGCTGATGACGATGATGGAGCAACTGCAAAACTGAAACTACTGGTAGAAGAAGCAGCTGGGAACAGTGACCCAGATGTTGCAGAAGCTGCAGCAGCTGATGGCACAGTGGAGGCACCAGTTGTGGACATGGAAGCTAAAGTTGGTGTAGAAGCTGCCGAAGATGAACCAAAGGAGAATCCAGGCGTAGTGGCAGACGAGCTACCTGCTGCACTGGTATTAGAGAACACTGAGGGAGCAGGTGCAGCCTGCGAAGTGGCCGAGGAGAAGCCAGTGGAGGGCGAGGACGACGGTGTGGTTACTGTGGTGGTGGATGTGCTCTTGGCGAAAGCGAAGGCAGGGCTCGAGGAAGCAGATGAGAACAAGGAAGGAGCCGTGTTCGCCGTAGTCGCGCTTCCTGCTGGCGGTGTAAAGCCAAACGATGGGGCGGAAGCGGTTGTTGCTGGCGAGGAAGAGAACCCAAAGGATGGCGTGGTCGTCGCAGCAGGCGCTGGAGAAGAGACGGTGGTGCTGCTGAAGAGGGGCGCAGAGGTGGTGGATGCGAACAGAGACGAGCCAGTGGCCACGCCAAACCCTAAAGCCGGTGCTGATGTCGCGGTGGAGGCAGCGCTTGACGCGGCCGCCCCCGAGTTGAACGAGAAGCCGAATGATGGTGCCGAGGCGGCGGGTGTGGTAGTGGTGGAACCGGACGCCGACGAGCCAAAGCTAAAGCCCGTGGCGGCTCCAGAGAAGGGGCTTGGGGTGGACGCAGCAGAAGAGGCGGCGCCGAACAGACTAGCTGTCGCCGCCGCGGATGAGGTGGCCCCGAATGGACTCGGGGTGGTCGCTGCGGAGGAGGCCCCGCCGAATAGGCCCGGGGAGGCGGTACCGCCGAACAGACCCGAGGAGGTCGCTGCAGAGCCGGTGGCGGACGCACCGAAGAGGCCGGGGCTGCTTGCGGCAGCAGAGGCGGCGCCGAAGAGGCCAGGGCTGCTTGCGGCGGAGGTAGCAGCGCCGAATAAACTAGGGGTTGTTCCGGCGGAGGATGCGGGCGTTGCGCCGAAGAGGGATGGCGCGGACGCGGCCGATGAGGCGGCCGCCGTGGACTGACCGAACGAGAAGGCGGTGGATCCGAAGCCGAAAGCGGGGGAGGAGGCGGGCGCAGCGGCGGACGAGGCCCCGAACAGGGAGGACCCGAAAGTGGGGGCAGAGGAAGCGGCGGCGGAGGATGAGGAAAAGAGGGAGGAGCCGAAGGTGGGGGCAGGGGAGGAGGCAGCCGCCGGCTGGGAGAAGGAGAAGGCGGATGGGGTGGAGGAGAAGGAGAAGGGGGAGGAGGCCGTGGAGCCCGCGGCCGCGGAGCCGCCGAAACCGAAGGAGGTCGCCATGGCTGGGGCAGAGAGGGGTGATTTGGGAGAGATTTTAGCGTGGTTTTGCCGCTGCTGGCTCGGCCGAGCGGCTTGCGGGGCTTGGGTCGTCACTCGTCACTCGTCAGGGCAGGAGCAGGAGGATCCGGACTCCGGCTTGGCTTTGGTTGCCCTTTTGTGGCGCCTTTTGAAATCCTTTGAAATAGGGTTAGAGCATCTCCTTTATAGATCTCACTTTTCAAATCATCATTTAAAAAATTATTTGCTTAAAAATCGTTTTTATATCTTCTCTTGGAAATGCTCTCAGCAGAGGAAAGAGAGGATCTAAAGGCAAATGTTATGGCTGGTGGCTTACTATTATTTTAGCAACTAGGATTATTGATTATGTAATACAACATTAATTCAAGTTTGAACTTGTGCGATACTATTAGAAAAAATATTAAAATGTGATGTTTGAAACATTCTTTTTTTTAGTCAATCATCACTTTTATAAAAAGTAACAAACTAATTTTCTTAGCAATAATATTTTCATATTAAAAATATATCAAACCAATGAGATAGATGAGAGATATTACCTCTTTGGCTCTGTTTGGTTTCCCTTGCTAAATTTTAGCTAGCTAAACTTTAGTCACTTTAGTAGCTAAAGTTCCAAACACATTGTCTAGAAGAAGCTAAAATAGTTAAGTTCCATTAGTCATCCAAAAGTAGATAAAATAATTTTAGTTAGCTAAAATTTAGTGAGGGGAACCAAACGGAGTCTTTATAGAGTTATCACGTTTGTATAAATGGTTTTCCTGTGCATTTCATTTGCCGTCGAGGTCTTTTTTTTCTTCACTTGTTCAAGTCCTTTTTAATAGCTAGCAGAGCTAGTATTGACATTACATGTTTGTATTTCTATTTATGCCTACTTGGTTATGTGTGTTTGTGACAGTAGAGAATCAGGTGAGGAACTCGTCAAAAAGACTTTTCAAGATTCATCGTCACATCAAATCTTGCAACACATGCATGAAACGTTAAATATAGATTGAAAAATAAATAATTACATAGTTTGTTTATAATTTACGAGATTAATCTTTTGAGCCTAATTAGTACATAATTCGACAATAATTGTCACATACAAACGAAAGTGCAACAGTAGCTTCGAAAAAAATTCTCAGGAGAACTAAACAAGGCCTAAATCTTGGTTCGCCACGCTAGAGCCGCTCATGGATACAACATGTGGCAAAGCTCATGTTCATTTTTTCTGGTTCTTTGTCCTCTAGTTCTAATGTGCCTGTATTGAATTGCAAGCACGCCTAAGAACTTGTTCGCTTATCTGAAAATTCATAGCTAAAAGTACTGTTTGTTGGTTTATTGTGAGAGAAAAAACATTGTTGAATAACTAACATATTCGGTGGATAAGCTCAAACGAACAAGACCTGAGTATCTTTATGTCTGCGCACAGCGCGTGTGCATGCAGAGCACAAGCGCTATCGCACCCATGGATGACATTTTGGATGGCTAAAACCACGTACATCCATCATTAAGCCGTAATACGTACCTAACATACAAGGATCATACATGATTCGTTAAAGTCAAAGTCATAATACAATGTACAAGGACATGCTTTAGAATTAAAACATTGCACACTAGCTTTTTGTTTGTCTAAAACTAAGTATAACTATGACACAAGACTTCAAGGAGTAAGTACGATGCTAGTATAAAAGTTATTCCAAGTTGAGTTTTTAAAGTGATTGTCAGACAATTGAAAAAGTAAAACTGTTTTGATACTAAGTCACCACTATCTCTCTATAAAAGCATTCTTAGAGTTTTTATTTTTTTTACAAAAGAAAATAGAACTTGTACCGGTACTCTGCATTACTCAATGGTATTTGAATTATCGCAAAGGCAATGTTGTTTTACCTTTCTTTCTACTTCTAATGGACTTATATAGAGCTTCAGGTAAGATAAGAGTAAGGCATGCTTGCATTGCATATATTGCTAAGTCAAAAAATGGTTCCATAGAGAAACGTGCCATACCCTCTATATGTATGGTATATGATAAGAACATCGGTGATAGTCTTTGTCGTGTGTGATCTCTCATCTCTCTCTGATTATTATACCTGAGACATAACTACCTATTTTTTTCTTATTTTCTTCTAGTGCATGGGCACCCATGTGCTCAGATATCTTCTTTTTCTATGTATAGACTTCCATATACCTATTTTTCTAATACTTTTTGCATAGCTAGTATCTCTTTTTCAAAAGCTATTAGTGCCTTGTTTAGTTCCCAAAAAATTTTGCAAAAATTTTCAGATTTCCCGTCACATCAAATATTTAGACGCACGCATGAAGTATTAAATATAGATGAAAATAAAAACTAATTGCACAGTTTGGTCGGAATTGACAAGACGAATCTTTTGAGTCTAGTTAGTACATGATTGGATAATATTTGTCAAATACAAACGAAAGTGGTACTATTCCTATTTTGCAAAATTTTTGGAACTAAACAAGGCCTAGAGAGAGATCATACTTTGAACTTAGAGTATTTATATATGGAAATGAAAGAGAGAGATCATACTTTGAACTTAGAGTATTTATATATGGAAATGAAAGGCATGTGTTTTGTATACTTTGTTCAGAAGCAGTAAGTGTATGTGGCATGTGTACAATCTTGATCATAGTGTCATGAAAAAATTTTCTAGAGCTCAATACAAAAACAAGTTCAACTTGCTTTCGCAAGCTAGACTAAGATGGCCTATGGGCCATATAATTACCCAAAAGCCTAGGAATATTTTTAGGGTATGAGTTAGGTGCAAACTGTGATTGGGGAGGTAACCCCTTAACTCATTCTATTTGAATATAGGCAACAACGTAACTGATGGAATAACTAATAATAAAACTCTAACTTCTATCTTTCCTTGTGCATTGGCTTCTCTTAGCTACTATGTTGCAAGCAAAGTTCTCTAGCTCTCTTGCATCAAAGAGATTTGCGAGCGAAGTTTTGTAGCTCTCTTCCACTGCAGAGGGTTTGCAGGCTCCATGATCTCAATCGGTGCTATCAGTCTCTTTAGAATGTTCTATTACACATTTATGCAACATATCTTGTAGGCCATGCATGTTTCCGTGTTTATTAGTTCACACACCAAGAGTTTAATGAATAATTACATCAATTTCAAGGCATTTGTAGCTTGATGATATGTTTTTTGTTGGGATGGTTTGTATTGTTAAAAAGGTAAATTAAGATATTATTCATTTTAATTATGTATTCAAAAAATACAAAGATGATGCTATATTAGGATTTTGATTTGGCTTTTGGCTATGCATCACACCATGATTAAAGGGTTAATATGCATATGTCTTATAGATTATTTTGGTACGCATCTTTCATTGCAAGAAACAATATTGTATATATGCATCACACATAATATTTTTATAAACATGTTCATGTTGCACACGCATACGGGATAAATGTACTATTAAAATATTTTATGATTAAGCTAATGAATCTAATTTATTGATATGGATGTTTATGCATTTTTATAAAATTTGGAAAAACTAGATTAGTTCAATTTAGAATGATGATTTGTAGTTTAAAATAGAGAGAGAATGTTTATAGCGCGTATCAAATGAATATAATCATGATTGGTTTCCATTTTAATTTTGATTGGTCGATGATTCCTTTATTAGATTTTTACTATGTTCACGGATTTTACGTTTGCTTTCCTTTTCATTCTTGTAATCCTCATGCATTACCTTTAAATTACATCATAATATGTTGCCTTGACTTAGCACCTATAAAGAAAGCAAATTTTATAGGTGATAGCTTCCATATGGGCATGTTTGCTAGTTAATAAAAACGACAAGATTTACGGTGCAAAATGTAAGTACAATTAATTGATTGTGATATATATATATATATATATATATATATATATATATATATATATATTGTGGCAAACACGATTTAAAATATAAATTTTAATACTATTCAATATAATTGATCAAAGTTAAGCTAATTTGACTTATAATTTTTTAATAATTATTTTTTTTTACGAATGGAGGGATCTACTCGGATTATATATATTTGTTTTGATATTTCTATACACACAATTTTATTTATGTATTTAGACATATCATATATCTAGGTATATATGTATCTAGAAAAATAAAAACAACCTATATAATTTAGAGGCAATAATGATTTCAAGACCGTCTGCTGTTTTGTACCCCGTTTGCACGGCCACCACATTGCCCCCACCTCTCTCATTTCCTTTACTAGCCGCATGTGGTCCTACTAGTCTAGCACCGTTTGTCTTTCCCACCGCAACAACACTCTATCATCCCTCTGGCACCTATCGTCGTTGTTGTCTTCCCCAACTTTGATAATCACGTGTCAGTGTCTTCCCTACTCTCTTCTTCTCCAACTCCGATGGGCTTAGAAGAAAAGAGGTTCGAGGGGAGGCAGACATATCAGCTGGTGGGGTATGGTGGAAGGGCGCTTTAGGGTCTTGACAATGGTGAAGGCGGTTAGGCCACGCTGAGGCGGGGAACCATGGCCACGGCGAGGCGGGAGTCATAATGCGAAGGGGAAAAGAAGACCACCATGGATGTGCTAAAATTTTACAAGAAATGAGAAATGGAAGAAACCATTGGTACGAAGAAGACGACCGTACATTAGTAGTAACCTAATTTAGAATACAATACTAGCAACTAATCAATCCCCGTGTATTAGCACTCAAAATACAATGAAAAGCAACTGATCAACCCACCTTGAAGTTTTTTCCTTCCTCTCACCGGTCACCCGAAGCCCCCGAGCAGTACGGCGGACTCCAGCTGGACTTGAAAACCACGTTGGATAGCCTCCGAAACCGCGGGCTTGACTTGACTTGCCGTTTGCTTTAACGCTGTTTGGTGAAGCCGCAACGCGCAATCCTCTCTCTCCCTCCCACATCTCACCGTACCCCAACCCCAAACCCTAGGCACGCAGCGCCGCCGCCGCCTGAGCACCGCCACCCGCAGCAAGATGAGGCCGCGCGGCAGGGGCGACGACGTCGAAGACGACGATGACGAGGACGAGTACGAGGACATCACGCCGCCTCGAAGAACGCCAGAGCCCGAGGCCGACCCCGCCCCTGCCCCTGATCCCTCGCCCTCGCCCTCGCCCGCCCCCGCCCCCGCCCCCGCCCCGCCGCAGCCCGCGCGTGCCCCGCTCAGCAGCCTCGTCGTCAGGCCGCCGCCGCCGCAGGAGAACGGCGGGGGATCCTCCCCGCACTCACCCTCCGCCCGCTCGCCCTCTCCCAGCGCCGGCAGACACCGAGGCCGCGGGGCCTCGTCACCCCGGCGACGGCGGGACTTCTCTCCGCCGCCTCCCCGCGGTTGGGAGAGGCGCCGGTCGCCTCCGCCGCAGCCGCCGGAGAGGCGGCGTCCTGGGAGCCCGCCGCCCCAGCGCCGACGCTTCACTCCACCGCCACGGTTCCAGCCACCGCGGCATCCGCGCTTCCACGATGAGCAGCAAGGTTTGTTGGAAACCCTCCAATCTTTCTATTTTCTTGTATAATGTCTCTTTATAAATTATGGGAAGTTCGAACTCATTTAGTCGATCTGTACTTTTCCTTTTGTACTATATTGCTGGATTCGCACACCAGTAGTTACTTTACTATATTTTTATTTGATTCTAGGCATTCTGTGCGATGCTGATGATTTCTTACCTCAAGGATATACATCTTCTTTTTTTTCCTGTTTTTGAAGGTTGGATCTTCTTTATTACAACTAAATGTACGGTTGTGTTCCTTGTCGTGATATTGATTGGAAATTGTGTGATTAGACATACGGGCATAGTTGTGTGACATTATGTGTGGAGGAAGTGTTACTTGTTTTGGGCTATGCAACACACATATTTAAATTGCTATCTACTTATTCCATGTCTGTTTCAATAGCAGGACCTTTTTATTCTGTTAGGGCTTATGTATTACGTTCAGATTTCATCAAGTGAAAGTTGTGCAATAGTGTTATAGAGGGTTAAAGTTATGTAGTTGCTCACATATATGTTTTTGTCCAGAGATGGTTTTGGTTCCAGTACTTCAACTGTCATTTTGATTGCAAAGTTTACAAACAACAGTTGCTGTTACTTGTTCTTGCTGTTACATATTGGAAATCTAATGACAAGTGTTTGTCTGTCGGAATGTATTAATATTGTATGGGTCTATGGGATGAATATAAATACTTTTGTGTGCATTAGTAGCTGAAGTTTGAAGGAGCAAAAGAGAACAGATATGACATAGTTTCACTGAGCAATTTTTATATGTTTGAGGTTGTTATTGCAAGCGGTTCTGTTGCTTCTAATAATGGGTTGAAGCAGCTAGCAAATGCTACCTGAGTAATTTTTTATATTGGTCTAAAACTCAGAACGATATTTGTGATTCATGTTGCTTGCTAGATTTAATATGAAGTTACCAACTTACCATGACTCTTATATGTGTTTTCCCCTTTCTGGATTATGCATGCTTCATTTGCAAGAAGCTGTAGAAGACATGTATCATGTTCATGTAGCTAGCTTCATATTTCATATTAATGATATGAAGCTTTTCAACAAGCTTTGCATGATATGTTGTTAATTGTTATCCTTGTATTATGCATGATTCCTCATATTTGGGTGCTAATGTGTTATGCAATTTGCATCACTCAAGCAGTGAACCCATGAGTGATTGTTTTACCTGCTTCTCTCTTCTGTTTGATTTTATTTTATTGTAAATGTAGAACTGTGTTTTTTTTGAACTGTTCACTTAACAGACTGCTCATTATCTTTGAAGTATGTACACAAGATCTAGCATTTGAGGAACTGTGTTTGAGTACAGTTAAGACCTTTTTAATTTTATAGTATACTAGTATTGTGTTATCATCATGATAATTTCATGGATAGTTTATAACTACATTACATATTATATTACTAGTTCAGTTCATCCTTAACTTTTCAGCTTCCTTCATTAACCAAATATAAGATGCCTTGTGGTACCATGATTTCATCATGTTACACATTCTCTTGAGTTCTAGCAGTATCCTGCCAGCTATATAACTGCGAAATGGTTTATTTCATATAAACTAATATATTATTGTAAAAGAACCATAATTCTAGGAAAAAGTTTCACACAGCGTGAATGTCTGAAACCACATGATATGCTTGAAAAATTGTAAATATCTTCTAATACTTTGCTGGCTTGGATGTCCAGTGTAATGGCCAAGCACTGCAAGCTCCAGTAAAATATCAAATGAAGTATGGAGTTTGCTGTTCTACTGGAACACTTTCCAACTTGAGTTGCTTGGATGCCATTCCTTTTCAAGATGGACATTATTGTTGATACTTTGGTATTATGCTACCTGATGATTTGATTAAATTTGCCAGCATAGTGATGTGGAAGTATTCTGCCTTGCTGACAGAAATTTTGTGAGAAGGCAGACAGATTTGCATGTGCAGTATGTTGTGCTCTGAAAAGGTTTGAAGTTTTGAGAATTGAGATAACATGGAATGAAGGAATGAGATGGACAGTATTAACACAACTTGGTCGTGTTAGTGTTTAGGCAATGCCTATAGCAACATAGTGAGTGGAATTAGCTTTGAACATGGATACGTAGAAACTTGAGGAGAACATCATCAGTTGGTCCTTACTGTCATCAATATTTCAGCTGTTGAGTTTTGGAGATCAGGGCAGAATTCAAGTAGCCGTGGTTCAAGTGCTTATCTAAACTAAAATCGTGAGTTTGATGACGTTACTATGGAACTTGGATAATAGGCATTTATAATATGAATTCGAAAATGACCAACCCACCCTTTTGAGTTTTTTTGGTAATTTGTGTTTTCTGCACAATGAGCCAATTCATCAGGTATATTTTAGACATAGGATTATGCCATTTTGTTTGCCAGTCTTTTGAACAGCTTGTTAGAGGCTTCAGAGGCTGTGACAATGATGTTGGGAGAAGAAAGTAACTGGCTGCTCTAGAGACTTGTTTGCAAGTGAATTGCTGGGCACGTTTACATCTTCATGATTTGAAGCCTCAAGGGATGTTCATATAGCATCGATAGCGGAGCTGTTTCCTGTGCAGTTTGGGACATTCCAACAACTACTTGGTATGCTTGTAAGCTGAAGTTGCTTTTACGGTTGAGAAACAGAACCAAGGTGATTGGTGGAACACCACTTTGTAGCATTCACAGTGACATAGCATGCCTTGCCTGGTGCTTGAGCTTCCTGTTCAAGTTGGAATTCTTCAAGTAGGTCCCAGTGGGGATTAGATTCGTGATACTTGATGCTTGCTTAATCTTGTGCAATCATGTGGAGGGAGAAGTATTTGGTCATTGTTGCGAACTGCTTGATTCTAATATTTGAGATGCCATCAAGAAACTGTTGCAGTGGTCTATATGTCACATAGTTATTGACCTGTCAAATATTTGTTTGAGTTAACTTGCAAATGGAATTACGGGATCCTATATTGGCTAAAGGAACTAAGATTTCTTAGCAACATCAACTCCATTCTTTGGACATGTAGCTACTAACTACATTGTGAACCACCAGAAGGCTGCTAGTTTCATTCAGTTGAGCTGCAGTGGCAATGGTACTAAGATTTCTTAGCAACATCAACTCCACTCTTTGGACATGTAGCTACTAACTACATTGTGAACCACCAGAAGGCTGCTAGTTTCATTCAGTTGAGCTGCAGTGGCAATGGTATTTCCTTCTCAGAAATGTGGGCCTTTGCAATTATAACTTCGTTCAGCATATGAAGAGTAGCTCTTTTCAAAGTAGTTCTCATGAAGTCGTTGCCTGTTTCAGTTCCATGTGACTGGTGTAAGCATTTCTTGCTGACCATTTGTTGGCTTTATATTTTAGTGCTTATTTGGATTTTTTTATATATTTGCTTTTCAGGATATGGAATGCATGCAGGCCCTTCGCCACCACGCCCACGCAGAGCAGAAGCCAGCAAATTTGATGATGATGTTGGTCCACGTTACACCCATGGATATCATGGTGGTGGTAGAGGAGGTGCAAGGTTCCGAGAGGGTTCTCCGCCATATGGAAGAGGAGGCAGATCATATGGGAGAGGCTATGGTGCTCCACATGGAAAGGATTTCATTAATATTGATGGACAATATGTTCACCGAAATGACCCAAATCTGTCGCCAAGAGAAGGTGATTGGATATGCCAGAACCCTAAGTAAGTTGCTTTTTAGCCTTTCAAGTATGCTTTATTAGTCACTTACAAATCTTGGTTTTCTGATTTTCTTCTTGCATTCTGTGTCAGCTGTGGAAATCTCAATTTTGCTCGGCGCACTCACTGTAACAACTGCAACAAGTTCCGCTATTCATCACATGAAGCATATGAGCCTAGGCGCAGCCCCCCCTTCAGGGGTTACCCCAGCTCTCCACGAGGGCCTCCAAGGATTGGTCCACCTGGTGATCGTGCCCCTGCAAGAGAGATGACCAGGTACAGATCACCACCTCATGGTTGGGGAGCAAGTGATCCTAGGGCATATGCAGCTCGATCCCCTCCAGAACGTGCAGGACGGTTTACAGATCCATCACCTAAGGAAAGAATGGGCTTCCGTGGTGAGCGCGACCCAAGGGACCGTGTGAAATTTGAGTGGTCTGCCACTGATGACTACATTCAGAGGGAGCGCCCACATGATGGTTATCTTGACAGGAGTCAGCGTCACTCAGGATCTCCTCGTGGTAACTGGGGAAATGATCTGCGTGATAGAAGCCGCTCTCCTCCAAGGAACAGGCCTATGAAGAATTCCTTCACCGGCAGAGGTCGGCCTGATGACTATGCTGCTGATCGATATGCCAGCCGTGGGCGTGGGCATGTTTACAGACCAGGCAGTGGCCCATACCCTGGTGAGGGTCGAGGTGGCCGACGTGCTGCACCACGTGCTAGGCACGAAGATGGCTATTAGATCATCTTGATGAAGCTGGTGAGTGACGTCATTTTGTCTTAGTTGGCCAGGAAAGGAAAACCCTAGTCAAGCTGGAGTTGAGAATATCTGCAGCTTGTAATTTTTAAAGATCGTGCACTGTGTCCCTAAACCATGGTAACTGTGTTCCTCCATGTTGTGAAGTTATGACTAGCTTGTGTCATCCTCAGGACCGGATCTTGTTAAGGGACGTACACCCAAAAATTTCTGCAAAATGTTACAAATTAGTAATAATTTCTGCAAAAAGTTAGAATGTCATCAAATAGCCAAATATTTTGATGCTAGAGTTTTGAGAACTCAATTTCTTTTTTAAAAAAGTTTGACAACTCGTTCACGTCAGACATGAAAGAGAAGGTGCAATTACTTTTTTTTTACGCCTCTGGGGTACGTACAAATGTAGTATCTGAATATGTGCGTAAACCGTATGCACGTATCAAGACCCACCGTATGCATATATCACGACCTATAACTTCATGTAGCTTGAAGATCACGTCACTGTTGAGATCAACATAGTCATACATGCCTCCGTAGCCGAGGGTCATATGGGCTTTCGTAGATGACGGACACGTCGTTCTGAGAGAGAGAGAGAGAGAGATGGCGGCATCTGCGAACGAAAGAGAGGAACACAAGGAGGGAGATGAGACTGAGGTGGGGAGAGGATGGTTGGACTTGAGATTGCAAGTAATTTTGTACGTACGTGCGACGTGCGACAAATACATATTTATGGTTTGTTTCGATATTCAAATTTGGTAAAGTTTGTTAAAAAGAAATCCAAAGTTTGAGGAGAAACTTCATGGGCATGTGTTATTTGAATACTTCATTTAATTTGTTTTAAACTTTTTAGGATATATATATTAAATAATTGAACACCTACTCCCTCTGTCTCTAAATGTTTATCGCCATAATTTGCGTGTCTCTAAATCTTTGACACAAAACTTTGGCCCTCCGTCTCTAACCGGTGCTGCCTGCTACCTTGGAGCAGGAGAGGAGCCAAAGATTTGTGTCATCCCGCCTCAACGACGCTTCTTTTGGTACGCAAAATAAATGTTGTATTTGAGTCTCTTGTTGGAGGGGGTTTTTAATGAGCAAAACACGCTTATCTATTTTGCGTTTGCGTTCTGGAGTCCGTCTAAGGCCTTGTTTAGTTCCGAAAACTAAAAAGTTTTCGGAACTGTAGCACTTTCGTTTTTATTTAACAAACATTATCCAATTATAGAGTAACTATGTTTAAAATATTCATCTCGTGATTTATTGTTAAACTGTGTAATTAATTTTTATTTTCATCTATATTTAATACTTCATGTATGTGGTGTAAAATTCAATGTGACAGAAATCAACTGGCTACCTCGACATCTGGATCTGGTTGGACACGTGGGCCGCTTGGCCCACATTCATCTTTCCCACCACCAGCAATAGTAGCAAATGTATCGCTTTCGTTTCGTCTGGGACAGGAAGCCAGGACCGTCGGTAGCTTGTGGGCACTGCCGTGTTGCGGAGCGAATGTTTTTTCTTTTTATAGACAAAAAATTGCGGAGCGATTGAATCATAGTCGTCACTCGTCAGACGCAACGAACGGCGGGAGCAGACGGGCACGAAACGAAAACCCCGCGTGCGCGCGGATCCTGACGCGCGAGACCAGGAGCAGGAGCGCAAGGGCCCCCGGCAAGGTAACTGCCACAGTCACCACGACCACACAGCCACACAGCCTGACAGACACCCCGCGATCGGCGTGCCACACATGTAAAAAGCCACTCCAGAAGTGTCCAAAGCGCAGTGCGGAGGCGCACTGGCACTGCGCCGCAGCTGACGCCGACCCGGCACGCCGCCTCTTTCCGTGTAGGCTGCCCGGCCGCCGCCGCCACCACCACCATGCACCCGGCGAGCTCGAAACCGATGGAAGTCGCGGCCGTGGCGTGCCGCGCCGGGCTGCTCGCGCGGGCCCGTCCAGGCAGCAGGCCGCGCACGCGGCGGTTTGCCGTCGGTCCCGCCCCGTCGGCGGCTCGAAGAAGGCTGCTCGTCGCGTCGCTCGGGGTCGGGGAGCCACTCCCGGCGCAATCCCTACTATGCGAAGAGGCCGTGGCGCTGGAGGTTGGGGTCGGGGAGCCACTCCCGGCGCGATCCCTGGGCGAGGACGCCGTGGCGCTGGAGGTAATCCGATGTCGTCTTGCCGTAGGTCGTTGCCTCGTTGGCTTGTTACCTTACCACAAGCTTCGATCGCGAATTCGCGATCAGACATTCGCACAGCTATATGAAGTCCATTGATTTTGGTGCAGGTGGGTGAGGATGATGATCTGGACTCCCTTGTTTCTGCCGAGAATCTCTTGCCTCCCGCTGCTGCTGCTGACGGTATGAGCTCTACTCCCAGTCGTCGTGAGATTAGGCGTTTAGGAACAAGAGATTCATGTCAGTGGTGTGGACGTGTGGTTTATACGGAGTTACGGACGACAAAAACGCTAAACTAATGTTGGCACGTCTCGTGAATCTGACCGTGCCAGTTCCTGAGGATAGGACAGTGCGTGTCAAGTTCGTGCTGAGGAAGCAGTGCGCCTTTGGCCAGCAGTTCCTCGTCGTCGGTGACGACGCGGCGCTCGGACTTTGGGATCCGGCTAAGGCGATCGCCTTGAATTGGTCAGAAGGCCACGTCTGGACGGCGACGACGGTGAGCTCTTCGGTCATCTGTGTGAGTGCGTTCCGTCAGCGACCCTGGCCATGTGAGTCTGATTCGATCGTTTATGTTTGATCAGGATTTGCCGGCGAACAGGTCGATCGAGTTCAAGTTCCTGCTGCGAGATGCCTCGGGGCATGTCCGTTGGCAGCATGGCACTAACAGAACTCTGCAAATTACTGAAACCCCAAACACCATGGTTGTCCACGAAGACTGGGATCACGGCAACAAACAGAAAGTATCAGAGGAGGAAGAGCTCTCCATCGGGGCAGAAGATGTGGTATTTTCAGAGGATCTTGAAGGAACAAATGGCGCAATGCCGGTAGATAACAATCCCCAAAAGCATGAGAATCTGGAGACCGACAGGTCGGCTGTGGTGGTTGCAGATGCTCCTCTGCAGTGGGAAATGGTAGCAGCAAATGGAACGGACCAACCACAGGTAACCACAACCACGGCATCACATCTTGTTTCTTATAGAAGCATATACCTGACAACTCTTCTCTTTACTGAATCAGCTGATGCTGGACAAACACCAGACGATTCTTGAAGAGGTCCCCGGAGAACAAAACGGCCCACCTTCTGCCGGTGATTATGCTGGCAATGGCGACGACGACGACGACGACACTACCTTGTATCAGGGAGGTGACCTGCTGCAGAACAGGCCGACAAGTATATTTGAGAACGACTTGGCCTGGGCCGGGAAAGCCATGCAGCAGCTGCTTCGGATCCTCGGTTTCCAGATCGGCACAACAAGAACATGATATTCAGCTTCAGCTACCGTCGTGTATATGTTGCAAACCTGCTGTTTTGAAGGATCACCTATGCCTTCAACTCACTTTTCAACGCTGAAAGAAGCCTCAGAGCTGAGGATTGTAACTGAAACTCCAGTGACAGCAGCAAACATCAGCCGTCTTCCCCTGCACTGTGTTGCATATAGCAATTACTAGGAGATAAGTAACTAGTACTGCAAGTATGTTCAGTTTAGAAATAGTGACTAATAACGTGAGAATCATCGACTTCTTATCTGCTTCTTGTGAAGGCAGACTCCATCTGTACAATATGGCAAATCTCAGTGCCATGTGAAATCAAATCTGTGGAGGTAACTCTAAAAGAGGAATAGATGTGAGTGTATAACTCAAGAAATCTGAGCACTTAAATGTATTCATGGTTGAAATAAGTCTGTAAAGGATTTAGTGCCGTTTATAATAGACATGTAAACATGACAACTGGTACAAGCATTCCATTTTTAACGATCCATATCTGTTAATGAGTCACCACACCCTTAAGAACAACTTAGAATGTTAGATCCACATCTACTCTCCTACTTCTTTACAGCCAACTATGCACTATCCTAAACAAGACAGAACATCTATACTTGTATGGGAACAAGTTGTACATGGGAAGATTCTTTGATGAAGATGGTCAAAAGAATCCATAAAGCACCATCTCTGCTCTCTATGTTACCACCTTCAAAACCAGGCTTTCCAGAACAAGACATGTGCTTACAGTTTGACACACATCATGTGCTCGAGGTGAGATGCCAACCATACTCACAGAAAGGGTGATGCACTTCTGCTAAATCAATGACGACTTCTGTAACGGTGATGAGCTGTTGCCCTCACATTACATCCTTCTTGAATGTTAAGTTCATTTGATTGTGGAGCTCAGAGCGTGGAAGGAAATCAGCCATTGCATCTGAAAGAAACAGGACAAAAGGAAACCACGACAAACATTTAATATTCCACCCAAAATGTCCAAAGATGACGATTTTCTAGGAAGGATACAATTCAGGCTATTCTGTACTCTACAGAAGTTACAAAATAAACCAAAGAGCGAAAACATCCTAAAAGCAAAAAAGTGGGAACAGTCAAATTATTACCTTACAGGTCTCAGATACTTCTTAATTTGTGGGTCAGTGGTTGATTTTAAGGTCTTCAGTGCCTCTTCTGCAGCCTGAAACCAAAAGAGGGGGCACACGAATAACTTAGTACAAAAGTAAAATATAGTACTTGATACACGTCAGCCTTCCGCAACAATTGCTTGCAAAAGTGACACATCACCATGTAATTATGCTAACAATTATTTGTGTATTTGAGGGCAATTACATTTGTCACGATCCTAGCTACATAGTAAATTAATGAATACTATATTTTTCAGAGGAAAGAAACACATATAGCATGCATCATCATTTGAAGGCAGGTGTCCCATAAGACTACATTCCACTATGGGCCAACTGGTAACTGGCATGGCATAAACCCCAAACAAACTGCTCAAATGAGGTTTCTCATTTTGATTAAATTTTCAGTTGAAACAATTACTGTTTAAACCATGCTGCAGTAATTTGTTTCCAAACATACAAGCGCAGATGGAAGTAATCTTTCCATTGCTGCTCTGCAGGTATAGTCAGTTTTCTTTAATGCATAATTTGTTCCCATTTTCCACATCTGAAGTTTTTGGTTTGGGCACCCAAGAAATGACCTAGTCCAGAGAAATTTTCAAGGCTAATTGTTTTCACATGTAAAGAGACAACCAACTCCAAATAGAAACATGAAAGTAAGTTGAGAACTTGTCATGACTCTATCAAATTTGAGATCTCGAGTCCTATAAAACTGTACCATGCTTAGTTTTTACCAGAACAAAATACCACAATCTTCTTTTGAATAATGAATGTAGCATGCTAGACAGTCCACTCAATTGATTTTTGCTTTTGCAGTTAGTAATGATTTGGGTAATCAATTACCTGCACAAGTGCATGTAGAATATGGAAACAATTTGAAATTCATTACTACTTAGGTGAAAATGAATTTCAATTCTAAAAAAAGGTACACAATATGTTCACAATTCTAACTTTGTTTCCCCATTTTGATAACGGTTTACATAGATGCAAAAAAACAATTTAATGTGGCAATGAATGCAGATATACAAGAATTTTAAAAGGGAAGCACTAGAAAACACAGTACCAGAAGCTTCGCAGCTTCTCTGTCCGAACCAACGCCCCTCCCGAGAATCAATCCTGCTAGTTCAACCTTCAAAAAAAGAATATATCGGCTGATTAACAAACCAGCAAAAGGAAACCAGCAAAAGGTGCTGGGGCCAAGCTATCCAACTCAGATCAGTTTCTTAAAAAAACGCCGGCAAGTTAAATTTGTATGCAAATATTAAATTCTGAACAGCCGTCAACAGTCAAGAAAACAGGTGGTAGCCAGCCAGTTCCCAATAATGGTCACATTGAAGTCACAAAAAAAAAAATAATGGTCACATTGTTTCATTTTGTGAAGAAAAACAAAACAACTGTTTTTCAGTAAAACCTGGTTGCTCTTATATTTGTTCCTACACTTATAACCAGTACAGACAAAACCCGGTAACAGTCACATGTGCGACTCAAATCTGTGTTTTCAAAGTTTAGAACTACAACACCTTGACGCATTACAATATAAGGTGTCCACAAGGCCAGCGTGAACAGTAACTGACCTGGAAATGATATTCTTCATTTCTGGCTGGGCTAGAATTCTGGACTTGATCTCGAAATACTACATGTTGGTCCTCCAAGCACTACAATTTTAGATGCAAGTTAGCATTTAAAGAAGGAAACAAAATTTGAAAAAAAAAAGGTACAGCGCATCAAAATAGCATATGGACAAAAATAATGGCATGTGCAACAAAGTGTCTTACATGTTCTCTAATAAGACTCATAATAGACGACAACTTATCCATACTATTTGAATCATCCAGTTTCAATGTACTTCCAGAAGGTTCTCGCATAGAGATATCATTGTCTGAACAAGGAGCGTCCTCCAGAAAGCCATTACCACTCCCAGGGGGCTTCCTTGACTCTTTCTTAGGAACTCCGGCAACTAGAGAAACAGATGACAAATAACTGCCTGCAATTCAATCCATTAAATTATTAGTGCACATAAAACTAGCCTCCTTCTCAAACAAGAAAAATTTGGAAAGGAGTTCACAAAGGTAAGTATGCTTATTATTATTTACAAATTTGTACACAGATAGTAAGGCAAAGCTGAAAACTCCCAAACATGCCCAGTAAAGAATGATCGATTGTTCTTTCGATGTAAAAGACTTATCCTCTGTTTCTAAGAAACCAGTGTTTTCCTAAACGGTAAATGGTGAGAGCCGTCACCTACTGTTTAGCCATTATTCAGGCTAAACGATCAATTAACAGGCAAAACGGCTGTTTAAACAGGATAACGGTCAATTAAACAGAAACGGTAGACAGCCGTATAGCATTTAAACAGGTTTAAACAGGCTAAACAACCGTTTCGGCACAGTGAATAAAACCTACCCACAAGTTACTTTACTTTTCAAATAAAATTTCTTAAGAGGATATTGAATGAAGTGATGTACAGCTGTTTCCCAATTCCTAGGAGTAACATCTATTACCAGAACTTCTACCGGAGTGGGATTGAGAAGTATGCAAATTAGTGAATGAGTTATTTCAAATATACTGTGTTATTAAGCACTCCCGGTCAGCTGCTATTCTTATTGATGCTAACTGCCACCAGAAATTTCACATTGCAATGGGGACCCCGTTGTAATATTTAGTTTGCATTTCCGTGGACAAGGTGATCTGTATGCCCATTAATCAGACATGATATAACCAGCTTATGTTATGTGCCTACAGCTAGTTTGACAGACAGTACCAGTTGACAACCCAACAGATAAGCCAAGATGAAAACTGATCCATCACATGAAAAATAATAGGCTGCCAAAAAAAAATGATAGTAAAGCAACAGATCACCTTCAGATAGTTTACCGACACTTAAAAGGACGTTTTCTATAAAAATACATTAAAGCATTTTAGAGCTTCCAGGATGCTCAGTTGCTCAGGTGTATCCATTATTCTATTACAAGTAACTTTTTAAGTGAATAGCAAAGCCTGGTGTAGACAAGATGTAGAGGATATATACTCACTCTCCAAATTTTGGAGAGCTTTTTCAGCAGCTTGAACTTGAGCTTCATCTCTTGTTTTGCCGATTCCTATTCCAATTTTTTCATTACTAAACAGAACCTGGAACACAAAATAGATAAGGTGAATATGAAATGATTAAGCAAAAAATTGGTACTAACACTATATAAATCTAAAGAGTAAAATGCACCTGGAGACCTTAAACTTTTCCGGGATTCTCACCTAGGCCCATAAGCTCTCAAAATGAGGATTTAGGTCGTTAAACCTTTTAGCGGTTCACTCCAAGCGAAAACCAGGTCCATATCGAGCACACTCAAAAAGTTGAAGGACCTATAATCCTCTCTTTGAGAGCTTATGTACCTAGGTGCAAATCCGGGCAAAGTCAAGTACCTTGAGTGCATTTTACTCACCTAAAAATGCATAACTAAGCTACCACATAAAATTAACCTATAGCAGCTTTCAAACCTTGTCACATCTAGAGCAGCTGTAGACACTGAGGCTACATGCTTTTTGTCAAGTGTGAAATATTTTATCAATCACCACAAAACAAAACTTCTAGAATGGAGATGTTGTTGATGTGCACTCAGGCGATATGGTAATATAGCTCTTTCAATTCAAAATGGATACAATTGTTGGCAAGAGAATATATATTATAAATACTAGTCACAAATTCAAAATACTAACCTCTACAGAAAATAGCATACTTTTGCCATTGCTTACAGTAGATCTGAATTCCACCTGTACGAAAAAGAGTTTGGGATTACTTCAAGGTCAAATAGGAAACAAATATAAGCTAAAACAATAAGATGCCAGAATACCTTGGAGTCACATAGCTGCCCGATTTCTTGTAACACTGTGACATATACCGAGGGGGTTATTGCTAGCGATCCCCCATTTGGCTGGATAGTCCTAACTCCTCCAGTACCTCGGATAGGCATTCCCTCGTCATCTAGACCAAAGATTCCAGTTAGTACTTAAACCACCAAGTGTTGATTCTTATACAGCATATGCAAGGTTGTCAGGAATAAGAATCTTAGACAGGAATCAGGATGGCATGATTAAGATCATATAACTGACCTCAAATGAGAAAGGCCATATGGTCCACCAAGTCAGGACTGGAGAATATGGTATCTCGTAATTACATATCTATCCTAATACTAAAGAGCAAAAGGTTTCTTCATCATTCATCGCTCACTACTGTCTGATGGGGATCAGATCGACTAAATCTCTTCCGTGCATGTACAGGCTAGACCGCTAGAGTAGTGTGTCAAAGCACGGTACAGGGTCCAATTGTGAAACGAATTGGAACACAAAATGTTTCCATGGTCGGCTACTCTCTCCCATACCCATACGAGTTAAGTGTTTGGGCATGATGCAAAGTCGAATTGGAGCTTGGAACACATGACACGACATTGACAAATCTCTAAACATCTCGTACTCATACGAGTTAGATCAACATGGGTCCAGGCATAGTACAGAGTTTGATTCCCAGACAAATTGAAACGCATGACATCATATAGCTAAATAAATCTCCGAGCCGCAAGTCATCTAGGTAACCACACAACAAGCTGAACATCCCGTTGCAAAGTATGGGTATGTTTGCTAGGTCCAGACAACCTTGGATAAAAGTCTTAGTACCGATTTAAAAAATGAAAAGAAATCATGTGATCATGGGGGTAAATGAAAGAGCAGCACAATTTCTTCATATGCTCAAAGCATGGCCAAGTGACAAAAGAGAACAGACCATTAATAATATTAAGTAAATACAAACCAAGTGCAATGTTCTATCAAGCATCAGACAAGAAATTTCCTCTCATGCCAAATGTCTCAAAATAAAGTTCACCATGAATAACACAGTAACAATTCTTTGATAAATGAAAATGGCAGGAAAAAGGCCAGAAGCAAGCAAACACAAGAATCCAATCAATGGAATTTTTTGAGATAATAGACAAATAAATATATCTGGAGATGCCTAGTATACTCTAACATAAAAGGTAACAGGAATTGCCAGAAAGAGAAACCAAAAGATAGCTAAGCGAATTTAAGAAATTGAAAGGTACCTGGTGAACGGGTTGAGAATGACATTTGCTGTCCCTCCCTTTGCTCCCACCGATATGACTGATAAGGAAAATAATTGAACACTCATCCTCTTGAAGTTTATTTTGAACGTTAAGAGGTTAATAACAACCATTAGTCAAATCAACGGACTAGAGTGCTTGGGGCTCTAAACTTTGTAGAGGTGCAGATCCATTCTCAAGAAGAGCGAGGTAGTAAATAATAAAAAGGCATATATAGTTATAAATGGCTAAAAGCAGACTGCATGAACGATATGTTGCCATTTAAACAGTGCTTGCTAACATATTTCAAAGGAAATAGGGCATTATTAGTCTGCATCCTCTAGTTAGATCCAAGTAACACGAAGATATAAAAATTCACCTGCCCGTTTAATCTCTTCTCTACTTCATTTCCCCTCATGCCCTCAGGTATAGGAGCCTGATCTTTGTTGCCTGGTACAAAATTGGTATCCTGTAGAGAAATTGGAAGGTAGCATAAAGTTTCAGAAAAAATTAACTGGAGGGAGAACATATCCAGAATATTAATACCTCGCAGACTAAATAGTCACCAACATCTGGAGCATATGGAAGATCCAGTAACCCATTTTCATAGTATAATTCAAACACTTTCCTCAGTAGATTCTCATCAAACTCTCTGCACGAAAAAGAAAAACAGGCCCAGTATTGAAGAAGTAGGAAATATATAATTAAAATACGCCAAAGGGTGCCTAGCCCAGTGGTTAGGCACGTTCCGGCGGCACCCCAGGTCCCAGGTTCGAACCCCCGGTGGGGCGGATTTTGGGAAACTTGGGTAAAAAAATCCCCTCGTTGGCCCCATGTCCAAAGCACTGGTAATGAGATCGGCCCAGGTCAGCCTGAGGACCGTGTGTGGCCCAGGCAGGTAATCTCACAGGTAACGTCTCCCAATGTATGGGCGGGGCCAGGGTTCGGGGGTTTTCTGGGCCTGTGTGAGAAGGTCCTTCTTAGTTCAAAGCCCGGGGGGCGGCTTGCCCCACGCAGGTCCAGTTTTTTTATATAATTAAAATACAGAAATTTCATAACGCACATTTACCAACCTGAAAAACCCACCACGAACATTGCAAGCAACATTCCTTGCAACACATAGAACTGGAACAGCATTGGCCATCTAAAATTTATAGAAAGCACACATATCATTCCATAATGGGTATATGTTCAACACAAAATACAGAGAGTAATAAAATAATAAGTACCTCTGCTTGTGGAGCATAGTATGGAGTATATGCAGGGACAACATGAACTCGATGTTGATCTTTATCATCCCAAACATTAAGTCGGTCATCAATTACCATGGCCATCTTTGGATGGCATCCTCTGTCTCGGAAAACATTCTGCAGGGACTTTCTGGAACCTGCCATGCAATAAAGAGAAAAGATGCAACAGATCAAACCAGAGTGATAGGAAGGTTCCAAATGCACTGTTCCATCCAACTACATTGTAGTCGCTATTTCATTTACTCCTATATATTACTACATATTATATTCCAATAAAAGCAGGGCATCGTAATATTAGGAAATAAAAGCAAAAAAAAAGAACATTTGGAATATAAAGTTTATGGCAAAAAGGTGTTGCTAGTGAGTTTGTCAGGATAAATGAAACAAAACAGATACAGGGAATCATTGCACAATAGTTGAAACAAGTTCACTTGCCTGACTTTACACAATTTACACGTTCTGAGAGCTGTTGTGGACTTATTAAGTTGCCTTCTGGATCAAGAAGTCTCCACATTTCAAGAGCATAATCTCTCTCAGCCATTGTACATACATAAACCTCAAATCTTTTTCGTCCTTTTGCAGTTAGGTAACTCCTCAATTCTTCCCAAGCGGGCCTGAGCTTTACGAAAACACTGGTATCACGATTCTGAAAAGAATATATCATGTAAATGGGTAAGATGATACTAAGCATGAAAAAGGTAGAGAAATCACGGAACAGTAAGTTGAATGAAAGAATAATGATCCCTAGATATCCAAAATTCTGTCAACTTCCAAATATAAAAGAATTTATGCTGAGTGAGTCAGTCCAATATTTTGTACTAAATCTCGAAAAGCTTAGTAGGGTCAATAAATCATGTCTCCAAAGTAGACAAGACTCAAAAGCCAACAACGATATCATGGAATGCATTCTATTATTAATTTTGAAACATACCTCTGGATTGATGCGAGTCAAAATTGCATTCCTGTCAGGCAGTCTGATAACTGGACGAAGAACACGCTCCTGACCACCAGACATAGGTTGAACCTCCTCTTTCTGGGTTCCAACTATTTTCCCATTGTCCGTAACTGTATCGGTGTCAATGAATTCTTTGAGAAGCTCTTTGTCCTCAATATACCGTTTGATTTCTGCAGACATCCCTGTTATTCTGATAGGATCATCTTCGACATCCATTCTGCGGGAAAGCATCTCAATCCGATCCTCGAAGGACTTCATTGTGTTAGCAACGATAAGGGTCTCATCAAGATCAAACACAATGGCAAGACAACGCAAGTTGAGCATGCCAACGGACGCTGCATAGAGCCCAGAGCGTGCTGAGCAGCACCAAAAGCATGGCATCTTCCCTGATTTGGTCGGCATTGCCACCAGGTGCAGCTCCTCATCCCCAACTACTACCACAGCACTCTACACAGACAAATGAGAGAACATGTTATACAAATCTTAATGTTCTGTGTAAAGTTCTATCAAGAGAAACAGTCCCTGAATCTAACTACATGGAACTTACAACCCATGAAAGACCCAAAATGAAATGTGCAGAATGCTTCAGTATATGAAACTTGTTTCACGAAGTACAAGTATCACCTCAGTAAGTCACGTTTTCCGCTTCAATTTCAAACGAATATGGCAATGATATACTCACATCAAGCCAAAACACCTATGATAGACCCAGAATCAAATGTGCGAAATGCTTCAACCATACTTGTTAAACGAATTGCAAATACAGTGAATAGAAATTCCTAAGAGGTCACGCTCACATTAAAATATGTATACTCCTTCAATTTCAAATGAGCATAGAAAGGAAACTACAGTCGCATGAAGACAAAACCACATATTCGCGGTTGTTCAAAAAAAAAATTTGGGGACAAACCTTGAACTCATTGAAACAAGTGAGATACAAGCGCTGGAGGCTCGGGTTGGGAGGCGTCAGCTTGGTGTGCAGCTTGCATCGCACGGAGAAGGGCGCGATGGTCTGCAGGATGGCGAGCGGCGGGCACCTCTCGCTCGCCGGCGACAGGTGGCTGACGCGGATCTCGTTGCTCGGGAACGGGAGGCCCCCCTCACCGCCCTGCTTCATCGGGAACACCTCCATCTCGCCGAGGTACACCTCGCCGTGGAACATCCGCATGCTGACTCCGGCGGGCGCCCCGGCGGCGGGGGCGACGCCACCACTGCCACCGACCCCGCCTCCCAGTGCCCCCGGCGGCGGGGGTCGAGGCGCGGCCATCGCGAGTGGGGAATCGGAGTGGGAAAAGAGAGGGAGAGGGAGTGTAATTTCACGCAGCGGGAGCAGGTGCTTGCCCCCGCCCGCCTCCCCCGCTTCGGCGGAGACGCGGAGCCGCGGGTTTTGGTGTGTGGGGAATGAGGGGGCGGAGAAGGGGGCTTGCGGGAGGGGGGCTCGGCTGCGTTTATATAGAACTTTGGGGCCGGGCGGCGGGGTGGAGATGGTTCCGATTGTTCGGTCCGGTCACCGGTCTGGCTGCGGACGCGCGGACCAGCCGACCAAGTCGAGTCCCGAACCGGGGCTGAGGCCGGGGCCGGCGCGTCAGTGAGACGGTGACTGTGACTACCTTCCCGTGTCGCGTCTGGCTCGGTGCGCCGCGTGAGGCGCACCGGGAGTCCGGGGCGATTCCGTTTCCTGCTGATTTGGCACGTCTGGGGCATGGCTGTGTGTGCGTGTCGCGTGTGATTCGTGAGTGAGAGTGGGCTCAACGGTTCAAACTTGAAAGATGGTTTGTTCAGTTAAAAATACGCACAACACCACAAACAGCAATGCAACGCGTTCATGAATTGTACTGCGGGCTACGGGGATCAAGCACTCTGGTTTGATGCTAAAAAGACATGGCCACCAGGGTGAAGGGGACATCAAACAAAGATTTAAGATTGCGAAGGACCATAACGTCGATGATGAAATATGTTATCCTTAGCATAGCAGCAAAGCACTAAAGTCAACGGTGGACTCTAATCCCCATCCCTCGTGTTTTTCTGTCGACTGCCGCAATGGCTATGCCCACTACCCCATACAGTCTGTTCATTGTCAGTTATTTAGCAATATTTTTTTTATAAAAAAATTAGCTAACTATACTTTCTACCATAACTTATCAGCCAAACGAACAAGACAATGATTAGCTAGTTTTCGTTTCGTTTGAATTTGCCTAGTTAACATTAGTTACGCTAGTCGGAAAGAAGAAATCAGCCAATACTTGGGTGGCAACTAAAGTTCTAGTTGATCTACCTATTAGTTGAGGATCCAAATAGAATCTTTGCTAGTTTTTCTCCATTGTTAACTATTATTAGTTGTATGGGAACCAAACAAGTCTTAGTAAACCATGGTTAGAATTAACTATATACCACATGTTCGCTTGGCTGGAAAACTATAGTTGACTGGTTGTTGATTTGTTAAGAGAAAAACACTTCTAAATAGCTGACAGATTCAGCAGATAAGCTCAAATAAAAATTTAATGGTACAATAAGCACTGTGTCAATCACATTAAGCTATCATTAACAGTTGTGATTAACAGCCGCTGCTACTAGTTGTAGCTAGTACTGTTCTACATACTCTTGTCGTGAGTGAGAATGCAACCTGCAGCAATGGCAGCGGCTCTGCCGAACAGATATTGCCAATCTTCCGTGACAGGATATGTAGCGCTCAACTGCTTCATGCATAGATGAGAAATAGATAAGAGAGAGCTACAATAAACTACTTTTTTCGGCTTCATCTCAACTCATGTCTTTACTAGAGAAGAAAAATAGCTTCACCCATAAATCTGTTTTAGAAATAAGTGTTTGACAAAAAAAACAGCTCACAACAGCTGAGCTATTGTAAGCTATACCAGACACTGCGTTATTTGAACTCTGGTGAACAGTTGGCATTAACAGATATTGCCAATCTTCCGTACAGAAAAAAACATACACCACGGGGTCAGGTTATCTCATCCCTCGGTCATTTGAACTCTCGCAACAAATTAGCGAACGATATTAGCATAAGCCAAATTTAGTGAAACAAACTTTAGTATATTTTTTTTACTATTGTCGCTTGATGTCTGATTGCTGGGCTTAAAAATCAAGGTTAAAAATATTGTTTGCTGATTTTTATTGCGAGAAAAAAATACTATTGAATAACTAGAATGATACGATAGATAAACTTAAACAAATAGAACCTGAATCATATCTATTCAATCAAGATGAAAGATGCAGCTTGATCTCTAGTACCACTTGAGTTTATTTCCTACTCTCACAAGAATTAATTGACTGCATACCACCACTAAGGCCTCATTTAGTTCGTAAAAATTTTCAAGATTTCCTGTCAAATCGAATCTTTGGTCACATGCATGGAGCATTAAATATAGACGAAAATAAAAACTAACTGCACAGTTTACCTGTAATTTGTGAGATGAATCTTTTGAGTCTAGTTACTCCGTGATTGGACAATGTTTGTCGAATAAAAACGAAATGCTATGGTAACCAAAAACAAATTTTTTTACGAACTAAACAAGGCCTAAGAAACGTCCATCTTTAATACTCCATCTCCGCATCTTGGTCTCCTGGAGGAGCCCCAAGCACCATTTGTGAGTTGTAACAAATACAGCCGCATCATGGGAATACCACGGGCCCCAAACCCATTATCATCCACTGACCAACGCTTACTACATTGACAGTTCAAGCACGCCTTTCACATGGCGCTGCCTGCCTCTGCGCTACAATTTCCTTACCCCGAAACGCCTGTCTCTGCTCTGGAAGGAGACCAGTGCCTCGAGGTAGTCGGCCTCTCCGAAGTCGGGCCACAGCGTGTCCGTGAAGAAGAGCTCCGCGTACGCCGACTGCCACAGCAGGAAGTTGCTCAGCCGCAGCTCGCCGCTGGTTCTGATGAGCAGGTCAGGGTAATTAGGGAGCTCGGCGTTGGCATGGCTCGTCTCGAGCTCATCGGCGAAGATAGTTTCGTCGATGTCCTCCGGCCTGAGCAGCTTGTCGTGCACCTTCTGAGCGAGGTTCCGGCATGCTTGGACTATGTCCCTCCGCCCGCTGTAGCTGATTGCCAGTGTCAGGTCGAGCTGCGAGTTGCTCCGTGTGGCCTCCTCGGCTTCTCTCGCGATCTTCTGAAGAGAAACCGGCAGTCTTGAGGAGTCGCCGATTACACGTAGCCGAATTCCGTCCCTACAAAATGCAAAAGCTAATGCCATATCATCACGGGGCAGCATTCCAGAATATATCGAGGACAACAAAGATTACTTGTGAGGTTTACTGCCAGCTCCATAGAGTGTTCGAATCCATCTGCATCTTATCAGGAATGCCAGTAGAGACCTAAGTGTGAGGCTATTAACTGACGGCGCAAATGCATACCTCAGAAATTCAGCTACGCTTTCGCGGATCGCTCGCTCAAACTGCCCCATCAAGAATTCCACTTCCACCTGCGAATTGGCAAAGAGAACCGTCAAGCTCGTCGGCGACAAAGAAGGCGACGGCGCGGCGGGAGCCGGAGGGATGCATACCCTGGGCCGGCTCCAGTTCTCGTGGGAGAAGGCAAAGGCGGTGAGCGCGCGGACGCCCCAGGCGCGGGAGAGCCGCACCACCTCCTCCAGCGCGCGGCGCCCGGCCTCGTGCCCGGCCGCGGACGGCAGCCCGCGCGCGCGCGCCCACCGCGAGTTCCCGTCCATCACTACAGCCACGTGTCGTGGCAGCGACTCCGCTCGCAGCCCGCCGGGTAGGAGCACAGCTTCGGCCGCCGGGGTCGCGCCGGCTCGCGGGCATGGCAATGGCAATAGGAGCGTGCGGCGGGAAGGGGCGAGTAGCTGACTTGTAGCAGCTGGGGAGTGGTGGGAGAACGGCATGGGTGCTCTCGTTTTGGGCCTCCTGGTGGTGTCGGGTTGGGTCTTCTTGGCTCAAACTTCTCCAGCACCACAGCTCAAAAATCAACCGCGGCAGGCTGCTATGCCTTGCCCAGTGCGCCGAACGACTTGCCGACTTGGAGACTTCAGAATACGAGAATACAATAAACATAGGCCTTGTTTAGTTCACAAAAATTTTCAAGATTTCCCGTCACATCGAATCTTCGGTTGCATGCATAGAGCATTAAATATAAATGAAAATAAAAACTAATTACACAGTTTACCTGTAATTTGTGAGATGAATCTTTTGAGCCTAGTTACACTTTGTTTCGACAATGTTTGTCAAATAAAAACAAAAGTGCTACAGTAGCCAAAACCGAAAATTTCTACGAACTAAACAAGGCCATAGATTATATAAGAACCTACACAAACAAGCAGCGCTGTACCTGCGACGATAGGAAAGAAGACATCCATGCCAGTACTCCACAGCCAAAAAATTCCACGTATTCACTGTTCAAAGATATTTATTGGAACGCACGCAAGAGTCATGCAACACTCAAAACAAATCGGCAAACAAGCCACCAGTATTTTATGCCATGCGACAAAATAGTCGCTCTTCACGCGCATAACAGCAAACACATGATTTGGTGCATATTTAGTTAAATTTAAGATTAATTGACTCCTCATCAAATGCGTTTCTTCTTTTGTACACAACGGGAGTACTTCTCTACCACGTGTGCACTGTTGAACGAGGTGGGGAAGAAAGAAGAGCTACCTGGCTACCTCATGTCAATTTGCAAATTGCAGTCCAACCCAATGGCATATATTCGTTGTGTCCTTTTTCTCATTCCCCCCTTTCCTTTTCCCAAAACTGTACTTTGCCAAGATAGAAAAGGATATCAATCACACATATCACGTCTGAAAAATCATATGCATTTAACAGTTCACATCTAACACTACAATTGACATGCTCCTTGAAATTCCTGGAGCCTTGAGTGTGCAAATTTTGTAAAAGGAAAGGCACTGCAAATGATCATCTGCTGGCTGGCACTAGGGAATGACAAAATATACAGCACATCCATGCCACAAGGATATGAAAGGATGACAGACATCCCGGAGATTTTTTTATGGAATATATTTAAATTTCCGACAGGAGCAAGTCGAGCAGATGACGTGGATATGTGTGAGCTTAGTATCCTTTAATTTGAGATTCTTGTCCTTTGTCACCACTCACCAGGTCACCAGCACGCCACAATCACTGGTGCCAGTCTCCCTGTGCATTTCCACTCCAGTCCTTACAATAAATCAGCAGCTGTTAATGTGCCGTGAAAGCTTATTATCAGAATCAGATTATCAGGGAAAATTGGTTTCAGGAGCGTACCACAGATATTACAAGAAGAGGCCTCCACTAAGTCAACTGTTCCACGTATCTGTTTGGAAGTCAATGGCAAACCTGCTGACTAAATTCCATACACGGTTCACAACTCCATCCGACATAATGGAAAATGCATTTTTTGCAGCTCTTTGACGTGCTCCCAGAGTGCTAGCATCACCAAGCAGTTCTTTTAGTGTTTGCAGAAGTTCGAATTCTCCTGACACCTGAACGAAAAAAAGAACACTCTGTGAAAGAATTTTCAGGCCCAATTCCCTCTGTTAAACATGAATTTTATCATGCCCAAGCCGACTGATTACTTTTATTATGGAGCAACTGAGCTAGTGATCAAATTTACTATGCAATGCTGTGCTAGCCACAGAATGGTGTTTTGTTTAGGTAGCAAACTAGCAGAATATTAATTTTGTTGACTTTGTCACCTGCTTGACAGCTAAAGGATTTATTTGCCACATTTCAACCAGCATATGGTAGAAGTGTCCAACGTGGGGTCCTGCATGCCAGAGTTCACTTTACGAACAACAAATATTGTGACTTTTCACAAAGAAATATCAAACATAAAGTATGCCAATACCTTTGACTCACCAGTCACAACAGCACAACCAGCTGCAGCAGCCTCAGAAATATTATGGCCGGCTAAGCCAGGTAGAAATGAACCGCCAATAACTGCAACTGGGGTGACCCTGTAAAGCATTCTTAATTCCCCTGTTTTCATGGTATTTTATGCTGTTAGCTAATAATCCCTCTATCTCAGAATGATAAGCATATCTTATACAAGAAAAGGCCAAATTTTACAAACTTTGACCAACAATTATTCAAATTATTAGGACATAAAACTTGCATCAATAGATTTGTATTCAAAGTGCCTTTGGGATGATACTGATTCTTTAGCAAACGATGACATATTGTGATAAGAGAAATTAAGGGTCAATATCTATTTTGCATGACTTTTGCTTGATCAAATTATTCTTATTATTTCGGAATCTGAGGGAGGAGTTCCAATATGGCACACACAATTTGTGCAGCAATATATTAACTTTCAGAAGGAGATGTTCACAAACCTAAAGTATCAACCATGTATACCCTAGTGGTTGAAGACACCACTTCCCTAGTTGACCTCAGCACAAAATTGACCTTTTCTTTCTTTAGTGCCTACAACAACATACACAAACATATGTGTTCAGATATATTATCCTATCATAATGAATAACATATCATACCAGAACAAAGCTGGAATCATAAATTAAAATGCATGATAATCTCTTCATGCTGAAGAAGTTCAAATTCTAAACAGTGAAGTCGGTCACCAGTAACTTACCTTTGTGTGTTTAGGTACCGTTTGGTTCCTTAGAGATTTTAAAATCTAGATAATAAATCTCATGTGTTTTATTGGATTCTATGCCTCTATGTTAAAATTCCCTAGAATCTAGTATGTTTGGATGAGATTCTAGGATTCTAAGACTTTTTTATCCAGATTCTAAAAATCTTCTAGTATCCAAATAGGACCTTAATTGTTTTGACTTGAGTACCCATCACATTTGGCCACCAAGATATGATAGTATAAAATAATGGTAAGAAACAAGTAGTCAAATGACTTAGAAGGGGTAAGAAAAGCAATGCCATCGTACCAAGAAAATATTCTTGCAGTCTTCAGGATGTCTTGGCACAAGAATTAGTAGTAGAGCAGGATACATCTTGACCAACTCATCATGAACGCGGAGGATGACTGAAAAAATAAAGCAAGAAAAACAAGATGGCTTGTGAAAACTGAAAACCATTTCCGCCGCGTTGCGAAGCAAAGAATAATGTTAGGAATGCAATTCCTCCATGTCACTCCACATTGAAAAATGTGAAAATGATGAATAAATGAGATATACTTTCACAAAGGCTACTGCATTTTTCTTGATCAGAGTACAAACAGAAATACAAATAATGAGGCAGAATAATGATATGACAGAAGATCAAAAAAAAAAACCCTACATGAATATTGTTCAGGGGAAAAAAGAGTAAAACTACATGAATGAAACTATGGCAGAGGTGATTCTCTAAATCAAAGGCAAGTTATTCCAAGCTTGAGGATATAGAAGCATCCATTGACACAGTACTCCTATATATCTTGAACAAATATTCCATTAGTATGACAATTTACAAATATACAGTATTTAACTATCTTAATTGAATGTAAGTCAATCTTTCAATCCTGATCATTATGTAATGACATCATATATCTGTCATTAAAAGTTTTTTTCTTGGTAAAGTCATGGCTGAAATAAATTGTTGCAGGAGTGGTAATCAAAGTAGTTCTTGGAGAACTCGAAGGAGTCAACAAAGGTTAGGGATAGGAGTAACCATTATTATGAAAATGTGAAATGCTAACAGTTTTTTTGTACAGCTTACTGGAAGTGAAGTATAAGTGATACAATACATTTTATTAGTCCAGGAATCAGCAAAAGGTGCAGCTCCTGAGTTCTTACCTTCTTCTTCACCTCTGTGAATAGAAGCAGCCATCCAGAGGGGCCTATTGCTAAACTGCTGTTGTAGATCATTTATTTCGTTGACCTGATTCTCCCCGGCATGAACATCTCCAACAGCTATGTGAATTGCATTAATCCTCTAATAAATCATTTGACTTGTAAACTTGGTTATCTTTCAAGCTCCCAAGACAACCTTTAAAACTAAATCACTCATATGATCACTTGAAATCTATTCTCAGGAAAGACTAGACAAAACTTGAGTATACCATATTTTAAATCTCCAGCAAAATGTATGATCCCTGGTGGTGTATGTAGCAGCTGAAAACGAACAGCCTGAATAGTACTCTGCAACGATAAGAAATGAATGATGGCAGCAGTAATGGGTGTACATAAAAATAAGGTCAGCATTACCATGATTACTAACCAATGGGACAACAAGTGATAGTTTAGAGAGCATCAGAGCAACTAATGGGAACCCTACAGGCATCGACCAGTGGTTGAAAGATTTCAATGATAGGCGAGCGTTTAAAAGCGCCACTGCAATCTGCAGATAAGTAGGCAATTCATAACAGATAAGTAACTACAGCCTACAACATGAATGTGTGATGCAGAAACTATGAATAGTCGAGATAAAAGTTCTGCTCTTGCAGTATGAAAAAAACAAAGAGAAGGATGAACACTAGGAACTAGAAAATAAGCATGATCATGAACAGTGATGTGGTCATGCTCCAGAATTCTGAGAAAACCACTTACCCCTTTTGTTGCTGCAGACATAATGAGGTTTGGCCAGAGTTCACTTTCCAGAAGAAGTACCAAACTTGGCTTCCAGTATCCAATAAAACTGTCTATCGCATTAGGACAGTCAAGAGGAGCAAACTACACGCATAAAAAAATGAGGTTGGAAGGGGAAAAAAAACATAGCACGCGAAAATTGTAAGTGAAGTTGCTTCCAGTTCCAATGGCGAGTCCCAGCATCTGAACAAACTACACTTTCCCTCCCAATTTTCAATCACAGTTTACTATTACAACCTAATAGCTAAGTTATGTAAGTACTCAGGCTGTCAGGCATAGAGAAGCAGTGATAGCACAACTGTACTGTATCAATGTATGGTTATCTCATTAAACAGCAGTACTCGGGCATAGAGAAGCATCAACAGGTGACCAAAGCCCAACCAATTCGAATTATCAAATAGTACTTACGAAGAAAACGCACTGTTCATCCTCACTAAACTAAATCCAGCATAGCCACAACAAGCCCACAAGGATCTGAGCTCTGAAGCTACGCGAGCAATCTGCAAACGCACCTGATATATGACACCATCAGGGAGTAGATCCTTGATAACTTCGCTGCGTACAAGCCAAATAGCGGTATTTAGGGGACGACAACGCAATATGAATTTGCCGTTGAGAACGGGAGCTTACAACGAGGAGAGAGTGGTGGTGGTGAGTAGCACGGGGAGGTCGGGATGGAGGCGGACGCAGTGGCGGACAACGGGGAGCGCGGCCATTCCCTCCCCGAGGGATACGGCATGAAACCACACGAGCGGAGAGCCCGGCCGAGGCCGCGCCGCAGACGGCCGGCCTAGCCGCTCCGGCCACCGCGTCGGGTGCTCCAGCCCTTGCAGTCGCCGCCACAATAGGACCCCCGGCGCCGCCGCGCGGCTCGCTGCTCTGTACAGCTCGTATAACGCCCATCCCCCGCGCGACGCCGGCGACGCCGCGCGGGCCGGCCGCATCGGAGAGTTCGAGAGTCGAGACCGATCGAACGAAGCGTTGTTTTGGCGGCGGAGATGACGGAGCCCACTTCCGAGCAGACGACCGAAGAAGAGAAGGCGTAAAGAGAACAATGCGCGTAGTCAAGGACGGGAGAGTACAGTATCAATGACGATGACTGTTGGGCCCGAGCAGCCAGTGGATGTAAGGTGGGTGCTTAAAAGCAAACTCCTGTTAGAGAATCGGAAAGTGCAAATCCAAAGCAACGCGACCAAGGGGAACATCTCCTACTAATACTAACCTAGTTACCACGTGTGATTTCTTGATCACTCGTCAGTGACAACGTGTGTAGCAAGTGATATCAGATACACCTATTCTCGAAATCTTTTCTATGGTTGGTGATTTAAGCCTCAAATCATAATTCTCGGTCAATTCCATCTAATTGATTTGCAGGGATGTAAACAGATCACTGTTGTCCTTGTCCCTTGTACTCCATCCGTCCCAAAACATATAAGTGTGATGATCAAACTTTTTTATGTTAAAAAAAAGATGATCAAACTTTCTTTAAGTTTAACTAGGTTTGTATAAAATACTAATAGTAATATTTATATCTCTAAATAAATCTATTATTTAAAAGTATATTTAATGAAGTGAAAATAATACTTGTTTTCTGACAAAGTGAGAAAATATATTGCTTTGATGATACTAATTATGTATTATAACTGTTAATATTTTTTTATGTACGTTCAGTTAAATGTTCGATTTTGCGAGAAGTGATAACGACACTTGTTTTGCAACCAAGCGAGGAGTCAAGTGCGTATATCTATATTCTTGGGCCTTGTTTAGTTCACCCTGGAAACCAAAAAGTTTTCAAGATTCCCTGTCACATCGAATCTTATGATACATGCATGAAACATTAAATATAGACGAAAACAAAAACTAATTACACAGTTTAGCTGAAAATCACGAGACGAATCTTTTGATCCTAGTTAGTCCATGATTGGATAATATTTGTCACAAACAAACGAAAGTGCTACAGTTCCGAAAAATTTTCACTTTTCGGAACTAAACAAGGCCTCGGCTTACTTGCGAGCTTCCTTAGCCAAGCAGGAAAACACATTTTTAGCGTGTTTATACTACCATAGATCGTACACCACTACAAAAGGAACAGTACCACCGTCATCTCCATGATTTACGGACCACATATCAGCCAGTCGTCCGCACAGAAACACCGTCGGGAATCGGGATGGTCCGTACCTGATATTTTTTCACGACAAAACGCTCACGAGTCGCGACAAAACATCTAGGGCGTTTACAGCTGCGTCAGTTTTGGCTCTCCTCACACGTTGGCGAAAAGCTTGTAAGTTTTGGCGTCCAAGGCAATCTGCCGCACCGCCGCGACGGACGCGATCACGGCGAGCCCCGAGAAGACGACGGCGATCGTCGTGTTGAGCCAGAACAGGAACCCCTTCTTGGACGGCTTGAAGGTGACATTGTAGAACAGCGCTGGCACGGCGAAGTCGAGCGGCAGGAAGCCGAAGGCGCCGATGAGCGAGTTCATGTCCCCGAAGAAGGGCAGCATGGCCGCGACGGTTGTGGCCAGCGCGACGGCCACCGTGCGCGACACGAGCCGCGGCAGCACGTTCCGCGGCGCGTACTGCCCCTGCTTGGCGTCCGACAGGAGGCCCTCCAGGACCTCGTTGGTGGGCTGCAGGTACACCACGCCCACCGCCGAGAGCTGCAGCAGCGTGAAGAGCTGGGTGACGAGGAGGAGCCCCTTGGGGATCACGGCCACGCCGTCCACCATGAAGTTGCTCAGCAGGGTGCCCTGCGCCTGGTTGCCGACCGCCCAGTACCCCGAGATGGCCACGCTGAAGAAGGTCGTCACCACCACCGCGTAGCACAGGCACAGCCCCCGGAACATCTTCCCCGTCACCGGCGCCGCCACCGTTGCCTGAACGAGAAGGCACACATTACAGTTTACATGGCAAAGTCGATCGTTACACGAAGTTGTTGTTACGATTGCGACCATATGTATATCATTGTCCACGGCTGATGATTACTAGGAGTAGTAGATTATTTGATTCAGAGCTAGCTTCGGATGATCAGGGGGCACCTGTATCTCAGGGATGATGCCGTTGCCATACGTGGTGGCGATGATGGCGATGGCGTTGAAGACGCCGAACACACGGTTCTGGGTGTCACCCGAGACGGAGTAGTCCTTGGGCGGCGCCTTATCGGAGTTTCCTGTCATGTTGCATCGTCGTACCGGTCGATTACTACTTGTCACTGGAATTTTTTTTCCATTGAGCTGCTGAAATGCTGGTCCAGGAACTACTAGGTGCTGTCGGTACCTAGGTATATGGAGCCGGCGACGGCGCAGAAGCTGTAGGCGAGGCAGAGCAGCAGGGAGATGAGGTTGACGTGCCGGAGGGAGTGGAAGGACGGCAGCTGCGCCAGGATCACCATGAAGACGCCGAAGATGGCCACGAACACGTACAGCTTGATCGTGCCGCCGGGGTTGGCAAGCAGGTAGATTGCCTGAAAGTGAAGTAGGAACACACATTCATGCTCAGGCAGTCAGACACGTCGTCAAGGAAAAAGAGTAGGAACGCATGTGATGAATCATATCATGCTCGATCCATCATCTCTCTGCCATAACTTGCAGTAGGTAGCATCGGCAGTACCTTCATGCTCTGTCCGGCCAGGAGAGTGCACCCGATGACTGCTCCGAAACACACCATGAACTGGATCGGCCCAATGTAGTATTTTCCCCATCCAGGACCTTCAGCATAATCAAAGCAAAGTTCATCAGATATCAGTGAACGTGTCTGATTTTGGCAACTCACGATATCTTTTCCCAACACGTATATTTGACACCGACTACTCGTCCTATCTTTAGTATCTGGTAGCTCGTGATGTCATAGATGCTTCCAGGTTTGAGAAACTTGCATGCCAGTGAATTATGATGGGAAGTCAAGTCAGTGTGCTGGTTTTCCTTGCAAATTTCCAACGACTTTCAGATCTGAACTCTGAAATGGTACGTTCCATAGGACCCCGGACAAAACTGTCAGCGTTGGGGGCCTTGGCCTATTACTGTTTTCAGAGGAACTGCGCTGAACCTGCGCACATAACGTGCCCTGTCTTGTGGAAACAGTTGGGTTTTCTCTGCGTTTATCTACTACTAGTACTTGTACTAATCAACATGAGCATATTGGAAGCCGCTGTGCCGACAGAGACTGCCGCCTCTACCTTGACCGATCTGCTGTCCTAGTCGTTGGCCACGTGCTTTGATGTTTCAAGTCTGAAAACCCCACTAAAACAACGGGCTAATAACAACGCGTGGCTGGACAAATTTGGCATCACGGGGGTTAAGTTCAAAGCAGGACGATTGGTTAAGAAACTGACTTAGAGATGCAGTACGCGTGTTGATGCTGTGCCAAAGTGCCTAGTATAAGAAAGTCTGTCTCTGCATGCATATGATTGCAATCGGCTATGGGCAGCATTGCCCTAGCTTATTAGGATATACACACAGGGGCAGATAATAAGCTCTTAATTCAGTGGACGCACCAATTAATTGGTGGTTTTCAAAATGCTCAGTTGTGCAATTTTGCTACTCCTTGATGCGTTCGACCTTTCGTCGGATGCACCCTTGTTATTAGCACAACTATCTACGCTAAGTGCATCTATCAACGATCAATGCTGTCTGATGACCGATAATTGGCATCTTGGACCCTGTAATTATTTCAGGCTGCCAGTGGACGCGACGAGAATGATAGTGTATGGTTAGTCCAATTGCAGTCGTCATCATACTATAGTTACCATTTAACGAAAAGCTCTCTTTGAGAGGTTTCAGCCAAATTAAAGCAGTTACTGTCGGTAGATATATTTATATCTGACCTAGTATGTCCGTGGCCATGTCCCTGAAGCGGAGCTGTCGGCGGCCCTGCCGCGCGTGGTGCTCCAGGACGAGGGAGATGAGGTTGTACGAGTAGAAGGTGACGACCGCGCCGATGACGAGGCAGATGATCCCCGCCGCCCACCCCAGCGACGCGAACGCGAACGGCAGGCTCAGCAGCGCCGGGGCCACGATCGACGTCGTCAGGTGGTACCCGCAGTGCAGCCACGAACCTGCATGCGGCACATGTATAAATCTCAATGTTTGTCACCCCCAAAACTTCAAATTGAACATGATCCAAATTCAAAAGACTTTCATTTATGAAACACAAGTACGCATAGAGAGTTTGGATGATGAGCTTCCGTCAAGTACGTGAGTGTGTGCTGTACTGCTATCCACGTGTATACACGTGCACCATATATAGATCGTATAAAAAATAAATATACATCATCTCTCTGAACCGATACATTCGTCAAGTTTTCAAATGTGCACGTCACGACTTTATCAGGTCCCTTGAGAAGATTCAGTAAAGCAGAAGATACCGAAGCGGCGATCGATGTGCCTAGTCCAGACTGGTCAAAAGATGCGACTTTGGGAGAAAGGGAAACTTGCTTCGTCAAGTGTATACCTCATCGTCGGCAAGCAACTCAACATGTACTTACATTTCTGCACTTTGATTCGTTCTTAAAATTCCTCTGTGAGGTGCAGCGAATATGGTTAAAGCGGAGCCTAATTAACAACACATACTGCCAACTTGCCAAGCCCTTGGCCAACCTCCCGGTCCCGGCCTATTTCTGCCACAATTGTTGCTCCTCCAGTGTGTATGCAACATGGGTGCATGATGCTTGTAAGTCAACGAGGTGATGATGGCCCGAACTAGCACACGGACCAAGTGGTCATCGGATCCGTCAAATAAAAGTATAAAAAACCCACATATTTAACTAAACCAACTGAATTTGGTTAAAGATGTTTTCTTAAATGGATGAGCGGCTGTTGTGTTAGTTGGTCCTGTTTCAACTGCCACGACTAAATACAAATATGCGCTATTCCATGGAGCATCAAATTTCGTCACTCGTTGTTGTTTAGTAGTCGTGTGATTGGGGCCAGGCTAGTTTAGGCCTTGTTTACTTCCCAGAAAAATTTGCAAAATTTTTCACAATCTCCGTCACATCGAATCTTTAGACGCATGTATGAAGTATTAAATATAGACGAAAATAAAAACTAATTGCACAGTTTGGTCGAAATTGACGAGACGAATCTTTTGAGTCTAGTTAGTCTATGATTAGACAATATTTGTCAAATACAAACGAAAGTGCTACAGTGTCCATTTCCCAAAATTTTTCGGAACTAAACAAGGCCTTAGGGGACAGATAGTATGGCACGCACATGTTGTTGGAGGCTGGAGGCTGGAGCATTCATCGCTGAGGCATCGGCGGCAGGGATCGGAGAGACACCCGCAAGTACACCTTGTTTTGTCTCATCTTTCTCGGTTGCAAGACGGCAGGCGATACGTGCCGCCATGACCATGAGCAGGGATGTACAGAGACGAAAAGTCATGGAAGTGATAAAAGCAAGGAGACGAACGCATCCCGGCCGGGCACTACCGTAAAGTGAAACTGTGAAAGGAAAAAAGAAAACTTTGGACGGCCAAGAGGGTAGATAGATTGGCAAGAGCATTGAAACATGCATTCACTCTCCGAGAACTTTTGATCAGGAGGGAGGTGGTCTGTGGTCAGAGGAGGAACAGTAGCATCAGCTGGCCAGGTCATTTGCCAAGCACCATTCAATCAATGAAGCTTCATCTGCTTTATTTTTTTTTCAAAAAAAATGTGTGTGTGTGTGTGTGTGGGGTGTGTGTGTGTGTGTGGGGGGGGGGGGGGGGGGGGGATGGTGAATCATCGTCTTCTCGATCTCTCGTCTGACAACAGCACTTACTGATAGCTGGGGTACGCAACCGTACCGTGAATTCACTACTGGCTAGTTCTTGGTGATTAGGACTGCAATCATCTCCAGATGAATCAAGCAGAACAGCAGTAGAATCGCTAAGGTCGTGTTTATTGTTTAGCAATAACCACCAGCTATTCTGCTTATTACTTACTTACAGCAAAGGAGGATAAAAAAAAAACAACCTCAACGTACGTCTCACCGTGAAGCTTGCTGGTGCTCAAGGAACACAAAGATGCATGCATGGTTGCAGGTCGGTAAGCAGACACACATGCTTGGTGTGCAACCCGGAAAATATGGCAAGAACGAAAGAGACGCCGAGGTAATTAATTAGTTAAATCACCTTTGGACTGGAGCACGAAGAGCGCGCCGGCGTCGAGCTTCTGGCCGACGGTGTCCTCGCCGGCCTCCATCTTCTTCGCCTCCTCATCCTCCCGGGTCGTCGCAGCCACAGCTCCCATCCCCATGTCGTCGGCGCGCGGCTGTGTGTGCTGTATCGGCAAGCTGGGCGCGGAGCTCGCGAGAGCTAGGCGGCTAGCTATATACACGGGGCTGGGCTGGGCTGGGCTGGTGCGAACTGTATCGAGGGCGGACGAAAGGGGCAGGCAGCTCGCTGCCGTGCAGCAATCTTTGTTTTGTGGGGTGTGACTGGTTAAACGGCAGCGACGATAAACAAATGGTGACTGACAACTAATAATAATGTAATAAGGAGAACATGGCGATTCAGACTGATGGCATCGACTACGACAATACGGAAAACGGTGTCCAATTGTTTTGTTTTTTTTTGAATGAACGGAAAACTAAGGCTACTGCATAACGCCTCTGCGCTGTTCGGTTCAAGTACTTTTCAGTTTATAATGGACGCTTTGCGTTTGCTCTCAAAGATTTACTACGTTGCTCTCGCATCAACGTTGATGGACCAACCGAGACATAGTGCATCTTGTGGCTCATGGTGTATTGCGCATTGCACCAGACCAAAGTCCATCATGTATGTAGTGAACTGAACACGTGTGCATGATGTCCACTTCACCAATGAATGACCACTCCAGAAATTCACCAACACGTGAGTATCTCTGCTACCTGAACATGGAGATAGCAATGCTCATTGCTACTTGAACATGTTCGAATCTCAGCTCCACTACTTCCATCTTATCGTTTCTATTTTTTTTTCTCGCTTTTCATTTTTTAACTATGTATCCTTTGTTTGTTTTTTTTAATATGAATCTGTGTGGCAACATGAACCAGAGAGGGACCTCACCTAAGAAACTTCAAACTTCATCGTCAGGAGCCTAACGAATCAAAAAATGAAGGCGTCATCTCTGCAGTTTTTTTATAAAAAAAATAATTATGAAGGATCTCTACAGTTTAAAAGTGACTCCTCCAGAAAGCTTCCCTCGAGGAGCCATTTCTCGCACTAAAAAAAAAAACTCTGCCAAAGTCTCAAGGGAATCAAGTAAAATCAGGAATCTCAATCCCTACTTCAGTCAGAACATTCGCATTCTATCTTCAAATAAATATTAATTTTAAAAATTGTTAGCTGGTCAGTATTTTCGTCGGTGATGATTGTCTGCAAAGATACTGAAGGAGACGTGACAGTTCTGGATATGTCAATCGTAACGGGATTGGGTAAGTAGCGTTCGCTATCAAGTACAGTATCAACAACTAGCACACAGATAGCACGGATCCTTGACATTGCTATGTCTTTAATGAATCTAGTAGCAGCTTGAGTCAATATCCAATGCCGAATGCTCCCAGCCTCCCACCCCTGACCCCTTCACAACTGGAAACTGAATTTAGTACAGTGAATTCTTACAAAATTTCGATAGCAATCTTTTCAAAATTTTCAACGTTTGGCAACTGAAGCCGGCTGCCAAAATTCCAGACTCTTTCAGCCGACTGGAAACTGGATTACGTGTGCTTCGTTTATACAAATATTTCTGTGGCTGCTAGAACAGAGTAAATTTGTTTGCATGTAATGAGTACAGCCACATCGAGATCGGAGGGCATATTAATATAATGGGGTATACACATACACATGCATCCATTGGTGCCTGCAGATACACGCAGCTCGCCACTAAAAAAGGTGTTACTTGTCGACAAGTGTACATCACGGCATCACCAAGCGAAGTGACGCCGCAACTGAAAATAAATAATAAAGATGTTCATGATGAATAACAAAGTATTATATAGATAAAGGAATGGAAGAAATTGACCTAATTTTTGTTCATCCTGTTCGTTTGCTGATGCTAATTTATTACGAGAGAAAAACATTGTTTTATGTATGAAAAATAATGCCGATTCTGCCTGATAACCTCAAGCACCTATAATCCATTGCTGATTTAGGTGAGCCGAGCAGCCTATATCGTCCATTGCTGGTACTCAGCTTTGACTTGCCTAGATCGTAGGAATTTTGGCACGTGCAAGGACGAAACCATTGATCTTTCCAAATGAATAGCAAAGCACGCATTTTCAATGTAAGTGGAAGAGCAGATAACGTTTTTTATTAGGCCTTGTTTAGTTTACACCAAAAACAAAAAAGTTTTCAAGATTCCCGTCACATCGAATCTTGCGGCACATGCATAAAACATTAAATATAGATGAAAACAAAAACTAATTGTATAATTTGTCCGTAAATCGCGAGACGAATCTTTTAAGCCTAGTTATTTCATAATTGAATAATATTTGTCAAATAAAAACGAAAGTGCTACAATATTAAAATTAAAAAGAAATTTTGGATCTAAATAAGGCCTTAGTAATCCAGATGCAAGAAAGTGCGGCGAAAGCTTAAATTTTCAGTGAAAAAGTGCATCCACTAAATTTTATTAGTGGGCTTTGGTAAAATAGTGATAGAGATTAAGTAGGAACATTTATATAATCAAACTAGCATAGATGACCAAAAGGACAAGTAAAACAGATGATAGGGGACGTGACCCACTATGGCACAACTCATAGGAAATCATGCCCATGTTGACAATGGTCCAATAGCTATGTTGGCTTTGAATCTGACTTAGGGCACTCCCAATACTAAAAACATATTAATTTCTATAGACTATATGTATAGAAACTATGATCCCAATGGATAGTTTCTATACAATAATTTTTTATCCAATCACATTCATTCTCTCTCCATTCTCAACCATATGACTTCATGTCTTGGATCTCGTGTACACATGGTTTCTAACTCAGACCCAGTTTCTATGATTTTTACTCTCTCTCTCTCTCTTCAATAATTATCTTGCTACATCAGTATAATGCTTAGGTGGCACCATAATTAATGTCTATAGAAATTATGATAAATTTTGTATTGAGAGTGCCCTTACGCATATAGTTCCCACCTGAACATAGCTAGATCAAGGATAGGTCCACTAAAACTCGACCTAGCAAAGACCATTAGTGGCCACAATATAAATACTTCTTTCTAACATGAGAACCCAAGCCAAACCACGTCTACACCTAGCCACTAAGCCATCGACCATCGTAACTCCTCAATAGTAATCTCCTCCTTCTCGCCCACATAGCGTATCATACACTACAAGAAAACCAAACATCAACGACTAGACTCTAACGACCACATATAATATGTGGTCGTCGGATGCCCTTAGCTGGTTTCCTACGGACTTTAGATGTTGCCCGACGACCACAATCTTGGTGGTCGTTGTCCAGACATCGAATGTGGTCGTTATCGCGTGAGCCTTGGCACTTTTTTTATTTTCCCACACTTTTTTTAGTTTCCCGCGATGGTTTTTGCCTCTGGTTTTCATATACAATGTCTTGTGTTTCATCGCAGTCATTTTTCACGGAGTGAAGTAGGAGGACATGAATTAATAAAAATATATATAAAAAAGTTTAAAGAAGAAGCAAATGGGATCGAACTGGTTACCTCTCGAATAGCCATTGCGAGCTTAACCACTCGGGTGTTTCCACGTTTGACTTAATGTAGGAATGTAGATTATTTTATACACGAAATTTAGAAGTGATATTAAGTTTAATTAAAGCTTGATCTAGTAGCTCCATAAGAACGAAAATCTAAATCAGCTAGTCCTCCACAGCTTCATCCCCACGTCATGGCCATTGCTGCTGACATTGCCCCACCCTAAACTTCAGCCTCATCGACTCCATGATCACGAGTCTGAGCTTCTCGAAGTCGCACTTGCACACCTCCAAGCTATATTCGTGCTCGATATCTCCACCCTAGCTACTAGTAGCGTCTTTCAAGACCCCTGGCCCCCCTCTTCTTCCTTAGCTCCGGCTACCGAGCTGTTAAGCAGAGGCCAAGCCACCGTGACAAGCCAACATGGTGCCGAGTGAGAGCGAGCCGTAAGTACCAAAAGTAGCAAAGAAGATGATGACCGGTTGGTTTAGCTAAATAGTGGGAATTGAGCCTTTTTTTTGTTACTTAAGGTTAGCACAAGAGGCAAACAAAGGGCCCACTTTGGCTCGCCAAATCCACAATCCTCCAACATCGTTTGACTTTCGCGCTCAACTTGCTAAACCCCTAATTCTGCATCGACGTGGTCACACAGACGTCATCGTCCAATGCCAGGCGCCACCCACGGCTCGCTGCCACCCCACTTGTCGTTCAGTGTCGCCCACTGAGGAGCCAGCCATGGCTCGCCGCCATGCGCTAGCGTGGCCCACTGCATGTATGCTCGCCAACAACACCACGAACAACAGAGGGATATGAGTGCTAGTTTAACTCGTGGATAAAGAGTGATTATTTGTAAGCATCTACATCTACAAAGATTATTTATACATGATCTCTTGATTTATTTATTTGTTGCTGATATGAAATTTACATATTGCAGGGAGCAAGATGAAGAGCATCGTTTCTAGCATGATCTCACAGTTGTTCATCAGAAGGCATTTGATGGGTGGATCCCTTCAAGCATAGCTTAGTACTACCTTATGTTAGCCACTATTAGTTTCATGATTTCAATTGTGTTTTCTCCTTGGTCACATGAACTATCCAGGACCATTGTGAAGTTGAATTTGTGAAATGTTGAAAATTAATTCATTTATTGCCTATTGTGTGAAACATGCCATTGTTATGTTGCATAATGGTTGCTGGTGCTATATAGGTGCCATTCCGATATAAAATTATTAGTGATAAATATATGGTTGTTGATGCTATAGAAGTGGTCACTAATACCCGCTACATTACCTTCTAGAAACAATTTGCGACCACAAATGTGGTGGTTAATGCATTATGCAAGATGGCACTATGATATTAACGATGACAAACATGGTCGTTGTTACTGTAAACGTGGTCGTTAATGCTATAGTATCAACGACCAAATATTATCCCGTCGTTGAAAAGTTAACGACGGGAAATTATATGTGGTCGTTAATTGTATTAACGACCGAGCCTTTAACGACCATGGACGACCACATTTTTGTGGTCGTTAAAAACGTTTAACGACCACATATCAACTTTTAACGACCACATATCCCGTCGTTACTGCCACTTTTTCTTGTAGTGATAGCCACTCCTCTTCTGTTTGTCACTTACTCCCTCCGACAGCTAAGCTCAGTCCCCTCCCCTCCCTTGCCAGGCCACTAACATTTTTGTTTGTTTTCAACATTTTTTTTTAAAAAAACACATCTATACCATTAGTCAATCTTTTTTCGAATCTAGACCCCATGGTCAAAGCCACGAAAACTAGGTGGCATGGCATGCTTTAGTGGAGCTGACGTGACGGGGGTTCGACACCATAGGCCATGACGCTGACCTTTGGTGCCACAGATCTAGGAGTCAAACCTTGCTACCATAGATCATAGTGTCGAGGTTAGAATCTAAGGTTGCACGCACATCCGCCGCCCAAGCCTCTAGCAGTTCTCTCCTCACTCTCCCATCACCCTTGTGCTCTCTCTTTCTCTAATCTCCCTACCATCTCTCATCTCTATTTTTACCATTAAATCTTTGATTCTCTCAGTGGACCTGCAAGAGCAAGGTATCCTCTCTCTCCTCCTTGATTTCTATGTTTTTCATTTGATGTACATATTGTCTATTTTAGCAACCCCTGCCTGTTCGGTTGTCTAAAAAGTCATGGCTGAAAGTACTATTTGTTGATTTGTTGTAAGATAAAACATTGCTGAATAACTGACAGATTCGGTAGATAAGCTTAAGCGAACATGAGTTTGGAGGTCGTGGTCCATTATGTGATGATTAGTGGATGAAAGGTTGATTCCTTTGTATGTTGTATGAGCACTGGTGTACAAGATTGATTTCCATTGCAACTACGGTCTTGATTCATTGAGTAGATAGTTGTGCGACCTGCGAAAGTGAAGTCAAAATTTCCGATGACACATGAGGTAGTGCTTATCACATTTTTGTACACGAAGGAATTTACTTAAAAAACATGCCCCCTTTCAAAAACCAAAATAATAGACTTTACATCGCTCATGAAGGGTACTCCCTGTGTCTTGTAATACAATACATTCTATAAAGTTTAAAACAACTTACAAGGACTCTCAAATAACGTATGTACCCATAGATTATTTTAATTATAGAGTTTATTCTCAAACTGTAGCTTTCTTTTTAACAATTCTTGCCAAATCGAAACATAGTTATTATATAGAATGTATTATATTTTAATATAAATTTTAGAAGTTACGCTGTACTCTATTTTAGGACGGATGGACTAGTTGGTTACACACTCCACAACCCAATAGTCTATGGCCTAGGTATTATCAACAATGGGGTGCCGGGTACGTCTCGTAAGTACTCCGTATAAGCTACTTTTTGTTTTCTTTTTTCTTTTTTTCCAATCTCTATAACTAATCATGTTTACCGGATTATAAGGGAGTAACAATAGTCTTTGTTTGGCATAGTTTCATCTTTGAGATCTATATAAAATTTGGAGTTTGTTGGGTTAAAACACATGTTTCTAATTCAAATCAATTGTTCAAGCAAATGCATTTAATGTAACACAGCTCTAAGAATGTATAAAGCTAATAAACCTGTTTGGAGGGGCTTCGGAGCACTTGAGGTGGAACCACTTTTTGTGACTCTGGCTCCTGGTCTAGAAACGGTTTCAGCTTCTCTACTTCATTAAAAAACAACTTCTTCTTCTTAAGTGTTTGGTAGGACTACTTCGGCTCCTCCGTAGAAGTTGCTGCCAGAGCCGAAGCTAGAGCCCTATCAAACAGACCCCTAAAGAACTCTATAAATTCATCAAGTTGGAGCTGTGCTAAATATACCATTAATCTCAAAACTAGGAGGTGTGTAGGCTTAAGTCCATAAGAATACATATTTGAAATTTTGAAGGAAAAGCAATTATGCTTAGCTTGTAAATTTATAGAATGTTCAATGCGCATAATATATAAGCATCTCTAAGAGACTAAGCTATTAGATGTTGGGATCAATAAAATCACAGCAGTTGCCTTAGCACTTTTATGTGATGGCCATGAGGAGGAGGGAGGGCTGAGGGGGTCTGGACGTCGAGCACCCCCAACATGTCGATGCCCCTACTATACTTCCTCCTCAATTTGTGTCTATATTATTTAGGTCTTGTTTAGTTACATCTAAAATCTAAAAACTTTTCAAAATTTCACATCACACTAAATCCTGCGACGCATACATAAAATATTAAATATATATATAAAAATAATTAATTACATAAATTTTCTGTAATTTACGAGATGAATCTTTTAAGCATAGTTAGGCTTTGTTCGCTTGTTTTATAAGCTGTACCTTTTCTGTCAGCTAGTAGTGTTTTTTCTCTCATAATAAATCAGCGAACAATACTTTCAGCTATGGTTGGATAATAATTGTCCTAAAAATTTTCACCCCAAAAACTAAACAAGTCCTTAGAACTAGTCTTTATGTTCTCTTTCTCATATTCTTTGTTTATATTATTATTGTGATATTTTTTGGTCTAAGGATTCGATTAATCGTTTGGAATTTGTTCCTTTTTCTTTGTAATATTTATTTTCATCTTTTTATGCATATGTCATAAAATAATCAATCTACGCTATTGCCTTGGCCACAACACTGATACAATGACACTTAAATTATGGTAAAGTCGACCTACATGTACAAAAAACGTGCTCATATTTTTAAAAAAAGGTTTCAAAACCAGTAAAACTAGAAGAATTCTCCGTTCATTGCCGTAAGTATAAATAAGAAATATAAATATGTATTGTCTAATTAGACAACTTATATATTTATAAAATTAGGTGGCTTGCTGACGTAGACGTTACAATTGTATGAACTAATGGATTTTAATTGTGTGTAACAATGGATTGACTAGTTGTATAGCTGGCATGTTGAGAAAAATATGTAGTGAAATTTTGCTTTATAAGAGTATAAGATAAGATATGTGCTATACTGCTAAAGATATTAGTATCGGTGATAATGCGGAAGATAATACAGAACAAATAAGGATCTCCAAAGATTTTGCTTTAGGGCCGTTTGTTTAGGCTGTTTTTTGGCCGAAACCGTTCATATTGATGCTTGGCGGTATAAAATACAATGTTCCTGACTGGATCGGTATCCCGTGCGAACGGAACATGCCTTACAAAGAACGACAAAAAGACTCTTCGCTGGAAGTTCATTAGGGCCTTGGAAGGGGATATTTTTTTATCATAACCACGTCGAGTGCGTGGGGATGGTGCCGAACCCAACCTTGAACCTTATCGTGTATTCGTGCCCGTGCCTAGTGGTAGTGGCGAAGCAACAAGAGCAGCCAAGTGCCAAACAGCGACCGAGTACGACCTCGCAGTCACGCACGCACCACTCGTCACTTGACCCGGAAAACCACACCCGTCACACCTGACCTGACTCTCTATCTATCCGATTTCAAACGCACGCCGCACAAAGCCCGCAACGTCCTCTGACGCCGCGGGCCCCGCCCGCCCGCCCGCCCGCGTCCGCAGAATCTCCGCATCAGCCTCCGCACGCCCGGATTTGTACGCGTCCAGGAGGAGTCCAGCTCACTGCCGCCCGCCCCTCGCTCCCTCCACACCCCACACTCCCCTAAAACCCTCGCCACCGCCACTCCCCCCCGCTCCCTAGCACCATTCCCCAAGCGCCGCCGCTCGCCGGCGGCGGTACCCCGCCCCCGCGATGTCGTCGACCTCCGGCGCTCTGCCGCAGCCTCGCCGCGGGCGTCCCGGCCCCTGGCCCCCTGCGCCGCCCCCGCAGCCGCAGGCGCAGCCCCTCTCCTGGGCTAAGCGCACGGGCTTCCAGTCCCGCGTCTCCGGCGAGTCACTGCCTTCGGCTTCCGCCCCCAACTCCGGTCAGGTCCCCCTCCCTCGACCCGGTGAGCGCCCTTCCGATCTAGAGTCGGGCCCGCCGGCCCGGCCCAGCTCCACTCTCCCTGCCCCTCCTGCCGCCGCGGGAAATGGCGAGCGGCAGCATCCCCCGCCGCCGCCTCCTCAGGCGAGGACGAGGAGGAGGGACTCCGATGGCGGAAGGCCGAACGGCCAGGCGGCCGCGCCTTCGCTTCCGCGGCTACAGGAGGAGGAGGAGGCGCCGGAGCGGTCGGCTCATGTGAAGTACGAGCTCCGTGACACTCCTGGAATGCGTAAGTGCCCGACGGGGGAAGAGAAATGTGCACGGGTGATGTGTGGTATGCGGTAATGATGTGCGGTGCATTAATTTGATCGGTTTTATGCTGCGTTGCAGTTCCTCTGGTGGTATACGGATTCCAGCATTACATTTCCATGGTCGGTTCAATCATCCTGATCCCTCTCGTGATGGTCCCTGCTATGGGCGGCTCGGCTGTGAGTTTCTGGAATCGAATTTGTTGTATCTTGTGCACTATCACTGATTTATCTGGTTTGTTACTGAAGAAGTTATATATGGTCCTGTTTGGGTCAGGATGACATGGCGGCAGTGGTGTCCACAGTGTTGCTCGTCACCGGGATGACTACATTGCTGCACATGTTTGTTGGAACGAGACTGCCACTTGTACAGGGTCCATCCTTTGTATACCTGGCTCCTGCACTCGCGATCATCAACTCCCCAGAATTCTTTGGGCTCAATGATAATGTATGCATAAATTTTTGTGTGTTTGTTGCTGCATGCCTAGAACATGGCAAATGTTGCAGTCGTGCAATGCTTGCTTGTTTCCTGTTCTCTACTAGCAGTCCTGACTGAGCTTAACAACTTGCATTTCATTGCAGAATTTTAAACACATAATGAAGCACCTGCAGGGAGCTATAATAATTGGAGGTGCATTCCAAGTGGTATTGGGATATACAGGACTCATGTCACTATTTCTTAGGTATACCTCCTTTTCTGTTGATAAAATATAAACCCGTTTCTTGTGCTTCTAGGTGTGCAATGATTAATTAATGCAGATACATGATTGGCCTTAGTAGTGAATGAATAAGAAAATAGTTTTGGTGGCATAATCTCAGGGAATTTAAGATTTCATCTGAAGTTTTGTTCTGATTTCTGAATGCCAAATATCTAAAGTATATAACAACTTTTGCATGGGTTTGGAATCATCTTTCACATGGCCATACAGTATGAACAATGCATAGTCATATTTCTTGAATGTTGATGACTTAAAGCTACAGGGATCATTGTTGTTACGTGTTGGCCACTTCGTATTGGTCTCTAAGTGTAAACCGTCTGTTTCCAGCCATAAACATCCTTTGTGTTTCTGTAACTGATGAATACAATACTCATGCACCTCGTCTTTTTGTTGTACAATTCACCATATGTTGTGGCAAGTAGTAATACTCAGGTGATATATATACCTTATTTGTGTGTTTTGTCTTCATCTGCTTATTTCAGGTTGATAAATCCAGTTGTCGTCTCACCAACAGTTGCAGCTGTTGGGCTTTCATTTTTCAGTTATGGTTTTGCTAAAATAGGGACATGTATAGAGATGGGAATTTTGCAGTTGTTGATGGTGGTTATTTTTGCACTTGTGAGTATGCAGGAAATAACTTTTTAGACACAATGTGATATAATGTGAATATTTTTTATCCTTCTCTGATCATTTATCTATTTAACTTGCTGCAGTATCTCCGGAAAATAAAGTTATTTGGGTACAGAGTATTTCTTATTTATGCGGTAAGATTTTCACTTATGATGTTGATTGAATCTGTGGATCTGTGCTGCATGTTGGTTGGTATGAGAGACTAATTTCTGGACTACTAATGCTACCTCTTTAGGTTCCTCTTGGATTAGGAATCACATGGGCTGTTGCTTTTGTTCTCACCGCAACTGGAGTTTATAGCTACAAAGGTTGTGATGCAAATATTCCTGCCTCAAACAATGTATCAGCCTTTTGTCGGAAGCATGTATTGAGGATGAAATCTTGCCGTGTAGACACTTCACATGCCTTAAGATCTTCACCCTGGTTCAGATTTCCCTATCCATTGCAATGGGGAACTCCAGTTTTTAGCTGGAAAATGGGCCTTGTGATGTGTGTTGTATCAGTTATTGCTTCTGTTGATTCAGTAAGTTGATGATTCCTCTGAAGTTTGATTCTAACTACAATGCTTTCCATGGTGTCTTTACCTTTCATAATAAATTTGCAATGTATTATTTGGATTAGATCTGCCCCAGTAGCACATTACGTACATTTGTAAACTCCTCGATAATGATCAACTTGACATAGGCTTTCTTCTTGAGCACTTATTTTGCTCTGCTAATGGTTCATGGAAATTAGCTAGCTTAGTAAAGACAGTGTCTTCTTTTTATTACTATATTAAAAATCCAGAAGCAACCGTCTGACTCCAGTATACTTATGATTCAAGTTTGTCTCTCCTAACAATATGTCGTGCCTTTTCAACTTAAGGTCGGTTCCTACCATGCATCATCTTTGTTTGTGGCTACCCGGCCACCAACATCTGGAGTTGTTAGCAGAGGTATTGGTGTTGAGGGTGTATCTACAGTATTGGCTGGTCTTTGGGGTACAGGAGTTGGTTCTGCAACGATAACAGAGAATGTACACACAATTGCTGTGACTAAAATGGGTAGCCGAAGAGCAGTTGGATTTGGTGCTATTTTACTCGTACTGCTTTCTATTATTGGTAAGAAACTTATTTTACATTTTCAGTTAGATGAAAAGTTTATCATGCTATGAGCAAAGATAATCAAAGCATAACAGACATATTTCTTGCTTATCAATGTTATTATGACCCCTTTGTAGGAAAAGTCGGTGCCTTCATTGCTTCTATTCCTGATGTTATGGTTGCTGCTCTCCTTTGCTTCATGTGGGCTATGCTCTGTGCTCTTGGCTTGTCCAACCTTCGTTACAGTGCTACTGGAAGCTCTAGGAACAGCATTATAGTTGGGCTGGCTCTATTCTTGTCCCTATCAGTTCCTTCATACTTCCAGCAGTACGGTGTACATCCTAGCGCAAACTCATCAGTGCCAACTTACTTTCAACCATACATTGTTGCATCTCATGGACCTGTTCACACTGGATCTGGCGGGGTATGTACTCAAACTTCGAGTCTTTTTTTTTTCATCAGAATCCTTTATCCCATTCTGCTTTTTATTTGTGGTATTATTGCCTAAAATCCAGGCAAATAAAAAACTGTAACCTTAACTGGGTCCTATAGGAGCCTCTGATTTGTTTGCCTGCTACAGGCTTCCACCCTATTGTTTCCCGTGCAGTAACTGCATGTGCAGCTGTGCCACTGCCATGTGGGCCCTGCGACCACCCCTCTTCTGTGTCCCTGTACCTTGAACACATCTCTTCTCATCCCGTTTCTGGTGCCTTGAACACATCTCTTCCCCATGCTCTTTGTGGCCAGCTTGCCTTCAACTTGCCTTCAACTGCACAACTCGTCACTGGCTTATTAGGAAGGCAAACCGCCTAAGCTTGTTCCTGTGCTGAAATTGTTGACCAGCACCCAGACGGCATCGATAAGAACGAAGTATCAAAGATAATAGATAGATTGTTGGAGGGGTCTGACTACATAATGATCAGCTATAAATAACCCAATTGAACGCTATAAAATAGTAGTGCAGCTCGTAAGAAAAATTGAACTTTGGGGGCTTTATTGCTGCCCAAATGGAATAGTTTTGGGATTCTATTGTTCAACTTAAAAAATGAATGATGAAAAAAAAAGATAGCATGTGAAGACACTGATTGAAGGAATTATGCGCTTGTCGCTTGGCAGTTCAAGATATGTGCTTCAACTGAAATTTGTCAAGTACTATGATAGCGGTAGTAGGTAAAAAATCTGATGCTTGACTAAAGTACATGTTGGGTTGTTTAAGCTTGAAGGATGGTGAATTTTATTACTGTCCATTTTCATGCATCTTCATGCTCCTTTGGTCAAGTGGTTTCAACGATATTCTTCAGTTTACTTTGCCTTTTCCTTTAGTTCCATCTCCTCACAATGTTGCGCTAGGGAAGCCAAAAGGAAAAAAAAACGTCTTGATTTCTATGATTATTCCTTGAGATCCGAATGCCTAAATTATTGACTTGTACTTTCAATCCAACCTGATAGAGGGCCTATGACTAGGACACTATTATACCTTACTTTTTTTAAGAAAGGAGTTACAATCCTATATAGAGCATGTAACGTCCTGTCATCTTGTTTTTTTGACAGCCTTGGTTATATCCAAGCATTTCACTGTAATTTCGTTATCTGCTTGCGTTTCAGGTGAACTATGTCCTCAACACGGTACTTTCACTCAACATGGTCATTGCATTTCTGGTTGCTCTGATACTTGACAACACAGTCCCTGGCGGTCGTCAAGAGCGGGGGTTGTATGTATGGTCAGAAGTGGAGGCAGCGAAGAGAGAATCGGCTTTCATCAAAGACTATGAACTTCCTTTCAATATTGGACGCCTGTTCAGGTGGGTGAAGTGTGTTGGCCTATAGCACAATTTTGGGTAGTTTGTAGTTATGGAGAAGTATAAACATCTCAAGCTTTCATGAATCATGACTGACCGTTTCTCGACAAGCTGGTGTATATCCTATATTACTCCTTAGGTTAGTTAGCATGTTCTGATCCTGATGTATCTAATTTTCAGATACTTTGAGACTGCTGTATATCATCGCTGACGGTCCTGTTATTTAGCTGGTTTTAGGGATATTAATTTGTTGTACAGGCCCGGTTAAAAAAAAAACCCCTGAGCTATACCTGAACTCCTATCTGGTTTTGTGTTAACTTAGGTACACAGGAATTCCAGTTTGTTTTGTAGTCAATAGTCATTCCAGAACCGCACTTTCGTAAAGTACAGCCTACTGGGAATTCATATTGCCGTGCTGAATTTCCATCTCAGATGTAGTACTATGTTTAAGGTCGGCTTCGTAAATTATCACCTTTGAGGCTGTGACCTGTCAGTAGGGTGATCGCTGTGGCTGCAGTCCCCCAGCCTAATCCTGACTCTAGCGTGCGTCCTCTTGCGGATGCCAGCGCAAGCTGTCAAACGGGCATGGAAGCTGGCGAGCGGCATTGCGGCACGCCGGCCGGCACCCGCACGGATCGGACCGTGCGTAACAAGCGGGATGACGACTTTGAGGAAGGGCGGTGGTCGCGATGATGACGGCTGGGTGGCTGGCGTTGGTGGCGGCAGGGCAGCACACTTGCCGCTCCCAACATCATCATGTGTGTATGGGCTGGACAAAAAGGTAGTGAGGCTGCTCCAGGACGCAGGCAGACGCAACCACATACTCGCGTCACGCGCGACACTGGAGTGCAGCAAAACTGGAGACCAATTCGGCCAAAGGTGTCGACGCTAGTCAGTGGTGGCAAATTTATCATTGCTCATCTTAAATTGCCTTTCCACAACCTTTGCAGACATACTACCAGTACCACAGTCACACTCACGGTCCTGTCCTGTCTGTCTGTAAACAAAAGCTATAGCTGCTGCTCAACATACTCCTGCTGCTGCTTCCATGCTATATACTGCTATACCAAACTACAGGCAAAAGAAATCAACAGAAGACGTATGGCGTACTTAAACTACTCACAACATCCACTTATTAGAGATGGTGCACTCGATACCACGCTGCATGAACAGATCTGCATCTGCAAGAGGCATGCCTCTGTTCAGATCCTGAAGTACTGGAATTCCAGAAAGGAAAGGAGCACTCCCAGTCCCAACTGCAAAATCTGGTGTTGGCATGCTGATACACCTACCAGAAGCAGGCACCGAGAGAAGCCCAGAAGCCTGAAGATCAATTCCCTGCCTTGATGGGAACCCAGAACCATCACTGGAAATGGACGGAACTGATGTCGCCGTTGCGGCACCACAAGAAACAGCAGGGTTGCTGAAAATGCTCGTGGCGTGGCTAGCCGCTGCTCCCAGACTGAACCTTGAACCACAGGCAGTACCTGAGAACATCTTCTCATCCACTGGAAACGAGTCTATGGGCAACCGGAATAGACCGGGACTGCCGACGGGGATCTTCATGTAATCCTCGATCTCCTTGCGGTAGTCGTCTCCTGGCGCGGGGAGCGCCAGCATCTCCTCACGATGAGGGCTCGAGCTGCTTGCTTTCTCTACATGCGAAATGGCAGCGGCGTCCAGCTGCGAATCCTCCCTGTCCCTTTCATGGTAATCCTCTGGTGCCGGCAGCGCCAGCATCTCCTGAAGGCCTGGACTTGAGCCGCTGAGCTTTTCACCGTACCCATACGAGTCGTCGTCGTCATCGTTGGCCGGCAGGTCGTCGTATTCTCTGTGCTCATCTCCGGGCGCCGGGAGTGCCAGGGTCACCTGGCTGGGAGGAACTGGCTTGCTCAGCTTGGCGCTCAGGGATATCCTAGCACGTTGAAGCGCCTGCAGGACACTCTCTATGTCCGCGATGCTGCATGACGCCGGTGGATACGACGATTGCGTGTCAAGCTGGCCGTCGGTGCAGTCATGGAACTGTGACGAGCTCCAGTCAGTGACCTTGCTGTTGAGCGTGTCGCTCGATGGGCTCCCATCTGATGGCGCTCTGATGACGGCGTCGTCGTGCTTAGGAGACCGAGCATTGGTACTGTAGCCTGAATCGCCGTCAGATATTTGGTCTCCGCGGTGTTGATCTTCTTGCCTTGTGACTGTGCTGTTGCTGGAGCTTTCTGGTGCTGAAATGGAAGACGTTTGAGCACAACCATGATCGGGCTCTTCGTTTGCTTCACGCCGCTGGGCACCGTTTTGGGGCGATTCTGAAAGGGAACCCTTCTGCAGACGATCAGCAGACGTGTTGTTGGTGCTGCTGAGGTTTTTCACATTTGATTTAGCCCCTGCATCTGTCTGATATGCCTTACTCTTTAGCTCGACATCACCCTGAAATTTGTAAAACAGAAGTGCATGGGTAAAGTGAACAAGAAATGTAAAGCTTCACCTAATCAAATGCCCAATTCTAAACAATTGCACTAGAGGTTTCAGTAATGAATACTAGACTCTGCAGTATTAATCAGAAATGAAAGAATCAATGCCTCCACACAAATGTGCACGTTTTACAGCGATGCACATATACAGTGTACTGTGGGGTCGAGCAAAAGAATACCATAATTCACCAGTACAAAACTGAATTTTCAGTTGCTTACCTTGTTTGCGTTCCTGTTCTCGTTGTACTGCTTCTCCCACTCCCTCTGAGCTTTCTCTTCTTCCTCGTACTGCCCTATCAGCTCGGCCTGCCTCTCCAGCACCCTCTCCATCTCCCCATCCTCCTCGTACCTGATCACGTACTGGCCACCACCACCACCGCCCCCTGAACTCCGCTCATCGCCACCCACCTCGCCGTCCATGTCAGCCTGGCCGTCGTCCGTGAAATCCGACCCATCTTGCCGACCTTTCTGACTCCCGCCGCCCCCGCCGTCATCTTCCGTTGCCATCGGCCTGCTGGCATTGCTGAGCACAGAAGCGCACGTTGTCAGGTAAGAAGACACCGCAAAGGACGGACCCTGACGTGTATGGGTATGGCCGCACCTCAGCTCCACCCGCCTCTTGTTCTTGCGGCACGACTGCCCCACTCGGTACTTGGGCGAGGAATCGGAGGAGGAGAGCAAGTAGAAGAAGCTCCGCCTGTGCCTCTGTTTGAGCTGCCTGGCCTTGCGCGGGCTCACGCTGCGGCCTTTCCACGAAAGCCCGCCGGGCTGGGCCGTCCCGGACAGCGCGTCCTCGGCCTCGCCCTTGGCAGCCGATGGCTCCCTCTCCCCTTCCTCCACAGTGGCGCCGGCCGTGTCGCCGCGCCTCTTGCCGTCGTCCACCTCGCCGCTATCCTGGCCAGAGACGTCGGAGTCGTCGTCCACGTCCGAGAGGTGGCCGCCGAAGCCCTGGGACTCCAGGACGGCGAGCACGTCGGCGGCCGCCCGCTCCGCCTGCCGCCTCTGCGCCGTCACCGCCCGGACCTGCTCCTCCAGCTCCGCGACCTGAAAGCAAAGCGACGCACACAACAGAATCAATGCCGTCGACGTCAGACAGAGGCGGTCGGTCCGCGCAGGAGCGACGGGCGTGGCGACACGGCACGTCAAGTACCCTCTTGGCGAGCTCGTCCGCGCGCTCCTTGGCGGCGCGGGACACGGACCGCTCGGAGAGCAGCCGCGCGCGGAGGAAGTCGACGGTCATGGCCGTGGAGTCCGCCATCTGCCCCGCGCGCGGCCGGCGGCCGGCTAGCCCGCTACCGCACTGTTCGCCGCACGCGCGCACGCAGGGCCAGGCCACACTACTGAAGTCCCCAGGGGCAGGGGACGCGGTCACGCGGGGCTCACTCATCACATCACATGCCGGCGCGGCGCGGGCACGCCTCGACCGGACGACCGCTTGCGCTTGTGCGGCGGCAGCGGCCCGGTCTGCCCATTTGCATTAAAAAAGAGAGAGGGAGGAATTCCTGGGAGGAGCACGCGACGCAACAGGCCACCGACGCGCGGTAGTTACACTCGCCCCGGGATGACACATGCACGCCGGTCGCACGCACGAGGACCATCAGCAGCAACCGACTGACTGAGACGCCCCCTCGCAACGGTACGTCGCGCTGCGCCGTCGGTTTCCGAAGCGCGATGCCTCACCTACTCGACGCGCGGGTCCAGTAGGCCGGAGGCCGGTGGCAGCAATGTCACAGACGCCCCCCCCAGCAGTTGTTGTTTAGGTAGGTGCTGAATCTGTCCAGACGCCATCGCGAGATCCTCCCGCCGGCCACCGTGGGCTGTTTGGACGGACGGGCACGCGTGGTACAGCTCGAGCTCGCCGTGTTTGCAACGCGACGCGAGGCCAGCCGAAGGCAACGCCAACGCCCCAGGCTGTTGGGATGGAACGGCAACGGCAGGGGAATGATCTCCGACTCGGACGGCACATGAGCGGCTGGCTGGCTGGCCATCCAACTCCGATTGGAATCTTTTGTTTGACTGCCTCTGCCTGCCAGCCAGGCAGTCAGTGCCTCGCTTACTTCAGTTCTAGACTATAGATATTACCGCGCCAGTACTTTGGTAAACATCGCGCGTTCCAATCAATACTAGATATTACCGTGTCAGTACTTCGGTAAACATCGCGGCTTCCAAAAGACTTCGATAGGGTTATTCAAATGAAGGCCAGCTCGTCGAACATAGAAAGGCGTCTCCAGCAGTAAAACACGCACGCCACACGCGGGAGACGGAAGCCATACGGACAAACAAAAACCAGGGCCGGGGATTCATGAGGAGTCGGGCAATGTACTAACCTGGCTGCCTGGGCAATTGACGGTAAAAAAAAGGCCAACTAATAGCAGACTCGTATAAAATGCAAAAGCGCTAACTAATTTAACTTAACATAAGCATTTGTTGCATGAGAAATCGTCATAGTACATAACAGTTGGAAACATCCAAACGTCAGGAAATTTAGTCTTCGCCACTAGTTACCACAATACATTCATGCTAATCACCGCAGCCAATCCATGCTCACGGGACATCTCATGTGGTTAGGTTGCGATGATGAGTTCGTGAGCCCAACAACATGATGACAAGATTAGTCACCGCTGGCACAACCCCTGCAGCCGCAATGGACACATTCTATCACCTGCTCCTCCCTCAGATGCTTGGGGACCCGGCAGACACAGGTCGTTGCAAAGTTGTGGTCACGTGTCTGTATGCACCGAAGGCAGCAAAGGCGCTCGTAACCTGGCTGCAAGAGGGCGAAATGTAGTAGTAAGAAATCAGGATGCCAGATTAAGCACAGATGAAAATATATTTCACAGCAGGCATCGCACAGACACAAACTTGAGGAACATAACCTATGGAGGAAACAAAGTAAAACATTGAAACAGAACAAAGAAGCATCAAGGTGACCAACCTTTTTTTAACACAGAATCTTCAAGCGACAAAATGGATCTGTTGTAATTTCTTTTAGTCTACTACCAAGTTAACAATTACAATATTTGCCTCAATCACATATAATTCGCTCCAAACGCACTTAACATAGGAATTCATCTTGAACACACGAGAAAGGCCAGATCACTCATTAACAAGGTTGAGATGCAACCTAAAAATTTTGAAGTGACTTTTCCTGATCTTAAAAAGGTATTTTGACCACTATTTTTCTATGAGTATCTATAATATCTAACAAATGTATGAGATAATGCAGACGCTTCTCATACAAATTTATACATGATTTTGATGTTCCCAACTGATTTTTGAAAGCTGCTGGTGTTTCGAAAGTTTTACTGGACTCACAAGAGACGCTGCACTGGGATCAAGTCTCTTCGTCTGTGATTCATTGCATGAGTGAAAACATTATTTCTAATGTTCTGGATGTCTGTGATGAGCGTGAATTTGGCTGTTAGGCCTTTATGTTTGTGGCGGGAGCGCCGTTACACTTGAACCTAAATGTTTGAATGCTTTATGATCAATAAAGCGGGGGAAAGGTTTTTGTCTAAAATGGTTTTACTGAATTTTTATCAAAGCAAAGTATTTAGGACCGGAGGGATTATTTATCTTCAGTTGAACATTCCAAGATACCACTATCCAAAATAAGGGGAACCAAAAGAACATATTGGATGCCTTCTAAATTCAACTTCAGTCAACTAAATAGACCAGATCCAGCTACGGGTAACATTAGAAATCTCCTATTCAGAACATAAACAAAAAACAATGGACTGGACTGCAGCAATGTTTTCTGGTCGGCTGGTCGATCCTGGTCGACCTGGGACCGACCAGGCGATTAATCGCGATTAATCAGCGACCAGGTCGATTAATCGACCCTGATCCCCCTGGTCGTCCCTGGTCGTCCAGGCATATCAGCTGGTCGACCTATATATATACCTCTATATATACACTATATTATACACAATAAAGGAAGCATCAAGACTGCATTACTGTAAACCAACATTCCTCTTCATCTTCAACTCTTTTTGATGTAAACCAACATCTCCTTCTTAACTATTTCTGGATAATTGGGACAATCAACAGCATCTCCATACCCCCCACATATCTGCCCAGTCAAAAAAGCCCAAAAACAGAGCACACAACCTGGTCGTCCATGTCCTAATCGGACGATTAATCGCGATAAGTGGACGACTAATCGGACGACCAGGTTTCTGGTTGGACCTCCTAATCGAGCACTCCTGACCGACCAGGACGATTAATCGCGATTAATCGGACGACCTGAAAACATTGGACTGCAGCATGCAGGACAGTAATGGTTCCAGGTTTCAGTTAGTGGCTCATTCTGGTGCACAGAAAAGCTATACTATGCATCAGTAGCTACTGCAATCTAACATGTAAGCTATATAAATCTCACAAATTTAGAAATTTGAAGTGTAATAGTAAGATACATCTATAATGCAACTGGCACATACAATGTCTACAGAATATTTCCACTAAACAAATCTACCAACTTATAGCAGATATATGGAAGATTAACATGCCTCCCTCCCTCCCACCCTCACCCCAAAAAGAACAGGATGTTGTGGAGAAATCAAACAAACTGAATAGTAGACCCATGTACAACAAATATGGAACCAAGGATACTTACCTTTTTCCACTTTGCAATCAGGTTACGGTCTGCATAACCCTGGTCGAGGCAAAACTCATAAAGCTCCTGTGATATCTCCTTCCTTCTGTAGTAAAGGTCATATATGTAGCGGCTCCTTTGATGAGAAATACGGAAAATAGGCCAGAGAGCTTCACACTTTCTCTTCCCATCATGTGGATCATTTTCAGCTACATGAGGACATAGCATTAGTAACAACCCTGTGCTAGCAAATATCAACTGACATCAGTAGCGAGTGCCTCAAATGAATAACCATCTGTGCATACCTTCTCTCATTTTGGCATCCAACTCACGGATTGTTGGTTCAATAAGCTCCCATCCTTCAGGATACTTGACACGGCTTGTTTTTATCTTAGGCATGCTGCCTCAATGAATGTCCTAGGAACATGTAAATGGAGTAAGAAAAAGGACGAACATAATACTTATGTAAACATAATATGCAATAAATCATAAAAGTCAAATGATATTGCACTGATGACATGCTATTGCTATCCAATACCTCTCAAGTACACGAAACTGGGCTTTACAGAAGTTAACAGTACTAAATGCTACAGACAAGGAAACATCCATAATGACTCCGCACTAGGGGGTGATGCACCGTAATGCCAACTACACAAGCTCAGCCCTAATTCACAATCAACAATCACAACCTGAAGGTCGAGGCTCCAAATCGTAAGAGTCGCTGACGTCACAATCTAGGATAGTACCAAAACCCTAAGGGCGTATTCGATGCGGGGCATGGGGTTTCAACCACGAAAATTTATGGAATGGAAACCAAACAAATCGTGGATGTCCTGCATCCATCCCAGCAAAAGAAAGATTTCGCAGAACAGAAACGCAATCAGAGACATGCATCGAAGGGGTAGGGTTTCTTACCAACGGAAGGGGAACTCAGTCCAAGTCCGAGCAGATCTCCAATCCACACCAGACCACAATATGAGAGGAGGTGGGTGACGACTTGACGACGAGGAGGGAGAGGCAGGGCACGCGCCGACTTTTTTTTTTTCCCCCGCTTTTGCCAAACGCAATCGGAAGAAGGCGGTGTCTGTCTGTGATCGGCCTAGAGGCTGGAGGTCAGGGAAAGGGGAAGAAGGGGAGAGTAGGGGAAAAGGCGGTGTCTGTGATCGGCCTAGATAAAATTTGGGCCGGCCGTGGTGTAAAGAAGCCCACTCTAACTTCTGGACCTGCTTGTGGGCCTTTCTAGTCCCAACGTTGACGACACGCCGCCGGCCCGTAAAAATTTAGGACTTTGCGTTCGGCTTAGCGATGACGTTTTTCCAACTACCCAAAGGCTTCTTCCACTCGACTCCTCGACGCTTCGAATCGTTGTGGGGCGTGACCTTCCTCTTGCGCGACTTGCCAAACAAAACAAATCATCGGAATCAGGATCCGGATATAACCGCCGATTTCAATGGAAGCTTTCCTACCGTAACAGCTGATCCCTTCCAAACCGGTCAGCGCAGTAACCAGACATCCGGGCGCGCACAACCGTCGCCACGCGCGCGCCGCTGGGTTCGCCGCCGCAGAGGCAGAAGGCACTCCGGGAGCGCAGGTGGGGGCGCCGCGGACGCAGAAGGGTCGATGTGGATGGACGAGGTGAGGGGGAGGGAGCGCGGGGAGCTGCGCGCCCGGCGGTTCCAGGCCGGCGCCAGGGCGCGCCGCGCGGCCTCGCTCGCGCTCTCCAACCGCAAGGAGTTCGCTACCCCGCACCACGGCGCCGTCAACTCGCTCCAGGTCCCTCTTCTTCTTCCTCTTCCCCCCTTGTTGCCGCTGTTAGATTCTTAACCACTGCAACCACTGCCTCAAACGGAACTGATTTATCTGCTAATCTCATCGAGAAGCGTATCAATTTACATTTACCATCGATCACGGGGTCCTTGTTGTGCAATGTGTTTGTAATCTGACCATATGGTCAGGTTGATTTGACAGAGGGGAGGTACCTGCTCTCCGGGGCATCGGATGGGTCGGCCGCTGTGTTCGATGTGTGGAACGCGACCGAATACGAAGCCGGGTTCATAGCCAAGCACAGGAACATACTGCTTGTGGACAAGCAACACCAGAATGGCCACAGGTTCGCCGTCTCGGCGGCCGTTTGGTATCCTGTGGATACGGGGCTGTTTGTCACAGCATCCTTTGACCAGTATGTCAAAGTTTGGGATACCAATTCGACTCAGGTATGTGCCTGCATTCTCAGTCACCAGTCTTTCTCTGTTTCCTTGCCCTGTTTCGTGATCCTGGATGTTCTGATTTTTGTGTGCACTGTTTTTGTTTTCTCAGGTCGTCATGGAATTTAAGATGCCTGGAAAAGTGTACACTGCAGCCATGTCTCCGGTCGCAACAACGCACATGCTCATCGGTACTGGGACCGCAGATGTTCAGGTCCGTCTGTGTGACATTGCTTCTGGAGCCTTTACCCACACGTTGTCAGGTCATCGTGGTTAGTTTCTTTGTGCTAATGCAGTGATGAAAATATGCTTGTTTTTTCTTGTATGGTACCTTCTTATCTCCACCCATCATCTTAGATGGTATCATGTCTTTGGAGTGGTCTGCCTCAAGTGAGTGGATTTTGATGAGTGGTGGCTGTGACGGGGCAATACGTTTTTGGGACATTAGGCGAGCTGGATGCTTTCAGGTTCTGGATCAATCACGGTCTCAACTTGGAAAGAGGCCTCCTCTTGTTAAAAGTGCTGTAGATAATGTATGTTCACTCTCCCTATTATTACCATTTGTTTTTGTATTTGTAATTATTTCTCAAGAGTATTTGGTTAGAGAAAGCCACTCCCTCCATTCCAATTTGTAAGCTGTTCTGGCTTTTCTAGATACATAAGACATATTCTGTATCTTCGTTCATAGCAAAAGCTATGTGCCTAGAAAAGCCAGAACAACTTACAATTTGGAACAAATGGAGTACTAAAGAGCTGCTTACCATCTTCTGGCGACAATTCTAGAGCTATTAACCTTCAAGTAGTTCAGAAATCTCTCTGTTATATTGGGGTTCGATAGCATTGAAATTCCAGCATATGTAGATATCCTTAGTGCTCTAATATTGCTATATTCTGTACTGCACCTGAAATAAATTGAAAGATTGATACTCCCTCCTTCCAAGAAAGAATGCAACTCTCACTTTTCGAGTTGTCAAACAGTTTTAAGTTTGAACAAATCTGTACAAAAATTACTGACATTTTTGGTACCTAATAAGTATTATTAGATTAAACATGGAATATATTTTCATAGTAATACCTATTTGAAGTCATAAATGAAAATAATATTTTCTATAAACATAGTCAAACTTAAGGAAATTTGGCTCAATCCAAACCCAGAACTGCATCCTTTTTGGACCGAGGTAGTAAATCATATACTTTTTTTGACCAAAGCAGGATCACACAGATTCCTTAGGACCTTCACCTTCCACAAGGAGCTTAGCTCAGAAAAGGGCAGGCATTTCTAAGAAGAGCTCACCGGCTTTGCGCAAAATTCAAAACCTAACACATGGACAGATGCAACAGAGATTGCATCCCGGTTTGTCATCCAGTCAAAACCGTGCTACAGCTCATTATGGTGCTGTTACTGGATTACGAACAACTACAGATGGGATGTACCTTCTTAGCTCAGGTAAGTGAGTTTGAGTTATACTATTTTGAACACATTGCTGCTTGTTGCGTGCCAGCTATTAACATATTGTTCTATAAGCATTGTACTATGTGATAATATTTTCAGTAGTAAAGTTGTTACTAAGACAGGTATTATCCTTTCTTTGTAGGATCTGATTCTCGTTTAAGACTGTGGGATATCGATTCAGGCTGCAATACTCTGGTCAATTTTGAAGCTATGCGATTGCAGACAGGCAAGCCATTACAATTAGCTGTCACTGAGGATCCTTCACTTGTATTTGTTCCATGTATGGCAAGCATCAAGGTGTGTTCCTCACTTCCTATTTTCTAGTTTGCCAGTTTGCTGAAGCGTTCTTGAGGTTCATATTTCACCATTGTTTTATATGCTTAGGCATACAATTTATGGTCTGGTACAACATTTCGAACATTTCGAGGGCACTATGAACTTGTGAATTGCTGCTACTATAGTGAACAGGACCAAGTAAGTTTGCATGTTTACTGTCAATGTGTCTACTTTCGATAGGACTCCATTTCTAAGTGTTCAGGAATGCAGGAACTTTATACTGGCGGAAACGACAGGCAAATTCTTGTGTGGACTCCATCAACTCCAGCTTTTACTGAAATGGTATATCATCTGTCGTTATTTCCATGCAAGCCCTCTTTGTTTGGTTGCCTGGCTAACTCCATTGTCTCACAGTTGTGAGCGAGAATATGGCATAGGTATTAGACAAATTCCTTGCATCTTGACACTAGTAAAACTCTTACAGGAAGATCATGACAAGACCCTTTCAGGAGCTGATGAGGATAACTGGAGCGACTAAGAAACATGTACCTTCTTCCCTGGAACCAGGAGGACTACTTGTATATACTGACATTGATGTTAGTGATGTTAACAAATAACAAATGCTGATATTCTTGGTATATTTTCAAAAATATGGTACATTACCATGTGAAATATTGACAGATCATTGAAATAATTTGGAGCCTTCCAAAAATGTTATTTGGCCCTGGAGCCTTGTTTTCTTCACTTCGTAGATGGTTGTGTGTGTTAATGCTTTACCCAAAAGTAAGAAAATCCTTTGAGCAAATAGGCAGAAGTGTAGCCTTAGGCTATGTTTGATTCAGCTTCTGAAAAGTGATTCTGCTGCCAAAAAGTAGAAAGTCAACAAAACGGTCTTCACGTAGTACAAACCTTCGTAACATTTTAGAGCCTGCTTTTGGCTTTTATCTTTTGTCTTTTCCAAATGCATGGAAATAGAGAAGCGTTTTACAATTGTTTCAAGGGAGATAAAGAGATGGATGGTTCTCTATAATAAGTTTAGGGTGGGTTTTATAGTTAGTTTAACCAAATAGACTATATAACAATTTTTACACAGCTCATAGCTCACACCAGATTTTTCATAGAGACTCTTAGAATATCAGAAACTTGGTCTAAAATTGCCGAAAAAATAGCCTTCTATGATTATATTATATTGATAATAATCTGGCAAAGGGGGATTATTTAGAGTAGTCTCCACGGGCAATGGGGATGGAATAGCTGTTGAATGGTTATGACATCATGTCTTTAGACATAAAGGACACGTCGTAGTCTACCTTTTTTTTTGAAACATTTTGGATAGTTTTGGTAGATGAAAAGGGGATTATGAGAACAGACATTCCTTTAAAAGGGTAGAATCCAAATATAGTGTTGAACAAAGTAGGCCTAACGGTTGTTGTTCAAAAGGCTATGCTCAGAAATTAGCTTGCAAAGCAAAATAGAGTCTATCTGAGAGTAAAGCTCAGAGGACGAAATTGTTCTGATGCGATATAATTCAATTAACTTTGGGCTTGTTTAGATGTGAAAAGATTTTGGATTTCACTACTATAGCACTTTCGTTTGTTTGTGACAAATATTGTCCAATTATAGATTAACTAGGATCAAAAGATTCGTCTCACGATTTTAAGGTAAACTGTGCAATTAGTTTTTATTTTTGTCTATATTTAATGCTTCATGTATAAGATTCGATGTGACAAGAAATCTTGAATTTTTTTTGGTTTTCGGGGTTAATTAAACAAGGCCTTTGTTCCGAAATGAAGCCGAGAGCGCCCATGAATCACACATCACGAAACTCGGTAGAATCAGCGTCCATGAACCATCAGGAAACCAGAATCTCTAGCATTATGGCATTTATTATTTCCTCCCGAATGCATCGGGAAATCATGTTCTGTTCACATTCTCATGGGAACAGTTACACAGAAGATGGAACGCCAACGGGCTTATTCTAAAGCTCAGGTTCGCATGCACTGGTACTACCGCAACTATCAGAACCAGACTTTCATACCTAATGTATTCAGAACCTGAGGGCTTCAATTCTAGAACGCAAAGGTCTATTGCACCAGCTCTCTTCTATAGCTATGCACAGCTAAGCCAACCACCTTCGGTGACCCGGTCAAAAGTAGAATAAAAGAATAGAGTAGAATAATACCACAGTACCACTATCTGTGTTACAGGCCCCTGTTTCTCGAGGAGCATTCCAGATTGCGCTCTTCTTCAGATCCTCTGGCATCGTATGATGCCTGCAGCACCTCCATAGCACAGCCATCTCTCGCTACCCTTGTTCATGTTCCATCGCACTTGATGCAAAGCGACAGAATTCGGAGGGACGACTTTAAGGTCTTTTGGGGATTCACCACCCTTGCTGTTCCATGTTCCATCATTCTCTTCCTTTGTAGGACTGGCTAAAATTATTGCACCGGTTCCTTGTTCTTCACTGTGTCCATCGTCTTGGTCATCGCCAAATTCTGTGTTTACCATGTCTGCTGCATGTTCTTCACTGTGTCCATCATCTCGATCACCGTCGTGTTCTTGATTTACAGCACCTGCTCCTTGCTCTTCGCTTTGTCCATTATCTTGATCATCATGAACTTCTGGATTTACAGCGTCACTGTTTCTTGTGGGGGAGTTGAGCTGACATGTCAGCAGGCCAGTGACATTGTTTGTAGCGAGCCCCTGAACTATATTTTGGCATGGTTTTGAACCCTTTTTGGTCATCACAGGAACATTAGGTAATGGAGATGTTTGCAGCCTGCTGCCAATCTTAATATTTTCTCCCTCCTCTGATAATGATCCAGAGAGGAAATAAGGAACGCGGTTACGCCCAGGTTCTTTATCCCAGAATCTCGAATTAAGCTACAGCAAGTTAAGTATTTGCTTAGAACACTGCAACTCAGAACGACAAGAAATGTTGTTCATGAATCAACTAGAGAGTTCACCTGGAAGTACACAGCAGTACCATCTGCCCCGCAGTAAGCCACACAACCTGGACATCAGCAAACAAATATTATGAATTTAAGGACCACTACAAGCATTTGACACCTTGGGGCAAAGCAGAAGTTACTGCATAATCAGGAAACATCTAGGACTGATACTAAAAGAAGGTAAGTTGCCACTGTTTTGGAAATCGTCTGGAGGCTGTGTATATTAATAAACTGGTAGGGGTCGATGAGGAAATTCTCACAGCTTGCATCACCTTTATGTCTGGTAGTGATGTCAGTTAAGATAGAAACTTTCTGGTGTGATGATTTTTCTCATGTAAGCTACTGATCCCAGCTCTTTTTTTTCTGTTTCATACAACACCTTTCAGACTTGTAAAATTTTTTCTCTGCTGTCATAGTGATCCAAGTTGCAGGGTGCATCATCCATTAAATTTTCTAAAAAAATCTACAGACAGTTGACTCCACTATCATCCATTGAACTATGTACTCCCTCATCCCAAATTATAAGACATTCCGAAAATCTTGAAAAGTCAAAGCATATCAAGTTTGACCAAAATTATATGATAAGATAAAAACATTTATTATACCAACTAAGTATCATTAGATTCTTCATTAATTATATTTTCATAGTATATCTATTTGATGTCATAAATCTTTGTAATTCTCTCTATAATTTTGGTCAAACTTGAGATGTTTTGACTCTCCAAGATTTTTGGAATGTCTTATAATTTAGAATGGAGGGAGTATCAACTATCAAATTGCAAACTAATAATTTCATGAGAAACAAAACCAGTAGTTACTACTAGCAAAGTTCTGCAGGAAGATCTGCTTGAATTTCTATTAGCAACAAGTCCATCTTAGATATTTAGATCAAACACATGTGATATCGATATTTTAAGTCATTGTTTATTTGCCACTGGATTTTAGACTCCAAAGTGATTGCTGCTACATAGGAACTTTGCTACCCGGTAGTCATTACCATTGGGCAGGATATGGACAGTGGCTATGAGAACGATAATGAAACACACCTGTAGGTTCTGAGGCATGGACACTCCAAATCAAATATTCTGACAACTGATAAGTTCCAACACCCTGAGTTTTTGTTCCAGCAAATGGCCTTCCAGTGGCTGGAACATCATTTGCAATCCGAGGCAAGCTTAGAAACTTCAATGTACCATCTTCCAAACAGATAACGATCCCCCTGAAAACAATCAGTCATAAATATAACATTAGCTTCACAATTCTAGTAATAACGACAGGGGAAGAAAATCAGTAGCCTGTACATATAAACAGAAATGTGATCGAGATGTGGGTAAACAACTTTTAATATGCCATTCTTTAATGTTGCTTCCGAATTCTTACCAAATGCCATATGCCTCATATGGACTCCCTATGTCTAATAAAGTGTTTCCCCAGATGAAAAGTGCTTGCTGGCCAATTCAAATCCACAACGAATAAGACAAACCAACAAGAGTAGGCAAGTATACCTTCTATTTTTTTCACGCAAACTATAATATCGATACCTAAGTAAGAAATACAAAAGAGCATTTCCATTCACATGCTCTCTGTCCTATGGCATTGAATACAAAGATGCCCATCAAACAATAAAACATGCTAACTAGGTTATCAGATGCTTGCATAAGATAGAAGACCCACATATGAATAAAAGTTAGGTGATGTTTCAGCTAGATTCCAGAATGCACACGAAGGGGAAAAAAATACAAACAATGAACTTTATGTTATCACATTATATTTTGTCTATGGACAACAATTAGTGATCTTATGGTCTGTGAGTTAGGTCAACAACCTTGGAAGAAATTTAAGTTCCTGTCCAACAAAGGGAGCAAGTATTGGATGATATGTAATATAAGGTTTGAAGGTGCACGGGCATGCCAAAGGATGTTTAAAAACATGTAAACAATGCAAACTCAAAAGGTTACAATACATTGAGAAGCATCAAGAAAAACTAGTTATCTAGACCAAGAAGATGCTTTAGCAAGCTAACAGGAACAGCATGACCCATATATTGCAAACATCATGACACAAATAAATCCATTTTGCAATCTATTTCAACTGCATTTTAGTTTTCAACAATGGCCTGCATTTAACTAAGCAGAAAACAACCTAAATGTGATCAGTGCCTACAGAGAACAAAGACAAATAAAACTGTCTATACAAGAAGCAAAGCAAATTTTGTACCAAATTGTTTTATTTACTGATATACTATGTATTGGAACTAAGTATTACCTTCCATCCTTTAGCCAATGAAGACTTAATACAGCCTTTGGAGCAGTAGTTAGCTCCCAAAGAGGACGGTACGGATCTCTGCAAAAGTGATTTATGTCATGAAAAAATAGTAATCAAATATCACAGTTCAGCGAAATAATATAGGACATTCACAAATGTGTGCCTAAGCATGCAAATGTCATAGAGCAAGAGAGAGAGAGATCAAAACTGAAACTTAACAAAAGGATGAGTTGAGATAGGCCTCCGAGGATATGTTACACATACCTTAAATCCCAGAACTTTAGACCATCCTCTCCAGCAGTGACAAAAGTATTTGTGCTTTCTTCACTGTTAAATGGATTCAAGTTTAGGGCTGGCATTACTTTTAAGTGGTGGAGAAGAACAATACTGCAGAGTACCTTATATATGGTGCCCAAGAGAGAGCTCTAATGGGAACAGAATCAGCAGTGACACACATAAAAGGTTTTGAATCTGGACATTCAGAGGAAAAAATGGTTAGTTTTAATTTTACTCAAAATAAAATGATAAATATGCAGTACATGAATTCAATAGCTTTACAATTAAAAAAAGGAAAAGTGACTAATCATGTTTTCCAAATATCAGTCATAGAGAGGCTTCGGAAGGGAAGGTATCTATTACCTTGTGTTGGCAAATTCATCGAGAAGTTCCATAGAGCAACCTGAAAAATCAAATATGACATTAAAGCAACCTGAAACATCAAATACAGCCTGTTAACTGTAGTATCACAAAACTGTGGTTTTACAAGCCAAAGAGACACAAAACCATGGTTGAGAAAAAAGAGGTCATGAGTGGAGTTTCTAAAACTCCAAAAAGACTGTAGTTTTGACAAAACCATGGTTTTAGAGACTACAAGATTTGTTGCATCCAAACACCCAGTAGCTTTTAAAAACCAAAGTATTTTGTAAAACCGTAGTATTTTTCCAATACTTCAAAAATACCTTGCATCCAAACAGGGCCTTAAACTTTTAAACTAGCAACTTAAAATAAAAGTTGAAAGGCATGGGGTTTGAGTTAAGGAAACTAATCTCTTCAAGAGGAAAATATACCGTTCCATCATGACAACCCGCCAATATCATATCATGAGGAGGAGTAGGTGACCAATCAACTGTCAAGGGAATGCTGTTTACCATTAAAAAGAGGTCATGACTTCAAAAAGAATATTCATGCTGAGGAATATAGCAGAAAGTAAAAAACATAAATCTATCTCTATAAGCAAAACTGCAAAAGTATCAATCACATGCTAAAACTTTGAAGTCGCAGTACCTTTGCCTGTTCCTGCACTTCACTTTGACACACCTAAATACAGGTTGTAGCTTTAGAAAACGAGGGTCAGAACCCTCCACCTTAGAGGACGAATATATTTTCTGGATCATGCATGGTGATGGAACTTCCCACCTGTGTACAAACAATGAAGTATATGAGTGATGATTTATTAAAAAGAAGTTCTAGCATAGCAATGGCTTGCCCAACTTACACTTCAAGAATGCCATTCCCCAACAATACTGCAAGGAAACCCAGTCGTGATTTCTGTTCAGGCTGACTTAGTAAAGGAGGCTTCCATTTGATGTCCCAAGCGACTTTGCCATTGTGAGCTAAACACAAGACAACTCTTGGTTGAGCAATGTCCCTTGTAATTGAAGATGAGTTTGAGTTTACACAACTAAACATATTGTCATCTTCCCATGATTCCTTGAGTGGCACAAGTTCCGCAGCTTCCGTTTCATCAATGACCCTATCACTGTTCTTGAAACTAGGTGCAACTTGATTTGCTCGTGCATTTTCATTACAATGAGAAGTATAATTGGCAGTGTTGCTTTCAGTAACTTTCATGCCTTCGCAACCAGCAATTGCATTCTTAGACTGATTCAAACCAGCCCCATGACCCATGTCATCATTTTTAGATGATCCTTTAGTCATTGGTGTAGATAATGTCTCTATTTTATGCGTTTCAACACCAACAGATTTGCCACTACTCTCATTTGAAGCAGGTATCCTTTGAAGTTGCCCCCCAGCCTTTCTGGGGCCTTGTCCTTCCATACAATTTTCAACCAAGACCACAGAATCGCCTGACTTTGGAGTTGTCTGCATTTTTTGTTCTTTGACATTAAAATCAGTAAAATGACTGTGCTCAGCTGAAACAGGCTTCTTTCTACATCCCCCTTTTCCTATTTTGGTATTTAATTCTTCCTTACAATTTGCATTGTGTAAGCCATGTGCTGGTGATGCATCATCAGACAACAAAACACCTGAATGAACACTGCATTTCTCAATATCACACCCACATGAACCAAGGCTACTTACTATAAATTTGCCACCACTCTTGTTCAAAGATGTGAGATTGTTTGAACCAGTCAGTACAGAGGTTGTCTTTGGGAGGCTGGCACCAGAAGCCACAAAACGACCAGTTCCAGCAGAAAGTGGTATCGTTTTAGGCCTTCCTCTTCCCCTCTTGCCACTTGACTCTCTTTTATTACTTGATTTAGGTGAAATGTGGATAGGAAGTACAGAATCATCTGAAACAGCACCTTTACACGCTTTACCCTCACAGTTTAACAAGCTAGCAGAACAAAGCTCATTCATTGATACCACGTTCTGTGCAGATGGTAAAGCATTTTCAACAGAGACTGCAGGATCATTTGGAAGAATTTCTGTGGAACAAATTCTCTGTGATTCAACACCAGAAACCACTGGGCAATATAGAGCATTAGAAATTGTTTTCTTCTTATCATTTCCTCTAATCATCTGACCTTTTGACTTCTTATCACAAGTTGCAGTAGATGGAGATGTAAATGATGATGATGCATCAACTGCAACAATGCTAAAACTAGAGTTAGACTCTGTGCAAGCAGTGTGACCCATACTGGATAAAACAGGCTGACTAGTTGTATCTTTCCCCAGTTCAATCATAGTGTCTGAGTATTTTTGTGGCATCACCCTTGTTCTCTTTGGTTGCTTACGAGTTGCAGTTGCTGGAGCTGGTTCGGTACACACACTTTCTTTTACTACAGCACCAGATGAACTGCACAGTTCGTCAACAATTGGCAATGCTGCATCAACCGGAACAATACTTAAATTAGCATTAAGCTCTGTGCAAACAGTGTGCTCCAAACTACAGCCAAATGAAACAGGCTGACAAGTTGTCTCTTGCCCTAATTCAGCATCAGTACCTGAAACAGATCTACCATTGATTGGAACTGGATACTTCCGAGGTCTCCCCCGTGGTTTCTTAGGTTTTGTACAGATTGCAGTTGTTGGGGATGGGGCTGTCCACAAATCTCCTGATACAGTGCCAGATACAGATCTAGCATTGATTGGAACTGGATACTTTCGAGGTCTTCCCCGTGGTTTCTTAGGTTTTGTACAGATCACAGTTTTTGGAGATGGGGCTGTACACACATCTCCTGATACAGTGCCAGATGAACAGGTCGGTTTGTCAATAAGCGGCAATGCTGCATCAACTGCAACAATACTTAAATTAGCATTAAACTCTGTGCAAGCATTGTGGTCCAAACTGCAGCCAAATGAAGCAGGTTGACAAGTTGTCCCTTTCCCTAATTCAACATCAGCACCTGAAACAGATCCATCATTCATTGGAATTGGATATTTTCGAGGCCTTCCCCGTCGTCCCTTAGGTTTTGTACAGATTGTTGTTGGAGATGGGGCTGTACACACAGCTTCTGATACAATACCAGATGAGCCTGTCAGTTTGTCACTTGAATTTTTCCTAGGTCGCCCTCTACCTCTTTTAGGAGTTGATTGCACAGACTTCACAGTTGGCATGACATAAGCCAATGGAAGGTCATCTGAAATAACACTTGAACTATCAAAAAGAATGATATCCTGACTTTGCCCGTTTTGGGATGAACCTTCTAATTTTGCATCTGGCAATGGACACTTTCTTGGTCTGCCCCTTGGTCTTTTTGGAACAGGTTCTAACTGATCACTGCAAGGTCTCTTTCTTGGCCTCCCCCTTGGTCCTTTTGGAATAGGTTCCAGCTTATCACTACAAGGTATTTTTCTAGGCCTTCCTCTTCGCTTACTATTATTGCATACATTTATTGACCGGCGAGCATGTGCATCTTCAAATGGTGCTAACAGACACCAGACTTGAATGATACCTCTCCCGGTTAAGGGCATGCCAAGTTTATGGTAAGAAGAACCAGGAGGGTGCGCAGAAACAGCAAGATACTGCAAAGGATAGAATATATGAGTATATGACATAGGATCATCAGCGTCAATTAACTTTTGTGTTACTTTTAAGTTCACAGTACTCTTGCAATAAGGACTAAAATGAAAACAGGCTATTAGCATAACTGCTATGGGCAAAAAAATATATAGTTGCAACCATGTAATCATCCAGAGAACAAAGATAGAGTCAAGAAAATAGTTGCATAGGGTTTACAAATACGTGCCACCCAAAAGCTTGCACTTCAGTAAATTAAAATGGCAACCAAAAAGCCTGCACTTCAGTAAATTAAAAACCCAATGGGTAGTAACATGCACATTTAACACATGCAACATAGGATTTTCTGGTGGCATAGTAAAGAGAAGAGAGGTGAGTATCTTATTTGAGAAATCACTTGGGTGAGAAATCCAATACTAGGAAACCATATAGACTTAAATTGTTGTGTACCATATGACGGATTTGTACAAAATATATACAGCAAGTAAATCATTTCAGGAACCTAGGAAATGACAATACTTTCTCCAGTCACAAATAAATGATGTTTTGACTTTTGAGGTAACTGAAAACAACAATCCCGAACTTTTCCTACAATTAATGTGTTTAGTTTGAATGTTTGCATGTGATACGAATACATTTGTCTTGGACAATAGTTTAATAAAAGTAGTAGCAGAAGTTTAGAATAGTTGACATCAGACAATCCCAAAACACCACATATTTCTGACTGGACAGAGTAGGGTTGTTTTTATAAATGTTCTTGTGGCAAGGCAATCTTAGATATAACAATATGATACTATGCATTGGGAGCAGCCTCAATGTGTCAATTGACCGGTGAGACCTACCAGCCATGTCAAGACAGATGGTACTTTTCTGAATTATAAACTTCAGTGTGGCATCCAACTAAATTATCCCTTGATACTGGATAATAAAATGTTGTGTTTCAGACAAGTTTACAATTTCACAGTACTTGATGTCTTCACTACAAAGTTCATGGTTATAAAGGCCACAACCTCACAGTTTATAGAAGAGTCAGCCTTTTTGCACAACCTGGGGCACCAGTCCAAGGCCCAGACATTCCCCCCCGCATATAGAATAAAATCAAAGCTGCAATAATTAAAGACACTTGGTCAAGGTTCGATCAAGATAGTAATAGAATTTTACATGGATAATCAAGTATCAGAAATAAATTGAAGAGAGCAGAAGACTGATTTTAATAGATATTTATTCCCAACTTCATCACACTCTCAAATTTATACTTCATAACAAAGTAAAAGGATCAAAGGTGCAAAACAATAAACAATTAGAACTCAGGATATTTAAGAATTTGGCACTCTCAAAAAAAGATGAATAGTTTCATGATTGAGCTACCTACAGGTTAGAATAGATCATAAGGCATGTTGCACGACTCCCCCAATGCAGGGGGGAGGGGAGGGATTGCGCACCTGACTGTATGATCCCTTCGGTCTTCCTGAGGTGTGATCTGTAATGATTTCCACAATTACAAACCCAAGGGGAAAGAGTATCAGAGAGGAATCCTATTCAGCTGAAAAATAATGCTTATAACTCTCCTAAAAAAACAAAGACTGGGCTCAGAAACTAAAACACTATTAAGTTTACTTTCACTGACCTGGGGAACAGAAGCAGATGAAAACTGTGGCAAGGTTACACTGTGCATGTCATCTCTAGATGAAGTTGACTCAGTGCCACTAGTGAAAGTTACACTTTTTGGCTCATAAGAGAAGTGCCTCCATTCTCTGAAGATAAAGATCAAATGAGCGGCAAATTAGATTTGCAGATAAGAAAAATAAACATATATCTGAAAAACAGGCCATTTATTTAGAAAGAAAGGAGAAATCAAATGTAACTATTGCATCTTTTGACATTATGTGGAGCTTGTGGATATTCAAGGAAGGAACAGGTAGACCTTCAACTAAACCAATAAATCATGAATATATCGCAATTTGATAACTAGTCACTCTTGTGGACAACATATATTCCGAAGCTACAAGAATTAAACAAATTCTCCCACATATGCATGATATATTCCATGAAATACGCTCCATGAGAATCGAGAATCGATCACATGTCTCTACATAGGATCACGTCTACGATCACCCATTACGCTGACACAGGAAATTTGCCAATTCCATCGTGGTGACTGAGTGCGAGAGCAGAGGAAGCCAGGAGACAAACTTTTACCTGAGGAACGTTATTGAAGAGGAGAGCCGCTCAACTTCCGCCTCGGGGAAGTCTGGTTCGGGCTCTTTGTCGACGAGCTCCGAGATGGCGCGCACAGTTCTCAAGAACCCATCTGCTGACTCATCGAACACGCACACCTCAACGCCGTCTTTAATATCTTCTCCGGCTCCCGGCGGTGCCGCGGCCATCACCGGAGAGGGGGGCTAAGCGGGAGGCTTGCGGAGTCCTGCTGGTAGCCACAGAGGCGGTGGCGGACGCGACAGAGGATGGGGACGCTTTCGGCGGCACCGAATGAAGCTAAGGAAGCTTAAGGTGGTTCCGATGGAAGGACTAGGGAGGAAGAGGGCGATGCGCCGACGAGGCGGGCACGGGCACCGCGCAGCCAACGGCCGTCCCTGCAAGGCGGGCGTGGAGACGACAGGAAGCGGATCCGGCCGTGGGTGCGGAGGTCTGAGCTGTCGACGGGAAGAGCAGGCGCGCTCGGGACAGGGAGCCACGGCGCCACGGCCACGCGCGGAGGAGAGAGCCGCGGAACCGGCGGCCACGCGCGGTGAGGGAACCGCGGAACCGGCGGCGGCTACTACTCGAAGAACAAGAACACCGCACCCCCCGCACGCGGAAGAAGAAACGGGAAGTGGAGCTGGGCTTTATGATATGGGCCGAATTGATCTATGGCCTTTAATGTCATGATTTTGTGACTGGCGGTGTTGTCGCAGGGCGGAGGCGCTCGAGGTCGGGGTCTCAGGGTCACGGACTCACGGGATTAGGATTGGGAATTTTTTTTTTTTTTAAGGGGGATAGGGATTGGGAATAAATGCCTCTAGCGGACTGGCTGTAGCTGGGCTTTTCTTTTGGGCCACGATGATTGATCACTGACGAACATACGTAGTTTACTAGCTGGGCTCTCTTCTGGATATCGGGTATGCGGGTAAATCGGGTAATGCGAGTGATTACCCGAACTAATTTTGGATATCTGAAGTCAACATCTGAAATTATGATTGGGTATTTCAGGTCCGAGTCCAGGCAGTTTGGGTTCAGGTATTGAGTTCTCATATTGGATTTTTGGCCCACTGTTAGATTTGACTAGCTAAGGAACAAGAATAATAAGAAAGATATAGGAAGAATTAGGCGTATGGCCGTGGAAAAAAACTTATTTTTTTAGCTTTATGACTTTCTTTATTTTTTGAATTTGGCTCTATGACCTTAAAACAATTTTTATTTGGCTTTATGGTCTTCTATCAGATTTGGGCAGCTTGTTAAGTCAAGGGTAAAAACATCGTTTTACCTCAAAACAAGTATATATATACTTAAAATATACAATAACAAAAAAAAAACTGTTTAAAAAATTTTGTTAGGGTAAAATAGTCTTTTTATCTCTTACTTAACACATTTTTTCCCAAAACCGACAGAAGGGCATAGAGGAAAATAAATTTTGTTTTAAAGCCATAGAGCCAAATTAAAAAAAAGGAGTAAAATACACTGGCGACCCTTTAACTTGTCACCCTGTGCCACTTTGATCCATGAACTTGCAAACCCGAAAAAGTGACCCCTGAACTTGTCAGTCTGTGCCACTTTGGTCCATGAACTTGCAAACGCAAAACAGTGGCCTCTGAACTTGTCGGCCTGTGCCACTTTGGTCCATGCGTGTAAAGGATCTTTCAACACGCCAACAAATATTTGTTTATTTCATAACTAATTATTAGTGAAATGCTAAATTCATGAAATGTTTTGTGTAGCCTCTTCATGATGTACTCTGCCTAGAAAAAATATGAAACCTAGAAAACGAATAATTTTTGCTTGTTTTAAAATTATCTCTTTTAATTAGTAAATGCAACGAATTGATATACTATTTGATATATTGACGCTACGAATAAAAATATATCAATTTCGTAAATTAAAAAAGAAGTGCTGACATCATCGCTGATGTCAACACCATAAACGGTGCCATGCATGGCCTATCAGAGGCGGCCATGTGGCAGAACAGTGCCATGCAGCTGGTGTTATTTTCGTATTTGCATGTTCATGGACCAATGTGGCACAGGTCGACAAGTTCAGGAAGCACTTTTTCGCGTTTGCAAGTTCATGGACCAAAGTGGCACAGGCGGACAAGTTCAGGGGCCACTTTTTCGGGTTTGCAATTTCATGGACCAAAGTGGCACAGGCTGACAAGTTAAAGGGCCGCCAGTGTAATTTACTATAAAAAAAGAGAGGATTATATACTTAAGATAATTTTTTTTAGTGGCATACACCTAATCGATACTTTTTTTTCTTTTATAATTGTGGCCAGGGATTTGAAACCTAGTGTTGGAGTCATGTGCACACAAGTAAACTGCCACAACAAAGGCAAGATTATTACGCAATGCTTGTGCTATATCACCATATGCACACAACGAATCAAGCAGCAGTGGAGCAAAGGATTCTTGGAACCTTGGAAGGTTGATGGGCTCATCTTCTTTTTAGGCCTTGTTTAGTTCCCAAAAAATTTTACAAAAATTCTCAGATTTTCCGTCACATCAAATCTTTAGACGCATGCATGGAGTATTAAATATAGACGAAAATAAAAACTAATTACATAGTTTAGTCGGAATTGACGAGACGAATCTTTTGAGCCTAGTTAGTTCATGATTGGACAATATTTTTCAAATACAAATGAAAGTGCTATTATTCCTATTTTGTAAAATTTTTTGGAACTAAACAATGCCTTATATATAGGCTGTCCAATGACTGGGCCTTAGGCCCAGGGTCTCCGGGACCCAGGTCTGCCAGCATTACCAAGTTTGTACATCTTATTGGAGATTAAAAAAAAAAGATAGTCCTATTTCGAACCTTCATATACATGTATGAAACTATAATGAAGGCACAATGGAACAAGCGAAGAACAGACAACAGGGATTCAGGGAATCCACATCATCCGTCATTCTCGCCTAATACACGGCCACACCCAACCAAAGAAAAGTAAGCTCACATCATGATTCCCAGGGAATCTTACCATTCCACCCTTGTACAGTAGTGTCTACTATATATATCGTCGTCAGTCGTCACCATGAACAGCACAGCGGAAAGAAAAATCTAGCGGGGTAGATTTGGTTCGCACGGGCACGCGCCCGGCCAGCAGCGGGGCCGCCCCCGGGTCTTATCGATAATCGCCTTCCCGAATTAGGTTCCGCGTCCACGCGATCGCCCGCCTACCCCGTGAAGGTGAATCGTCGTTGCTCGTGCTCTCCTCTCCGTCCCGGGCGAACGTGCGATCGTGCAATCAGAATGCAGAATTGCACGACGGCCACCACTCGCGGTTGGCGAAATGTGGCGCACGCGGGTACACACGCCCCACTACCGCCGGACGTTTCGGCAGGCCGGCTACGCGCGTGCAGCCAACGTGGGGAAGCGCAGAGGTCGCTGTGTAGGCTGTACCAATCGGTCGGATCGCATGCATACCGGAAGGACGGGAGCTTCTGCGCCAAGTGACGCTGCCGTACGTGGCGACGATGGCTGGATCTCCTGATGGGCGCGGCGCTTTTTTTTGCATTGCATGCGTCAAGATCATCATCTCGTACCGGATGTCAGAGGGCCGGGACGATGGTGCCGGGCAACTGGGACGGAACCGTACGGCTGATCGAGCAGCTGGAGTGGACGGCTCACGGCTCTCCTCACATGCACATGCACGCGTACGTCGTGGCGAGTCACATGCGTCCGACTGTTTTACGCGTGGCCGCACGCACGTACGACGGACTGACACAGTGTGGAACTCGCAGGCATGCCTTGGCTGAGGAGCTAATCAGTGTTGGTTCTTGATCGGTTGATCGGTCAGGGACGGCAACGCAAGGGCTTTGTTTAAGTTTTCGGAACCGTAGCACTTTCGTTCGTTTGCGATAAACATTGTCTAATCATAGAGTAACTAGACTTAAAAGATTCATTTCGTGATTTACAGGTAAAATGTGTAATTAGTTTTTATTTTCATCTATATTTAGTGTCCTATACATGTGCTTTAAGATTCGATGTGACGGAGAATCTTGAAAAGTTTTTTATTTTTGGGTGAACTAAACAAGACCTTAATTATATATGTACAGTAAAACCTTGTTTAGTTCACCCAAAAATAAAAAACTTTTCAAGATTCTCTATCAAATCGATTTTTACGGCACATGCATAAGCACTAAATATAGATAAAAATAAAACTAATTGAACAGTTTACCTGTAAATCACAAAATGAAACTTTTAATACTAGTTACTCTATATTTGGACAATGTTTGTCAACTACGAAAGTGCTATAGTCCCGAAACTCAAAAAAAAATTCGAAACTAAACAAGGCCTGACTTGCAAGCTTTTGCGAGAGCCCACAATATCCTCTTTGAATTTTGACAGTGTAGTATTTTCGTTTTTATTTGATAAATATTGTCTAATCATGGAGTAACTAAGTTTAAAAGATTCGTCTCGTAATGTATAATTAATTTTTATTTCTATCTATATTTAATATTTTGTGCATATGCGGCAAGATTCGATATGACGGAAAATTTTTAAAAGTTTTTTGTTTTTTTGATGTGAACTAAACGAGGGCTTAGAGTGATGTGCATCGCACCATTTCCGTCGTCACAAGATTCTTTTGTTGTTGGCCCTTCTGCAAAGTGCAAGTGTAGCAGGGGTCGTCAAAGGAGTCGCCTTCGATCGTCACGCGATCGATGCTGCTGCCACAAATTTTCCTTCTCGCAACTGGACTTGGGGGACCTGACACCTTGACGCTTCTTGCTGGAGGAGTGGAACACGATTCAACCGTTCTTATCCTGATAATGATTCGAGGGTCATCAGCACACATGAAAAGGTACGTCGGATCTGCATTTAGCTTGCAGATCACAGTCATCACACTTCACTTCGCTACATCCTACGAAGGACAGCATGTTAATTAGATCGAGACTTTAGTTAGGTCCGTGGCAACAGGGGTGCAGTGGGGGTTGGGGATACATGTGTGTCAACTAGCATATGGACCGTTTTAATTTAATGTCTTGTCTTGGAATAATGAACTGCTATTTTCAGTGTACACCCTCGGCTCTAAAACCAGTCTCAATGTAATTTTATCAGAGTTTTATACGTATTAAATATGTTGATGTAGTATCATATTAATAAAGTGAGAGATGATAAGAGTTTCATGGGAGCAAAGAAAGTTTCATCCCATAAAACTTTTCTGCATTGTTTTTAAAATCTGATGTGTTGAAAACTAGGACATGAAACTTTTCATTGAGACTGACCCTAAATTATAAGTTGTTTTTATTTTTTAATACATAATGATGATTTATAATTTCAAAAATGGAAGGGGCAGGTAAGACTAAGGCCTTTAACTTGTGGTCGATGTAACATCCCAGATTTTTTTACGAAAACCAAAAATACGAACTTTTTAAAATTTTTCTTGTAATCTTGTGAAGCATATAGTTTTTAGATCTAAATCGATCCTAACCCGCTAACAAATCGTGGCATACATATAGATTTGTTTCTAGGTGAGTGCTTTTGTTCGTGAGTCGGTTTGGAGTTTAGTCTTGTTTATGGTTTTGAGTTTCTTTTGGAGTGCACAATTCCGTAGCAAAGTCTTCCCGAATCTTCGTGGAGCCTATCTCAAAGGCGAAGCGAATCCCTTCTCAACTTTTTGTTGGAGTACGTCTCAAACTCCATCGGATTTTATCCGATCTCCTTTTGTTTTCCTTCCTTTGTGTTTAATCAAAAATGGAGAACCCCTTTCTTTTCCCTTGGGCCGAATCTCTCTTCTTCTATCCATTCTTTTCTCTTCCTCCAGCCCAGCCAGCTCCCTGCCCCAGCCCATCCCGCGCACCAGGTCGGCCCGCCTCGTCTCCCTCCACCCATGGCCCAGCTCGGCTGCTCACCCCCCCGGCCCAACTTGCGCGCGCCAAGGCCCAGGCCGCGGCCCAAGAGCCCCCTGCGCCCCAACCCTAGGGAGCAGCTGCTCCCAACCCCACTCCCAGACGCCGCCGCCACCCTGGGGTGGACAGGCACCCGCGTGCGCCCCAGCCCTGGAGAGCACCCGCCGCCGCCGCCTGATGCCGCGCCCACGCCTGCCCCTCTACCTTGGCGTTCGTGCCGATGCGTGCCACGTGTCCCAACGCGGGCACGGACGCCGGAGATGGTCGCCCTACCCGGGAACCCTAGCCGCGCCCCCTTTAAAGCTTCCAGAGCCGCCGCTGCCCTCGCCCTATTCCCCATGGCGCCGCCACCCTCCTCTGCTCCACCTCGGCTCGCCGCACCGGAGCCGTCCGCCGTGACGCCGACACCGAGCTTCGACCGCGACCTCGCCTAGGAGCCCGACGTCGAGCTCCTCTCCGTGCTCGACGCGCCCCTGCTCCAGGCCAGGAGCAGCGCCACCATCGGCGACCGAGGCCCCGGCGTCCTCCGCGACCGCGACGTCGCGCGGACTCGCGACCGCAGACGGCCACGCGGACGCCACCGCCGCACCAGAGCCACCCGCCGTGCCAAGTGCCTCGACCCCAACCTCGCCCGCACCTCGGCTCGCCCCCGGAGCCTGTGAGCCGCCTCCGCGCCCTAGCCGCGCCGAGCCCCGACCCCGCGACGTCGTGCTGCCCGACGGCGACGCGGTTCTGCGCCACCCTACGACGTCGCGAGCTGCACCGAGCAGCACCTCGGCGATGCCGTGCTCTGCCTCACCCCAAGCCCAAGGCCATGGCCTTGCTGCGTCCCCGCCGATGTCGTGCTTCCTTGGGGCCGCGACGTCGTCACCCTGGCCGTGTGACGTTGGACGCGGTGACCACGGTCACCCTGCTACCTCGTCCTCGCGCCGTTCATCACCGACCCGACCCCGTCCTCGCCAGAGTCGTTCCCTCTGTCGCCGGTGAGCCTCGCAAAGACTGAAGTTATCCCCTTCTGTCACGTTCCCGACTGAGACCGGCCTTCGTGCCGCGATTCATCCACTGTTGCAGGGAAGTTTTGGTCCCGTTGTGTTTTGGCCGAGGAAGTGATGCCTTCTCGCTGCCTGCTGCCTCCAGCCGAGCCGCAGCGAGCCACAGCCAGCCAAGCAGAAGACTTGCAGCTGACCTACGCCCTTCTTCGTGTTCGGCAAGGTCGAAACCCCCCCGTAAACCCTAGTCGACGTTGGAACTCTATATTAAATCATATTTGTTCATACATCATTTCGTTATCTATCATTTGTTCATGATCATACATCTCCGATCTCGTTTAATACATGATCTGTCTCTATTATATCCATGCCTGTGCCGTGCCTTCGTGCCGGTCTATTTATTTATCTATCTCTATCTATCTCTCGTGCTATGGAAATGTGCTACTCCGAGTTGTCATCGTGTCCCTTGCGTTGTCTTTGGTCGAGTCGTGATTCTTTATGTGTTTGTCGTTGCCTGAGGACCGAGCCTTCGAGCCGGTTAGGGAAAAGGTAGTGTGTTCGACCATTTCGATCGTGGGTTCGTCCCGCCATGATCGCGATGACGAGCGTAACTCATTCCCTGTGTTTAGTTGACTCCGTCGTGCTACGGTCGTTAGCTCTTGTTCTTGTCCCGCAGACGTGGTCCTCGTGGACTCGATGTCTTTATCAACGCAGTTCTTACCCGCACACTCGAGACCTAAGTGACTTAGTCTAGTGGGATACGAAATAGGGGGACAACCTTCGTGGAATTGTCGGAGGCCAACTCATTAGGTGAAGCTCATGGCCGCAAGTCCACCTTGCCATGACCATCGGGCTTTACCCCATTTCTCGGGTGTTTATCCTAACCACCTCGTATGCTTGTACCATCCTGACTAGAGCATTCCCTCGGACCTAGTGGTGACAACCGCATCACTACGGGCCTTAGGAATAGCCTCGTGCCGATTTAGTCGCACAGTCATGGTGCCCTACGAGTAGGTTTGGATCGTGGGGTCGTATCTCTTTTATCCAACTGTCGTTTGTTCCATGGCGGGTTGGTTGAAAGGGGTATGGATTCCATTCCTCTTCTCTCTTGTTCTCAACTCCCGTCGATCCAGTAAGACGTGGATTGTGCCCCTTTTGCTTGGATGGTGTTTTGATTCCATTTCTATGATTTCCGCTGTTGCTATGGCGAGTGGGTCACACGAAGATGAATCTCGTATCTCTTTCCTGCCTTTTTGGTTCTTTGTGCTTAAACTCTTGTATGCTTGCACTTAATCAACCGTAGCATTTCTTTGGTTCTCGTGGTGACAACCGCACCGCTAAGAACCTTAGTGATGTCTTAGTGCATTTAGTGCACCTAGGTTGTGGTACCCTACAAGCAGCTTGAGCACTCGAGTTCTTTGTGCGTCACTCTTTCTAATTCCTCGTCTCTTACCATGGCGAGTGGATGGGAAGAAGTAGACCACTTCCTATTTTCTTCTCTCTTTGTTCCACCCTCTCTTGGCTCTCGCCAACTACAATAGCGTATGGATTGAGAGAGACCGGAACTTCTCCTGCTCATAGTCTTTTCAATTCCTGTCGATCTCTATGACACTTGGATCGGAAGACCGTAAGCCATGGTGTTTGCTTAGAATGGGTTAGAGTCTAAGCCATTTATTAAAGCCGTACAGGTTGACTCAGTTGACCCGGGAAGTGCCGGCTAGGCTAAGACTCTGACTTGTACTTAGTGAACAACCATTCTCACTTCTTTTAGCCTAGGGATCGGATATCCGCCGAGAGGGCTAAGTCGTTATCCTTTCGGTGCTCTCTTAGTGTAGTTGTTCTTAAGTGTTCTGTCGCCTCTTTTCGCAGTCTATCTAGGTCTAGTGGTCTGATTGTTTCGCCTTGTTTGTCGCTTACGAGGTAGTTGCTTCGAGGTTAGCGTTGATCGGATCAGAACCCGTTGAAGGAAGGACATGCAGATGGAAGAAAGACCTTGGATGAGTACAACTACAAGTGAACTAAGGATCTTGGAAATGTCACTCGACAGGTGCCACGTCCCACCCAACCTCGTAGAATCCTATTAGACATGCAATAATGTAGATGCTAGTGCTTTACTTTTATGCAAATGAACTGAGATAGGTTGCATGGTAGAAATGCTTGTGAGCCATTGCCTTGTTGCAACCTATAACCCTCGCACACCCGCTGATAGGTTAGATGCTTGCATACTACTTGCTACTGCTCCTACTACGCATTATATCTGTGATGTGATGCATTGTGGGGGATTGGATGTGAGTGGATAAGGCACGTGGTGCCGATAACTGGATAAGAAATAGATAATGGATTTGGGGAGATCTTGGCGTGTGTCTTGGGTGTGTGGTGAGGGTCGAGTCGACCGAGCAGGATCTACGACGAGTCTTGGGACAAGTCTTGCCGGGGGACGCTACCTGGGCGTTCTCCATGAGAGATACCTGTGGCGGGTACATGTGACAGGGAGAGGTCCCGGAGTGGAGTGTCTTCGTGGGACGAAGCACCGGGATGGGAGGTGCTGTTTAGCACGGGGTAGCCGGATGTCTCGTCGAGCGGAGCATCGGCTGGCCCCTCGTGAAGATGTCCTGTTCGGTCACCCTAAGGACTGAGATGTTCTGAGAACCGGTTCGTAGGAAGCCTTGCACCCCACTCGCTCTTATGGGGAGGAGACGGATGTACGACCAGTTAAGGCGGTGCCACTACTACTAGGTTGTTGGTAGACAGTGTAGGGAGGTACGGGCATGAGGACCCACACCCTCCTAAGACAGCGTAGTGACCTTTGGGGGCCCGGTACTACGCCTCACAGTCTCAGCGTACCGGTGGTACTCCGGTATGGTCCCAGTTCTGAGTGGTAGGGTGGCATCGTACTTAGTTGGAAGGCAGCCCAGCATCAGCCTAGGTGGGGCGCACCACCGATGATGGTGATCTTGTGGTTAGTGCAAACCTCTGCAGAGTTTCTGGTTGATCGATCGATACATATGCCGTTTACGGCTATGGACCTTTCCTATGTTTCCGCTTCACTTGACTAGTGAGAGGAGTCCTTTCTACCTTCCCCTGGGTTTGTGTTGGATCCGGCGTTGGCCGTTGAGGCAAGGCACGAGCGGGAGTCGTACTTGCCGCCTAGAGAGTGAGAGTGTGGAGAGATGTGTGTGATGAGATGGATGGATGTGTGGATGAGATGGAATAAAACCTGATGAATTATTATTATTAAATATTGATGAACTTGCATAGGAAAAACTACAACCATATATGTAGACCTCTTGATCTACCCTTTGCATTCCACTTACCACAAAGCTTACGCAAAAGCATAGGGTGGGAGCCAGTGGCCAGTACAAATCGTACTGAAAATTGTTTAGCAGGTGTTGAACGTGGTCTATGATGATAACTACAGAGAATAGAAGGATTAGGTGGTCTCGTTCCTGCGCTCAAGTTTGGTTTGGAGATGAAGGCTATGCCCGCTGATAAACTACGCCGACTCTGATGATTGCCCGTGAAGGAGGAGCCTTCACCGCTAACGCGCTACATCGACTCTGATAAAGACCCGTGTGTGTTTCCGCTAGAAAGACGATGTAATAGGCTTGTTGACCAAGAGTTGTAAAGTAAATGTGTTGTAATTTTGTTTCTAACGATGTATGACTATGATAACAGCTGATATATGATAATGGGATGGTTCAATTTTTGAATTATCACATTATAATTCGAATCTGTGGATTTTTTTCCTTTTTGGAAAAATCTAGGTCGTTTCAGTCGAGGACAAAGTTTTTGTTTCTCATGCAAAAAATTATATTTGACACTTAATACTATGGATAAACCGCATGGTACATATTTACCTAATTGCAGCGTAGCTGCCAAAGCTATAATTTGGCAGATGGTAAGGAAATGAAGAAAACCATGTGGAGTTTAGAACATCTCCAAGAGATTTATAAAAAAAAATAGAGTCTAATAGACTCTAAATCATTTTCCATCTCTTCTGCGCTCCAAAAACCACTCTTCTTGCTCTCCACTAGTGGAGAGGCTACACCACTCTCTAAATTCGGTATACGGTAGTTTTCTTATATTTTTTCACGTAAGAAAAGTTATAATAAGCCTTTGGAGTATAGAGAATCGAAGTTAAAACTTAGTCTAGCTCTTGACGTTGCTCTCTTGTAAGAAGGGCTAGAGGGAGTTGTTGGGTGCGACATATTGCTTACCCCCACCTTGGAGCCCTTACCAAAACTAAATGTATAAAACAAGTGTTGTGGGTCTTTAAGGAGAAGTTGCTTGCAAAGTACATTAGGGTAGTAATTATTAATAAGCACCGTTTAGGAACCTTTTATGATCCAACTTAGCCCATATATCTATCTATCTCTTGTCTATGCATGTAATTTTCATCTGCTACATAGCGGTCTTGAGAGCCTCTCCTCTATTTTTCTCTTGTTCACATTTTGATTTTACATGATCTTCGATGTGTATCTTTGACCACTGACTGTTTTTCTGAAATACAATCTTAAAATCCTTCAAATCCGTGAAAGTTAGCAAGAAGTATATCTGAATACAAATGTGTATAACAACTCACATGTTTTCAAACAAAAAATACATAGTTTAAAAGCCATATATGCAGCCTGAATGACACATGTTGTTCAGTTTTTGTGGTCTCGAAGAAAAGCATAGCGAAGCTCACCCTTTGCACACGGAGAAAACGAGTTCCCGTACAACCATAAAAACTCTAAAACCCACTTCACCTTTCTTTTCTGGACCTAACACTTTCCTGCTGATTATTCCTCGTTGCGGCATCTTCTAGACAAAACGTGCGCCCTGCCATTGCTCGTGGTACTGGTACCGGTACCGGTACTGGTACTCCACAGGTTTGGATGGGCGAGAGGGTCCATACTCCATACCATACGCAGGGAACAAGAACAACACCGCGTCAGGACCATGGCGTGCCGGGGAAGATCTATAACGCTTGCGGTGCCCGCGCGCCCCCACAGGAACATGTGCGGTGGTTCCTTTAATTTCCGTCTCCCACCTCCCACCTCCGACCACCAAGAATCGGCATATGTTTACGCCGCCGTACATGCATGTTTGCAACAAACACACTGCCCTGCCCATTCGCGTACCACACGGCCCCGATTTCTGCACCAAACACGTGGAGCATTTCCGACTCTTTTCCCACTCGTCAGAGCCGTTTTCCCTTGGGTGTCTGTCGGGCCACGACGACGACCGCACTCCAACTCCAACTCCAACACCGAAGAATCTCTCCGTCCACCGCGGCATTTCTTTTACTAGAAATTTCCTCCTCTCACCTTTTTTTTTTCAGAAGCGGCATCAGTTCCATGTTTCCATTTCTGCATGTAACAATCTTCTGATCTCTCTCTGATTGAGAAAAAAGGAGATCGACGGCAGGTGGAGCGTGCAAGTTTCAGCCGGTGACGTCCCCTCCTTATCTGATCCAAATCCGATTCCCGCTAGAGCAGGCGCCTGATTTGACCGATTCCGTTCAGTTCTAGGAATCTATTTGCCATTCTAGTATAGTAGTAGCAGCTCAAGTGGAGACGACGACGACGACGGGGTGGGGACGTGCAGTGGGTCGTCCACAGCATCGTCCGCTCCGTGCTGCCAAGTGCCGGCGCACTCACCGGCCGGGCGGAGTGGCCACGGAGTCATAGCTCCACCACCCACAATCGACAGCAACTAGATTACGGGCGCGTGATTATATATAAATCCACCACCAATATTCCGTTTGAATATGAAACGGGAAATGTGACAGGCAAAAGTCGAGCAAGGACGAATCGTGATGACACCAACAGTTTTTTTTAATTATTCCGTTCATTAGATTGGCGGGTTGTGCCCGCTCACACGTGCTCGCCGGCGCACTCGCACCGGCAGCCCGCCCGCGAACGTGGCGGTCAGCCCCGGCGCGAACTTGGGCCGGCGGGAGCTCCGGTCGGTGGCCTCGATGTCGAAGCTCCGGACCACGGCGACGATGACGGCCTTCATCTCCATCAGCGCCAGCTCCTTGCCGATGCACACGCGCGCGCCGGCCTGGAACACGGGGTACCGGTACGGGTTCTCGGGGACGAAGCGCCCGTTCTGGAGCCACCGCTCGGGCCGGAACTCGCCGCAGTCGGGGCCCCACACGGACTCCATGCGGCCCATGGCGTAGGCGTGGTAGGTGACCCGTGTGCCCTTCGCTACGGCCGTGCCGTCCGGGAGCGTGTCGTCGCCGGCCGCGAACTTGGAGTCGAACTGCACCGGCGGGAACAGCCGCATGCTCTCGGACAGCGCGGCGTGCACGTAGTGCATGCCCTTGAGCTTGTTGAAGGTGGAGGCCGTGAGCCGGACGTCGTCGCCGGCGACGCGGGTAGCCTCGTCCCGGATGGCGGCCGCCACCTCCGGGTGATCGGAGAGGAGCAGGAAGAAGGCGGTCAGCGCCGAGGCGACGGTGTCGCGGCCGGCGAGCATGAAGCTCACGACGATGTCGCGGAGGTACTTGTCGTCGTTGATGGAGCCCATGAAGCGCGACAGGAGGTCGCTGCCCCCCGAGGCGGCGCCCCCGAGCTTGCGACGCTGCCGGATCACCTCCGCGGCGAGCGTGTCCACGAGGTGTACCGCGTCCCGGAGCCTCCTCTCGTCCCCGAAGTTGAGCAGGCGCTTCAGCTTCCAGATGATGTGCATGGGCACGGTGGCGCGCCTGGCAGAGAGCGTGGAGGCCATGTCGAAGGCACGCTCGAACGACGACACCGGCATCGACAGCTCCAGGCAGCCGGGGTCGAGACCGAAGGAGATCTTGCAGATGCAGTCGAAGGCGAAGCGACGGAACACGTCCTGCAGGTCCAGGACCCTGCCTTCTTCACCCTCACGCTCACGGGAGGCAGAGTGGAGCAGGGGGATGAGCCGGCTCCGCAGCTCGGAGGCCACGACGCGCACCGCGAAGGCGCGCAGCGCCGGGGACGCGAGCTCGGCCGCGGCAAGCTTGCGCTGGAACAGCCAGGCGTCCCCGTCGACGTTAAAGATCCCGCGGCCGAGGAAGTCGGCGAGGATGGCCGAGAACGGGGCGCCCTTGGGGTAGTTGTCGAAACGGGCGCGCAGCATGTGGTCGACGGTGGCCGGGTTGGCGGTGAGCACGTTCCGGAGGACGTGGACGTGGACGGTCTGCGCCGGCGAGGTGCGCAGCAGGTGCGCGTACCAGTCGCAGAGGTTGTCGAAGTCGGCGGCCCACGACGCCGTGAGGTAGGCCTCGCACACGGGGCACGCGCACCACCACGGCGGCCGCATGCGCAGCACGGCCAGCAGGGCGGCCAGCGCCACCGTGCACGCGGCGGACACGAAGAAGACGGCGGCCACCTGCGGCTGCATCGAGGACGCCAGGGCACTCGCGGCGTCACGTAACGCCGCCGCCCCGGTCTCGGCAGCCATGACCATGAGCTCGTGGTATCCTCGCGCTGTGCCTGCGCGCGTGGTGCTAGTATCTGCTGCTATGGTCGCGGGCGCGCGCTTTCATACGCGGGTGCGGGTGCGGGTGCGGGTGCGTGTGCGGGTGCGGGTGAGTGTCGTGGCATCCCCGGAGGAGGCCGTTTTATACCAGGCAGCACGGGGACGGACGTCTCGTGTTAAGGATGGGGTATAAACTTGATGATGGGTGGTGCGCGCGCAAGATTGCGAGGAATTTGTGCTGTACTTCGTAGTGTTGCTGGTTTGACCTCCCCGTTGCTTTTTACGAGCCTCTTGGTCTCGGGCATGTAACATGTTCGTTTCCTCCACTCCTCTGTGTCCCTCCATGTGTCGTGTTGGAGCCTTGTTAGTCGGCGAGGGCACGTGCTCCATCAGTGAAAATTGCATGCCAGAATCCTGAAGCCCCATCCCAGGCACTGGCAATGCATAAATGTGACTGGGGGCCATTTTAACCACCACTGGCCGCTTTTATCCGACCAAGACTAAATTTGGGGCCGTCCAGTCCGGCCGTGACCACCAATGGTCCCGCGGTCTCTGGTCACCGGGCATTAATCAGTTTATTACTGGCCGGTGAGTGACTGCACTCTGGTCACAGTGCGAATGTGCGATCTCTGTGCAACGCGTAGGAGGGCCGTCAGCGTCACCGGCGAGGCGAGCTGCAGTGCCACTGCGCCCGAGGTGAGAGAGAGAGTCAGTCTCCGGGTGTTTCACTGCTGCGCGGTGAGCACGTGCCGATTTCAATGCAGCCACGAGGATGAAACAGCAGCACTGGGGGCCGATGAGTCAATGCCCGGCACGCCAGCGCCGTATGGCTAGCAATTCATCGCGTTGGTCCAGCCGGATTCCGCCAGGGGCCGGAGGACCCGCGCGCCATGCAACTATGCAAAGTGTGCAGCTACGGCACGGGGTACTCTACATGTAGATGCGTTTACTGTTCCTCCGCGGATCGCTGCGCGCGCGGGGTTACTGCGCGATGCCCACGGGCCACGGGTACAGTACGCGCGGCTGTTTCCACGAGCAGTTTGCCCGTGCTGATGCAGTTGAGCGCGCGCGCGCGACGCCTCTTACGGTTGCGGATCGGACGGCCCGTGCGGCGGTGCACTGTTGTGTTGTGCAGTGCGCGGCGTCGATGCTTCAACGTCGATGGCACTGCAGCTGGATGGACACCTCGCGGCGGCATGTGTGTAGCTTCAGCGTCGACGACACAGCAGCGATGCGGCGCAAAATTAAAGGAAGATGCTGAGGAGGACGTGGCAGGTAAGTTGACGTAGTACTAGCCTGATAAGAACTGACGTGGCCACTTAATAGTGTCTCTAATTGCACTCCGAAAACTCGTACGGACAAAGCTAATATAGGCTACTTCGTAGCAACACGTGGGCTATTTTACTTCTTTCTATATAAACTGCACTTATGAAAAGTTTCCCATATGGAGTACCGGCGCACTATATACTCTATATAAAACGATCGTCCGCGTACTGCCAAGAGGAATCGATCGCAGATTCCAGCTCATAGCAAATGTGTCTATATATGTTACGACGGGACCATGTACTATGAGATGCTCGTGAAAATAACAATAATGAGTTAGCTATTTTTGCTGTATTTAATTAGGCTTGACTCGATCCTTAATCAACTAAACAGTAAATTTAGCATCGCACGTGGATCTGAATGACGTCCTAGCATATTCATATTTCATTATTCATAGGACGTGAAAACTTAGCATTCATAGGCTCAATGGTTCATGTTGGTTATTTACACAACAGACCTTATGTATAGTGTGAGAGTGTCCGTGTTGAGCATCATCAAGAGCTTACTCCCTTTATTTCTAAAAGCTTCAACTTCTAGAATCCGTATCAGTCAAATTTTTTAAAGTTTGACCAACTTTATAAAAAAAGCATCAATGTCTATTACATAAAATGAGTATGTTATGAAAATATATTTTATGATAAATTTAATGATATTAATTTGGTACTGTAAATCTTAACGTTTTTTATAGAAATTCAATCAAAATTTTAAAAGTTTAACTTAAAACAACTCTAGAAGTTAAAGCTTTTAGGGATAAAAGCAGCAAGTTTATGGTAGGGATTATAAAGGGGAGAGAGTTATGTCTCTTGAGCATAGTGTGGAGCGTTTATGGGGAGCATGATGTGTCCAATCTAAGCCATCTAAGCATCCAAGAGGAATTCTGACTCACCTTATATATAGCTACTCCCTCTGGCCGGTTTGGTTTCTAAAGCATGATAGGAACAAAAATAAATACCAAGACCAGCAAATAGATTGTTGTGCTTGTTATGTCCAGGAGTAAATGTCCCTATAATTACTCCATGGAATTGCTACATCTACTTGTATTTCTTATACTCAAGTAATAATTTTGCAAACGCAAAGAATATCGTCATAGCATTTCATTCAGGAGTATTCCAAAGTACCATATTTGTGTATCCTCATGGGAGCATGCCTAAGAATATTAATGAATATGTAACTTAATGATATTATAATTAATGTACCAAAGTCTATCAAGGGTAAGTCGATAAATAATGAGGGTATTGATCAACAAACACATTAGAGTCTAAAAAAAGTAGGTAGACAACCTAGTTGGGAGGACAATGAGATAAGTGGAGGTGGAGCCACGAGCGATTCTACTACTTTAGTCTAAACAACCATATAGAAGCTACTCCTATATAACTAAGCACACCTAGATACTAGTAAGCGCACACCTAGCATGAGAGGATAGCCTCGACAAACAACAAACAAGGGATGAGAAGGGTGTCAAACTATTGATGCAAAGAACTCTACGATTTAATAATTTGCTCGAATATGATGGAATACAGAGGAAAGACACGACTGTCACCACATGCTACCTACCATAACTATGTGTCGAGCAAGCCGCAGACAAAGGTATACTATAGTTGATCTAAACACCATGCATGTGCAGAGATTTTTTTGTCTTAGTTCAAATGTATTAAATCATGAGTAATACTTATGCCTTCTAAAGTAATAAGCACAAATTGAACAACTATTACAAAATGGAATTGCGGTTGCTACGAATCATCACTGTCAGAGTTTACTTATTATAGTGCCATTGTCACTGCTGATAATAGTGGCTGTAAATAGTAAAAGTACTTTCAATTTTGAATTATGGCCACACTAGTGTTTTATCCTAAACCATATACACAATTACTGACAAAAATTCCTATGGATTCAATAAAATTTTTGTTACAAATGTCAATGTATATTGTTATAAGCTTGGTTAGAATTTATCCAAATTTTGTCTTATAACAAAACAAAAATGGCCTATAGTTTAGAACATACTCGCTCTGTCCCACAAAAAATGTCGTTCTTTGTTTTTTAGAAGTGAAACATTTTAAAAATTTGGCCATATATAAGAAAAACAGTAATAATTATGATACATAATTGACATTATTAGATGAATCATTGAATATATTTTTATAATAAAATTGTTTAGAGACATATAAGTGTTGTTACTGTTAGTATTTTTTTATAAACCTGGCTAAACTTATAACAAAGTCGGGTAGAAGCTTATGACTCCGCTGCATCTGCTTATAACAGTATTACAGTATATGCAACGGGTCCACTGTACGTACTCTGTAACTTTTGTCCATTGCCATTTAATCATCATCCCTAGTAATGTCTTTGTAAGATGAGTATAGATCACATGCATACGCCTATAGATAGGTTGCTGTCAGTTGCGACCATGTGAGACAAAGATTATTTGTACCCATCATCTTTGAAATAATTGTCGCAAAGGAGTACAATGGCACAAATAACATCAGCCTTAGATCTGTGTGTACTGTAAGGTCGCTACTGGGTACCATCGCGCGCCTCCAAGTCCGCTATATAATAAACAGAACATCTGCATCGCACACCGCCTGTTCACCGGCATGACAGCCAATAGTTAACCCATTAATTAATTTTACGTCGTGTGGTATTGCTCGTATCGCGCCAGCTGCCACAAAATAATCAATAAAGTTTCATTAAAATTTCATACATGTTAAATATACTGATGTAACACTTTATTAATGAAGAGAGATGATAAGAGTTTTATAAAAGTAGAGATAGTTTTATCTTCATAAAACTCTTCTACACTCTTTTCAAAAACTCATTTGGCATTTTTTCACTCACCAGCTTTCCCACTGGCCCCGACAACATCTGGCGAGCGGCAGCCGGCAACAAGCACGTTCAATGATGGGATCTGGTTGGAACATGGCTATCACCTCTCGGGACCAAATTAAAGGCCAGATGTTTTGGACCGGACGCAACTTTAACGTTTGTTTGGAGGAGTAAAAACGTTTCTGCATGACTTGGCCGGTTCAACATCCATCTCGATCGGTTCGGAACCGATACGATAGTGCCCATGCATGCATGGCCGACCACCAAATTCGATCTCACCGTTCTCACGTACGCGTCCATTATCCCTTTGTGCTATCTTATAGCGTGTGATGTTACGTTGTGATGATAAGCATATGACACAGCAAACGGCCTACGTGCGGCGATATGATCGAGTCCGGCGGATGCCTGATGCATGGCTACGGCCTACGTACGGCGCCGGCGCGGCGGCGCCGCAATTGAGAGCTCGTAGCGGCATGGCCAGTTCGTTGCGCTCGCCGGCGCGGCGCCGCAATCATGTGGGCGTGGCCAGTTCGTTGCGCACCACTAGTACTAGTAGCTCGAGCGAGCGACGCCATAGCTGCGACATGGATGGATAAGGATCGATGTTCGCGCGCGCGCGGCACGTCGAGAGAAAGCCAAAACCTCGCCGCTCTTCGGAGAAAAAGCGGCGGCACGTGGTGGTAGCGAAACGAGGGATCAGGGCACATTGAGACCCCGCCGTGGTAGACGGTAGACCTGGGCCTTGTTTAGTTTTCAAAATATTTTACAAAATTTTTTAGATTTTTCATCATATCAAATCTTACGACATATGCATGGAGGACTAAATATAGATTAAAAATATTTAATTATATAATTTATCTATAATTTACGAGATGAATTTTTTAAGTTTAGTTAATCTATAATCGGATAATATTTGTCAAATACAAACAAAAATTCTACTATTCCTGTTTTTGTAAAAAATTTTAGAACTAAACAAAGCCATGATGTGAAGAGCTCATGCAAAGCGGCAGCCGGCCGGATTAATTATAAATCTATACAGTAATCAACACGTGACAAAAAAAAGAGACAGGAAGCAGACAGAGTGGCTACACGCTACAATTCAGATGCGTAGCTCGACAGTCCGAATGGACCACCACCACTGTATGTCTGTATCCCACGCCTTCCAGCAGTATGCATGGTGCAAGTATATACTATATACTGTAGATCAGTCAGCGCGGTGGGCCAAAAGAATACGTACACGTACACGTACACGTCGCCAGCCACTTGCAGGAACACAACAACAACAACAACAACACACGCCCATCTAGAACCCGGACTACTCTTCTGTCGCTCGCGACGTCGCTTTCTGTTGTCTTCTCCCCTCCACCGGCGGAAAAGAAATTGCGTGGACGATGGGAGCAGCAGCACGGGCGTGCGCCCCCGCGTCCGATGGATGCCACGTGGGTCTAGACGCCATCACACGGCAGCTGTGAACAATGCTCCGACGGGCTTCAAATCAGCACATGGCTTGGCTCCACATCGGCTCAGCTCCTTCGTTTCCGTCGCAATCCTCCATCGAAGATTTTTTTTTTTAAAAAAAAACTCTATGGATGTTGCTCTTGCTCGAGCCCGACAAGCCCCCCGCTCTACCCTGCGGCCAGGTTTAGATCTTGTTTAGATGTACCAAAAAACTCAAAACTTTATAAGATTTTTCATGACATTGAATTTTACGGTGTATGAAACATTAAATATAGATAAAAAAGCTAACCAATTACACAGTTTAAATGTAAATCATGAGATGAATCTTTTAAGCCTAATTACTCCATGATTAGACAATGTTTGTCAAATAAAAACGAAAATGTTACAGTGTTAAAATCCAAAAAGTTTTTGGATCTAAATAAGGCACTGACGGGGAGTAGCTTGGAGCCAGCGAGCTCCTGCGGCAGCCAAGGAGGAGGTCTGGTGTTGACGTGCGGGGCCAGCAGAGGGAGGTGAGGAGGAGCAAGGCCATAGCGTTGCGAGGTGCGTAGCCGTATCGTCTGGCTTGGTCTCCTTGTCCATGAACGATGCCGCTTCTCCATGGCTGAGGCTGCGGATACATTGGTATAGGCGATAGCGGGCATCAGAGTAAGATTGAGATGAGGACGAAGGAGCTGAGACCATGTAGAGCCAAGCCATCTGCCGATCTAGAACTCGTCAGAGTCCAAATGTTACTCACAACTGCCGTGCGATGACATGTAGGCCCACATGGCGTCCATCCAACAAGGAGGCGCATGCCCGCGTGGCTGCTCCCATCGCCCACGTAGCATTCCCCCCCCCCCCCCCGCTAGCACTGTAGCGCAGCACCAAGGGACGGACAGGGCATGCGCCTCAGCTCAATGATTCCGTGGCCTCTGACGAGTTTTAGGTCTTGTTTAGTTCAAAAAAAATCAAAAATTTTGTAAGATTCTGCGTCATATCGAATCTGACAGCACATGTATGGATCATTAAATATAGATAAAATCAAAATCTAATTACACTGTTTACTTGTAAATCGCGAGATAAATCTTTGAAGTCTAGTTACTCCATAATAAAACAATGTTTGTTAAATAAAAATAAAAATACTACAGTATCAAAATCCAAAAGCTTTTTAGATCTAAACAAAGCCTTAATTTTCTCGCGCCGATCTTTCCATAAGCCAGCCCAATGATTCCGTGGCCGGCCGGCCGGGTCGCTTTCGTTTTCGTGGTGAGCCCTACTACGCCATTACGGACCCAACAACCAGGTCTTACTGCCCTGATATATACTAGTAGTTGCCAGATCAGTTCGTCTCATGATTAGATTACCTCTCGTTTTTATCCTCTTGTTGTTGCCACGAACAAGCGCTTGACAGTTGCCTAGATTTCACGTATCAGCTGGTTAGGTTTCTTTCTAATCCTTTATTGTTGATAATATGATGTCAGCATCAGCGTAAGCGGAAGCATGCATGATCGGGCTTGGCCAAGTCATTATTACGTACGTGTTATATTTCTGCCTGACGTACGTCAAACTCGATCTGCTTGTAGTCGATTACTAGATAACCAAACGGTTGTTTGTTTGTTGCCGCTGCGCCTGCGCTGCGCTCACAGACGGTGTGAACTGCTCTGGGGACGGCTGGCTATGTCAGTACAGTGTCACGAATTAAACACCTTGGCATATACGCACTCTCCTGGAAGACAATAATACCTTTTGAAAATGACGCGACACCCCGTCACGGTGCATATAAGAGCACACATCCATATAATTATAATTAAGGAAGCACCAAAACACCGCATGACAAATGCTGCAGTAAAGCAGGTGGAGAATCGAACACCGAAAATGAAAGCTAGCGAAAAGACCACCATTGATGGGTGCGTTAGACTATTGGTGACCAGATGGACGATGGCGACCAATGATGTCTGAAAATCTCTAGTCGTCTGATCGCTACGTCGTCTCGTGTTTGTCCTCTACCACGCATGGCGTTCATGATACGTCCCTGCTGTACGCTCTGGCTGACGGAACACGTTCTCGAGTGATGGACAGTGAACTAGAGAGTCTCGACCTCCATTGCTCTAAGTCTACATACATACTCTATCCATAATTTTCCCCCCTTTGAGAAGCCTCTATCCATGAACAGTACACAAATGTCTTCTGCAAGAATACGTGGTCAGGAGCATCACGGGCAACTTCGTTCCCTCTATTTCATTCTACATACTATTACATGGGTAACGGGCCTAAAACATGTTTTTTTGTATACTATAGAAAACTAGATATATAGTAAATTTTAGAAATTATAGACGAGTTTTCGGCCTTCTAATTTCCAATAAACAGACTCCATTTCACATGTCTATCGCTCTGGTTGAGGAGCTTGTCGGCTCTAGCAAAAAACATAAAATTACCGCTCCTGGTTGCCGTTTAGATTTGTTTCCCTTTATTTCCCAACAATTTTTTTTCGTCAATCCAAAATGGAAAACTTTGTGACTTCCAAATCATGTAATTTTCAAGTAAATAGTAAAAATGAAGCATGTTCCATTTTGTTTGTACATGGCTCCATAGATTTTCTAATTTTGAAATTAAAATTCTTCCACTATCTGATTAAGTCGTTTGTCTGTAACATGGCTTCCAAGAAATTCATTTGAAGTCATGGTTAAAAAAATCAATATTTTTTCATTTAGTTTTCTAGCATACTTGCTTTGTTATGTAGCTTTGTCATTAAGTTTAGCATATGACAACTAATTTGAGCATGTGCTGTGTTAAAAAAAACTTTGGATTTCACCTGAGCTTATATATTGAGAAATTATATGACAAAGTATGAACTTTGAAACCATAAGTTGATGATTTTGTTTCCTGAATTTTGGACGCCATTTTTGGGCCAAACAACTTAACACAAAACTCAAATATAACAGTTTAAATTTGGAAATTACAAACACTATGATGCTAGATGTAAGCAAAATTGATCTTCTTTGATTTTTCAATATCAATTTAGAAAACTACACAATTTTTTTGAGATCCTTATTCACTTGTTTTGGATTATAAGACAAAACAGAAGGACGTCCTGTCGGCCCTTGGACTACCGACTTGACAATAGTAAATTTTGTAATTAATTGTAGGAGTTATCGGCCTTCTAATTGCCTTGTTTTTTTTGGAGGAACCTCCTTCTAATTGCAGGACTCCAATCCACATTAGCTATCGCTCTTCTTGGTGGAGGACTTCTCGGCTCTAAAACTACTAAAAGGACTCGTCGACTTCCTGGAATCCTGGTGGCCATTTAGATCTATTTCTCTTTATTTCCCAACATATTTTTTGTCGTCCAAAATGAAAACTTTGGGACCACCAAAAATTATTATGTAATTTTCAAGTAAATAGTAAAAAAGAGATGATTTTTTCCAGATTTATTTTTCTAGCATACTTGCTTTGTTATGGAACTTTGTCATTAAATTTAGTGTATGCCAGCTAATTTTGAGCATGTTATTTTTTTTAAAAAAAAGACTTTGGGTTTTGTTCACAAAAAAACTTTGGATTTCACCTTATATATTGAGAAATTACATGACAAAGTATTTACTGTCAAGCCATAAGTTGAGATGATTTTTCCAGATTTGTTGAGGCCATTTTAGGGCCAAACAACTTAACACAAAACTCAAATATCATGTTATAGAAATAATTTTAATTTCAAAATTACAAAAATTATGATGCAAGATCTAAGCAAAATTGGTCGTGTTTGATTTTTTTAGTATCAAATTAGAAAGTTACATGATTTTTGGAGATCCTTGTGCATTTGTTTTGGATTGTTAAGACAAAAAACAGAAGGACATGTCCAGAAGTCCTGTGGGCCCATGTAGAAGCCGAAGGGGAAACAAAGGGCCTGTTTGGTACAGCTCACAACAGCTTCATGAGGTGTTGTGAGCTGTTTTTTTTTTGCCAAACACTTATTTCCAAAACAGCTTCATGGGTGAAGCTGTTTTTTCTCTCCTCTCACAAAGATATAAGTTGGATGAAGCTAGAAAAAAGTAGCTTATTGTAGCTTCTCTCTCATTTCTGTCTCTCAACTATGCATGAAGTAGTTGGTGAAGCTATTTTGCCAAACACTTTTCCAAAACAGCTCAGCTTCATCTAAAAAGTCACTCATGAAGCTATTTTCTAAAAAAACAGCTTTACTAGTGAAGTTGAGCTGTGCCAAACAAACCCAAAGATGCATCAGGAAGGGAATCTGCCGAAGCATCGTTTCCATCGTATACCTACAGAAAACTACTCCGTAAGTGTCATTAGAGATGCCCGGCCCGATGGACAAAAAATGCCATGTAGGCTACCGTACCAGTACATGCATGGTAGCAGAGTTCGGAATTCCGGTGGTCACTCTGGTAGTAGGCTGGGGCTATATAACAAGCTGATGAACACTGAGACAGGAGTAGTACTGTACTAGCCAGTGTATAGCTACGATGAGATGAGATCCCAGCGGCCAGCAGTGTAGTGCAAGTGCGCAACTGTCCCCGAGTCGCCCGGTCCCGTTGCCGAAAAGAGCTGCCGAGCCGTTCTACGTACCCTGCACTGCACAGCGCCGGGCATGAAGCCCGATAAAGAAATGGCAGCAGCTCGCCCTGCAGCAGCGTCGTCTACCGGAGAACGCCATGTCCAGACACTGTTCCGCCACATGAGCGCTCCATCACGCATTCACGCCCGTGTTAATTCCTCTCGTCTTATTAGCATGGCGCATCCGATCCACGAGATCGAAACAGGGAGGAGCCGCGTGATTAAAGGACGTCCGGACGCGCGGCTTATCAATCATATGGCAATATGCCATGTGACTGACCGCGCACCGCCGGCCAGTTTTGTCCGGTACTGACAGCCGGATTTAAGTCTCCGGCCTCGATCATCGCCTGAAGTTTTGCCATAGGATCCTAGCTATTGAAATTGCATTGCGCCATACATATATATAGATGCATGACAGCAACAAGTCGAGAAGAAAGAGTAACCAGGTCGATACCATGCACTTCACAATTAAGGACTGGACAGTGACATGCATGTTGGGTTCGCCGGCCGGCCACGTGCCGGCCCCCGGCGGCAGGCAGCAGGGTGCTCGGGGAAGTCGGGGGCGAGCCTGCTGGACTACGCCTGAGTGGTTCCCCTAATTGTGTGGTTGTGTCAGTGCGCAGTCCGCATCTAATCTATCTAATGATATAATGACTCACTTATGTGCAATCAAAGCTGGCTGGGCCCATCCGCAGTGCTTTTTCCTCACGTCATAATGAACATGTTCATCGTGTTGCGACAGCAGGCCCAAAACCAGTACCCGTATGTGATCGGAAATGTGTCGTCGACTCGTCGAGAAAAACACCTAGCTGCGAGTTGACAGGCAAATGCCAGAGTCCGCATATAAAACTGCATCGTACCTGACCAGCAGCGAAAGGAGTGGCAAAACCACGGGCGGGCCGGTGGATTTCGTGTGGAAAAGTGAGCAGAAAAAGCTATTGCAATTTGCAAATTGCATGCGATGCAGTTAACCGTTTTAGAATATGAAGCGTGATTAATTTGCGACTCCTATCTAATACCTACACAGCGTTTTGTGACAAACTCTGAAGCTATCTTGGTCAAACAGTTTTGCGTCACGGTTGAGGTGCATGATGCGCGTCTTGTTTGTTTAGCTGATAAGTCATATCATAAAGTATTGTTGGCTGATTTATTATGAGAGAAAAATAATGTTGAATGACTGACAGATTTGGCTAATAAAATTAAGCTAAACATTTGTTCACAGGAGCGTTGATCCGTTCGTCCCATACGTCGTATCCAGCTGGCCCCTGGCCGACCTGAGAAGATTCTTGTTTGTAATCGATCTCCCCTCCCCTTCTGATTTGTGAAGGTGACAATGACGACACGGCCGCTGTTCTCCTGTGATTCCTTGATCCAACGCGGCCGACCTCCGAGTCTCCGACACAAACTCAACTCGCAACAACGACCCCTGAGCTACGAGTAACTCTCTCTCCATCTCCATTTATTCTTTTCTGGCCGCCGAGCCCAAAGGAGAAGCTACGGTTGCATGTGCCATCTGTGTGTTTGGTTGGCAACACACGAAAGATACAAGGAAACAACAACCGAAGGCTTAAAACCACAAGTTGTCCTCAACGCGACAGTTGTCGTCATCGAAGCTCCACAACGGCGTCCTTTGGCTCTACACGGCATCGGCGCTGAACATGGTGTCCAGTGACTCGCACGCGCCGGCGTCGAACAAGGCGAACTACTGGTCGCCGAAGAGGAGCGCGTCGAACTGCGCATCTGACCGGTGCGACAACACGGTGCTCTCCGGCTCGGTCTTTAGAGCAGCCTCGTCGCCGTACACCGCCGACACACCATGCTACAAGAAGTCCGAGAGTGCGCGAGAACCAGAGCTCCTCTCGGTGGCCTCGAGCTTGAAGAATGCTGCTGCCGCCGCCACGCGCTGCTCTTGTTTGTCTTGGTCGACAAGGTCGATGATGGTGCGCTTGCGGCGACTGGCTGGGGCTCTGGCGGCGGAGGGGAAGTTGAGCTTGGCCCTGGGCCCGTGGATGTCGCGCGCGGCGTGGTCATAGGCGAGCGCGGCGGCCTCGGCGGTAGGGAAGGTGTCGAGCCAGATGCCGACGCCCTTGACGGGGTCGCGGATCTCGGCGGCACACTTGCCCCACGGGGCGGCCTCGTACTCGTCCTCGAACTCCCGGAATGCGGCCTCGAAGCCGTCGTCCCCTTGATGGGCACGAAGTGGCGGAGGATCTCCAGCAACGCGTCGGGGGAGGAGGTGGAGGGAAAAGGGGAGGGGGCGAGGGAGGAGAGGGTTGGAGAGCGCCATGGCGGCGACGGAGGAGCATGGAGGTGGAGAAAGCTGTCCTGCGGCCAGAGGCGGAGGGGAATGGGGAGGGGCGGATAGGGGCTGGCTTCGGCCTAGCTCCACTCGAATGGCCGATTTGGCCGTTCGAAGCTGGCCTGGTTATCGCAGTACGGCTGGACCATCGTAGCCTGGCTCCAAGCCCAGTTCAGGTAACCAAACACCTAAATTTTGAACTAAAAAAGTCATGGCTAGACCTGGGCTGCAACCAAATACAGGCCTTGTTTAGTTTCGAAAAGTGAAAAATTTTCGGTACTGTAGCACTTTCGTTTGTTTGTAACAAATATTATCCAATCATGGACTAACTAGGATCAAAAAATTCGTCTCGTGATTTACAGCTAAATTGTGTAATTAGTTTTTGTTTTTGTTTATATTTAATGTTTCATGCATGTGCCACAAGATTCGATGTGACGGAAAATCTTGAAAACTTTTTGCTTTTCAGGGTGAACTAAACAATGCCACACTCTATGTATGCCTATGCAGCAGTTCCGATCAGTCAAATGGCATAGCTTTGAGCCGCGAGCCCAGGGGGGACCAGACCATGGAGCGGACCACGTCCAGCTGCAGGGAGCGAGAGAAACCCAGGACCGACCAGGCGGGGTACGCACGTCCGGTCCACACGTGAAGCAGCGGCGCCTAGCAGTACACTGGTACTGGTACAGCACTACACCTACCAGACCGTGGTGTCTCGCTAGTAGGCCGGACATTCCGGACCGGACGGACGCAAGCTCTGCCTCTGCCTCTGCCTCTGCCTCGTGCGCGCCCTGTAGTGGCAGACTCGCGGCGCGCAGGATGAGGACGCGAGTAGTTGGCGCGGGCATAGGCAGCGAAAGGCGCCCAGCACCGGAACGGGCCTCCCCCCTCTCCCAGGCGTGGGGGCCGTGGGGTGCGCGGCCTGGCCTGGCTTGTCCCTGGCCCGTGTTGGGTGAGAGAGAGGGCTGATGGCTCAGTGCGTGTGCAGTTGCGCCGCGTGCCCGTTCGCCAACCACCCGTGGCCCGGTGCTCTCGGTGCTGGCCCAGTCAGGCTCAGGGCTGTGAGGTTCACGCGCTTGCGCGACACCACGGAACAGTCCGAGATTTCCTTGTAACTGTCGCGGGGGCCGCCAGGAGTTGGCCTGGGATCATCAACGTAGCCGGCGGGGACGAGGTCGATGGTTCGCGCCGAGGTTCAGCTGACGCGTCTATTGTTAGTTGCTGCTGCGGCATAGTACTTTCACAACGAAATGATTTGCAGTCTGCCATTAATAACGATGCAGATGGCTAGAGAGCGCCAGGCCGATTCCTTAATTATTATTAGAGCAAGTCCAGAAGAATACAATATCACATTTACAGTGTTGACGTTAAGTTGTTATCAAGGTTTTCAAACTACAGCTACAATTGCCGCACTCTCTGGATATAGCTTGTTATATAGAGGGTCAAGTTATTTGCTTATATGTACAGTTTAGAACGAAAGTAATGTACAATAATATGGAACCATGCCTTGTATTAACAAAATAACATTCTAACCAGATACTCGTAATGACAAAATCATTTGTACATCTACCCGTTGCAACACATCTACTGCCACCAGCGGTTCAACAAACAACAATCCCACAACTGTCCGAACACCAAAGATGTGATGCGTGATACTGGCTTTTGCAGGGCCCATGGACATCTTTCACGGGGAAGCTGGGGCAGGTGGTTTCGGAGTCTGGTTTTTCTGGTTAGCTGCTGCTTGGGCAGCAGAGATTCTTGTGTCAGTCGCCATGGACTTCTTGATCTGGTGGTCATTACAAGAAAAAGAGTGTAATACATCAACACAACATGAAAGGAAAGCAGTCTATGCAAGTAGCAGATTCAACAGTCAGAAGAATGTTCTAGCAGAGTTATGAACAACACTCGATATAGGTTGGAATTTTGCCAATTCAACAGTTATAGTATTATGTTTCCAATCACATAAGATGGGAGATATATGGCTACATGCACATGATCAAGCATGAAATTAGATGGATAGTTGCTGAAAACTTTAAAAGTGGGTACCAGAGCAAGCCTCTCCCTGTGAATATCATTTATGTGCTGCAAATCATCAAGCCGAAGATGGTGAGTACAAAATGAACAAAAATAAAATACTGGGAGAAATTTGAAAACAAACAATAAACGATAAATAGAAATGTACAACTATCAACTATGAACTACCTGTTTCTTGTATAGTTTGATTTCATCACCACTGAAGCCTGGCAAGGTGATATTCCAGCTTCTCTCTGTAATGGACAACACTAAGCTACAATAAAACTATATTTTAAATAAACGTAACCTAAAAGGGTAATATCACATATATTCAGCAAAATAAAATAATATGAGAACCTGCATGGAGAAGTACATCTTTTGCTTCTAATGTGCTTGACTTCCTATGCTTTGCTAAAGAACAAGCAAATGTTGTGACCTGCTTCAAACAGTTATCAGAAAACCAAAAAATAAACTTAAACTAGCTACTGGACAAGGAGTCACAAGAGATGTGAAATGAAGTTGCTTGATGTCATGACATGCAATTGATGATACATGATTGTAACTGAATGAATCCGTTGAAAAGTTTCATCAACCAATTATTCAATAATCAATGGTGAGTGGTGACGACCTCATAGAATAATCTAGGGAGAGAGGGGTATTGATACAGTCTAAAAAATAGAGATTAGGAACCTTCAACCCTGTAGTAAGGAGTTTAGGCATTTCAAGAACCATTACATACAGATAAATAGATTTCCTAGCCTAGCCCAACTTGCTTATAAGACTACAAATGCTCTGTTATTATTGTTCTTGTTGAAAAGGAAATGCATTTCCAAATTGACAATAAAGCAGAGGGTAGAATAACTTACAGACTCAACAAAATCTTCCGCGATGTCAATAAGAACATCTTCAACTTCAGGATCCAGTTTTTCATTAGGATCAATCTGCCAAGTATTGAATGGTGTATATCAACCCAACAAATGTATTGTTCGCTATTCACAGAAGTAACCGATACTATTTACTAACTATATCCTACTTCAGCATTGGTCCAACTGTCCAAGTATCGCTGAAGCAAAGCTTTAGTCAGGTCATCAGAAGCACATGAATATAATGGGAATTTTGAAGATGAAATCAAAGCCAGATGTGGTAAAATGAAGCATTAAGATATTGTACAATGGGGGTCCATAGAGGAGGCGCATAGAGAGAAAAAAATTCAGTGTTTTTACGCTATGGCATTTGCCCTAGATGCTGATAAAGAGGATAAGATTATTAAGTTTGCTCCTGGGGCTTAACAAGGTAGTTAAAGCTTATTAAGAACCACTTGCATCGGAGGAATTAAATTTCATGCAAGTGCTGAATGCTGTAACATCATTCTGTTTTAAACACTCATGCTTAAGCACCTTGCGTTGTACATGCCCTAAGTATCAACAATGAATTCTACTTAGCTCTTGTAAGTCATTAAAACACGATAGTATGCAGTGATGAAGTATCCTTTAAGTTGCTCCTGTGACCATATGAATTTGAATTATCATTTCCACATTGCCAAAGAAACATGCCAAATGGTTCTATTTATGAAGTTAATAGAAGGAATTCGAAGGATAATCGAACTACCAAATTGGTGGTTGCCATGACTTCCAGAGCTACTGTACAGACCTAGCAAAAGATGGACTTGCAAAATGAATTGAGAGAAACCAAAAGGGACCCACTGGACCATTTCACACTACTTGGGAATGTTTGGTGTGAACTGATGAAATGATTGATATCTAAGAGAAAAGAAGAGGAAAAAATGCTGACAATGACCATCTACCTTCTTTCAAAATACATTGAAGAAGTAGCAACATGCCCGTACTCGAGAACAAAAAAAGGTAGAAACATACCTGTGCAACTAATTCATGTATGCTTCTCTTGGTGATTAGTCGAGCACCAGTTTCACTACCATTTGCATCAGTTGCAGCTGCATCCACAGATTGTAAAACAGCAACATTTGGTACAGCTGGTGAATCAGGCTTTGGTGTCATTGATATTGGAGTACGAGCGGCTGGCTGCTGAGAAAGTTGTGGCTGATTTTTTGGGGCAGTACTTTGTTGATTTTGATGTGAGGAACTCTGTTGTTGTTGCTTCTGATGCTGCTGCTGCTGCTGCTGCTGCTGCTGTGTTAAAATTATGTTCTGTTGAGGTGGAGTCACAGGTGCAGATTGTTGTGGTCTTGGTTGCGAAATTTGTGGCCTCTGTTGGGGCCTAAATGTTGAAGATGAACTTTGTGGAGTTTGCTGTGAAGCCGGCAAAGGAGAAGGAGAACTCACAGTCATCGGCCTCATTAAAGACTGAGAGGGGGCTCTCTGTGGAAAAATAGTTTAATCAATCACAGAATATGACATGAATTGGGATGAATAAAAAGACCATTTCTGTGTACATTGGATTGGATGAAGAATAGAACTTAAGCAAAAACAGCTAAGGTGCTAGTACCACAGAGGCGCTACAAGAATGGCGAAGCATTTGTAGACTAATAACTGGTAAAACCACATTTGTAGCAAAAAAACTGTAATGGCACATCCCATGACAAATAAATTGAATACGCAATTTGTGCCTATATTAACTTGGATAAAGAACAGTGTAACTTTTATGACCAGCGTTTAGATATATGATGTAGCCCATAAACTAAACAGAAAGATAAGTTTCATAGAAGTACAATATTTGTTGCTCTAATAAACAAGTTTTTCTTACTTGTGAACCTGGCATTTGGCTACCAGATGGGATAGTAGTTGTTGATGATGGAAGTCCAGGTCTGGGCTGCTGCGGACCAGATATTGCTCCTGGCCTCATCTGGGATGTGTTAATGGATCCAGCCATCCCAATATTCTGAATCCCAGGGGAAGGTTGCCTAAACTGGAGGCCATCAAGAATAAGGAATCTTCAGTGGAGTCAAAAGCACAAATAAAGGATGCAATCTACTCACAATGGAAAGGAACCAGACCAGAGCATGGCTTAACTAGGTACAAAATAATCGACCAAACCCGAGCATAGATGAACTACAAGCAGTGATAAGACACCAGCTATATCTATACAGCTGATTGCCAATTCCATGTGTTGGTGCAAGGCCATGCCATGAGTTAACACAGGAGGTGAGAGGTAATAAGCAATTGAGTGTTTTCACTCCTAAGTCCTAACCCCACATAATGAGTTAAACTCGACAGTTTCAGGAGTGGCTGGAGTGACAAGAAATAAGCAGCCATATCTGTAGGACAAACATCACAAAAGACATGTATGCATTCCATAGTTTGGATCTCAACTCCGAGGCAACATGTTCAATAAGCTGTAAACCGCAAAATTGGGTTACAGACTTCCAGTATTCTTTGGTAATCCATGGTTATAATCCATGGTCATGGGGTTAGTGAAGATAAACCAGTTGAGCTAGTACTCACTAGTCATAATCCATGGTTATTCTAGAGCCAAGCTACATTTCAACCAATATTGATCAACTTGTGAATTAAAATTAGCATAACAATGAAATCGATTGGGTAGACAAACCTGCGAAGATGAAGGCGGGGGCTGGTCAGGACCGCGATGCATCAATCCAAACTGGTGAGCAAGCGGAGGCGGCGGAACGAACCCAGTGTAACCAGCGGGCGTCTGTGCGGGACGCGGCGCAGGCACCCCCAGAACAACCCCACCGCGTGGCACAGGAGGAGCCGCGGAGGAAGCGGCCGGGACGGAAGCCGAGGAGGCCGCGGCTGTGGCAGCCCCAGAGGAGGACGACGACATCGTGATGGGCGCGGCCAGGTGGGTGTAAGGCGGCCTCATTCGCGGCGGCGGCGGCCGCGCGGCCGCGGGGACGGGGCCTGGAGCCTCTAGGGTTTGAGTGGGGTTTGCGGCGGTAGCTGGGTTCGGGTTAGATGTGGTGATGGCGGAATCGGACGCGGGTGCTGCGGCGGCGGCGGTAGAAGTGGGTGGGTTGGATGGTGGCGCCGGAGAGGGAGCAGAAGCCGTGGTCGAGGAGGGCGGCGCCGCCGCGGCGTCCGGCTGCGAGGGCGGAGGCGCGTCCATGCTGTTCGACGAATTGCCCGGCCGGGGGGATTGTGGTGCCGTTTGGTAGGGTTAGAAGGATGGAAAAGCTGAACCAACGTACGGGAACGGAGCCGAGAAATGCGATAGCTGTGGTGAGCACTGAGCAGCGGCCGGATGTGGTGGTGCGGCGTCCTCACCGGCTCACCCAGGAGCTCCCGCCGCCGGATGGGAACTAGGCAGGTTCGATTTGCGCTGGAGAGGAGAGTGGAGACTGGAGACTGGAGACGCAGACGCGGGTCCTGGCCCTTCGCCAGAGCGCAGAGGCGACTCCGACGCCCGCCCGAGCCCTTCGCCTCTCGCTTTGGTCTGCAGCCGATGGGCTTTGCTGGGAAGCTGGAGCTGCTTTGCGTACAGCCGATGGGCTTCGCTGAACAGGTACAGCCCAAACATCTGCAAATAGCAGTAGCCAGCAGGCCCGAATGCCCAATAACTTTTTGCCATGATTGGATTTAACCTTTTTTTTGCTGTTGCCACTGCTGCCACCAAGGCAAACTCGTCGACCTCACTTCTTCCTCCTCGTCCCCGCCCGAGGAATGGCCATGCGAGTGTGCCGCTAGCAGCTTCGTTTGCCCGTACGGCTAGACGAGCTGGTGAGTCGGTGGCCCGTGTGGTGAGCGTAGAAGCTGCGAAGCTGGTCACAGTGCCCGCGCGGAGAGAAAACTTGCGCCTCCGGCGGTCCACGCGGCGAGGCGAGATGAGGCTTGCGCGGTGCGACAAGGTACTCTTGCGGGTTGCGGCCCTCGCAGTAGCTTCAGGCCTTCGGCAGCCCTCGCGGGAAACAAGATACGAATCCGGGTTCTACGGCGGCGGTACGGGGATTCCACGACCTCGAAGGAGGCCAGCGGCGCTCCGGCCCAGCACGACAGCGAGCGTAGCAAGATCCGTTCCCCACGCCCACAGCGAGCGTCAATCCAATTTCTTTTGCCTATCCCAAATGCCACCTGTATAAGCATACACAAATATACTCCGGAGCACTTGTATTGCCTTGCCTTTTTCAAAAAAGTACTCCTACGACTACGACGAATGTGTGGCTCTTTAAGCAAACAAAAATATGAACAAGGACGGGGACTGTTTTGCAAAAAGTAGATTCTAGTTCTCCAGTTTCCAAATAGAAGTGCTGCTGTTTGTCTCCAGAGTGCAGACACAAAAAAATCGATGGGCAAAAGCGGAAAGAAACCGAGGGAATCGCACCGGCAGGGCCGCGGCCGCCGGGCGTCGCACTTCGGCGACGAGGACGGCGACGACTTACCTTCGTCAGCCTACGACGCGCCACCGCGCCCAAACGAGGACTCCTCTGACGACAACGACGACACCAGCGAAGCAACAGCGGAGGATGAACCAGAGAGGGATGCGGAAGCGGGTGAGCAGGACCAATGGCGAGCCGGATCAATGCCTTCCAAGTTTCACTTATACCAGCTCTCCGTGCAGGTACCTCAGCTAGCTTGGGGAGTAGCTTGGATTTGTGAAAAGCCTCTGTGTCCTCAACTTGTTCGACGATATGCCAATGCGTGTGATTTTTTGTGTTTAGTCGCCAAAGGGGGACATCAGCTACCTGCAGAAGTTCTTCCTGATGTACGTCGGCGGGCGCGTCCCTCTCCACCTGCAGGAGGATTTCTGTGGCACGGCCCTCCTCAGGTCAAAGCACGGCCTCTATGTGAACGTCCGGTCTTCGTTTTATCAGTTACCTTGGATGCTTTGTGCTGTGTTTTACAGCCCTTTTAGCAAGAAATCATTTCCATATATTTCCATTCTGCTGTTGGCGCACATGTTTTTAGAAGGTACCATACAAGTGTCTCAAATGGTTACTATTTAGCCTTTTTTTTCGTATCTTAAACATGTTAATATGTTACAGAGTAGAGACTAGAGAGATGACTTAGATTTAGACCCTGTTTGGAATTTGTATGCATTAATGCACTAATAGTTTTATTTGGCGCAGTTAAAACGACACGGTCTCTTAGATCACACTTTGACCATTCATCTGCTTTATATTATATTATTTATGCTTGTAAACTTATAATCATTGTATACTATAATTCCTTACAAATCTAATCATATAAAGTTTGTATTATAGTAGTTAGAAATTTTTAGCCTAATTATTGGTCAAAGTTTTTAAAGTTTGAATCTTGATATGCGTGTGCGCCAGATAAAATGGACCGGAGGTAGTAGTTGCTAGCCGAAGGAAACTTGCTAATACACTTTTTGTTGCGAAGCTATTAGCTAACCTATTAGTAGAGCTCCATTTGGATCCTCTAACTAATACTCCCTCCATTCATAAATTATAAGATGTTTTGGCTTTTCTACATATATTGCTTTACTATGCATATAGACATATTGTGTATCTAAGTACATAGCAAGATCTATGTATCTAGAAAAGCCAAAACGTCTTATAATTTATAATGGAGGGAATAGTTAGTAGTTCTTAGTTAGGGAAAGCCAATTAATAACTTTTTAGCTAGGTAGTTTATTTTTTGAGCTATTAATTGGATTATGGTTGGGTATTTTGGACCTGCTAGTACTAATTTAGCCGCTAACAATTAGTACCAATGGATCCAAACATGCCCTTTGTGTGGATATATCTATTGCTCATGATTTATGGCCTTCATCTTGGCAGCACCGAGTGGATCCGTACTGATGCAAGAAGAACAGCAATCGGCTTAGATTTGGATCTTGAGTCACTTGAGTGGTGCCTTGAACACAACCTAAGCAAGATTGGAGTTGATGGATATTCAAGAATGTTGCTTTTCCATGGAAATGTTCTACAACCAAAGGATGCCCGTCTTGTCAAGCAAAAGTTTAGTGATCTTGTGCATGGTCTCAATGTGAACAGCGACAATGGCTCAGGAAGTAACAGTTGCGAGCAGACGGATCTTGCTGACTCAAAGTGCTTAGCCAATTCGACCATGTCAGAGGCAACTTTTCCTGGAAGGGATATTATCTGTGCATTCAACTACAGCTGCTGTTGCCTGCATAGTCGAAAGGACTTGGTTTTGTATTTCCGGCATGTATGCAGTGCGCTCTCAAAAAGAGGTGGTATATTTGTAATGGATGTATATGGTGGCACATCATCTGAACGCAAATTACGTCTCCAGCGGAAATTCCCCAGCTTCACGGTGAGCAATGTTGGGTTAATTGTTAGCATTGAATAGTAGTTACAAAATCACAAAGGTCCTAATCTTTGGAAGTAGTGGGAAACATGGTAGACACAAAATATCCTAGGATAGGCATGTATTTATATTTGGCTATGTTTTCTTTTTTGGATCAAGGTTTGCAGTATCTGTAAGAATTTACAGCATGCCAACAGATATATTGGTAGCATTGTCAGTAATATGCAACATGTTTGATTTTATTTGGCATGGAAATGTAGTAAGTTAATATAAGACATTTAAACCTATTAACTCACAAATAGTTGCCATCTGTGGAGCGAGTGAGATATATTTGTTAACCTGGTTTTATATTTCTTAAATATCTTTAGTTGTTTTGAAATTTAGGTTGGATCTTTGGTAGTGCATAAAGATTATAATATCTCCATTACACTTTGGGTTTAGCATCCATCAAGCTTACTAGTCTTATAACTTGCTCCCTTGGACTTTTGCAAGTTGATATGTCGCAGTTTGCAGTTGCTTTATCAGAGTTTTTTGAACGCAAGTTGCTTAATCAGAGTAGAGCAGTACTAAATCTTGATTTTTTCTCCCCGTTATGTATAACCTTGCATACAGTATTTCTGGGAGCAAGATGAGTTTGATATCATCAGTCGCCAAACAAGGATCAGTCTCCACTTTCAAGCTGGAAAAAAACAAATGCTGAAGCATGCTTTCACATACCATTGGCGCCTGTAAGTAGCTTAAACATGACTTGTCAAATCTTCACTTCAGAATCATTGCTTATGATCCCCATTCACTTGGAGAAATGTTACAGAGGCTGTAAGTGTGTAACTCTTTCAGCTACCTCACTAGTTCACTAGATTAGAACTAACATTGAAACTCTAGGTATAGGTTTAACAGCATTTTGATTGCAGTATTGCACCATGGCATGATGTTGGCTTGCAGCATCTATCTGAAATTTTCTTGGCTGGCATTTGATTTAGATGTTTCTGTGACAGTATGCTTTTTGCTTTCTTCGGTTCTTCCATGCCATCTCTAGTAGCTCTTAATAAAGGACATTATTTTTGGGGATTTCTGTAATTGTTGTTAGCTGTACACTTATAAAAGTACCAGTGAAGCTTCCTTGCCATTTTATCCTTATCTCTGGACATTGTGCACTGCACTTGCAAGACAATCTGATTATTTTCTGCAACTAGAGGAATATCATCTTCAAATGTGTAATTCTCGTTGCTCTCAAGCAGATGGTCGATACCAGAGATCAAGGACTGCTTGGAGGAAGCTGGGTTCAAGTCCGTTCACATATGGATCAGGGAGATGCCAAATACCCAGTCAAGTGGAAACACCAAGGAATATAATGCCAACCGAGACGTGAAGTACGAAGAATCGCAGCGTTTCAATCAAGGAGATGCTTGGAACGCCTACATCGTTGGAGTAGCAAATATCTAGCTGGTATGTGCTGAATTCTGCTACGAAAATGTGATGGTGGCTCGCTGGCTCTCAGTTTCCCCTGCCAGTTAATGTTTCCTGAATGCTTACGCTTTGATCACGACTTCTGCATCGCGTTGCTGCGAAAGTATGCAGGGTTGTTATTACCGTACCGTAGAGAACTTGTAGTCCAGAACACGGCCTCAATTATGTTTCTTTCTTTTTTTTTCAAAATGAAATGTTGGCAAGGTAGCATCTCTTTAAATGTATTTCCTACATGTACAATGTGTAGGATATGATGGGTGTTTCGATAAAGACTCCTACCTTTCAACTTCCGTAACAACTTTGTTTTAGGCCTTGCTTGATATGCGAATGCGATTCGAGTTTGGGCTATTGATCGTCCAATCGGCGATCGGTTATATACAGCTTTCTACCAAATGGAGCTTTCCTCTATAAGCCTTTCAGCCTAATTGGACCATGTCTAATTAGTGCTATCATTTTCTCCTTTCTAGGCATTGATGCGGAAGTAGCATCGTTTTTCTTGTCCTGTCATTTTCATCTCATCGTCTGTAATGTAGGCGTCTCCGCCTCTATCGGGTCCGTCCCAGACGTGGCAGACTCGCTCTTCGCAGTCATCACTCGTGGTCCACCGTCCACGCATACTACTGCTTTGGACCAATTCAGCAGACCGGTAAATGAAACTGGTGCAGCAGCTTGCTTTTGAGTTTTGTCTGCAGTTGCACATAAGGTGCGGGTGCCCATCATCAAAGTGCTGGCTGATTCTTTATCTTTGGTTTTAAAGAAGGCTGCAGATTCTTGTTGCCTTCCATGGTGGACTCCGACGAGAAACGGGGATTAGAGACGTGTGGATGGATACTATCCATCCAGACGATGACGAGCCGACAAAGGATTATGACGAAAACGCACGGCAAAGATCCATCATCACTTGGTAAATAAACAAATATAAACAGCTACTAGCAATTTAAAACTTGATCAGCGGCGAACAGCGAGTGAGCGAATGATACAAGAAGAGACCACATGGTTTAATGGTTAGGTTCCAAGTTGCTCGTGCGACGATGAAACGATGAAAACCTGAAGCAGCAAGAGGGGGCCAGAAGGCCGAGGCTTGAGAGCGACGTAAACCAGACCACTCCAGCCCGGCGGGGTCTAGTGGAGAAGAGCAGGCAGGACCAGGACGCCTGGGGGCGGCAAGATCAGGGAGCGAGCCTTCTGGTGAGGAAGACCAGTTGGCGCGTCGTCGTGGCCATTCACTCTGCTTGGCTTGAGCTTATCAGCTGATTTAAATTAACTGACATAATTTTTTTCTCACAATAACTCATTATCAGCATCAGCTAAAAAACACAGCCAGGCGAGCCCAATTCCAAGGAATACACATCCACGTACATAGACATACCCGTGTAGCAGCAAGGGTTAAGCATGCATCTTCATTATCCCTAAACTTTCGAACAATACACTGCTGCTTACTTGGCCTGATCTAGGCCTTGTTTAGTTCTAAAAGATTTTGCAAAATATGAATAATAGCACTTACGTTTTTATTTGACAAATATTGTCTGATCATAGACTAACTAGACTCAAAATATTCGTCTCACAAATTACAAATAATCTGTGTAATTAGTTATTTATTTTATCTATATTTAGTGCTTTATGCATGTGCCGCAAAAATCGATACGACGAAAAAATCTGAAAAATTTTATAATATATTTTGGGAACTAAACAAGGCCCTAGCTAAATTAACTCCGGCAATATGCGTGCCCACTGCCCAGTAACACACAGGTGCCGGAATTAGTAGTTCGAGGGAAGATGCAGGCCTTGATTAGTTCACCCCAAAAAGTAAAAAGTTTTCAAGATTTTCCGTAACATCAAATCTTGCGGCACATATATGAAATATTAAATATAGACGAAAGCAAAAAATAATTACACAGTTTAGCTGTAAATCGCGAGACGAATCTTTTGATTCTAGTTAGTCCATAATTAGATAATATTTATAACAAACAAACGAAATTGTTACAGTAACGAAATCTGAAATCTTTTCGGAAGTAAACCAGACCCAGATGGAAAGCATGAAAGGGGAGCTCGATGCAAAAACCTTCCTCGGATGGATGATCTGATCAAACAAGCCCTAACCAATCATCAAAACGGCATGCGGGCTTGGCGTGCACACTTTTCTTCCAGTCCCCACCGAATAGCGACTGGTGAAGGTCTGTCTGAAGGGCCCACCTGTCACATCGTGCGGGATGTTGGTGGGCCCCACCCACGCTGGGCGCCGGCCACCCACGCAAAATGATTACTCTGCCCGATGCACGAACCGGAGCAGGGCACATTGGATCCCACGTTTGCCGAACCCCAAGTCCAACCAACCATGAATAGCACACTCCTATAAAATCCCACCTCGCACGCAAGCAAGCCCGTTAGCACGGCGACCGATAAAGACCTCGCTCGCTCTGCCCCCACCCCACGCGCCCGCGCCCGCGCCTACTCCGCCACTCGGACAGTGCTCGGTCGCACGGACACGGACCCCCCCGCTCCCTCTCCTTCTCCTCTGCCTGATGCGCGTGCCCCCATGCGGATGCGGCGGCTCCGACCCAGCTAGCCCCAGGCTGGGGCTGCTGCGCCCGCGGCGGCGATGAAGCGGCCGCTGCGGCGCTCCTTCGCGGTGCTCATCTTCGTCGTGCTCGTCGGCGCGGCCTCCTTCTCCACCGCGCTCCGCCGCGCCGTCGCGCCCGCGCCCGCGCGGGAGCCCCCGCCGCTGCCGCTCGACCCGGCGCGCCTCAACGCCACGCTGCTCCGCCTGGCCGCCGCCGATCCCTCGGAGGCGCCGCTGCGCCGGGACGTGGACGAGCTCCTCGAGGGCCGCCTCCCGGCCTCCGCCGCGCGGACCCGCGCGTGGCGCCGCGACCGACTCCTCCACCCGCTCCACCTCCACCGCCACCACAGCTACCCGCTCCCGCGCCGCGCCCGCTACCCGGACGACGACCACGACGTCCTGCTCCACCCGCTCCCGCGCCACGAGCAGCTCCACATCGACCCCGCACTCCGCCGCGACCTCCGCTCCTGGCACCGCCTCCGCCGCTACGACCCCTCCGTCCTCGCCAGCCTCCCCTCCCTGCTCTCCATCCCCGGCCGCATCCCCTCCTGCGCCGTCGTCGGCAACAGCGGCATCCTCCTGCGCGCCAACCACGGCGCCCTCATCGACTCCCACGCCGCCGTGTTCCGCCTCAACAACGCCCGCATCTCAGGCTACGCCGCGCACGTCGGTAGCAAGACCAACTTCTCTTTCATCAACAGCAACATCCTTCACCTCTGCGCGCGCCGGCCCGGCTGCTTCTGCCACCCCTACGGCCACGGCGTCCCCATCCTGCTCTACATCTGCCAGGCCGCCCATTTCCTCGATGTCGCCGCCTGCAACGCCACCTCGTCCTCCCACCACGGCTCCCCGATCTCCGTCACCGATGCCCGCCTCGACGTCCTCTGCGCGCGCATCGTCAAGTACTACTCCCTCCGCCGATTCGTCGTCGAGACCGGCCGCGCGCCCGAGGAGTGGGACCGCGCACACGACGCCGCCATGTTCCATTACTCGTCCGGGATGCAGGCCATCATGGTCGCGGTGGGAGTGTGTGACAAAGTCAGCGTGTTCGGCTTCGGCAAGTCTTCCGACGCCAAGCACCATTACCACAGCAACCAAAAGGCGGAGCTAGACCTCCACGACTACGAAGCGGAGTACGCTTTCTACCACGACCTCTCCGAGCATCCGCAGGTAGTCCCGTTCCTCAAGGATTCCGGGCTCACCGTCCCGCCCGTCGTCTTCTACCATTAGGCCAGCTTCGTAGAGCGCGCGCCATGTGCTCGACGTTATGAGGAACGGGTGTTCTCCCCCCACTTATTTTTCCGGTTTTGATTAGTTAGTACGATGTAAAAGTTGTTGTGTCGGTGGTTAATCCATTGTGATTAGACGAGATAGGCATATCGAGATAGTAAAATTTTCGTGTGCTGTTGGAGTTGGAAGATGTATATTGGGGTTTAGGCTACTCCATTGTTATAGAAGAAGGGATTGTTTGGGGGGTTTTTGGCTTCAGCACGACAGTAGGCAGTGTCTGGAATTGTAACTTTAGACGACATTTCAATTTATTAAGAAACAAAATGTATTATATCTTATATACAGCTTACCTTCGTTTTGGAACTACGTTCAGGAATACACGCAATTTATTTGAACTACATTCAGAAAAACATGGCATTTTATTTTCATATACTTGTTGCACACTCATTTATATTCAAATACCGTGTTCTATCCCTTATTATCATCACTCTGGTACCTACGAGGTATATGATTCATTTTTATTACTGACTCCATTTCTTTTACTTATTGAACTTTGCAGCATGATGCTAATGGAAGACTAGAATGCATATACTGTAGAAATTTTAAATGAATCTTATAATAATTTTGCAGAAAAAGACTGTATTCTGGAAAATACTCATTCCAAAGACCTGAATGGTTGCCATTTTCTGCGTTTTTGTTTTGCCACCATGGCCTGACAACAATGGTCTCCATGTTTCTTTGAAATGAATGGAGCATATTCAGTTTTTGTGCAAGTTCTCGATTGCTTAGTCTGTGTACATTGTTGACATGATTAAGTTAATTGCAGCCACTTCTTGGCATTTATTTAATCCGATCTGCAATGTGCTCAAGAAGCATTCGATGATTTGGTACACCATGTTACTAGTATCTTTCTGTTTAAAATGCAATATCGTACAACACTGCCCGGCACCTTTGTTTTGTTACTTTATCTGAAGTTAAAAGGACACCACCGTTATTGCGTGTAGTGTACTAGATGTTCCCTTAAACCAGTTCATCAATTAGTACAGCACTGCCCGGCACCTTTGTTTTGTACTATCTTTTTGAGTACCCTGATATCTGCATATTTCTGAGCATCGACAACTGCAGCTGGAGTAGTTTACTGATATCACCTAAAAATAATTGGCGTGCACAAATTCAATTACGCAATTTCTTGCTCTCTGCTATATGGAGTAAGGGAAGGAAGATTCACTGTACAATAAATATGCTGTTACAGCTTACAATTCAGAACATCTTGCAAAGTTCCAAAAAAAATGATTTTTTTTCAGATTTTCCGTCACATCGAATCTTTCGGCACATGCATGGAACACTAAATAAAATAACTAATTGCATAGTTTGCCTGTAATTTGCGAGACGAATCTTTTGAACCTAGTTAGTTTTTGATTGGAATATTTGTCAAATACAAATGAAAGTGCTACATTGTCTATTTTTGCAAAAAAAATTGTAACTAAACGAGCCGTAACTTGAGTCAAATTTTAAACATTTGTGACCGTGCCAAATATCTCAACCCTAAGCCCTCGTATCAGATGTTGTACATGCCACAGCAGTTTTTCAGCCTTTCCTTGAGAAGTTTAGGCCATGTTTAGATACACCCAAAACTTTATAAGATTCATCGTCACGTCGAATCTTACGGCACATGCATGAAGTATTAAATATAGATAAAAAGAATAACTAATTATACAGTTTACCTGTAAATTACGAGACGAATCTTTTAAGACTAGTTACTCTATGATTAGACAATGTTCGTCAAATAAAAACGAAAATGCTACAGCGTCAAAATCCAAAAACTTTTTGCATCTAAACAAGGCCTTAATTTACTCCATCCTTGTCTACTGTCATGATTAAGTTTCTTTTGCAACTTACATACGTGATGCCTGGTCTTCATTACATCCCAGAATCAGTTTTCTGGAGGAATATGCTCCTCTTCTCTCATTTGGTAAATGCTACGCCGTCTGGAGTCACTGCTTGTAAATTAGTGTTTATCTGCAGGGTTTTGCTCAGTCTTTGTGGTTATCATCGCGAAGGGCCAGCGGTGAGGACTGATACGGTTTCTCATATAAAGTACTCAATCATTAGTCATTACCTAAAAGCTTCTGATCACTTACCTGATATGGTACTTTTGCAACCTCTGATCCCAATTGAAGGTACTCTTCTCCTAATAAAAGCGATTTGACAACCTAGTAGTGTTTATTATTCACTGATGCTTCCACCAGTTCTTGCCGGTTTTTGTTGAGCTGGTGGTTTTTGTTTTTAACCTTTAGTTTTTATTTCCATTTGATTCCATATGTCTATTATGCTCCGCCCATTTTCAGATGGCGAGTATATTTGCTTCGCACTAACAAGCCCTGCTATCATTAGACCTTCAGTTCTTCTGGATTCTGATGCAATCATGGTTCGTTATTAAAAAGGGGGAAAATCATCCTCGTTAGGCTCTTCTGCTAGCTGCATGGGTTACATGGTTTCCAAAAAAAAAAAAGCATGGGTTACATACAAGAAGTGAGGATGGGCCCGATCCGTTATTCACGATGGATGGACCTGATCTTGTTGATCTAACCTAGTCCATAGACGGGCCTTGTCTAGTTGTCTCCATGAACATTTCATGGCCCAATGAGAAAAATAAATTAACGTGACAATTTTCCACACCTTGCAATGATAATGGTAGTCCCAGTCCCAGGCTCCCAGTGAGTCCCAGCCCAACAACAGAAGAAGCCCAGGTCTGTGAGCATGACATCGTGTCATGGTAACCAGGTTTATTTCACAGACTGAGTACACCAAGCTCTAAAGAGAGTAATCAAGTCTTATTTTCAATGTGGTTGGTGGCTGATCTTATTTTAGGGCAGTTGGTCATTCATGTGACCTAAGACTTGTGACATTATTTACCACTGACCGGCCACTACACAGCCTGCGATAGAGTTCAGTATCGGTCACATGCTTTTACCAAGTTACCATTGACCTGCGTTCCGGTAGCGGTACTAAATTGTTTTACCTAGATTCCTAGAAGTTACATACATATACGGAGTAGTAGTACAATTTTGCTCCAACTCATCAACAACATACTCCATCGTCTGTTACAGGCTAGAAAACTGAATTGGCAGAACTCGATCGACTATTGGCCGGAGCTATCTTTGAGAAACCAGTTCGTAGCAAATTAAGTGCTCGCCAGCGTGACTACTAGGGTCAAGATGCAAATTCTCCAGAAAGTCTCTGATTACCAGTTTCTGCATTCTACAGGCTGCAACGTAATTAAACTCGGACCAACGCCTACGTCCAGTCATTTTAATCGCAGACTTTGACTGATCGCAAAAGATAGGCCTCTCTGAAGGACAAAGGTACCACCGCTGAAATCGACTTCTGTGTGCTTTCGTCAACGTAGTATTCGTAGCAAGTACGTGTAGCATAAGTCCACCTAGACATTGAGCGTGTGTTCAACCCTGATGTTACAGTTATACCAATACTTGGAAAGGAAAAACCTTGATGTTTACTGTTGGTCCAAATTGATTTCTTTAAAATTTGCTACGAATTAACATAGAGCAAGGATTAACATTTACGTGTACCATAAGTCCACCTAAACATAGAGCAAGGATTAATATTTACAGAAGCAGCAGGTCATCTAGAACACACACTGCATGATGGCTGCATCGAATTAAATCGAGGTAGATGGATAGCTGATTAGCTTCCAAAACAGAGGTCAAAGCGGAAAAGCTTAATTCAACCTTTGAGAGATCTTGTTGGCTATAACAATGTCTAGTCTTTATGCCTATGAGCACAAACAGACTATAATAAAAGAACAGTCCACTTCAGCAATCTTTGATGACGTGACTGTTGCTCATAGTGAAGTATTATTTTGCTCAAAGTTTCCTTGAAGCTGCCGCAGGCATGCTATTCAATCACATATCAGCACAATCCACATGAAGCTTTACCAAGAATTCCACACTCGGTAACCAAGCCTTATTAAAGTCTTTGGCTTACCACAAAGGTTCAGCCGAGAAAATATATATACAAGCCGCAAGTCACTAGTCACTAAGGGCGTCTACAATGGCTCGGCCAAGTCCCAGCTGACCTAGACACGAGATCAAATAAGAAAAAAAAAAGGAGAATATCAAGTTGTACAGTATAGCGCTTTAGTCCCCCCTAATGAGTTCATTTCTTCAACTCTCTTTAGATAGTATGAAAAAGTGTTGTTTGCTAGCTACGATAGCATGTTGGGGATGCTCTAATTACTTTGGCATTATCCACCACTGGTCTTTTCCACCAAATAGGGGGCTCATATATCCTCATAGGCTCATGCACGGTGCCGAAACCACTCTACAGTTGGAGGGTCCTTAATGTCGTTGGTGAGCCATATAAAGCCAAAGGCCTCAAGGTCCCGTTAGTCCAAACATAAACAGACCACTCAACTCCCGCCTTGCTTGTATCTAGACTAACACTACTAACCTGATAGAGAGTAACAGAGATTTATCTAAATTCGGCTAAAATCTAATAGACAGCTACTGAATTTACTTGATGGATTGGGGGGTCCGCTCCTTCTCCCCGCCAACGAGCTCGCCGGCCGGCGGCCGGAGCTAGACACAAAAGCTACGAGCGGCCGGCCTGCTGCGACTACTGGCATGGGAGGCGGCGGCTGATGCTGTGGTTACACATATAAACAAAATTTTCACCGGTTTTGCTTTAATCCTGTCGGTGTGAAAAGGCAAAACGCCTTCGGTCAGCTGCCTCTTTCTTTGCATTTGCCTCCCCCTGCGGCCTTCCGACATTCTTTAGGTAAAGTCGTTCTTCTCCCCGTCTTTAATCATTCCATCCGTGAGCGTGATTGAGATATATATGGAGTTTATACGCGAACAAACCTGGAGAAGGATGGATTGTTTGCATGCATTATAATTAGGAGTTCACTAGTGTGCCGATATCCCTCGCTGCAAGCAAAGTATTCTACATACTATACTATATCTTGCTCTACGCTGAGCCGTTTTAGCTTCTGTATATAATTCATCCGTAATATTTTTTTAGGTCATGTGCGCTTATCGTATAAACCGTATTTTTTTTTATCAATTAAAAATATTTTTTTCTCATAATAAATTAGCGAACAGTACACCACGTCGTCATATCCGTTTCCCGACGTCAACATGACGTGCGCTGACCTGTGTGGTAATAACAAGCTGCTGTCATCAACCGTACGTGTGCAGGTTCGTTAATCATTCATGTGAACACCGAACAGATTTGTGTAGCTGGATCGTTGCAAATGGTCACTCTCGACCACGCACACTTGATGAGAAAACGTCGCTGCGAGGTTATACGCGTACGCACGCACACGATCAACAACGTCCAGGGCAGGCATGGGGCCTAGCTAGCTAGCTAGCTAGCATATGATATGATTCTCTCATCTCATCCGAATGTTGCTTGCGGCCGGCCGCAATGCAGATGGATGGCCCAGAGCTAGCCCGCTCGTCGTTCCCACACGCGACGCGCCACGGCCCCGGCCGCGCCCGGGCCCCCGGGGAGGACCCCGGCCGCGCGCGCGGCCGTGCCATGCTTGTATCTGTTCCGCTTGGTTGTTTTGCCATGTGAACCGGCCGGGTGCAGCAGGGGGCGCCCCTGATGGACCCGTGTGGGCGCGCGCGTGGATTGGTTCTGGTTCTGGTTGATTAATTACCTCGATCGGCGAGAGCCCGACCGAGTGGGAAATGGCCGGTGGTGCCGGGACGACGACGAATCGACGACGACAATCCTTCGTGGTGGTTTATTCGCGGCTAGCTAGATGGCTAGATGCATGTCATGTAGCACACATGAGCACCCACGCAGCACGTACGGCATATACACGCCCGCCGGCGCACCACCTGCAGGCAGAGGATTTTACATCACAGGTCCGGCGGTCACCTTCGGCGCTCGCCCATGGCCTCCTTTTTGACATTCCGTGTAACCTGCTGCTGCTTGTGGGCTGTGGCTCTGCTGCCCGGTGGTCACTTCCTCCTCCTCCCCTTCCATGCATGCATAAACCTCTAGGTACTAGAGGGGTGGTTGGCCATAAAAGTATCTAATACTGATGTTAATTTATTGTGTAAGAAAAACACTGATGTCAACTATAAAACTCTAGCTGATATGTTCAAATGAATAGGGCCTTAACACTTTTTTTTGGTAAAGTACACATTTCAACCTCCAAGTTGTATGATGATCTGATTTTCAACTTTAAATTACAAAACCGACACCCTCTAGCTGTCGAAACCGAAAACTTTTGGTGCTCTTGCTGTGATTTTTGATGAGGTAATAATTTTCTATTTCTTAAAAATAAATAAAAAAACAAATTTAATTATTGTAAAAAATTTATAAATGATTTTTTAAAACATAAGATCGGAAATTAATATATGTTTTGCCCTTAAAGATGTTATCTACCTTATTTATGATCTACATTTAGTTATTTAATTTGGAACTAGTTCACTTCCGTTCCTATCACTTTAATTCATTGCACGTAGTCATGCTTCATTATTATTTTGATGAAACGTGCTCATTATTATTTAAAAACAATCAGATCAACATAACTATGAATAGAGCACCAATAGATAGATAAAACATTTTTAGAGAAAACTAGCAGTAGTTTCATATTCTTTTTATTTGAAATGAAGGGATCAAACTAGCTATATTTCCTTTTTAGAAAATAGAAAAATATACCTTTCAAACCAGCTAGATCGCCAAATTTATTCAGCTACCAGAGTTGGAGTAGGGCTTCCTTCACTCGATTCCGTAGTTCATTGTTGAAAATCAACTTATAGAGGTTCATGAAAATATAATTTGACACCTTTTATTTTACGGCTCCCCTAGAGCAACTTATAGAGTAGTACCAGACTACCAATATGATTGATCGCGTGTGCCGGGACCCGGGAGTTGCTCTCTTAAGCATTATAGAAGGGCCCTGGCCTGGACCCCTTGCTGGCTAGTATATGTATGCAAATGCAACCATTTGCTCTAGTATATATTATACCCGACCACATTTTCATGTATGTAGTAGTCAAGTTACTCAAGTATTATACGCAAATTGGAATACATGTACGTGCGTACGTCATCCTTGTGCTTCCTTATAAATTCTCTCTTTTTCACAGCTTGCATACGGCATACAATCGCACTCGCGCCAAATGAAGGCTGGATGAAGCGAACACTTGCATTGGGTCTCGATCGATCTAGACAGAGGTGCGTGTGAGTGTGACCAGCAGGCTGTGGTCCATGCCGCGCCACAAAGTTGGACTGGGTCGACAAAAGCTAGCTGGCTCGTCACCTTCTTGCCCTCCCAGGGCTGGATCGGAGGCTTTAGAAATGTGGAGACGGAAAGCATATCTGGCAAAGGTTTCAAAGCTAATCCTCGCCATAATTACTCTTATTAGCTGGGTGAGACCGGCCGGCCACTTGATCAAGGTAACAAGAGACTAAGACTACAAGAGCCGATGTGTTGTGTGAGTGCATGCGATCCTTTTGTCCAAGTTAACCATTGATTTGATTCTGTCTGCGTCGTCTGCTGCTGACGCGATATCGATTTATCGCCCGGTGCGCGTGCATCCGTCGCTTTCCTGGTTGACTTGCGCACGCACGTAGCCCTCCGCGAAGAATGTTGAAATTTTTGCTAGCTAACGCCACATAAGCGTCCAAATTATTCGCGCGGCATGCTCACGTCTGTATGTTATATATACAGTAGTACGTATTGGGGCAGTACTGACATGTGCATGTTAGCAAGCAGCTGGCGATGCAGCGTTGGTGCTTCTTCCATTCTAAATTATACATTATTTTAGCATTTTTTTATATACAAAAATTTTATTATATAGTAAGAATATTTTATATCTAGATGTGTAACAAAAACAATATATTAAAAAATTTAGAACAATTTTTAATTTGGAAGGGAGGGAGTATATACGTGTTGGGTGTACTTACTGCTACTTAGTGATCGAGCCTACAACTCATTCATGATACTTGTGCTTGTGTTTTTGCTATAGTCAATTTGAGTTTATAGCTTGACACAGATACTTATGTTTCAATTAGATCTACTAAAAAAGGGGTAATATGGCATTTTTGGCATAGCTCTAGATCTAATAAGAATTTATTATAGGGCTTCTCATTCCTTGCTCCAAAAATTTTGGAGCTAGAACAGTGGACACTTCCAACTTCTCTATAAATGGAAGGACAAATACTTTCAAAGTGTCCACGGTTAAAATGCTATAAGAAGTGATTCTTGTTAACTCCCTATCAAAATCTAATAGCATTTTAATGTTTGGCAAGATTCCATAGAATTTGCTATGAAGAACCTTAGAGCGGAGCTCGACCAAACATGCCCTATATAGTATTAACCGGTTTTCCTTATAAGTTCCGTGGTCCGTGAACATACAAATTTAACTTTCTGCAAACAATGTTTCAAGATTATATATATATATATATATATATATATATATATATATATATATATATATATATATATATATATATATATGTAAGTCACATGCAAAGTGAAGTAATATATCTATATAAATTGAAGTGATAAAATTTGACCAATTAAGCAAGAAGAATCATTATTGCCAATAAAAATAACCAGTCGAACAATATACGCCAGTTAACAATTAACAATGCCTCAGTATCCAGTATCCTCATCTCGTACATTTGCATATTAGATTGCGGACTAATTTTAATTAGCCTATGAAGCTGCAAAATTTTCTCCATTACAAGGTTACATGGGCAGAGGCCGTGTTATGAAGCCTGCTGCAACAGCCCATGATTCCAGCAGAAGAAAATTCAGCTACTTCACAGCTTAATCTGGCATGAGCCATCTTATTGAACTATACTCCATACTTTTGCTTTCAATTGATTCCTTGGATACATCATTAATTGCTCTTGGCCCTGATATATCCAAGGAAATACTACTATACGTACTTGTTCTTAACTAGTTACCTTGATCTCGTCCTCGATCTGCATGGAGTACTAGCTGGTTGCATGGTTCTTTCGCAACTACAGTACGTACGAAGAAACCTGCATCAGCTGACCATCTTAATTATCTTATGGGGAGATAGATACCTCTTCTATCTAGTAGCACTAGCAGCCGACAGACGACGACCTCGATCGATCACCGATTGTGGAAACGTACGATGCGATCCTTTGCTCCGGCGGCGGCGGCGGGCTCGTCGACGGGGCCGTGGTCGGCGCCGAAGGATCGGACGTGGTCGTTGAGGGATCGCTTGTGCTTGAAGTCGGAGCCGCAGGCGCAGAACCATCGCTTGCCGCAGTTCTTCTCGTGCGTGCGCCAGTCGCCCTTGACGGCGAAGGGCTTGGCGCAGCGGCGGCAGCGGAAGGGCTTGGCGCCGTGCTTGCGCTTGTAGTGCGTCTGCAGGGTTCGGAAGTCCTTGAGCGGCCGCGCGCGCGGGTGCGCCACGTTGTTCTTGCACCCCGCCGCGCAGCAGTAGCACGGCAGCTTCAGCAGCGCCAGCGTCTGCGTCCCCTTGAGCGACTCCGGGCCCTTGCGGTACTCGCGGCCGTGGCCCCACATGTGCATCTGCAATAGCCAACAGAACGTAGTATAATGCATGCATGTAGATTGTTTGAAGTTTATGAACATTTTGCTTGCTCTTGTTTGCATGGGTGGATAGATTGTGGTACATCGAATTATTACTTTCTACTGTGCTTTGATTATATATTTTGAAGAACTACTGGGTAATTAATAATATAAGTCACTGTGTGTTGTGCAGCATGCAGAAAATGGTGTATGATTGGTTGTACTTGTATATATATGATGGGTCATATGGTTTTGGAGGCAAGGTCATGAATTTGAGTTCGATCGATCGACTTCCAACTTAGCTTGCAATAAAATACCATGATCTACACCTATACAAGCTTCTTGTTGCCGCATATTGTATATATGACGTAGAAATGCGTGTCTGTTGCTTGTCATTTCTAGCTTATACACAATAACACTCATCAATTATTGACTCATTTTTTGCAAGTTCATGCGGCCGGGGCACTTTCAATTGCGACGTGTCTTTTGTTGTTTTGCCGAAACCAACACGAGAGTCGATAGATAAGTAAACTAACTAGCTAGAGTTACAACAGGGAAAATCAAACAAAAGGCGCGTAAGAAATAAATAAGATCCAAGTTCAATCCAGTATAGGCAAACATCGTAACATACATACCTGCATGTTGTTGTATCTGTTGAAGGTCTTGTTACAGACATGGCAGATAAACTGCACCGGCCCGATGAGGATCTGCGCCGGCGTCGGGATCCAGTACTGGCAGCCGGCGATCGGCAGGCCGCTCTCCTCACCCACCACGCCGAATTCCCCCACGCCGACGACGATGTTGTTTGATCGGCCGTCCACCGACGACGGCACCACTTCCCGATCGTCATCCTCCTGCTGCAGATCCATCCCCTCCACCTTGCAGCCGCCATGCATATGCTTCCACTCCTCGCTCTCGTCCTCACCCGCCTCCTGATCCACTTCGTCGTCTTCCTCCTCCTCGTCACCCTTTTCTTCCATGATGGCATCCTCAATGCTGCAGGATCCACCAACCGGCAAGCCGATGTTCAAATCGACGCCGGACTTGGCCAGATCGCTGGTCGCACCGCCGTCTCCGCCGCCGCTCATGATCTCTTCTTTGACTGTGCACTGCTGCTCGTGATCGTCACTGGCCCCTTTCCCCTCACCGAGCCTGCTGAGCAGCGGCAGGCACGTCATGCTGCTCGGCCTCACTGCTTCCTGCACAACTCCACCGGCTGCTGATTGTCCCTCTTCACCAAGCGCTGCTAGTACATGATGCCCAGCCGACGCCGCCATCGTGGTCGACGACGACGAGGAGGAGGAGCCAGACGACGACCGCGAAGACGATGGCGACGACGATCGCCGCGGCTTGAGCCACTGGAAGAAAGGCGAGCCGCCGACGGCCTCACCTTCCATGGCCGCACAAGTCCGCGGCCCCATGGATCCTGAAGATCACCGATCGACGACCCTTGTTATATATAGCCACTGCAAAAGTAAGTGTGCTCTGGCTCTCTTGATCTTGGGGGTTTGGTGGAGAAGATGGGAGAGGGGAGGTGTAGCTAGCAGCAGCAACAACAACAACAAAGCAGCAGCTAGCTTAATGTCAAGGCGTGGCTGTCACGGCCCTGAGGAAAACGAAGGGCGGTCTGTGCAGTGGCCACCAGTCCGTTGCCATATATATGCTCGAGTCCAACGCTTCTCGCTCTAATGTTTACGTGTGTGTCCCTCGCGCGGTTGAAGAGTTTGTTGGCTTTCACACCCGAGGCTGCAGGCAAAGAATCAGGAAAACCTGCGTCAGATAACGCGTGGTGGTGTGAATGAACTCCGATAATCAAGCGGAGGCATATACTAGCATATACTACTCATATATATATGTACACCTTGTTCATAAATTTGTGTGCGAATGCATGCTGAGTGCTGCGTATACTGATCAGAACTAGCTTTGGACTGATGGTCCCTGGCCAAAGAAGCCATCAAGCCAAGAAGGCCCCCAGCGAAGGCGGTCAATTGCGATTAGTGGACCAGTGAATAGTCGTCGTCACTGGACAGTGCTGAGGTATGCCGAGTATTGAATGGAGTTTAGGTGAGAGGTACACTGGGACGAGAAATTAAAACAGATCAGGATGGAACGGTTTTGTGTCCTCACTCATCTACATCAACACCGGGGTCCGGCCATGTCGACGCATCGTCGTCCAAAACCAGCTGTAATATTTTTTTGTCGCTAGCTATAAATTTCCCCCTTTGGTTCTGAATAATCGATCAACATTTTACAAGTTTAGTGGACTTTAAATATAAGGAATGGATAAAGATGAGCATGTTACCCTTTCACCATTTTACAAGCTCAGTTAAGAAAGCCTGAAACAGGCAAAAGGGATTTTCAAAAATGTGTATTGAATCTAAAACGACTTTTATTTTACAAACGATAATGAAGTGTCTCTGAAGTGACAATTGCTAGGATAATGAACCGACAACTCACAAATCACCTTCCACCTCCAGGCTCCAGCTCAATCTATTGTTCTTCAATTTTCAACTAAGGCTGTGTTTGGGTTGACCATAAAGTGTTTCTGTTGCTAAAAATCAGAAAGCCAACTATATAAGTGTGGTGAAGTTTGAAGCTATTTTTTCAGAAACAACTACTTTCGTGTAATATAATTTTAGAAACATCTTGGACCATGTTTTTGGCTTTTGGCTTTCTGCTTTTAAATTTTTGGTGAAAATATGTAGTCGTGGATAGATAGTTGTTCCACAATTGTTTCAAAAGGAGATAGAGAGATTAGTAGGTTTTATACTTGTTTCCGTCAAACATCTTACAATTTTTCCATATCACGTAGCTCATAAATAACTTTTCTATAGTTCACAGCTGAACCAAATAGACCCTAAACGCCTCATGTCAAGGCAGCTTGTCGCGATCCTCCATGTCTCGTCTATCTCTAGTAATGTCCCAATATTCATCTTGGACCATTTAAACAATATATGGGGGGCTGCATTGTTTACTTTTTAGGTCTTTTGGTCTATTGAAATGACAATCATCAACTTAACATTTTGTTCTATAACTATCTATATTCTTTTAGAAAAAGGAATATATTAAAAATATCACAGCCTCTGCATCGACTAATACATATAGCTATTTTTTATCTTAAATCCCACTAAAAATTCTATCTGATATGGAAGTTGTTCACCTTAGTAACCACTTAAGATGCGATTATAGACCACTAGCCTATGCTGACGACATGCAAATCAGTGAGACATATCATCCACTAACATGTATTTAGTTGTTTATGTCAATGTGTACCGGAATAAATTTAAGGCTTCGAATTTAGGTTCAGGTATTGGGGTGAACAAAAAAATAGCTCAACAAAAATAGAAAAAGCATTCAAATCGAAACTAGGGGCCCTGATTTATATGCCCTGCTAGAATTGCTCTAACACAATAGCTACCTCTGCATGAATTACTGGCATCATGCAAGACAGGATAGTGAGACCACTATCGACGCTGCAGCGTTGAGCCTGCTGGCCTTGTAATGCAAAAGAACTCGCAATCATTTAACAACAGCAATGCGAGATTTGTTCGGTCTCAATTTGCAGAAAGAAGTCGTTATTTACCCAACTCTATAATGGAAAATTTAAGTGTCCAAATAAACTGGATGTTGTTTGTCTTCTCCTAACCATGGACCAGCTGAACACCACGGCTTCAAACTTCTGAAGATATTCATGGCATGCCGCATACGTGTCTCATTCCTGAAGCAATTGAGAACTGCACCAGCTCGGAAACTTTCAGTTCACCGGTGTCGGTCCTGTTCTCTTCTTCCACTAGCGTCGCCGTCGATCCCCTGGAATATCCCCACAATGCAGCTCACTTGATTTGCCTCTTTCCCCTCTAAAATAGTCTAATCCGTGCGCCCTCGTGACAGGCAAGACGAAGCAGAAACCGGGAAAAACACTTGGTGCCGACATAGCCCAGTGCAGCTTTACCTTACTTTGATGGAACATGAACATGATGACGCGAATTGGCGGCAAGACGTCGTCAAAAAGCAGGGAGGGCCGCGTGACCGGACCCGCCGCTGATCCGATCCATCACCTGGAGCGCATGCTGCTCGCTGGTGGCGCTACACGACCACGCCCGCCGCCGGCGCCGAACAATTAACCGCTCAAAGCCGTTGCGCTACGTGTCCAACACACCGGGGAGGCGTGCCGGTCGATGCCGGCGAGAAGTAGGCGGGCGCGCTCCAGCTGCCCCCCCTGCCGTGCCCAGGCGCGCGCGAGGTGCATGCATACGGGGCTCGTGGATCGCTTTTTGGAACGGAGGCGCCGCATACGTAGAGGCACCAGGTACCAGACATCATTAGCCTGGACCGGGGGAATTGTAGAAAATGTGGGTGCAAAAGCGGCACACGAATCGGCCGTGTTGGACTCGGTCGCCTGACGCCTGGGACGAACTGGGACTCCGGTGTCTGGGAGGCTCGAACCTGGTGGGACACGGAACGGAAGCACGGAGTGGAGTCGAAAGCGGAAAGGAGCTCGGCCGGGACCCGGGACGGTCGAGGCGCTCCTGCCTGCGCAGGGCCATCGGGCCGGGCGTTGCACGGTCGACCCCAGCTCCGTGTGGCCCGTGTATAGTTGGCGGGCTCGTTGGTTCCAGCATTTTTGTGGGCTGCAAGCTTGCACTTGTTGGGCCATTCTGGTCTCCAGGATCGCTAGCTGGGATAGCTCAGTCCGTGCCCGGCCGCGTACGACCCGGCAGCGGCCACCACAAGGGGCCGATGAAACGCGTCGTGAAAGATTCTCGTTCACTTCGCTCGGCCCGGCCAGCACCGCGGTGAGTGGTGGCACCGCTCGGCGCTTGCTTGTGACTTTACACAGCATCTGCCCTCGACCATCTTGTTTATGGACAACGACCCCTGTGATGCTCTCGACAGTCAAGACTCAAGAGTCACAGTCATACAGTGATACGGACGCAATAGTTTTTGCCGAAACATGGGGAGAGCAAGACGCGAGCGCCCACCGCCTGTTTACGGCCAGTGAAAGGACTCGACCGAGATGCGATGCATGATGCATCAAAAGGCAGCTGGGATCACACTGCACGCTCGCTATCATTGCCCGAACTGCACAGACCCAAGACCGAAATTTGCTTCGGCCGGTGCACAGCCTGTTGCGGCAAGATCGCGGCTACGGACAAACTCGACGCCGGCGAGATCACGCCGTGCAGCAGCAGGCCGACACGTGCACAGCAGCCCTTCTCCCTGTGGAACGAAGGCACAAAGCCAGACGGTCGCTGCCGCTTGGAGTATACGGCCGGAGTATCTTGCATCGGTTGCCTTGCGTCAGGACGCGGTGCCCCATCCGCGTGCTGGCACGGGGACGATCGACACTTGACAGGCGAGTACGTAGCCAACTGATGACCGTCCAACGACCGGAGTCCTGATCGGCAGCGGCCTGATCGCGAGACTGCCTAGCTCAATCACAATTCACAATCCTGTAGTTGTATTGTCTCGTCTCCTGTGCACGCACTGGCGCACTTTGAAACTGTATGCCGCTCCTGTCGTTGCCTCAGTATCTTCAGTCGGCAGCTTAACGTCCTCTCCTCCGTTGGAAGAGAACTCTGATCGTCTCATGTGTGCAGCAGGCAGACCGACGAGTGGAAATGGTCGCTCTCTCCAAGCTAGCCTTGGTGTCTGCAGTGGCGCTGCTGGTCTGCTGGGCGTACCAGGCCACCCAGCCGCCGGCCCCGGCGATCCTGGGCGCCCCAGGAGGGCCGCCGATCATCTCGCCTAGAATCCGGCTCAAAGACGGCCGGCACCTGGCCTACAGGGAGGAAGGAGTGCGCAGGGAAACCGCCAGGTTCAGGGTCATCTTCTTCCATGGCTTCTCCTCCACCAAGGAGAGCGGCTTCCCCGTGTCCCAGGTAACAACTGACTGCGTGTTGTGTTGTGTTGTTGTGTTGTGTTGTGTTGTGTTACGTTGTGTGTTCGGCTGTTCGTACTCCAGAGTTCGTTAGGTTGCTAACGCTCGGGCCTCCACGACCGTACCGCATGCAGGAGCTTGTGGAGGAGCTCGGCATATACATGCTCTTCTTCGACAGAGCCGGGTACGGCGACAGCGACGCCAACCCGAAGCGCAGCCTCAAGAGCGACGCCACGGACGTCGAGGAGCTCGCCGACGCGCTGCAGCTCGGGGACAAGTTCTACGTGGTAGGGTGCTCCATGGGCGGCTACCCAGCGTGGAGCTGCCTCAACTACATTCCGCACAGGTCGGTCAAGGATAGCAGCTATATATATATAAAGCAGCTTGCACGCCACCATCTCCGTTCAGGTGATCGATCAACTTGTATGCTCTGAATGTGTGGCTCTCGGTCGTTGTCGTTGCAGGCTGGCCGGAGTGGCTCTGGCGGCGCCGGCGGTGAACTACTGGTGGCCGCTGCTGCCTGCCAACGTGTCGAGGACCGCGTACGCGAAGCTCGACGTCCGGGACCGTAGGACCTTCTGGATCGCGCACCACGCGCCGTCGCTGCTCCACGCCTGGCTCGCGCAGAAGTGGTTCCGGGTGTCGCCCATCGTCAGGGGCGAGCGCGACGCGTTCACCGGCATGGACTGGGAGATCCTCACCGAGCTCTGGAGGAAGCAGCGCGAGAGCGGCCAGGTGGATCCGGTACCGTGAAAACTCCACGATGAATCCAGACACGTTCGATTTCTGCAATTTTTACCCGTAGATAGGAGTACTGAGGCGGGAAAAGCTACTTGTTTTCTCAAGGCCAAAGCAACGCAGCAGGGGATTTACGAGTCACTGTGCCGCGACGCGACGATCCTGTTCAGCACATGGGAGTTCGATCCCACGGAGATCAAGAACCCGTTCCCCGGCGGGGAGGGCGTCGTCAGCATCTGGCAGGGGTACGAGGACAAGATCGTCCAGGTGGAGATCCAGCGGTACGTGGCGCAGAAGCTGCCGTGGGTGCGGTACCACGAGCACCCCGAGGCCGGGCACGCGCTCCCGGACATGGACGGGGTCGGGGACAAGATCATCAGGGAGCTCTTGCTCGGTGACGACGAGGCGCCGCGAGGCTTGCAGTTGCAGAACGACCTGCACCAGGATGGCTGAGCTGAACGTTGGGAGAGGTTTGGTGAAGAAATTAAACGAGTAGACATTCGCATATAACTGGAGAATAAACGGTGTTGGCCCAAATCAGTGCGATGGTCGCTTGACGAGAGTTTAAGATGTTAGGCGTGCCGTTACGGTGATTCAGATTAGGCTGTGGCAGACATATAGATTCAGATTCAGAATGTGATTTGAACAATGGCATATTATTCATCAGAGAAAGCTGTCAAAGTTTGGTGTGGCTTTAATAACTAAATACAACTAGGTGAATTCCCCGCGCGTTGCAGCGGGATTTTTTTAAAAATAAATAATTATATACATAGCATATTCAGTTTATTATATATGTATACATATGAATTTGACTTACATGTATTTTATTGTATTAGATCTAGTAAAAAAAATACTAAGCTAATAGAACAAAAACTAATATGTGATTACATTATAGAAGAATTAATTGGTGATGAAACAAATAATGTATGTACATGACTTGTATATTAATAGATTAAATATTTAAAGTATTTTACATGATATAGATGACATGGTCATTTTTTATAATTAATATGGGATTGCATGGACTTTGTGAGGAATGATGTGGACACCTTGCATGAAGAGAAAATTTATCTAGTGGGGTTTAGTTTTATAAGAGTTATAGATAGCTTTATTTAAGGGTGCTGCCAAGCTGCATCTTAAAGCTTTGATCGACTGGCTTTGAACGGATCGAACCTGCCGAGAAGTTAGATCGTCTTCTATCTGTCTGGTCGTAGTATGGCTGTGCAGGTTTTCAGAGTAAATGATCAGCATGTAGAATGGGCAAAGCCGACAGCATTGCTGCAAACTCTGCGTCACCGAAGAGTAGTATGCCAAGATTGCTGTAAATGATCACGCGCAAAATATCCAATGCAAACCATATTTTTAATGTAATCGTGAAAACCCTTTGTAAAACCATACTTAGAAGTTTTTAGAAAATTTAAAACTATGCACAACAATAGTGCATCTATAAATGTACATTGTCACAAAATTAGATATTCAACCTCACTTTCAAAAATTCATATGAAAATAACAAATTTCATTTACATATGCACTAGAGGACAAAAATCCTGGTTTTTTTGTCCTCCAGTGCATATGCAATTGAAATTTGTTATTTTTATATGATTTTTTACAAAACGAGTTTGAATCTAAAATTTTGTGACAGTGCTTATATATAGATGCACTATTGCTATGCGTAGCTTTGAATTTTTTGAAAACTCTTAAGTATGATTTTAATAGGATTTTTATGGATTACACCGAACATGTGGTTTGCATAGCATGTAGAATGGCCACGTCGTCGATACGTACGGACTCGTCGCTGCACCACCATATGCCATCTTGGCATCTTCAACGCTGGCTTCTTCCATGACATTGGCGCTCATCGCAGCGTCGTTGGCTTCCTAGAATAACTAGATTTGTATTCATGGTGAACACAAACAAAGCACCGTCGACAGCGAACCGGAAACAAGGAGTCAGTTGCCTCTATTTCACATGATAAGAGTATATAAGAAGGTGAACACCACAACGCGCGCTATTACTCTCTGCTCGACTCAAGTTGAACGCTCATTTGGGGTTTTGGTGATTGATGAACAAATATAATGTTTAATATGTATTTCGTAGAGATTTACATGGAGTTACTTGCAATGAAAATGGCAACAAGTGATTTGACCTAGGTTGTTCGGCTAATGGTTTCTTCGGCGGCTGCTGATGTTGTTGTTGATTTGTTGTGAGAGAAAAATAATAATGTTATATGACTAGAAATAGCACCGGTTCTGGTTGTTAAGTTGTTCTGTGCATGGAAACATTCATTATAGTATGTATTAGGGCTATGTTTATCTTTGGTCGTGCTATTAGGGCACTCACAATGCAGACTCTATCATAGAGTCTAAAGTTATTTATTACCTCGAACAATATGGACTTGGAGTCTAAATAAGTTTTGGAGTCTTATTTTTTCTACCTCTTTCTTCAATAAATATGCTGCCACATCAGCAAAATACCATAAATAATATGTAATTAAATGTCTTGGACTCTGTGATAGAGTCTTGCATTGTGAGTGCCCTTAAGGGAGAGGTCCAAGATGCTGAATTTGAGAGCATCGATGTGCGAGCACGTGGAATCCCAAAAGGCTAAGAGCCCATTTGGGCTTCGGTTGGCTCCGGCTCCGACACTGTAGCTACATTGTAGTCGTACTGTAGCACGAGGGAGCCGGAGCCAGAGAAGCTCGATTTTTTAGCTCCCGGTGCTGCAGTGCTGTTAGTTAGAGAGAAAGAGAGAAGAGAGAAAAAATGACTTCTATAAACAGTGCTGCCGGAGCCGGCCCGAGTCCCCCCAAAGGCCCAAACGGCTCTAAGTCTCAATCAAGTTGATGATGGTAAGTGGCCCCGCACACATGGTTTCGACGAGAACAGATTCGCGTATAACTGGAGAACAAACGGTGTTGCCCCAAGTCAGTACAATCATCGCTTGGCGAGAGAGTTGGTAAGTGCAAGAAGTCAGTGGTTGATGAATTTCAGTTGATGGCCAGTAGTGTGTCACGCTACTTGGTCCACATCGATGGGTAAAGACGCGACATGGCGAGCCGTTACGGCGATTCAGATTCACAGAATGTGATCTGAACAATCAACAGTGGCATATTATTCATCAGAGAAAGCTGTCATAGTTTCGTGATAACTACTAAATGCTATAGCTTTATTTAAGGGTGCTGCCAATACTACATTATAAAGGTTTGATTGTCTAGTTTTGAACTGTTCGAACCTCCGCTGAGAAGTTAAATCTTCTTCGATCAGAGTCTTGTTTGGACCACGGGACTAAACTTTAGTCTCGTCAAATCAGATGTGTGGATGTTAATTACTAGTATTAAATCTAAGCTAAATACAAAATTTGCATATACGAAGGCTAATTTGCAAGACGAATTTATTAAACGTAATTAGTCTATAATTTGACAACATGGTACTACAATAAACAAATACTAATTATGCAATAGTTAAGCTCAATAAATTTATCTCGTCAATTATAGTCACGAATTATGTAGCTAGTTTTATAGTTAGTCACGGCTTAGTTATAAATTTTTTAGGTGTATACTTGTTAAAATGTATTTATAAATTCATAACTAAGTTATACATAATATAATTAGTATGATTTTTTTACTACAATTTAAACATACAATAATTAGTATACCATAAAAATTTCACAACAATTGGACCATAAAACTATAGCTATGAATTAATTACACAAAATCATATTTATACTAAAACATATTATATTATATGTACGCTATGTAGATCTACTCATGTGGAGTACAATAAAATTAGTTTTTTTATTTTATGATTTTCTATAATTTACTGTAATTTTTCAAAGATTCACCTAAAATAAATAAACAAGATAAAGATAAAACCACCTCTGAAAATTGTCTATAACTGACTAGGGAGGTAAAACAAACGGTTTTAAAAGTTTAAGAAAGTGGTTTTTACGGTTTTAGAGTTCGAGGAAAAACAAAATTTTGTAAAAGTTGAGGAAGGTAATGTTGGTCTTTTTTTTTCTTTTTATTATCCATGGAACTTGTGACGAGTAACGGCTTATGACGATTCGTTTCTGGGCCACATCTTTACCGAGCTTTTGTATTGCACAATGGAACCCCTCCGGCTGAGGCCTGCGGCTTGCACAGGACACAATATATCCAGCACTATCGGCCCACGGGCTGTAGAACGAGGAGTGTTAGAAATATAATTAGTTGATCAATTAGCAGATAATTATATATCATTAAACAGATCTAAGTGCTATGAGGGCACATGCTAACTAGACAGTGTTTGGTTGTAGAGATTTAAAAGTAATAGGTGACACATCGAATGTCACATGGGGTGGTCTATAGGATATTTGTATACTTAATAAAAAAACAAATGTATTCATTAAGCCTAATTAATTCATCATTACCATATGTGTTATTACTTATTAGTGTTTATGTGGCAGAACCTCCTGAATTAAGTGGCCCACATGCACACATCATTGTCCCAAAGACTTCTGATCTACGTGCACGAGTTCCAAATGACTCAAGAAGTCTGTCGGGTGTCCTCGGGAAACCCGAATCATCCACGTTACATTCTTTCCAGGAATTCCCTCATCAAGCATTACAGTATTACAACATTTTCATAGATACGATAAATCAGAGTAAAAGCGGAAAAGTTACATAACATAGATTGAAACTTAAGTCCAGCGGTTACAAACCATAAGTATTTAATACATAAAAGGTTCGGAACTTATTATTACATAAACCATAAGTCACACAACTTGATTTACTTGCCCAAGGTCACACATCAGATTCATCATCATCACTCTCCTCCACAAGAGTGAAGAAACAACGACCATCAAAAGGATTATCAAAGGGTTCACCTGCAACAGGGGTTAATAAACCCTGAGTACAAAAGTACTCAACAAGACTTAACCGACTATAAAAAGGTGAAGACTCAAGTATGCCGGCTATAGGGATTCAAGGTAAAGCTTTAGCAAGATCAAAGTATCTCTTTTGCATAAAAGCTTACTAAGGTTAAAACCTACTTTCAAGTTTTAACTCAAGGTTATCATTTATGACTAACCAAATTATTATCAAACTTTCATAAACAAACCATATCTTTCTTATACCAAAGATTCACTTATTACTACGATGATGGGGTGAGGATTGAGGCTCCATATCCGAGGAAACACGGCGATTCGAATCGATTAAACCCAGCTGGGGATTCAGTACCACACGACATATGTAGAACTTAATCTTGCATATGTCAACCTTTTCTATAGATCCTCCCATACAAGAACGGGTCCAGCGTCACCCGAGAGTACAGTACACCACCATCCTACAGCCAATCTAGATGTTTCCCGGTCATCTCAGATCCGTAAGGTGGGTACACGCTACTCTCGCCATCTCTCCACTCCCAGTACGCGGTTAGCCGTTCTCAAGTATCGGAATAGCTATAGGTAAGGCTTACCACCGCATGTGGGCTGTACTCAAAGGTCTCAATCACAACAGGCCAACAACGGAACGGTCCTTAATCGACACAGTTGGAGACACTACTTTAAGACTCCATTCTTAAAGCAAGTCCACCGACCGGTCTCAAGTTTAAACATCATTAACCATAAAAGTATTCCACAACAACCCTTCAAACTTTCTCATTTGAAAACCTATCTAATAAGCAAGGCTAAGCATACTAAGCGTTTTCATAAAACAAGTATCAAGGTTAATATGGAAATCATCAAGGTAGATAATGCAGCAAATAGGATTCACTCAACTCCTATTCACCTAATGCATCATATTAACTCAAGTGATATAAATAACTTTATGAAAATACAAGGATAGGGTTTAATGTCCGGGGCTTGCCTTGACCGGAAGGGAAGTTCGGCAACTCAGAAAAACCCGAAGGATCCACAAACTCGGAAGCAACCCACTGAGGATCAGATTCTTCCGGAGCGTATTCTATACGTAAAAGTGCATATGCATGATTATGAGATACTCATGGCATGATAAAGACAGGTTACATGTTCTTGGATGACAACAACAAACATGATTATCTCGAGTACAATTTACCTTCATGGTAAAGAAACAAATTAATCTATCTATCAAAGCATGGATTATTACTAAACCAATTTTATCCGCTTTATTAAACAATGTTGTGAATCTATCATACCATAAAGATCATTTATATGAAATAAACCATAACCAGGGAGCATATCATGCTAAGTGACCACTGGTTGCCAATCAATCCAAAATACCACTCAAATCCTAAAAGGATTAATTATTTCTATTTCTTTTATAATTATTTTAAATAGCTTTATTAAGAAACAGAGCATACTTTATCAAAAAGAGCTGAAAATATTCCTGAAGCTAGATATCAGTAACATAAGTTCACATGTCAAATTTCATGATTTTTGGATATACCCATAAATTATTAAAAATCAGGGAAGATTTATTTATTAATAAACGGAGGCAATTTAAATATATATGCAAACTATCAGAAAATAGAACCTAATATTTTTCTTGGGTTCTAAATATTTCAAGGAGTCTATACAAAAATTTTCATCATTTTTGGATCACTACACAAATTATAGCATAAATTCAAACATTAAGCATTTTTAAACAAAAAGGAAAAAGATAAACCACACTGTGCTGCGCCCGGCCCACGCGCTCGGCCCAAGTCAGCCCGGGGGCGCTCTCCCGCGCGGACCGCGCGCTACCCCCTCCCCTCACGCAGACACTGAAGCTTCACCTTCCACCTCGCGCCGCCGCTCCGGCGATCACTCAGTCGCCGATGCGTCTTCCTCGGCGCTAACCAACCGCTCCACAAGGTTCGCCTTGACCCCCTGAGTGGTCTGGTATGCTCTACATGGTCGCAGAGAGCTCCTATGCTACTCGGCCACGGCTCCGGCGGCCGGAACCGCCTCGGCGCCCAACTCCTAGCACCCGGAGCCATGAGGAAGCAAGGGAAGGGGCATGGGAGTATCAGGAGCTCACCGCGACTTCAACAAGGCAAGAAGCGGCAGCGGAGAAGCTCGGGGTGATGCTGACCACAGTGATGTGCTCACGGCGGAGCTTCGGTCGGGTTTGGGGAAGAACGGATCGGGTGGAGGGCTCTGGTGAGATAGCGCTTGCGCTCGGGGGCGCAATAGATAGCGGAGTTCAGGGCGGTGCTGCTGGTGCTTCCCTGGTGGGTTGGAAGGGAGCGAGGACGACGAATTTGGATTGGGACGAAGTGCTGCTCCTCGGTGCAACGGTGGCGAAACTGGTGTCGGCGAGCGCAAGAGGGAAAGACACGTCGCGCTCCAGGTTGCCAGCAGCTGCTCCACATCGTCACGGACGCGAACACGCGCGTGGACGAGGTAAAACGGTGGCCGTGCGCTGGCATTCACCGCTCCGGACTCGGATGTCCACCGCCATGAACAGAAGCCAAAGCTTATCCCCCTCTTCCCCAAAGTACCCTTTCTGAAAACTCAAATTACTTTGAAAATTTGAATAGAAAGTGAAAATATGCCAAAATATCAAATGTTCAGAATTTTGAATGCTACAAAACATCTTTAAAGGTCCAAGACTGATTTCAAATGGAAAGGGATGAATTTGAGTCAAACAGTTTGAAATTCAAATCTCAAATTGGGAAAGTGCCAATTTTGAATTGGAGCAGATTAGAAATTTCAAAATTACTTTTGATTTTCCAAAACAACTTGAAAAACTCCCAACATGAAAGTTGTTCAACTTTTCAAGCCCTATAACTTTCATGTTGACCATTTTTCAAAATTCCAAATAGATTTTGAATTGGAGATTTAAATTAGAAAAGGGGACACTTTCCGGAAATCTGTATTTTCAAAATTACTTTGAATTTTGTATTGAAACTCCAAAAACTCAAAACACCAAAGTTGTACATCTTGACAAGACCTACAACTTTGCTTTTGAACTCAACTTCAAATTTTGCTTACTTTTTGAATTGCACAAAAGGGGCAAATCTAGGGTTTTTAAAAGTAGGGTTTCCCCCCTAAGCTCTCGGAAAACTTTCATCCAAGATTTTTAAACTCCAACACAAGCATCCAAACATAAAATAATCACACTTTAAATTCCTAAACACATTCATCCAAATTAAACTTATTTTAAGTTAGTGCATCAGGGTTTACTTAACAAATAAACTATGCAATGCTCATGATGACATGTCATGTTTTAGTTCACTTAACACCAGAGTGTTACACCTCTTTCCCCCTTAAAGAAATCTCGTCCCGAGATTTAACTTGAAGGCTAACTAATGGAAAAGGAAGTTTGTCAAGCACTTCCAAAACCAACTTTTACAAAAACAGGGATAGGTCATCATACTATAGATTACAAGGATAAGACAGAAGAAAGAAACTCAGGAAAACATTCTAAGAGAAACTCTTCCGACTCCCATGTAGCTTCATCCTCGGTATGTTGATTCCATTGCACCTTGTAGAATTTGATAGTTCTTCTACGAGTGACTCGATCTTTTTGATCCAGAATCTTGATAGGATACTCTGAATATGTCAGATCAGGCTTTAACTTAATTTCTTCAACATGAATGATATGATCAGGCACTTGAAGACATTTCTTCAACTGAGAGACATGGAACACATTGTGAACTGATAATAACTGTGGTGGTAAATCTAGACGATATGCCACCTTTCCACATCTTTCAAGGATTTGATATGGACCTATATATCGAGGTGCCAACTTTCCTTTTACTCCAAATCGAGTGACTCCTTTCATGGGTGACACTTTGAGGTATACATAATCACCAACCTCAAAGGTAAGAGAGCGACGTCTCTTATCAGCATAACTCTTCTGCCTGGACTGTGCTATTTTCATGTTCTCTCGAATGAGCGTGACTTTCTCTTCAGTTTCTTTGACTAAGTCAACCTCGAAGAGACTATGTTCTCCAGGTTCGGACCAATTCAAAGGTGTTCTGCACCTTCTGCCATATAGAGCTTCAAATGGTGCCATCTTAATGCTTTCTTGATAACTATTATTGTAAGAGAATTCTGCTAAAGGCAAACATTCATCCCATTTCTCTGAATAACTGAGCACACAAGATCTTAACATATCTTCTAAGATCTGATTGACTCTTTCAGTTTGGCCTCCAGTCTGTGGATGATAAGCTGTACTATGCAGAAGTTTGGTACCCAAGGACTTATGCAAGTGCTTCCAGAAAGCATTTACAAATTGTGTCCCTCTATCAGATACGATAGTCTTTGGAATACCATGTAAACTCACAATTCTGTTAAAGTATATCTTAGCATAGATGGAAGCCCGATACTTCTTTCTTACAGGAATGAAATGAGCTGATTTGGTCAGACGATCAACAATGACCCATATGGAATCCAACCCTTTCAATGTTCGGGGTAGACCCACTATGAAATCCATACTGATGTCATCCCACTTCCAAGATGGAATTGACAATGGTTGCAATTCTCTAGCAGACCTAAGATGAACTGCTTTCACTTTTTGACAAGTATCACATCTAGCCACATAACTAGCAATTTCAAGCTTCATCTTAGTCCACCAGAATCTTTGTTTCAGATCATGATACATCTTATTACTGCCTGGATGGATTGAAAATTTTGGTGCATGAGCTTCATCAAGAATTTGTTTTCTGAGTTCAGGGACTTTTGGAACTACTAAACGATCCTTGAACCAAATCACTCCAGCTTCATCTATTCTGAACTTGGAATTCTGCTCAGACTGGATCTTTTCTTTCAAAAAGGTCATACCCTTATTTTCTTTCTGAGCTGTAATAATCTGATCTTTGATAGATGATTGAACTGTCATATTTGCAAGATTTCCTTGTGGAATCATTTCAAGGTTTAACTTTTCAAATTCATAACACAGGGTAAGGTCTATAGGCTTGACTTCCAGACAATTGCAATGACTCTTTCGACTGAGTGCATCTGCCACTACATTGGCTTTGCCTGGGTGATAGTGTACCTCAATATCATAATCTTTTATCAATTCTAACCATCTTCTCTGACGCATATTCAATTCTGACTGAGTGAAGATGTATTTCAAACTCTTATGATCAGTGTATATGTGACAAGTATTACCCAATAGATAATGTCGCCAGATCTTCAGAGCATGGACTACAGCTGCCAACTCTAGATCATGTGTTGGATAATGCTCTTCGTGACGCTTAAGTTGTCGTGAAGCATAGGCAATGACTCTGCCTTCTTGCATCAGTACACACCCAATGCCTTTACCTGAAGCATCACAATACACATCAAAAGATTTTTCAATATCAGGTTGAGCTAGCACTGGTGCAGTGGTCAACAACTTTTTCAAAGTCTGAAAAGCTTCTTCACACTCAGATGACCACACAAACTTTGTATCATTCTTTAGCAGTGTTGTCATTGGTTTAGAGATCTTGGAGAAGTCAGGGATAAATCTGCGATAATACCCTGCCAATCCTAAGAAACTCCGAACTTGATGTACTGAAGTTGGTGACTTCCAGTCGAGAACTTCCTGAACTTTACTTGGATCTACTGCAACACCTTCAGCTGACAGGACATGACCCAAAAATTGAACTTCATCTATCCAGAATTCACACTTGCTAAACTTAGCATATAACTGATGTTCTCTCAGGCGAGTCAACACTATCCTGAGATCCTCTTCATGCTCTTCTTTAGTTTTGGAATAGATGAGAATGTCATCAATGAATACCACCACGAACTTATCTAGCTCTGGCATGAACACTGAATTCATCAAGTACATAAAATGTGCGGGGGCATTTGTCAGACCAAAAGACATGACCAGATATTCATACAGACCATATCGGGTAGTGAATGCTGTTTTCGGAACATCTTTTGGTTTGATCTTAATTTGATGATACCCAGATCTCAAGTCTATCTTCGAAAATACCTTAGCATCAGTTAGTTGATCAAAGAGAAGATCAATACGGGGCAAAGGATACTTATTCTTAATTGTTACTTCATTCAAAGGACGATAATCCACACATAACCTCAAAGTATTGTCCTTTTTCTTCACAAAGATTGCCGGACAACCCCATGGTGACGAACTAGGTCGAATGAAACCTTTATCCATCAATTCTTGCAACTGAGTTTTTAATTCTGCTAATTCTTTTGGTGGCATTCTATAAGCTCTTCTAGATATTGGTGCTGTCTCTGGCTTGAGCTCTATTTCAAACTCCACATCACGATCAGGTGGCAGACCAGGTAAATCCTCTAGAAATACATCAGGAAACTCACAGACCACTGGAATGTCCTTGATTTCCTTGACAGAGATAGCACATACTTGCTCAACTGCTCTCTTAAGGGTAGGAAGATGGATAAGAAGTTGAGACTTGCTATTAGGTAAGTTGACCTTGATGGTTCTATTTAAGGTGTCTATAACTGCACCTCTCTGGCTCATCCAGTTCATACCCAAGATCACATCTATACTTGGATCTTTTAGCACTATCGTGGATGTTGGAAAAATATATCCACCCAAGTCTATTGGTACCTGATGTACCATTTCCTTAGTGCATAGTCGACCCCCAGGTGACTGTATAAAGAATTCATCTTTGGTTGCACCAATAGGTATATTATGCTTTTCCGCAAATGTTCTATTCATGAAAGTATGTGATGCACCAGAATCAAAAAGTGTAAGCGCTGAGTGTTGGGCAACAGGGAACATACCAAGCATCACTAGTTCTCCTTCAGGTATAGCTTCAATTTGAGTGTGGAAAACCCTTCCTGTTTTCTGAGTACCCTTACCCTTCTGCTGATTCTGGGCATTACCTTTGTTTTGATTTGCTTGCTGATTTCCAACTGGCCTTGGTGCATTGACATTTGGAACATTTTGCCTTGGGTATGGACATTCACGAGCAAAATGTCCACTCTTGCCACAATTGTAACAAGGGTTGTTTGCAGCTTGTGGCACTGGCGGACGAATGGCAGGAACATTTGGCTGACGTTGAACATTGAATGGCATTGCCGGCCTTGCAAAACTCCTCTACACATTCTGCTGCTGAGGCGGACGATAAGATGGGCGGAACTGCTGAGCTGGATGATATACGAGCCTCTGACGCTTCTTGCTACCGCCAGATGATCCAGACCCTGAGACAAACCCCTTCTTCTTCTTAGCCTCCTTATGTTTGTGGTTCTTTTCTTCACTGGAGATAGCGATGTTCACTGCCTCATGGTAAGATATATTACCACATGATGCCATCATTAGTTGAAGCTTTGTATTCAAGCCTCTCATGAAACATTCCTTCTTCTTTTCATCAGTGTTGACTTGCTCAATTGCATATTGGGACAGATGATTAAACTTTCCAATATACTGCATGACTGGTTCATCCCCCTGACGGAGAGCTAAGAACTCTTCGAGCTTCATTTTCATAACTCCCTTGGGAATGTAATGAGCCCTGAAGGCTTCCTTGAATTCTCCCCAAGTGATTCGGTGGCGGGCTGGTTGAACAACCAGTAAGTTTTCCCACCAAACCCCTGCTGCTCCTCTTAGCTGCTGAGCTGCAAAAGCTGGCTTCTGGGTTTCAGTACAGTTGATGAGACTAAACTTTTGCTCCATAGTGCGAAGCCAATCCTCAGCTTCAAGAGGTTCATCAGCCTTTGTAAATACTAGGGGACGAGTATGTGTGAAGTCAACATATGTGGTTTCTTCTCGGTTATTGCGACCACGGCCACGCTGACCAACATTCTGATTCTGTGCCAACAGAGTTGTTGCATTGACCAATGCTGCAATTGCATCAGCCAAAGAGGGTGGAACTGGTGGTGCATTAGGAAAATCATCCCCACCCTGGGAAGAACTAGCTCCATGATTGTTAGCAGGCATCTGTTTAAAAACACATCATACTTTGATTAACATTCTTACTTAACCATCATACATCATGACATACATAAAACACGTTCATCTTATTTATCATACAAGTCCGCTCTCGGGCATGACTACTGAAACCACTATTTTACATAACTTCCCATACTAGAGGTTTTCTGACTAACTAAGTTACAAAGTCAGAAGATCACACTAGGTCATACTTCTTGCCTACTCAACACCTAGTCGTCATCCATATCCGACCCACTTGTGGTAATACCCTCATCTGGAGTGGGAGTTTCTGGTTCTTCTGCTTCATCCTCAGAAGTATCACTATCCACTTGGATGACAACTGGTCCTTCCTCTGCTGCTTTAGGAGCCTCGGGTGGGTTGAGGGCATTATGCAGCTGGTGCACCTCCTCATGGAGGATGTTGGTATAGGCCTCAAGATTGACCACATACCCCGCCATATGGTACAGCTGAACTTCCATGTTGATGTTGTCAGTGAGCATCAAGCGCAGATCATTCTTCATAAGCCTGTAGGTCCTTGGAGAAGGAGGACCTCCGCTAGTGTCACTCCCGTTTCCGTCGCTGGAATTATCAGTGCTGCTGTCGCTGCTGTCGGAGGGTGGCAGATCCCTTGATGCCAACTGGTGCCTTGGGACACGACCCCCGGTTGACTTGCGAGCGGTTAGGCGGGTACGAGCCATCTGCCAAAATATTTTTATTTTGAATATTAGAACTATATATGTTCCAAGGTTAAAGGATAGAGTTTTATAATTAAAAAGACATATTACCTCTAATTATTAGCAACTTTAAGGAGGAAAGTTAATTACCTGTTATCAATAATGATGCATGAAACGTACTTACGAACAAAGCATACATCAAACAAATAATTAACTTTAAATTAGTCACTTGATATAAAAGTGCATAAACTTTCCTTTCATAATTAGGGCAATAATATAATATTATAAGCATCGTTCCTTGTCTATAATTATCACCATAATTATACTAAGAACATATCCATTTAGATAGAAGGATAAGTCTAAAGAATGAATTGAGAAAAGTTAGAAGCATAAAACAAGCTTAGAAGCAATTTGGACCCAAACTAATTTGAAATTTTAGTTTGACTCAAAAGCTTTTGAAGTTTTCAAAATGAATACTGTTATACTTTCTAAGGGAAACCTGCTCTGATACCAGCTGTGGCAGAACCTCCTGAATTAAGTGGCCCACATGCACACATCATTGTCCCAAAGACTTCTGATCTACGTGCACGAGTTCCAAATGACTCAAGAAGTCTGTCGGGTGTCCTCGGGAAACCCGAATCATCCACGTTACATTCTTTCCAGGAATTCCCTCATCAAGCATTACAGTATTACAACATTTTCATAGATACGATAAATCAGAGTAAAAGCGGAAAAGTTACATAACATAGATTGAAACTTAAGTCCAGTGTGGGGGTATAAACCCCTATACCCTTACGGCTAGACTTCAGCTAGGAAGCTTGGCCCACTACGAGACGAGTTCAAGGCTTGATCCGACAGCCCGAGTTTCGCGCAAGGAAACAGAATGTGGAGATCAAGCAGGATTCTAGTCGGTTAGAATAGGAATTGATATCGAATTATCTATGGCAATTGTAACCGGCTAGGATTAGTTTCTAGATCTGTAACCCTGCCCTCCAGACTATATAAGGAGGGGCAAGGGGACCCCCTAGGACAGATTATCTCTCAACACAATCCAATACAACCAGACGCAGGACGTAGGTATTACGCCAACTCGGCGGCCGAACCTGGATAAAAAGCTTGTCCGTGTCTTGCGTCACCATCGAGTTCGTAGTTTGCGCACCGTCTACCGATAAACTACTACCGTGGGTATACCCCAAGGTAGACTGCCGACCAGCTTTCGTCGACAGTGGCGCGCCAGGTAGGGGGTGTGCGTGCAACTTTTCCGGCGAACAAGATGGTCACGATCCCAGCTTCCGCGACCGTGCCCGAAGGCCTCACGTTCACCGTCGGCCAGATCACGTGGACGACGTGCAGCGGCGGCTTCCCGACCACGGTCCCGAAAGAGATCCAGATCCAATCTGAGATCACGCCGTCTCCGACCACACGCATGACGGCACCAAACTCCCGACCACCGTTCCCACTCTACAAGGGAAAGGAGATCGACTGCTCGGACCTCCTCCAAGCGCTCGATCGCGCCGACTCCAAGCTGCTCGAAGTCTCCCAACTAATAGATGGAGTTCTGCGCCGGCCCGACCAAGCCACTCAAGCGGATTTTTCGAAATCCCGCCGGCCAACTCGTGTCACCACACACGAACGGCTGGGAACGTCCCTGACGATAACCTCAACCTCCTCAGGCCGATCCGTCGAGCTCAAAAAGGGAGACCATCCTTGCGGCCTGAATAACTCGGCCTCTGTCTACTCACAGCATGTTCAATCCGTTTTCAGCAAAGCGGGCTGGTCGCCGACAAGGAACAATCGTCACCATGTCAACATGGTGACAATCCGAGAGCTACGGAACGGCCAGGTTTCCAGCACCAACTCAAGCACCGGCTCCGTCCCCACCGAGGTTATAAACACCGAAGACGAGGGCTACGACCTGGATTTCCCTTCACACCCTCCGGGTTTCGACCGGTTCCCGATATTCCCCCCCCCCGGCGAGGGGATATTGTATTCAATGTCAGCGCCGACGAACCGGTTGTTGACGGAGAAACTGACGACCAGAGGCAACTCCGCGAACAGCGTAACGCCGATCGCGCCCGACGGCGTGCGGACGAGCAACAACAGACGCCACCGGGTAACCTCAACGATGCCTTTGACATGGTCGGGGACCAGCCGGTCTACAAAACGCCAAGCGCCAACGTGGCTGTCGCCATGGCCAACCTGGATCGGCTTCCTGACACACCCGAATGCCAGGGGGTCCGGACCAGCATCCGAGCACACCTGATCGCCGCGATGGGACAGACAGCAACTCTGCTTAAGAGAGTCCAGGACGTCCCTTATACGGAAGCCGCCTCCGACCAGACTCATCGTAGCCGGGCCTCGCCCAGCAGGCGTCGCCGCAGCCGCTCCCCCGACAACCGTCGAGGGGACTCACGGCGCGACGATGGTGGTCGAGACGCCGATGGCCGCCGCCAGCAGAACCGCGTACGTGGCCAGGAAGAAGAAGATCAACACAGGGATCTCCGCCACAACATCCCTCCCAAAGATGCCCGGGACCGCATCAACAGGCGCGCCGCAGAGAGAGCAGTCCACGAAAACCTGCGCCGCATCGAGTACGACGCGACCCATGGTCCCCCGGGCCTAAGGCAGTTCTCCTCACACCTCCGCCAGGTCGTGTGGCCCAGAAATTTCAAGCTCGAAAAACTTAAAAAATACGACGGCAAGGAAAATCCAGAGAACTGGATCACCCTCTACGAAATCGCCGTCCGATCAGCGGCAGGAGATGAGCACGTCATGGCTAACTACTTCCCCGTAGTCCTCGACCAGGCTGGTCATCAGTGGCTTCTCGGCTTGCCCGAGGACTCCTTCGACTCTTGGGAAGAACTACGACAGGCTTTCATTGACAACTTCATCGCCACATGCGAACAGCCCGGAAACAAGTATGACCTTGAAAGGATAAGAGACAGGAAGAATGAACCTCTGCGTGATTACATCCGACGATTCTCGGATATGCGTCTCAAAATCCCGAAGATTTCTCATGACGAGGCCATATCAGCCTTTATCAAGGGCTTACGTTTCCATGAAGCGCTGAGGAACAAGCTGTTACGTAAGCGTCCATCAACGGTAGCAGAGCTCCTCGCCACGGCTAAAAATTATGCCGATGCTGATGACGCAGAAAAACTAATCCGAGACGATGCGAGAGGCACCGACCAGCCCTCCCGGCGAGACGACGGTCGTGGCCGCTACGACAACAGAAATCACCGTCGCTCCGACAACCGCGATCACCGAGAGGGTTGGGATCGGCGGCGCGACAGCCGCGACGACTTCAGAGGAAAGCGCCCTCGCGAATACGATCACGAAGTAAACACGGTCAAACGTCCCAATGGACGACGGGACTACCAAGACGACTACAACAAAACGTTGAAGGGACCGTGCCAGCTACATCCAAAGTCTAACCATACCATGGAAGAGTGCCGCGTCCTCAAAAATATCTATACACGGCGGGCCGCCCAAGAAGACACCGCCAAGAAAAGTAACAAACGCGACGGGCACGACCACGAAGATGAGGATGAGGACCAAGACAGGGACCCCCGACACCAATACGTCAGCCCCACCGACGTGGTCCACTCCATTTTCGGGGGCAAGGTCTCCACTGAGTCCAAGCGAGAAAGAAAGCTGTTGAGGAGAGCCTGCCTCAACATAGACAGCACGGACGGGCTGATCGCAGATCCGAAATTTCCCGCCTGGTCCCACAGGGAGATCGCGTTCAGCAGGAAGGACCAGTGGGCCGCTATCCCGGAGCCAGGTCGTTTCCCACTAATTCTCGATCCTTGCATCAACAGCATCAGATTCGAGCGCGTGCTCGTAGACGGGGGAAGCTCCATTGACATCCTCTTCCGCAACAGCCTGCCCGCCCTCAAGATATCACCGGCCCAATTAAAACCTTACGACGCCCAATTCTGGGGGGTTTTGCCAGGTCAAAGTTCGGTGCCCCTCGGACAGATAACATTGCCTGTCCAATTCGGCACACCCGATCACTTCCGGACGGAGTTCATCAACTTCGTAGTCGCGGACTTCGACGGGACCTACCACGCCATACTGGGCCGCCCATCGCTGACAAAGTTCATGGCAGTCCCGCACTACTCATACCTAGTGCTTAAGATGCCCACGGAGAAGGGTGTCCTGACCGTCAGAGGCAACGTCTACACTGCGTACACCTGCGAAGAAGAAAGTTTCAAGATCACCGAGGCAATTGACCTCTCAATCCGCATGGCGGAAACAGCAAACCAAGCCGCACAGCTGCCCCCCGACCAGCTCCGATTACCCGAGCAGGAGACAGCCAGAAAGAATTCGAAATCCAAGGAGTACAAAGAAGTGCAGCTGGTCGAGGGCAACCCCGAGAAGACAGCCCTCATCGGGGCTAACCTGGATCCAAAATAGGAAGACGCGCTCGTCAGGTTTCTAAGGGACAACGTGAGCGTTTTCGCATGGAAACCCGCAGACATGCCCGGCGTCCCACGAAACCTGATCGAGCACTCCTTAAACGTCTCGAAGACCGCAAGACCAATCAAGCAAAAACTGCGACGGTTCGCTCGTGACAAAAAGGAGGCTATTAGGACAGAAATAACACGGCTTCTAGCAGCCGGATTCATAAAAGAGGTGTATCATCCCGATTGGCTCGCCAATCCGGTTCTTGTACGCAAAAAGAATAATGAATGGAGAATGTGCGTTGATTACACCGATCTCAACAAACACTGTCCTAAAGATCCTTTTGGTCTTCCTCGCATCGACGAGGTGGTCGACTCAACGGCCGGATGCGAACTCCTCTCCTTCCTAGATTGCTACTCTGGTTATCACCAGATCTCGTTAAAAGAAGAAGATCAGATCAAAACATCCTTCATCACACCTTTCGGCGCATACTGTTACACTACCATGTCTTTCGGACTTAAAAACGCCGGGGCCACTTATCAAAGGGCCATCCAGCAATGCCTCCACGACGAGATTCGCGACGACCTCGTCGAGGCCTATGTGGACGACGTGGTCGTAAAAACAAGGGATGCGAGCACCCTAGTCGACAACTTGGACCGAACCTTCAAGGCACTCAATAGGTACAAGTGGAAGCTCAACCCCAAGAAATGCATTTTCGGCGTTCCTTCCGGTCTACTGCTCGGCAACGTCGTCAGTTGCGACGGCATACGACCAAACCCTTCAAAAGTCAAAGTCGTACTCGACATGCGACCACCGAAGAACGTTAAGGATATTCAGAAGCTAACCGGATGCATGGCCGCCCTCAGTCGTTTCATCTCAAGGCTGGGAGAAAAAGGCCTCCCCTTTTTCAAACTATTGAAAGCGTGAGAAAAATTCTCCTGGACAGAAGACGCCGACGCTGCGTTCACTCAGCTTAAGACCTTCCTCACTTCACCGCCTGTTCTCACAGCGCCTCAGCCCAACGAAGACCTGCTCCTTTACATTGCCGCAACCGACAGAGTTGTTTCCACGGCAATAGTGGTCGAGCGAGATGAACCAGGTCACGTCTTCAAGGTCCAGAGGCCCGTTTACTTCATAAGCGAAGTTTTAAACGAATCCAAGGCCAGGTACCCACAAATACAGAAGCTTATATACGCCATCCTGATAACGTCAAGAAAACTGAAGCACTACTTCGACGGCCATCGAGTCCTGGTGACAACCAGCTTTCCTCTCGGTGACATCCTGCGCAATAAAGACGCCAATGGCAGAATCGTGAAATGGGCAATGGAATTATGTCCATTTTCCCTGGAATTTCAGAGTCGCACCACTGTCAAGTCCCAAGCCCTGGTCGATTTCATTGCCGAATGGACGGATCTCAACGAACCGTCCGTTCCCGATGTCTCAGACCACTGGTCAATGTTCTTTGATGGGTCCTTAAACATCAACGGTGCAGGCGCTGGGATATTGTTCGTATCACCAAACAAGGACAAACTCCGCTACGTCCTTCGGATCCTTTTCCCGGCGTCAAACAATGTCGCCGAATACGAAGCTTGCTTACATGGCGTACGACTAGCCGTTGAGCTGGGGGTTAAGCGCCTCTATGTCTACGGGGACTCCGCTTTGGTCATCAACCAGCTCAACAAGGAGTGGGACGCAACCCACGAGAAGATGGATCTCTACTGCAAAGAAATTCGCAAATGGGAAACTAACTTCTATGGCATAGAGTACATCCACGTGGTCCGGGATAAGAACCAAGCAGCAGATGCGTTGTCAAAGTTAGGCTCGTCCCGGGCCCAAATCCCGCGTGGTATTTTCGTCCAGGACATCCATGAGCCGAGCGTAAGCTCCCCCCTGGTCGACAAGCAACCCAACGAGGCAATGCTCATAGATGACGCCACTCCGACAACCGGCGGGCGCGACTGGCGTGTCCCGTTCATCAAATACATCTCAGACGGGACAGGTTTTCAGGACAAAACAGAGAACGAGCGTCTCATCCGACGGTCAAAGAACTACATCCTGGTCGACGGAAAACTCATGCGGAAAAACGCAAGCTCCGAGGTACTGCTCAAGTGCATACCCCAAGACAATGGTATCAAGCTCTTGGAGGACATACACGCCGGATCCTGCGGCAACCACGCCGCATCTAGAACGCTGGTCGGAAAGGCTTTCCGAGCAGGTTTTTACTGGCCGACCGCGGTCAGCGATGCAGAAAAACTGGTTCGGCGTTGCGAAGGATGTCAGTTTTTCGCTAAGAGGACCCACGTACCTGCCCATGAAATTCAAACCATCCCGTCGTCTTGGCCCTTCGCTTGCTGGGGGCTTGACATGATCGGACCATTTAAACCAGCTCCGGGCAACTTCAAGTTTGTCTTCGTGTTAATCGACAAGTTCTCCAAGTGGATTGAATACATGCCCCTGGTCAAGGCAACTTCCGAGAAGGCTGTGGAGTTCCTCAATCAAATCATACACAGATTCGGCATCCCGAACAGCATAATCACCGACCTGGGCACTCAGTTTACTGGCACCACTTTTTGGGATTTCTGCGATGACAGAGGCATAGTCATAAAATATGTGTCAGTGGCACATCCACGCGCCAACGGTCAGGTCGAACGTGCTAATGGAATGATCGTCGACGCCCTAAAGAAAAGATTGTACACCGAGAACGACAGAGCACCCGGTCGATGGATGAAAGAATTGCCGGCAGTGGTCTGGGGCCTCCGAACTCAGACCAGTCGAAACACGGGGGTGTCTCCCTATTTCATGGTGTACGGCGCAGAGGCGGTTCTGCCGTCCGACATATACTTCGGATCCCCTAGAATTGAGCACTTCGACCAGTCGACCGCCGACAACGCCAGAGAACTAGAAATCAATTGCATGGAGGAAAAGCGTTTAGTTTCATGTCTCCGAACAGCAAAATATCTCGCGGCAGTCAGGCGATACTACAACAGGAACGTCAAGGACCGTTCCTTCGTGGTCGGCGATCTGGTGCTTCGATGGAAAACAAGCCAGGAGGGAATGCACAAGTTATCTACTCCCTGGGAAGGACCCTTCGTGGTGACCGAGGTCACACGACCTACGTCCTACAGATTGGCATACCCAGACGGAACACGAGTGCCTAACTCTTGGCACATCGACAAACTGCGACGTTTCTATCCATAAAGTTTTAGCGACTTTCTTTTGTAAGTGTCTTATAATTTGTGACAATATAATTCTCTATTTTTTGCCTATACCTTGTCATACACAGCACTCGGCAAAACTCCCGCAATGGATGCTCTTGGCGACAACCAAGACAAATACGGTGACACGTCACTCAGATATTTTTACAGCGCTCAAAACAACAGTCATGACAAAAAGAAAACTTTATTACAAACTTTACATACAAAGTTTACAATAAATACCCTGACGGGCAGATACTAGTCTATTCCTACAGACTACTTTATTGGCCTAGCTGCTCGGGCTGATCACCCGCCTGGCCCTGCTGCCCGGACGAAGGGGTCGGGGCCACCGGCGCCTGGCTGGTCGAGACCGCAGGCGTCGACCGCCCATCTCCAGCAAAGGACGCGCCCGACAACTCCCTGGCCGACCTATCTGAGCTCGGCTGGTCTGGAGGAGTGGCCGTTCCGCACAGGTTGATGTCGCCGATCACTGTCGACGACAAGTCCAGCAGACTACCCCGAAGTTCGTCCGCTTCCTGTGGGCCGACTTCCTTCGGGTACCCCTTCTCCAGCCTGCTCAAGTCGACAAGGGGGTAGTGGGCGCGTACCATGCTGAGGACGTGCGCGCCGGCAAACTCCCCGGCGTCCTTCACAAACTGCTGAAGCCAGTCCCACGCCCGTTGCGCCTTTTGAACCGGGGTCAACTGCGGCGCGCGGGGCTGGCTCTCCGGGAGCTCGGGACTGATCAGGTCCAGGACCGGGGACACTCCTTTCCAGATCCTGCAACAGTTGACCTTCCAGGAGTCCCGGTCCTTGACCAGCTCATCCAGGTGCTTTTTGGTGTTCACCTTGAGCACTGCAAACGAAACGAAACGTTACTATCGGCATACCAGACAAGCAAAGGGGCAGGTAGCAACCAACAAGGCGGCACCCATTACCAGCTAACTCCCGGTCTTTTCGACTTAATTCCTCTTCCGCTCGCCGTCCGGACTCCTGTGCACTGGCGAGCTGTTAGCCGAGCTGCTCCCTCTCTTGTTGGAGGCTCGCCACCTCCTCCTCCAAGTCTGCGTGAATCTTAAACTGGTCAGCGAAGCAAACTATACAAGTCTGCGAAACTGCTCGGAGTGTGAAACTAACCTTCCTGCAGCCGGTACTGGTCGGCCAGGCGACGAGCGAGGTCGAGACGACGCTCCTTCTCGGTGCTCATCTCGACCACCTTCTCTCCGACCTCCGCCCGCAACCGGTCTACCTCCGCGGCAAGGGCCTTGTTCTCGGCCATGACGCCTTCTATCTGGTCAAAGCACCGTTTCCGGTACTTCGCCGTTTTCATAACGTCCTACAAAGCAAGCATATAACAATGCGCAGAAGACAAGGCAAAAGAATGCGCGGCAGCTCAAAACGACGCTTACCTTGACTTCGTCGACAAGGCGCTTGGCCGCGCGCTCCACCCTGGCGGCCTCTTCGGACTCGGCAAGCTCCTCATGACCGATAAAGTGATCCCCGCGTTGGCGCCACACATACACGTGTTGGCGGCCATCACGGGGACGACCCTCGATCTCTTCTACCTCGTCGTCGGAGGCCGCCCTGGTTTCCTCCTCCTGGGCTGCGTCACCCCCGGTGGTGGTCCCAGGCGTCAACGTCCCTTGGACCAGACCTGAGGAGCCCGCAGCCGGAGAGGCTTCTGCTCGGGGCGGCGGGGGGACTTCACTCCCCCCGGCAGGAGGAGCCGTCGGAGACTTTCCCTTCTCCGAAGAGTCAGTTGGGGGAGCCTCCCCAGCCCTGGTCGGGCTGCTTGTTGTAGTCGGCGCCGCGCTCGGGAGCTCCTCGGTGCTCCCAGGCGCGACTGCAGCAGTCGGCTGTTCTGTGGTCTGGGGGGCCGCATCCCCAGAACCGCGGGCAGGCTCGCCCGTTCCCTGGCCGGCAGTTTGGCCAGGGTCGACATCCGATGCCGCACTACAGGAACAAAAGTTAAAAAAAAAAAGGGGGAGTCCAAAATACGTAAGTTGAACACTTACAGGTCTGACCGGCGATGGGTCGCGGTGAACCTCCTCCTCGCCCGGCCGGTCGGCGCCTGTGCCCCCACCTCGGCAACTTGCGGGGCAGCCGCGCCGCTGGCCACTCGATCAGTGGCGACTGGTGCAGCGTCTGGGCGGCCCCGAGGCCGTCGGACCAACGACGGCGCAGCCTCCTCGTCGTCGTCGTCGTCGTCGACGATCCGCACGAGCCGACGACGCTTCGGCGCTTGGCTGCTCTCCGCCGGTAGGTCTGCCGGCAGCTCCGGCGTCGGCAGGGGATCCACCGGCAATGGCCTTTTCCCCGCCACCCTCTCCTCGGAGGTCGGGACGGGGCGAGCTCTGCCTTCCTCCGGCGGGACCTCTCCCACAGGATCTTCCATCCCCGGTGCCAGTGATACGTACACTACGCACCGGTCGACATCACCGACCTGCAAAGGTAACAGAGATGAGCCAACTACAGGCGACATACGAATGATCAAACGAAGTCTGCTACGTACCTTTGGTGCTGGTCGTCCTAACTTGAAGGCTTGCACCCGATCACTGCTACGGGTGAAGCCCCCATCCGCGAAGTTAAACAGCTCGTTCAGCAGCTGTTGTACCTCCGCCTTCTCCAGGATCTCCGACCGCATCCTGGTCGGGTCTGTGCTTCCGGCATACTCATACGCCGAGTGCACCCTCTTCTGGCAGGGCATCACCCGGCGGCAAATGAAGTTGCCGACCACGCTGAGCCCATCCAGGCGCGACCAGTCGATCAGCTTCATCAGAACCGCCACTTGACCGTCGAACTCTGGGCGGTCAGTCCAGCTCGCCCTCTTCTCGGGAACGTACCCCACATCGCAGAACGTGGAGCTGCCCGGTTCCTCCCTGACGTAGAACCACTTCCTGTACCATTCGGTCAAGGAGGTGTTCCATGGGCAGTGCAGGTAGCGATTCTTCATCCCATCACGGAGGTTGAGGTATACTCCACCTGCAACCTTGGAGCCTCCAACTGCTCCCTTCTTCCTCAGACAGAAAAGATACCGGAAAAGATCAAAGTGCGGCTCTATGCCAACATAGGCCTCGCACAGATGGATGAAGGTGGAAATAAGGAGAATTGAGTTCGGGTGCAGATTGCAAATCCCGATCTCATAGTACAAAAGAAGACCTTGAAGAAAAGGATGGACAGGAACACCAAAACCTCTCTTAACGAAGTCTTCAAAAACGACGACCTCACCGGCGCGAGGATCGGGGTAGCTCTCCCCCTCTGGTGCCCTCCAGCCGCCGAGCTCTGCGTCATGCAGCAGCCCCATATCGACGAGGTCACCAAGAGATTTTTTGGTGCTGCGAGACTTCTTCCATTCCTTGGCCATCAGGTCGGCCCTCTTCCTGGAGTCGCTCTTCGCCATTAGAGGTGCGAATGTGGGCCGGAGTTAGGAAGATGCAGGTGATGGGAGAAGATGAGAACGGAAGGTTTGAAGGCAATGGCCGGAGAAGCGGTACAGGCGGTCCTATTAGGCCCTTATAAACCAGCGACCCCACCTCTCCCACTTCCTGTAATCTCGGGAAGTGGGCAGGCCATGCGGCGGACGCGGCATTTCGGTTTACAATGATTATAGACAATTAATGCGGCGGAGTTTTCGTACCAATTGATGGTTTCCTTTTTCTCAAACCACGCAAAGAGCGGTTGTACAGTTGCCAGGCACAGCTTTTCATGCATCCGTCTGACATATCGTCAGGAGACCCCGTCACGTCAACTTTAAATTTGAAAGACCTTTTCAAAAGTAAGAAGACACATACGCCAGTGAGTCAGCAATCCGGGAACTGCACCGACCACCGAGCACTCGACGCTCGGGGACTGGTCGCCCAGTTTATCAGCTCGGAAATTCAAAGACTGCACCAACCACCGAGCACTCGACGCTCGGGGACTGGTCGCCCAGCCTATTAGCTCGGAAATTCAAAGACTGCACCGACCACCGAGCACTCGACGCTCGGGGACTGGTCGCCCAGTTTATCAGCTCGGAACTTCAAAGACTTCACCGACCACCGAGCACTCGACGCTCGGGGACTGGTCGCTCAGTCTATCAGCTCAAAGCTTTAAAGCATTCACCGACCACTGAGCACTCGATGCTCGGGGACTGGTCGTACAGTATAGTAACATGTAATTCCAGGCAGCACATTAAGTGCCTGGGGACCGGTCGATTGGTTTTTTCGATTGCAGACGAGCATGACATGCTCGGGGACTGGTAAATTCAATTCTTTAGACCTTGCTACAAGGCTCATACTTCGCCTTCCAGCAAGCTCGGGGACTACATCGGTACGATGCATCTAGCGATGCATCTCAGTCTCAAAACTACTTTGGGGAATTTTCTTTTGACCCTGGCACCACGTGCCTACGACACCTACTACCAGGCTCGGGGACTAAGTGGGCACACTTCACCTAGCGGTGAACTTGCTTGCTTTTTTGCTGCTTCTACCTTTCAGAAAGGCAAAGTGGGCACACTTCACCAGGAAAGAAATTTTTTTTAGAGCACCATGCATTCTTCGAACAACCTGCTTCTTCGATGACAACGTTGATCAATGAACCGTTTGGGCGATTTCCCCGCTCATTGAAGACGACAGACCACGCTGATCGAAGAAGCTCAAGACGGAGTGTTGCGTCACAATACATGGCGCTCGGGGACTAGCTGTGGGGGTATAAACCCCTATACCCTTACGGCTAGACTTCAGCTAGGAAGCTTGGCCCACTACGAGACGAGTTCAAGGCTTGATCCGACAGCCCGAGTTTCGCGCAAGGAAACAGAATGTGGAGATCAAGCAGGATTCTAGTCGGTTAGAATAGGAATTGATATCGAATTATCTATGGCAATTGTAACCGGCTAGGATTAGTTTCTAGATCTGTAACCCTGCCCTCCAGACTATATAAGGAGGGGCAAGGGGACCCCCTAGGACAGATTATCTCTCAACACAATCCAATACAACCAGACGCAGGACGTAGGTATTACGCCAACTCGGCGGCCGAACCTGGATAAAAAGCTTGTCCGTGTCTTGCGTCACCATCGAGTTCGTAGTTTGCGCACCGTCTACCGATAAACTACTACCGTGGGTATACCCCAAGGTAGACTGCCGACCAGCTTTCGTCGACATCCAGCGGTTACAAACCATAAGTATTTAATACATAAAAGGTTCGGAACTTATTATTACATAAACCATAAGTCACACAACTTGATTTACTTGCCCAAGGTCACACATCAGATTCATCATCATCACTCTCCTCCACAAGAGTGAAGAAACAACGACCATCAAAAGGATTATCAAAGGGTTCACCTGCAACAGGGGTTAATAAACCCTGAGTACAAAAGTACTCAACAAGACTTAACCGACTATAAAAAGGTGAAGACTCAAGTATGCCGGCTATAGGGATTCAAGGTAAAGCTTTAGCAAGATCAAAGTATCTCTTTTGCATAAAAGCTTACTAAGGTTAAAACCTACTTTCAAGTTTTAACTCAAGGTTATCATTTATGACTAACCAAATTATTATCAAACTTTCATAAACAAACCATATCTTTCTTATACCAAAGATTCACTTATTACTACGATGATGGGGTGAGGATTGAGGCTCCATATCCGAGGAAACACGGCGATTCGAATCGATTAAACCCAGCTGGGGATTCAGTACCACACGACATATGTAGAACTTAATCTTGCATATGTCAACCTTTTCTATAGATCCTCCCATACAAGAACGGGTCCAGCGTCACCCGAGAGTACAGTACACCACCATCCTACAGCCAATCTAGATGTTTCCCGGTCATCTCAGATCCGTAAGGTGGGTACACGCTACTCTCGCCATCTCTCCACTCCCAGTACGCGGTTAGCCGTTCTCAAGTATCGGAATAGCTATAGGTAAGGCTTACCACCGCATGTGGGCTGTACTCAAAGGTCTCAATCACAACAGGCCAACAACGGAACGGTCCTTAATCGACACAGTTGGAGACACTACTTTAAGACTCCATTCTTAAAGCAAGTCCACCGACCGGTCTCAAGTTTAAACATCATTAACCATAAAAGTATTCCACAACAACCCTTCAAACTTTCTCATTTGAAAACCTATCTAATAAGCAAGGCTAAGCATACTAAGCGTTTTCATAAAACAAGTATCAAGGTTAATATGGAAATCATCAAGGTAGATAATGCAGCAAATAGGATTCACTCAACTCCTATTCACCTAATGCATCATATTAACTCAAGTGATATAAATAACTTTATGAAAATACAAGGATAGGGTTTAATGTCCGGGGCTTGCCTTGACCGGAAGGGAAGTTCGGCAACTCAGAAAAACCCGAAGGATCCACAAACTCGGAAGCAACCCACTGAGGATCAGATTCTTCCGGAGCGTATTCTATACGTAAAAGTGCATATGCATGATTATGAGATACTCATGGCATGATAAAGACAGGTTACATGTTCTTGGATGACAACAACAAACATGATCATTTTTGGATCACTACACAAATTATAGCATAAATTCAAACATTAAGCATTTTTAAACAAAAAGGAAAAAGATAAACCACACTGTGCTGCGCCCGGCCCACGTGCTCGGCCCACGCGCTCGGCCCAAGTCAGCTCGGGGGCGCTCTCCCGCGCGGACCGCGCGCTACCCCCTCCCCTCACGCAGACACTGAAGCTTCGCCTTCCACCTCGCGCCGCCGCTCCGGCGATCACTCAGTCGCCGATGCGTCTTCCTCGGCGCTAACCAACCGCTCCACAAGGTTCGCCTTGAACCCCTGAGTGGTCTGGTATGCTCTACATGGTCGCAGAGAGCTCCTATGCTACTCGGCCACGGCTCCGGCGGCCGGAACCGCCTCGGCGCCCAACTCCTAGCACCCGGAGCCATGAGGAAGCAAGGGAAGGGGCATGGGAGTATCAGGAGCTCACCGCGACTTCAACAAGGCAAGAAGCGGCAGCGGAGAAGCTCGGGGTGATGCTGACCACAGTGATGTGCTCACGGCGGAGCTTCGGTCGGGTTTGGGGAAGAACGGATCGGGTGGAGGGCTCTGGTGAGATAGCGCTTGCGCTCGGGGGCGCAATAGATAGCGGAGTTCAGGGCGGTGCTGCTGGTGCTTCCCTGGTGGGTTGGAAGGGAGCGAGGACGACGAATTTGGATTGGGACGAAGTGCTGCTCCTCGGTGCAACGGTGGCAAAACTGGTGTCGGCGAGCGCAAGAGGGAAAGACACGTCGCGCTCCAGGTTGCCCGCAGCTGCTCCACATCGTCACGGACGCGAACACGCGCGTGGACGAGGTAAAACGGTGGCCGTGCGCTGGCATTCACCGCTCCGGACTCGGATGTCCACCGCCATGAACAGAAGCCAAAGCTTATCCCCCTCTTCCCCAAAGTACCCTTTCTGAAAACTCAAATTACTTTGAAAATTTGAATAGAAAGTGAAAATATGCCAAAATATCAAATGTTCAGAATTTTGAATGCTACAAAACATCTTTAAAGGTCCAAGACTGATTTCAAATGGAAAGGGATGAATTTGAGTCAAACAGTTTGAAATTCAAATCTCAAATTGGGAAAAGTTCCAATTTTGAATTGGAGCAGATTAGAAATTCCAAAATTACTTTTGATTTTCCAAAACAACTTGAAAAACTCCCAACATGAAAGTTGTTCAACTTTTCAAGCCCTATAACTTTCATGTTGACCATTTTTCAAAATTCCAAATAGATTTTGAATTGGAGATTTAAATTAGAAAAGGGGACACTTTCAGAAAATCTGTATTTTCAAAATTACTTTGAATTTTGTATTTAAACTCCAAAAACTCAAAACACCAAAGTTGTACATCTTGACAAGACCTACAACTTTGCTTTTGAACTCAACTTCAAATTTTGCTTAGTTTTTGAATTGCACAAAAGGGGCAAATCTAGGGTTTTTAAAAGTAGGGTTTCCCCCCTAAGCTCTCGGAAAACTTTCATCCAAGATTTTTAAACTCCAACACAAGCATCCAAACATAAAATAATCACACTTTAAATTCCTAAACACATTCATCCAAATTAAACTTATTTTAAGTTAGTGCATCAGGGTTTACTTAACAAATAAACTATGCAATGCTCATGATGACATGTCATGTTTTAGTTCACTTAACACGAGAGTGTTACAGTTTAATTAAAACTAATTAGGCTTAAAAATGTTTTTATAAATTACTCACTAGCTATATTTTTTGTTTTGTGAATAGTCTTTATTTAATATTTCATGTATGTATCCAAAATATTCGATATGACAGAAATTAAAGTTTAACGGATGGAACCAAACAAGGCCATAGAATTAGTGCTAATGTAATATCATACTGGACCTTTTCGGTAAGGTGAAGGTGCATGAACTCATCCCTTGAACAGATATCATTTATTTATTCATTTGGACAACACATCAGTAAACACAATCGTTCATTCTTTTATCTCTTGTTCATTTTACATTAAACTATGTTCTAGTACTTTTCAATATACTGCCGTGACCAAACGCGCCCTAACTGGGTGAAATTCCTCGTGCATTTCCTCATGCAATGGCTTAGGCCTTGTTTAGTTTCCAAAAATCTTCAAGATTCCCCGTCATATCGAATCTTTAAACGTATGCATGAAACATTAAATATAAATAAAAATAAAAACTAATTGCACAGTTTGACTGTAATTTACGAGATGAATCTTTTGAGCCTAGTTAGTCCATAATTGGACAATATTTTTCAAATACAAACGAAAGTGCTACAGTAGCCAAAGACAAAAAATTTCGCAAACTAAACAAGGCCTTAAACCATTTTACCTGCAGTCATTTTAGGAGGTGCCAATGGGCAGCTTGCAAGCGGCATGGCATTTGGTGCAAAGCTGCAAGCGTCGCGACCCGACGGGCCACCGGATGCCTGCTTCCTGTGGATGCTCTGCCAAATTGATGATTGTACTGAACGACGGAGATTGGACCGGCGACTGCAGGCACGGGGGTGGGGATCACCGTCGCGTCGCGGCACGTATCCCGCACGTGTCCATCTCTCGCGGCCTGTACGTTTTGGCCCCAATCTCCTTTCCTACGACCACCCGGCACGCATGACTCATGCATGTCTTTCCCACGCCGACATGATACCCGCGGGGAACTTGCAGCTGAAACCGTGAGCCTTGCTTCTTTTTTTCTGTGCTGAGTAGTACCTCTATTTGCAAAACACGTACACTTAAATACGACGTATAAACAGACGCTCCTAGATGCAGTTCAGTATACACTGGTCATTCACATAGGAGTGTCTGTTTATACGTATTTAAGTGTACGTGAGGTAGAGAGCCCAACTCGTCTCAGCTCTTGGTTAATATCCTTTTTGAAAAACGGTTTGCTTTTTTTTTCCATTCTTGTTTTCTTTTCCCCGTAAAAATCGAACCGGCTCTAAACTTGGCGCAAATCCGTCATGCAGAGTGTATCACACTCCAAGCGTTCCTCCGGTGTGCACCGGCGCTTGTGCCCCGAAGCAGTGGCACTCTGTGGCGCGCTACGCGGCAGGGCAAAAGCAAGGAGATAACGCGCGGCAGACTGCTGGGCAGCAGGCCTGAGAAAACCCCGAGGCGGAAGCAAGCCGCATGCAGGGGGGGCTGAGCCGTAGCGGCCCCTCGGAACTCGGAGCCCATCGCTTCCCCGGAAGGAAAGGATAGCGATCGCTGGTGGTGGTGGAAAGGCAACGTGCCGACGAGCCCGACACGTCCAAACACAGAGGGGGGCGAGCGAGCAGCGGTCGCCCCCACGCGGCCGCGCCTATAAGTAATGGCAGCGCACATGTCTAGTCTAGCTAATTGCCCCCGTTTCGGCGCCGCATCCCCACCCCACCACGCCCCCACCACACGCCAACATATGCCCGCGTCCCCGCGGCAGGTCTCGCTTCCCCCGTTTACGTTTACCACTCGGTCGCTTCGGCGGCTCGTTTGGCACTTTGCCGCGGCAGGTCGAGAGCGAAGCTTGGCCGCTTGCGCATCGCCTGCCTGCAGGACGGACGGCGCCTTCCGCGCACAGCCGCCTCCGGTGACCGGTGGCGGTGGCTCCCTTCCGCGGCGCCGGCGCCTGAGGAGGTACGTACCGCGTCGCCTCGTCTTTGCTCTCGACCGACCTCCATTTCACCATGCAGCCGTCTTTCACTGCCATAGTGCCATCTCTGCTCGGTTGGGATTCAGTTAGAAATGCGAGGTGTTTGCCTGTTTGGTACTGTTTGCCGCGAAATTCTTGATTGGAGCTGACAGCAGCATTCGGTAGAAACTAGCTCCATCGATGGATTACTGCAGGTGGAATTATGCTATTGATTCTTCCTCTTTCGCCGTAGTCATGAAGAAGCAAATTTCTCTTGCTGCATGTTTGGTCCTCCATTCCTTTCATCCTTTTGCAGTTGAGGTAGCCTATACAATGGGAACAGTACCATTCATATGGGCATGCCGCCGGCTTGTGCCGGTAACCCGTCAAAAGAATCTTTGACGAAAGGAAACTCTACACGATCCATGCTTTGCCTCCGTTCGTTTGTTCGTAGTTTTTCAGTCATTCATTTTCTGTTATAATAAATTAGTAAATATTACTTTTTAGCTATGTTTTTTCATGAAAAGCAAACAGCTCCTCTCGTACTACTCCCTCCATCCCAATCGTCTTATTTAAAAAAAAAGTCAAATTTAAGTTATTTTTTAGAATTTTTATTAATAAACTAAGTCATAACAAAAAAAATATGAAATTTTGTATAATTTTTTAAATAAGATGGATAGTCGTGTTAAAAAAGTCAAATGACTTATAAATTAAAATGAACTGAGTACATTTTTGTCCTTGACATAGGACATAGGACTAAATTATGTACCTTCGCCTGTAATAGGTGTTTGAATGGTTTTGATGAGATATTTTAAAAAACTACGAGAGGTTAAACATAGTGGAGAACGTGTGCATAGCGCAATGGTGTACATAGAATAAATTGATTTCTTCTAAAAAATATTCTTCCTCCTCCTCCTTCTTCTTCTTCTTCTTCTTCTTCTTCTTCTTCTTCTTCTTCTTTGTGGTGATAAGGGATATTCTTCTAGCTACCACAAAGGAAAAATTGGAAACCTAAATAAACTAGGGACCTAACCAAGGCATGGTGACACACTTAAAAGAGTACGAAAAATCCATCAATACACATGAATGGACGGATAGTGCAATTATTTATGCACGTCAAAATTTTGAAGAAAAAATCTCGGAAAAAGGAAAGGCAAACTGGCAATACGAATGATTGGGGATTGCAGATTAGTTCAAATCCTGGTTTGTCTTTTTTATATAGTTTGTACCGAAGCTTAAATTTTCCATGATATACTAGTATAAAATTAATGATTCTATAGGCACGTTTGGGATGCTGCAGACAAGGTACGGTATGTAAGCACCCTCCAGAATTGTTCTCGCAAGTGTTATCTGCTCATGGTCATGGGCCTACGATGGGCCAACATGGGAATTATGGACCAGATAGAGTATATTGTGGGCCTTCCTTCTAGAACATAGACGGTCCAGCCCGAAATCGCAACAATTGCCCTGCACTTTCGTGCAGCTACCAAGATGCTTTTCCCTAAAAAAAAAAAGCTACCAGGATGCTTGAGTTCAGGCCTTTTTTAGTTATAAAAAGATAGCCAAAAATTTTCAAAATTCTCTGTTATGTTGAATCTTGCGGCATATGCATTGAGTATTAAATATAAATGAAAAAAAGTAATTGTATAGTTTATCTGTAAATCATGAGATAAATTTTTTAAGATTAGTTAGTTCATAATTGGATAATGTTTGTCAAATAAAAATGAAAATGCTACAGTGTCCCAAAGCAAAAAATTTTGGGAACTAAATAAGGCCTCAGACTTCAGACTAGACACAGATGTATTCCTTGTTTAGATCTTTTTTTTTATTTGGACCTGTAGCGATTTTGTTTGTATTTAATAATTATTGTCTAATTATAAGCTCAACTAGGGTTAAAAAAATTGTCTCGCAAATTATAAACAAATTATACAATTAATTATCTTTTTATTTATATTTAATGCTTCATACTTGGCTGCAAGACTGTGATGAGAAATCTTTAAAAGTGTTTGGATTATATGAAACGAGGCACTAGATTCTGGAGATGGAGCAGTAGCACGCCAGTACTACGTGCTATCTTTCTGCGGTACACTGTACTCGGACAAGTACGTCATGCACATACAAATACTGGGAGGTCGGGACGGTACGTAGCGCGCCCTTCGAGTTTGAATAGGATCGAGTAGACGATCACGCTACGTCCGCTCTGAGGTGGGCTCTTCGCGGCGGCCGAGCTATATGTCAATAGCGTGATCGTCAGATCTCGCGCTTCGCGCACGGACTGACGGCCGGGTTGGCTGTATGCCTGTATCCCCACGGAAGCCGTGGGAAAACAGTTCAGATGGTCACGCCTCCTCGCGCTCTATCAGCAGTGACATGTTCCGTTTGGGAAACGGACGGAGAGCAACGTCAGCCGCGCTACATTGGCTTCTCCGCAAGACAACAGAACAGAGCACGCATACCTCACACTCATTTTTATATATATAAAAGAAACTGAAAAAAAGGAGGCCTAGTTTTCGTATAAGGCCCTGTTTAGTTCCCTACCAAAAAATTTTTCATCCATCCCATCGAATCTTTGGACACATGCATGGAACATTAAATATAGATAAAAAAATAAACTAATTACACAGTTTAGTTGAGAATCACGAGACGAATCTTTTAAGCCTAGTTACTCCATGATTAGCCTTAAGTGCTACAGTAACCCACATATGCTAATGACAGATTAATTATGCTTAATAAATTTGTCTTGCAGTTTCCTGACGAGCTATGTAATTTGTTTTTTTATTAGTTTCTAAAAACCCCTCCCGACATCCTTCCGACACATCCGATGTGACACCCAAAAAATTTTCATCCACAATCTAAACAGGCCCTAACACTGCCGGTGTCTATTCTATCTACTCATCTACTCACTCCGTTCCAAAAAGAATGTCGTTTTAGAATTTCAGACATCTTATTCGATCATTCGTCTTATTCAAATTTTATATATAAATATTATATATCTTGTTAAGACTTATTTTATCATTAGAGATACTTTGCTCATGATTAATTTATTTTGTAATTTACATAAAATTTTTGAATAAGACGAACGGTCAAATGCGATATCTCAAAGTCAAAAACGTCACTCTTTTTTAGAACGGAGAGAGTATGTGATCTCGTGCGGCAAAAGATAAGTCGACAACAAGCACGTGCTGAATGCCTGAATGTCGTCCGAGTCCTGTCAGTCATAGAACTACGCTCTGGCCTCTGCGTAGCATGCGACGACGCGTAGGCGTAGGAGAGCGCAGAAGATCGTCCTCCTGCAAGAAAGATTCTAGCTTTGTCCTAAGCAGATAGATCCAAACGAGGAAGAGTCTATTCAGCGTCCAGTCGAAGGTGATTAGGCCTTGTTTAGTTCACTTAAAAACTAAAAACTTTTAAAGATTCTCCGTCACATCGAATCTTGCGGCACATGTATAGAGCACTAAATATAAATAAAATAAAAACTAATTGTACAGTTTACCTGTAAATCGTAAGATGAATCTTTTAAGTCTAGTTACTTCATGATTGGACAATGTTTGTCAAATAAAAACGAAAATGCTACAGTCTCGAAAACCAAAAAAAATCGAAACTAAACAAGGCCTAGATTTGTTTTGAGAGAAAACAATGCTTGTTTAAGTCTGTTTAAAAAATTTCAAGATTTTTTGTTACATTAAGTTTTATGGCACATGTATAGAGCACTAAATATAGATTAAAAATAACTAATTATATAGTTTGTCTGTAATTTACGAGACGAATTTTTTGAGCCTAGTTAATCCATGGTTGGACAATAATTATAGTATCTAAAACCAAAAATTTTCACCAACCAAACAAGGCCTTAGTTGTAAAAAAATTTCAGATTTTTTCGTCACATCAAACCTTTGCATGCATGTACAAAGCATTAAGTATAGATAAAATTAAAAATTATTATGTCTGTAATCTGCAAGACAAAATTTTTAAGTCTAATTAGTATATAATTAGACAATAATTATCAGATACTCTCTCCGTCCTAAAAAGAGTGTCGTTTTAGAATTTTAGACATCTTATTTGATCGTCCGTCTTATTCAAATTTTTACATAGATATTATATATTTGGTTAAGGCCTATTTTATCATTAGAGATATTTTACTAATAATTTATTTATTTTATAATTTATATAAAATTTTTGAATAACACCAACGGTCAAACATGATTTCTAAAAGTCAAAAACATCATTTTTTTTTTGACGAAGGGAGTGCAAATGAAAGTGATACGGTAAGTAAAGCTAAATTTTTTTTGCGAACTAAAGAAGGCCTAAGAGCAAGGTCAATAATAGAGCCAAGTGCTTGGCTATAAGCCAAGTTATACAATAAGTTGTGTAATACTTGTCTTTAAAATATTTTCTCTTTTCTATTCCTTTTCACAACACTTGCTATTTAGGCCCACTACTACCTTTGTATCCATGTCTAACTTGGTACTTACATAAGAGTCAAGTTATGATCTCTCTCCTCTCTTCTTTCCTCCATATCAGTATTAGCTTGGCTATAAAATCCATTATATCGGCTCTAAATGTAAGTGAATTGCAACTGTAGCCCGACGCCTAGTTTATTATGGCCTTGTTTAGTTCACCTCCAAAATCAATTTTTTTTAAGATTTTCTGTCACATTGAATCTTACGGCACATGTATAGAGCATTAAATATAGATAAAAATTAAAACTAATTATATAATTTGTCTGTAAATCACGACACGATTTTTTTTAAATATAATTACTCGGTAATTAGATAATATTTGTCAAATAAAAATGAAACTGCCTAATTATTGAAGCCCTTACGACAAGCACCACCCGCCGCACCCGGCACCTGCACCGCACCTGGGTTTTCTCGATGCATGCACCGACGTGATCCATCTAGCCCGAACCGTTTCTAATCACCACGCCTGGCTTTCGCATGCAGGCTATAATAAGGGCCGCGTGACGCCTGCCGCGAACGCATCAGCAGAGTGCTTAAAGGAGTCTTGCAGAACGAGCGTGAATGCGTGATAGATGGCGTCGGATATGAGCAAGAACGTGAGGGCCCTCGACGAGCAGGAGGTCACCTCGCAGCAGCGCGCCGGCAGGACCAGCGCCGCCGCCACCGAGGAGCAGGATCCGCTGGCGCGGCAGTCGTCCATCATGTCGCTGACGCTGGAGGAGCTGCAGAACTCGCTGTGCGAGCCGGGGCGCAACTTCGGGTCCATGAACATGGACGAGTTCATGGCCAACATATGGAACGCCGAGGAGTTCCAGGCCGCCACCGGCACCGGCGGATGCAGCAAGGAGGGAACGGAGCGGGAGCCCATGATGATGCCCGTGGCGGCGGCGGCGGCGGGGACAGGTGAGAACGGAGCAGGAGCGAGCGGGTTGGTTCGGCAGGGGTCGTTCGCGCTGCCGCCGCCGCTGTCCCGGAAGACGGTGGAGGAGGTCTGGGCCGAGATCAACCAGGACCCCGCGGATTCCCAGGCCAACGCCAACGCGACGCCGCAGGCCGTGGTGCAGCCCCAGATGGGGAGCGGCGGCGTCGGCGGTGTCGCGGGCAGCGGGCGGCAGGTGACGCTGGGCGAGATGACGCTGGAGGACTTCCTGGTGAAGGCCGGCGTCGTGCGGGGGGCCTTCGCCGGCCACGGCGGCCAGGCCGTCGGCATGGTCCCGGCCGGGCCGATGGGCATGCAGCACGCCGCGGCTCCCATGATGTACCAAGTGGCGGCGCCGGTGCCGCACAACGCCGTGTACCCGGTGATGGGTGACGGCATGGGGTACCACAACGGGTACCCTGGGGGCATGGCGGTGGTGCCGCCTCCGCCGCCGTCTCAGTGCGTGGCGGCCGCCGCCGTCAGCCCGGGGTCGTCGGACGGGATGAGCGCGATGACGCAGGCGGAGATGATGAACTGCATTGGCAACGGAGGGATGGTCCGGAACGGCGGTGGCGGCGGCGCGCGGAAGCGCGACTCCCCCGAGGACGGGTGCACCGAGAAGACCGTGGAGCGCCGGCAGCGGCGCATGATCAAGAACCGCGAATCAGCGGCCCGGTCACGAGCCAGGAAGCAGGTGTGCATGTTGTTCTCGTCAATTTCTTGTTCTTTGTGTGTCATTGACAGACTCAGTGTGCTCATGAATCATGATGCTGGTGCTGGTGCAGGCATATACCGTGGAGCTTGAGGCTGAACTGAACCATCTCAAGGAGGAGAACGAGCGCCTCAGAGCAGAGGAGGTACTGGGAACCGATACATTTGTTCATCATCTCATTTTCCTGTCTTGTTCTACTTCGCATTGATCTTTTCCTATCTAGTACTATGCGTTGATCTGATCAGACACAATGTCTCTGTTCCATTTTCTTTTGCAGAAGACGATTCTGTTATCGAAGAAAAAGATGGTAATTTCCCCTCAACCGCGCTATCCTTTTAGGGATTGTCGATCATTTGCTAGTTGTCAGTGTAACAGTCGACATGCTCGATCATTTGCTAGTTGTCAGTGTAACAATCCACATGCTTTGTCAAGACAGTGTCCTGAAGGCAACCTGCCATGGCTTTTGTGTCTGTTTCAGCTGGTGGAGAAGATGATGGAGCAGGCAAGGGAGAATGTGAGCGCCAAGAAGGGCGGTCGCGGGCTGCGCCGCTGGGGCAGCGCCATGTGGTGAACTTGTGACGACTGACTCGCGTTGTGCAGTTCCAATCCGCTTGATTCCATGGGAGTGATGTACCTGTCGGTTGCAGCACCGTTAGTAAACAGTATATGCCATGTGATTGATGCAAGGGACGTCTGCGAGGGACTAGAACTAGATATGGGGCAAGAGCTTCCGCGTTGGCTTGCTGCTGTTCATATAAGCCTGGGGTTGTACAAACAATAAACCAGCTGTAAGATAGTAACTCAACACAAAGTTATTTTTTTTTTCTCGAATACGCAAGAGAGTTGCGTATCTTTGTATTAAGTGAGAAAGTTCAGTACACCCCGGTTAGCCGGGCAACCCAAAACTTACAATGAAGAAAAGGTGGCAGCTAGCTACCCCCGACGCTAGACTCCATAAGTTTTTCGCGCCCGCATTCGCCCACTGTTCTGCCTCCGCCTTGATCATCGTCAGGAGCTCTGGAATTGTGGTTGCTGATTCCCTGAAGCATCGCGCGTTGCGCTCCTTCCAGATGGTCCAAGAGGTCAGCGCGAAGAGGGAATCGAATCCCTTTCTCGAGTTTCCTTGCCAAGAGCTCCTCAGACTGGCCCACCAAGCCAGAACTGGAGGCCGCGCGGCAGGCAAGGGTCGGCCGAGTGCCTCGCACAGGTGGTGCCACACCTCTCTTGTGAAGGGACAAGTACTGAGGATGTGGTCGATCGTCTCCGCAGCCTGGTCGCAGAGGTAACACTCTGTCCTAGCCTCCAGCCCGTGTCGTGCACGACGATCATTGGTCCAATGTCGTCTTCGGAAGGACAGCCAGAGGAAAACCTTCACCTTCATCGGGGCCCAGGTCTTCCAGATGAGCTTGTGCCCGCGGAACGGAACTGCGCCCTCATGCATCATCCTGTATGAAGATGTTGCAGTGTACCTGCCGTCAGGTGTCCATCGCCAAATGGTGCGGTCAGGCTGTGCCCGTAGCTCGGTGTGCGTTGTTGCCTGCCACAGATCAAGGAACTCAGCGATTTGCGCGATGCTCATGCTGCCGGTGATCCCTCGAGTCCAGGCCCTGTTGTCCAATCCTTGCCTGACTGTGAGCCGTGATCTCACCCGTTTGGAGACCAGCTTGACGAGGTTTGGCGCTATGTCTGATGGCGCCCTTCCCGCAATCCATCGATCGTCCCAGAAAAGAGTGTCGTTCCCGTCGCCGAGCTCGGTGAAAGAAGATGCCCGGAAAAAGGCCTGGACTTCGGTGTCGACATTCAGAGGTAGAGAGCTCCAGGCCCTGTCACTGTCTGTCTTCTGCAACCATAGCCAGCGAGTTTGAAGGGCAAACCTGGCTAGTCGCAGGTCGGCGATGCCTAGCCCCCCTAGCTCGGTCGGCCTGCAGGCAGTCTTCCATGCGACCAGGCATCTGCCTCTGATGGATTCTTCCTTGCCGACCCACAGGAATTTTCTGCAAATGGCGTCAATCTCCCTGATTGCCCACAGCGGCAGGCTGTCCGCCATCATTGCGTAGACTGGCACTGCGCGCAGCACAGATTTAATCCACACTAGGCGCCCACCGCGGGCCATCAATGTGCCGTGAGATGGCAGCAGCTTGCGCGCGACGGCTTCAACGATGGAGTGTACCTCGGCCTTGGCTATCTTTTTTGTTGACAACGGTAGTCCCAGGTAGCGGATGGGGAACGGCTGAACCTGGCAGCCGAGGATACTGACGATGTCGTTCAGCGTATCCTCGCCCCCGAAGATCGGCGTGATAGAGCATTTGGCCAAGTTGGTCTTCAGCCCCGAGGCCTGACCGAACACGTTTAGAATCTCCTTCACTGCTCGTGCCTCCTGTCTTGTGGGCTTGATGAATAGGATGGCATCGTCGGCATATAGGCTGCACCGGTATTTGATTTCCGGTACCCGCAGTGGCCGCAGGACTCCATCCCTGCTTGCTTTGTCGAACAACCGGTGTAGGATGTCCATCGCCAGTATGAACAACATCGGCGATAGCGAATCGCCTTGTCGCACCCCTCTAAAGTGTCTGATCGATGCTCGCAAGACATGGCAGAGGGCGTAGGGTTTTTTTTTTTTCGTCCATGTTTATTTGACATGGTCCATACTATTACTATGCCGCCGTATGTATGTATGTGTATCATCTCTTGCATTTGATTCTGGTATTCTCCTGCGAGTGTGCTGTCTAGCTTGGATGCGGTTGTTTCAGACTTCAGAGGCTACCAACAACCAAGTGTTCACAAGCAAGAAAACAACCGGCATGCAGAAATGTAAAAGGTCGGGTGTTTCAGCCGGAGGGCGTGTTTGGTTTCGCGCCACAGGATGTCACGCCGAAGCTTAGGTGGAGCCACATAAAAAGTAACGTGCTTAATTGGTGAAATAATTGCGGCCGCCACATCTTTTCACGATTGCTTTTGAGTGTGCCGCCCAAACATAACGCCACACCTTAGGCGATGGCGGTCGTGTGCTCTGGCTAGCAACCAAGCATACCCAAAACACAACAATTACAATCCATGTGATCTCGATTTAAATTTAACTGCAGTTGTTCTGTATATTTTTGCCTGGTGTGTATATAGGGCCTCAAATGATTTTGGCCCACATTGTTGCCCGCAATCTAAAGGTAGGTGTCTTTTTTTTGGTCTGGTATATATAGGGGCCTCAAATGATTTTGGCCCACATTGTTCTATGGAGTAGAGTGAAATGTAACAAAAGTATTTTTTAGAAAAAAATGTCCTGAAAACTAAAATCTCTTTCATTTTATTACTACCTCCAAATATTTTAGCCGATAGTTTACACCTTAATTTTTTTTCTACAAAATTGTATCTTAGTTTCAATTTTTTTGAGGTAGTGTTTGAAAAACATTGTGATTTTTTCTTCATTATGTTTCATTCGACATTGTATCTCTGGTGTTAATTTATTATTAAATTTCATAACCTATCAAACAATGGCAAAAAAACTAAGATATATATATATTTTAACATAACTTATGATGTCTTCTATCTCATAAATTTTGATAAACTCAACGCATACATGAATAAAGAAAAATATATATAACAAATCTCGTTAAGGGGTAAACACTGGACCAACTAAAATAGCTGCAGGGAGTAATTAAATTGACCCAAACATTAGTATAGAGGATTATCTGGACAAATGTCTCAAACTTTAAAGGAGTATTTGGACTTCTACCGACTCAAAGGTGGCGCTTCCACGCCCTCTGCCATGTCTTGCGAGCTCTCCCCACCTTTGACGGATGCCATTGACATTTGTATTTCTCTAGCACAAGAGTAACAATTGTTACCTTCATTAAAAAAAATACAATTCTAGGGTATGATCTAAGAGGCTTTTACTTATGTCCCATTATAAAAGTTGATAATTATCCACAAGCCATTAAAAAGGTTGAATTGTCATAGGTGCCACTACTCTAAACTTTTTTGTTCTCCACATCACTTCCGTCAGATTTAGGTGTCAAACTGTGAGGGTGAAAATTCAAAAATTCCCTCAGGCTTGAATATGTAATTAATATTTTTTTGAGCATCTTAATGGCTTTAAATAAAAAAACTCAGAATTAGAAAGTTATAGATTTCGATGATATCTATAATTTTTGTATAAAAAACAATCTTCATTGAATTCCGTACAAAAAGATGATTTGATATGATTAATATGTCTTAGAAAAATCATATTTTTATACAAAATCAAATAAAAATATTTATATATATAAATATTGTAGATCTCGGTGATATCTACAACTTTCTAGTTTTGAGTTTTTTTTTTCACTTGAGATCGTTAAGATGCACAAAAAAATAATTGCATATTCAGACATGAGGGTATTTTTGACTTTTCATACGTGCAATTTAACACCATTAGAGTTGAATCTGACGGAAGTGACATAGAGGGCAAAAGAGTTCTAAGCAAATTTCCTACTTTTATAATGGCATACTGAAGCGTCCCTGGTAAACCAGGAACTCAAATGTGATATAATACCAGTCCCAGGAGGCTAGTAACACATTTATTACATCAGATAAGTTTCATCGCAGTAGTCTCGGTAAGCGTGGACAAGGAAGGCACGCTATAATAATAAGACACCAAAGTACAACATAGGTCCAAAGGACCCAGAAACAAACGATATCACAATCGAACATCTGACGAGTCCCAATGCCACATGCTTAGTTGGGTGCAGACACGACCTTACTCGAACGCCACTTCGGGATCGAAGTCCGGATCTTCCTCTGTTTAATAAAGCAAGGGTGAGTACAAAGTACTCAGCAAATCCAACCTTACCCTATGGAAGGGTTAACAATATATATGCATATGGATAAATCAAGGATGAGGCTTAGTTTTATTTGCATAAAGCTTTCTTTTTACACATGCAAGGTTTCAGTTTACAAATACTGTTGTAAAAGACCTCTTTTTCCATATATGATAGTATTTCTGAAAATGGTGGTTTGATCACAATTTTAAGTGTTGTTGAACCCTTGTTCTCACAACACAATGGCAGTCAACCATTTATTTCCAAAATCACACTCTCTCACATGCTTTCACTCATCCCAACCCATCTAGTTATTGAAACCAAACCATAACCCGTCCGAGACCGCGGACACGGCTATCCAGATAGATTTACACTCTGCAGAGGTTGTACACTTTTTCCACAAGTAGGATACCATAACTTACACCGTCGTGCAAGCACAAATCCATCAAAGTCATTACCCTTCATAGCTAAGTAATGGCGCTCACCACGGGAACACTAAGGCCACATCTCATGATACCACAATAATTCACAAAGCACTTTTCATACATTTCCACAATTTCACATACATCACTTAGTGTCCCGTTGCACACCTGCCTCCAGGTGATTGCCATACTAACTAGAGGGATTTAGACTAAGCCTTTCCCATGCAAGGCGAGTGGTTGTACGATAAATGAGTTAGGCAAGATGAATCATCAACTCAGTCCTTAATCGAGACAAGGCGGATATCTTCTCGCTTAACCCCGCAAGGTATAAGCCACAACACCAGGGCATCCCCAAAAGAGATCTCATCCGCCCCATCTCCATAGTAATCACATCTATAACTTGTTCATTAACCCTTTCATAATACCCACAATTTATTTTCACCACTCACACCTTTTACTTTTAAAATCATTATATTTGAAAAATATAGCGATGAGTATCCAGGATGAGTAACAAGTCCTAAGCATACTAAATAATAATATTTCTGTCATAGCATATTATTTGTTCCTAGGTTTGAACAAGATAATTATCGGGTAATATCAATTCAAGGATGGCTATTCAACATGTTTTAACTAAGCAGCGAAAATACTTCGTACATATATCGTACATGCAATATTTAAAACGGCTTCTACATGTTGTGTTTAAAAATAGGATCAATATGCATCAAAGGGGATCGGTTGGACTTGCCTCCGTCGGCGTCCTCGGCAAACTCTTGCTGACAGTCCGGGTCCTCGGCGTCAAACTCGCGGTACTCGTCTCCAACGTTCTCGTTTTCCGTCTCGTTCACTCCGTCAGCTAAAATACGCGACGACCGACACAGACAACAAGCACAGATAAATAATCACATAAATTCAAATAAGCTCTAAAAATCATGAAATTAATATGGGAGGTAGATTATGATTTTAGATGAATTTAGGAAAAAGATTTATTGAAATCAGAGTTAGCATGTGGCATTTGTGAAATGGCCGGAATTTAATCATACGAAAAAGGCTAACGGTGATTAAGAAATGGATGCTTCACGTGGGCATTTGCTTGGCTGGTAGTGCATGGTGCATGCATGTACTATTTGGAGTTAATGCTTATGGCCCACACATGCATGGTTAGAGAGAAATTAGCAGGGGTCATTAGAGCTCAAATTATTTTATAGTTTTTGAAATATATTTTAAAAATAATTTTTAATGCGAGTGATTTTTGAATGTGAATTTTTGGGATGTTACACATACATGTAAAAGCCTCCTGATCTAAGAAAAATTTTATCATTCCAAATATCTACATTATGAAATATAAATCTAGTGATAATTATTTAGTATGAAAATTAGTAATAAATTTTAATACAAATTTTTTTTTAGAAAACTTAGAACTATTATTTTAGAATTATATATTTTTGGGATTGGGATTAAGGAAGTAATCGGATACTATCGCTCTCTGGTCGAAGAAAAAAAAAGAGAGGGCCCGCGCTACAAGAAGACTAGCGGAAACATGGCATGTGGGCTCTAGATTTGCTGCAAGCCCATATACGAGATTCCCCATCGGATCATGGCACGCACGGGCACGGCACAGGCGACGCGATCACACAGCCAGCGAGCCACGTCCGGACTCGTCTCCAGTCATCCTCTCCTCTCTTCAACGGTTTCAGAGAGCAGAGAGGGACAATCCCCACCGCCACGTGACGCCATCGGTGAGCTCCGAAACCCTAGGTAGCGCGACCCGGGCAGCGCTCTGCGTGCCGTTTAGGGGAGGGGGCAGCGCTAGGACCCGACGAGGCGGGCGAGGCCAACTAGCGGCGGGAGAATCTCCTCCGAAGCCTTCCTGGAGCTGTGAATCGCGCGTGAATCTCCTGGATTTGCAGACTCGAGGGGAAAGCTGAGATAAGGTTTTGCTTCTGTCCTTTTGATCTTGAATTGATTTTGTGCTAGTTTTCAGAGCTTTGTGATCAAAGGCGCTCTGGGCGAAATAATCGTGTGCCACTGTGAAGTGCTACTTCCTGGGAATACAAAGAGTATCCATGTGTTTTTTAAGTTGATCGTGTCGTGTCGCGCATTTTTCAAAATGGTGAAATTTTCAGATCCATGTGATTGTGCTAATTAAAGATGACAACATGTAAATTATGGAGGTTGATTGCTAATGGGCATAGTTGTGAATTAGTGAACGCGAGATGCATTGAGTTTTAATTCATTGAACTGCTAAGGACTCTGACTTGGAAACAAAATACATCTGAGCAGGCATAGTAGTGAATGCCTTTTTTTTTGAGAAACTTAGGGCTTGCCCCTACTGGATAATATATATTAGAAGAGATAAAAACAGAGAAACAGAAAAAATGAGCAGAATTAACAAAGTCATGTAGCCATTCTTGTATTAAAGGAAATTATTTCTTCTTCGCAACATGGATAACCAATGCAAATTATCTTTTGAAGATTTCTCTGCAATCAGTAACTGTTGGCTGAACACCTTGAAAGATGAGGCCATTTCTTGAAATCCATAAACTCCAGCACATAGGAATAATCACTTCTGGATAGAAAGGAACACCCAACTGAATTTTGAAGGTTTCGAAAAGGATCCTCTTGATTAACCAGAAACAAACTTAGACTAGACCAGCAGGTGCCATGTCAAAAGGATATCGCCAGAAATATGTGTTCCAAAGATCCCTCATGACTGAGGGAGCATAGAACAGAATCAAATGACGACAAATCCATATTTATCCCTTTCAGTAAACCTGTTGTGCTCATTCTATCATTGAGGAGGCGCCAAAAGAATACTTTATGTTTCTGTTGACAGGAAGTCTTCCAAATCCACTTGAAAACTGGGTGAGCATCAGAATGCTCTATGAGGTGACAATAAGCTTTTGCTAGCTTATAAAACAGAGAGCTCAAAATTAAGTCCAAATATCAGGACCTTCTGTCAAAAATAGCATCCAATACCTGCATCAAAGATTGCAATTGTGCATAAGTCTGTTCCCACAAGGACAGGTGAAAGAGATTGTGTAGAGGGGAGGTCAGAACAGCCTTATGGAAAGTTATTTTCTTGTTCTTTGCAAAGGAGAACAACTCAGGGTAAAGATAGCTCCTAGCCAAAGATCCTCCCAAAAATAGCAAAACTGACCATTCACCATTCTGAATGTTAGCTGAAGCAAGCCCTTTATATGAATCCAACAGCCTGAGAATATCTCGCCACCAAAAGCAACCTTTTTTTTTTGGTTACCAGGTAATTTACCATTCCGTTAGTGTTTTCCCAAAACAAGCTGTACCAAGGTATTTCTCCCTTATTGAAGAATTTGTGGAGATGTTTCACAAGGTGGGCCTTATTCCATGTTTTCAAGTTAATGACTCTAAGCCCAGCCTCATCCTTAGGCAGAGAGGCTTGCAGACCATATGGCTGCCAGCATCTGGTGTTTTTTGTCATTTAATGCCAGACCCTCTCCAAATGCTTTCTGTGTTTGTGTATCTGCTCCGGCACAGTTGAATGGACTTTTAAAGTGCAAAGTTAGAAAGTTGGCAGGGTGAGAGAACCGAATTAGCTATCTGGAGCCTTCCTGGCTAGGATAGAAAGGAAGCAGTTTGAACAGCCTCTGTTCACCTGTGGCAATAATTCTTCAATCTTTCTGTATTGAATAAAGTTATGTCACTGAATATTGTGTTTGTTAAACAAGCTATGGTTTCTTGTTGTGAAATTACTCTAAGGCTGCTTTAAATACCTTGTGTGTGTGTTTGTGTGTGTGTGTGTGTGTGCTTGTTCCTCCTTGATTATTATTGAACTCAGTCCATGTCTAATTACCTGCAGAGATGGGTTGGGGAATATCCAGGTTGATTGGACTGAAGGCTGCTGTCCTGCTTTCTGTGGCGTGTTTTTTCCAAGGACTAGGAGTGACCCTTATCTCATTTCCTCTCATATATGCATCCGTGATTGCAATACTAATCTCGATAGCTTCCCACCCATCGATTGATCTTCCTTTACTCCTTGGCAAAGCATCTGATGGAAGTTTTCCGTTGTGGTCATGGATCATGTTCTCACCATTTCTTCTTTTCATTCACCTGTTTGTGCTGCTACGAAGATTTGTGAAAAATGAGCCTTTATACACTGAGGTTGCAGATGGAGTGTTTGTTGGAGGATGGCCTTCTTCGGTTGAACACCTGCCACCAGGTGACCCTGCAATCATAGATTGCACGTGTGAGCTGCCAAAAAGCTCGACTATATCTAACAATGCATATCTGTGTGTTGCTACCTGGGATACGAGGGCTCCTCAGCCATCACAAATTGAGTCTGCCGTGCGATGGGCTGTGAGAAAGCGGTCACAGAACAAGCCTGTCTATGTCCACTGTGCCTATGGTAATTATGCTCTTCTGCCTATGTTTGGATAGGGACTGTTTTGTATTTTCCTATGTGTTTTTCTTGCAAATACTTATATTTATGTTCCTAAATGCATTTCTGTAGATTAGCCATATTTAGATAACTGTTGAGACCATGTTTAACTCCAGACCATGATGATTCACAATGGAGTTCCATCATATCAGTGAACCATATATTGTGTAACACAAAGGGTTATTGGCAATATTGAAACTGTACTTGTTTTTTTTTTGCTGCTTTCGTAGTTGCCGGAATATGTGGTATGGATTAGCAACTACCCCAATCGAATTATTTGGGCCTACTCGTTATCAGTGGGATCAGGGATACTTTCAGCAAGAGATATATCGAAGAGTTAGCGATGGGTTAGCCGAAAATCTTAGTTTATGAGAAGCTTGGTCTAAAATTCTTGAAAAATTAGCCTTTTGTGATTATATTGGTAATAATCCGGCAAAGGGGGGTTTGGTCTAATTTTGGGTTTTCCAATCAATTTCATCTTACCTAATTATATCTATGCTCAGGGGATAATACCGAAACGAAATAATCCTTCTCTTTTTTCTGATCATAGAGGATCCGTATGAAGCTAAGGTTTCATGTACGGTTTTGGAATAGCGGTGGAAACTGTGATGTTATCATTGACTATGATTATCTAATAGTTCAAGCACAGTTCATATAGTTGAAGCACAGTCCAAATATGGTTTTTTTTGGATGGAATCTTTGGCGTCAGCCTATAGGATATGTTATTTTTTCATTTCTTGTGTCATCTTATTTCAAGTGATTATTGGCCATGTCTTATTTAGTTGTTCTTATCTGCGACAAGAAGTAAAACTGTCATGCATAAGCTGAACAGCATTGCATTACATTCGGACACTATAAGGTTCATCCCCATATGTTGTGTAGACAGTCTTGTAATAGTACCAGACTTTAAATAGATTTTTTCGCCAAATCTAAGCTCAAACATTGAAAGAAAATTAAGCTCTGGATATGTGCACTGGTCTTAGCTTAAACCTCCTTGTTACTAGTTTCCAAAATAAAACCTCTTTATTATTGCTTGTTCTTACCACTTCCTCACTTATCTAATATGCCATCCAATTGAACTTATAAGTTCAATAATATTTAATGGCGTGTTATATTAACAGGTCATGGCAGAAGTGTCTGTGTGATGTGCGCGCTTCTTGTTGCATTAGGATTGGCTGAAGATTGGAAAGCTGCTGAGCAAATGATCCGTGAGAAGCGACCTTATATTAGCATGAACACTCTTCACCGCAAAAGCTTGGAGGAATGGTCAAAACATTTGCTCTCCTCTAAAAGAAGTGGGGAATCGGATGTGAGTTCTGTTATCCATTCGGATTATAACCAGAAATAAAATTGAACCAGCAAGAGACACGCGTGTTCAGTAACTGTGATATTTAAGATGCATTGTACATTCGGTAGTATTGTTTGCTGCTGTCCTAGTGAATGCCTATGGTTCATTCTAAGCTATCCTTTTGTGGTAATTGTTTTGTAAAAACTATATGTTTCAAATTATGTCGATACTGTAGCTTTACACTGCTAGTTCTTTAAGGAAGATTTAGTGTCCTTGCCTCCTTTTTTTTTTCTCTGATAACAGTGTCCCTACCTCTCATTGAATGCTTGCCAGGGAAGTGCTGTTGGCGGACCCTTTTGGGGGAAAACCCTGCTATCCTGCATTCCCGCTGGGTTCTCATTTATAGCTATATGTGATATGTTTCTTATGTTCAGCCTGCATTCAATATTGCTGCTATGTTTTCTTCACTTGATTCGGTAGTTAGTGTTCAGCTATTTCCACAACCCAAACTTTCTTTCATTCTACATTTCATCTATTTCAATCTTGTCTTGTGATTTGTAAAGTCTTTTGCCTTACTGGCATATTTTCTGTGTTGTATCCTCTTTTGGCCTTTTATCCTTTTACCATTTTTTTTCTGGTCTTTCTGAACCAGAATTTTTGCACTAAAAAGAGTGAAGATTTCACTCAGCTTCATGAATGTTGTTTGTCATATCTTCTGATGGAAAGTCCTGTGTACTGTGCAACAACCGCCTAATTCAAGTGTTCATGGTGATTTTGGAATTGAGTCAACTGATAAGTGATCTCACATCATGTGAAAGCTGCTTCTCCTTTCCTTCATCTGTCCATCGATAGTTCTGGTCTTGCATCTTACAATTTGCTGGTCAGTTTATGTAAGATTCCTAATGCTGTTTCTACATGTGTTGCGCAATATTGATATTTCTTGCGATCTCTGTATCTCGAAAAGCCAAAACAACTTACAATTTAGAACGGAGGGGGTACAACGTTTTCTTCTTGTTTCACTACCCACGTTTCTTTAATGCCATTTTTTTTACTGTATTATTGGTTTCAGACAGATTACCGTGTCACAGTTTCTTTCTTTTCCATCAGTGCTCAGCAGAATCTAGGACAGGAAACCGGCTACCACCGGTAGCTGTGCATTGCCTTTTGTTGAACTACAGATGATGGATTATTATCTGTCCACGAATGCGGTATTATCCTTGGAGATAGTCTACTACCGAAAATGTGTGCCAAAATACTTGATTTGGAAAGGTATTTAATGGTTACTCTGTCACTCTAATTGCAATTAGTCCTCTCTGGCAAGTGAGCAGCCAGAATCTTCTGCCACTGCATTGTTTTCTCCTGCTACGCACAAAAATTCTGCGGTGCTAACCCTTCGATCAGTTCAAGAGCCATATGAACAGGTGAGCCACCCAACATCGCACCACAGCAATTCCTTCTCCCCGCCCTTTTCGCCTAGTGATGTTGCTTTCTCAGTACTTTAATGATAAGAACATTACAATGCATCTCCCTCTCAAAACCTCTAATCTTTGTAACATCACCCTCGCCGCCAAAGTTACCCTCCAGCACCAGGTGAGGCCTCAAAATCCAGTGAACTGGTTCTGCTGCTGGTGGTGCAGGGCTTGCAGTTCCGTTGCTGTGGGGCTGAGGCTCTCTGTCCCGATGAAGTTGCTGTTACACGAGAAATGCATGCCATTGTCAGCCATGTCCATTTCTGACTTTTTGTATAATAATGAAATCAGAAAACAAGTGATTCTGTCTTTCAAAAGCCAACGAATACATGTGATTCAGAGATGGTTGGGAACAGCAATAGTGCAGTTGATCAACATGACAACAATTGAGTCCAGTTTTTGCAGTTTTTTTTTATAACAGTTTTTGCAGTTGATCAAGTCTGAATCTTACTCGCGGGGACGGGAAGCCCAGAGGTTGCTGAGAGCTCTGAGGCGGCTGTAGTACTCCCCAATGGAGAGGAAGCACCGTGCAGCCTGCCGAGTGGTCAGGATCCGGCGCATCTGATGCAACGTCTGCTGCCTTAGATTGTCGGCCTGCAGTTGGAACAGCACAAACACATGAAAAGAAAGATGAGATGTCACATTAGTGTTGTTTCTTGTCTTGGCTATGCTGCACATTGGCGCTTCCAATATCTTGAATGACAGGGCATTCTCGGATCATGCAGGTGCATCTATTCTACTCGTATCTTTCTGTCCTGTCCCAGATATATTCTAGCCTGGACAATTGCTGAAAGTTCCCAGCTGCTGCTTAAGCTTAATCTAATGAAATGTTGTTTTCAGCAAGTTTGGACTTTAGATAGGGTAGCAATTTTTTTTTTCATACTGATGGTGTATTGTCCTTATCATTTCCTTGTAGCTTTATATACTTCGGGGGCATGAAAAGAAATCTAATGCAAGTATTAGCAATAAGCAGCCAGAGGGTGGTGTATCATCTGTGGTCGAGTTTATTGCAAGTCTGCACATTTATTGCAAGGCTTTGTGTGAAATGATTGCTCCAATCATCAATCTTGGAAATATAGTCCCCCACCCTAAAATTAAGTGCATTTCTATACTGTTTTGGAGACATCAATGGTGCTACTATAAAATTATATAACTACTGCTGAGAGTATGAAGTAATATATCAAACAATATTTCAATATGTAATAATTGCACTTTAGAAATAGAGTAGTAAAACCTATTAAAACTAGTGGTCTACGATCTGAAGTGCACTTATTCTAGAAAAAAAATTATCTGCTGAAAGTATACTTATTTTACATCTGCCTTCTAGCAAAGTTCTGTCCACAAAAGGAATCAAAGCTCAGGAAAGTTGAAAACAAACTAACAAAATGGAGGTCGCAATCAGCTTTTACCCCGAGAGAAGATAATCCATAGAAAGGCATGATCATTTCTTTAACAACTTCTGATTGAACTGCAAGCCCCCATCTACCATCTTTATTTAGGCTTCTTGTTTGGCCATGGGGCTGAATTTTAGGTGTCTGTGTCCTTTTCCTGACCACTATGCATGGATTGTGGGCCCTCTGTTCTGCAGAGGCACCAGCAAACAGAGAAGGGAGAGAATAAAAAGGACTTTTTTTTTTCTAAAAAATGGAATAAAAAGGAGATAGCCGGCCCAGAGAAGACACACAAAAGGCATTATTTATGCACAGTGCCAACTGTAAGTATCCGGCCATTGACTTTCTGTAGAAAGATACAGGTGTGTACGTGTATGTACTGCCAGTACACATGTGTGGCCAGGAACAATGCCTCGCCAAATCTTCACTTAAAAAAAGGGATCAAAGCCTTGCCCTACCAACACACAAACATACAATAATTGTCGCCAGCAGCATTAGCTAGCCTGTTATTTGGTGTTTAATTACAAGCTAATTATGCGTTCTGGAAAGTGGTAATGATGCTTATCCGTTTATCTGTAGGTTTAAGCTAGCTTTCTGACAAAAGGTTGGCCTGCCCCTGCCATGGAGAAAGCAGGACAGGACCCTGTAGCTTGTAGGACGAGGACCAGCTGCATTGTTACTGTTACGTTGCTGTGCAATTCTGACAGGGAAGGACTAGTGTACTTGAAAGTTTAAGCTAGCTTTTTCGTCGCCGAGTTAATTCTTTTTTTGGTAAAAAAAGTTTACTGACTAGTATGATCCATAGTAAGATCTTAAGGATGGCGGTCAATGATGCAGGAAATGGAGAGTAAAAAGATGGTGACCTGTTGATAGAAGTTTTCTAGGCAGGCGAGCTTATCAATTGCGACGGCCATGATGTTCATGTAGTTGGGGGTGGCGGCGCCGTCGTTGAGCGTGCCGGTGGCGACTGTGTCGGCCAGGGACTGGTGCAGCTGGTGCAGGCCCTGGGCGAGCGCCTCCTCCGCCTGCTCCGACGACTGCTGCAGGTTGCAGATCCCCAGCAGCTGCTGCTCCGTCAGCGGGTCCAGCTGCGGTATCAGGATCTGCATGCCAAAGAAAATGAGAATGAGAGGCTCAGTACGGCGCGCCGCCTCGATTAGAGTGGGGGTGCACGGGCGCGGACGCCATGGCCGGCTGGCCGCAATGGCACGCAGTGGTTCCGTACATACCTTGAGCAGCTCAGACGGGCGGAAGCCGCCCATCCAGAAGAAGCAGCGCTCGGCGGCGGTGGCCCAGGCGCCGGTGAGGAGGTGGAAGACATCGGAGCGCGCGAGCGCCGCCTTGAGCTGGAACAGCTCGTCGTAGTGCTGCATGCACTCCTCCACGATGAGCCCCAGGTTGCCGTCCAGCAGCTGCGCCTGCAGCCCAGCTCGGAGCTCCGCCAGCCGCTTGCTGTCGTCGTCCAGCCACCGCGCGTACTCCATGTCGAACATGGCGGCGCCTGCATGCATGGGGTCCGTACGTGCGTACGGTGAAAAAACGGAGTTAATTCCGCTGCTAATCCGTTTGCGGGGAGGACACAGTTTTTTTTTTCACGCCAAACGAGGCCGGCCGGCCGGCCATGCATCATCTCGGTAACTGCGCCTGCGCCGTGGCCTGCGGCGGCGGCAGCTACAGGCCACGGCTGCTGCATGGCGCGGTTAAAAAAGCTCGAAGCTTTGGAGCAGTGGTACTATGAATGGAGAAAGAAAGCGGACGGCCGGGCCGGTGCTGGGCATTACCAGAGCTCATGTCCCCGGCGGCGCTGCACCCTCCAACGAACAGGCCCTGGACCACGGTAAATCCCATGTCACATCAAAGCTCTGAATGATACGAACTCGGATCCGATGCATTCACAGGCAGGTCATCATCATCAGACGTGTTTGGGAGTTGGGACTGGGAACGAACCTGTGACCGTGCTCTCTGGAGCTCATGCTCGACCTGCTGAAGCCTGATCCTGCTAGTCTCGAGCTGCTGCACGTAAGCCTGCATGCAGTGAAAGGACGAGTAGATTACTCTCAGCATGCAATCCCAGGACCATTCATCTCAGCAAACCCAGGACCATCCATGCGTTCTTTTTGCTGATTGATTGAAACAAAACAAAATCATGGGTGGCACTGCTGGTCATGCACCTTCTTCCTCAGCCTGCTCTTCCTCGCAGCCTCTCTGTTCTGCGCCAGCCGCCGTTCCGTCTGCAAGCAAGCAAGGATTCACAGCGATTCAACTCAAAATACTCATCAATGGTGATGGAGTGGCGGCAGCAAAACGAAACAGATGCAGGTCCATGCAAAGTGATGGAGTGGCCATGCATGCAACAAGCCAAAACAAGGGTGGTAAAGCTATATACCCTACCTTGGCATCTACCAACTTGCCATCTTTTCTTGTGGATCCATGCTTCCTCTGTGCAAAGGACACCACGAAAAAGCCAGCGGAGTTAGAGCATGCATGTACTGGTATAGTAGTATCCCTATCCGTTCTCTTCTCCTACACATCAACACAGTGCACACTGCACACCATCTCGCCATGCATCCAACTAAAAGGCAACTACAGGGCCGGCACACAGAAAGAAACAAGCCGGTGCGTGCACATTGGAGCGAAATAAAGCTCCTGTCGTGATCACCGTGGATGCATGGATGCAGCAGCACTGTGCCACTGTGGCACTGTCCATCTTCTCCAAACACAAATCCTAGCTTTTGGCTGTAGCTGTCCCCGAAAGCTCAGTGAGACGCTGTTGGCAGCCACGGCTCTGTTGCGGCAACAAGGTGCAGGGAGATAAGATGGATGGGGTTATGCTATCCATCCACCCAGATGTTGGAGAGACAAAAGGGAGGTTATTAGGGATGACCCTGGCCATCGTTTAGCGTCCTCTCAGTAGGAATAGGATTGACCAGATTTGTCATTAGTCCAATCATCCAGGACTGTCTGGTTTCCTCCCAAGTTAGCATCAATCAATGGACATTGCTGGCTTTCTATTCTTGAGAGGCCACATGACATCTCCCGCACAAGGAACACGCATGCATGGAATGGACATGCCGTTGTGTTTAGAGGCAGGCCTGGCCCAGTGTGGCCCTTAACTATTATTACTGTAAGATACCATTAGGGCCATGAGGTAAGCTGCAGAGTGGCTGGAGGGTACACCACAGTGCTGGCTTTTGCCGTACGTACGTGCATTTGCCTCGGCCGGCGTTGGTGTGACATGAAAGAACAGCATGTTACGTACCACAGTGCATACCGCACGATTCACGACCGAGTTTTTCAACGATTCGACAGCAATATTCTGAAGAGACTTGTGAACGGATGAGCTCTCTTCTCTCTCGGGGTCGGGGCTGAGCTGGTGTACTGCAACTAGCCGTCTACTATACCTAGGCCTTGTTTAGTTCGCAAAAATTTTCAAAATTCCCCGTCAAATCGAATCTTTGGTCGCATGCATGGAGCATTAAATATAGATAAAAATAAAAATTAATTGCACAATTTACCTGTAATTTGTGAGATGAATCTTTTGAGCCTAATTACTCCATGATTAGACAATGTTTGTTAAATAAAAACGAAAGTGCTACAGTAGCCAAAAACTAAAGTTTTTGCCAACTAAACAAGGCCCTAGTAGTAGGACTGTAGGAGGGGGATGCCAGTACTACGGACGGGTGCATGCTGTGCCAGGAAAAGATGAAGGTGTGGCGCTGCGCTGCGCTGTGCTGTGCTGTGCTGTGGTGCACTGGACACACTGGTGCGGCAGGCCAGGGGCCAGAGGGCAGAGGGGAGGACGCAGCAGTAGTACCTTGTCATGGTCTCCCCCTCCTCCTCCTCCGTCTCCTCCGTGCAGCTGCAGCGGGAGCGGGTGGTGCTGCTGAAAGCTCGGTGGCGGGGCGGCAGCAGCAGCGGGCGCAGCGGCGAGGCCTGGCTTGTAGCTGTAATCATCAGTGGTCACCATCATGACCTCCTGCCTCGGCGCAGAGGAGGCTGGGGACACCAACTCCATCTGAGACATTGTGTTCTGAGCTGAGCTCGAGTCAGTGGTGCTCCCTACTGACTGCGAATTCCCCTGTTCACCAATTACACAGCAACAGTGAGCGGCGGGTAAAAGGATTTATTATGCCATGTCTGCTCGCAGCTGCTTATGCTTTTGCTGCGGTAAAATCAAAAACAAAACCGATCGGCAGCCAACAATTAACGTGGCGTCGCTCGCTCTCTCTGTCTCTCGCTCGTCTTCATCCTCCCCTCTTTTACCACCCACCCCTGGCTCGGGCAGTCGGCTCGCCCCTCGCCTCCTCGTGGCTGGCTGCAGACTGCAGGTGCAGACCACCAAGCGAATCGGCAAAGAAACAGCCACATCTTTTCTTGGGTTCAGCGACGATGACGAGCCAGCAGCAGAGCCCAGAGGAGGGGAGCGAGAGGAGACGACGAGAGACAAGCGAGGCGATGAATGCGTGCATGCATGCATGAATCACAGTGATCATGGGACATTGTGAGGAGGAGGAGGAGGAGGCGGGGCCTTTACACTGTGTAGCTGCTGTTGATGCCTCATTGGCCACGAAGGGAAGATCTCCAGCGTGGGGGGCCTGCCAGCGCCCGCGAGATATCCTGCCGCTGCCGCCGCTGCATGCATACATACAAAGAGAATTAACACGGGGGAGCTACCGAGTGTCGATTCCTTCCCTGTTCATGCATATGCATATCTCTCTCCATGACCTTGCACAGAGAGAAAGAGAGAGAGAGAGAGAGAGAGAGAGAGAGAGAGAGAGGAGAGGAGCTAAGGCTAGAGGAATGCAAACAGTAGGCGAGGGAGAGTAAACGAGAGATTTCCATGATTGTGGTATCAGCATCGGGGCATCGCACCACTATTGGAGTATGCAGGTGCCGCAGCTGCATATGCACACTGTTTGCATAGGAATGGAAACCGGCAGGAACACAAAAGGCGAGGCATGTCTCGCCCTGTGCGGCGCTGTGCCCGTGCGCAGCCGAGCATGAAACGAACGCGCCTTTTTGGCAAGTAAGTAGAGCCCAGGTCCGGACTCCAGAGACAGAACGGAGATTGAAATAAAAAAAAAAAACTTACACTTTGCCTGCGCGACGTCGTTCTTGATGATCACGCCGGGATCGACGCCGTGGGCGTTGCCAGCGCCGCCGCCGCCATGGATGAGGGCCTCCTCCAGCTCCCCGAACCCGAAGTAGGCAGCGGCTGCCGCCGCAGGCTGGAAGTCCCTGCAGCCCAAGCAGTTAGCGCACACAGAGCCCATCAGTCATCGCCAGCCCGCGACAGGCGAGGCGAAGGCGAAGGCGAAGCTACTATAGCAGATAAAAGCTTTTCAAGAATGGAAAGGCCGAGACTGCCTAAGCACGACGAGGCTTGTAGTTGTAGCTGTGGATGTGGCTGCTGGGGGCAGCAGATAAGGATGAGAAGGCGGCCAAAAGATGGTGCCGATGAGATCGATCTCGGTGCCCAAACAAATCACTCGCACTAGCTACTCGCGGGATTATTCAGGCCGGCCGGTCTTGAGCATTAAGAAAAAATTTGGTGCGTGGGCAGAGGTGTAATCCAACCAAAGTGGCACGGCATAAGCTTGTGGAATCGTCGGTCTGTTATAAAGACGGATAAAAGGAGGGCGAAAAAAAAACTTTAAAGAACTTGCGCACTCAAGCATTTGAAAAACACGGCAAGTGCTGCTGGGAGGAGTCAGGAGAGCTAGTTGAAAAACACGAAAAGGTTGCGGTTGCAGGCAGCGGCAGAGCTCTGGTGGTCTTGCATGCGGCCTCTTGGAATTGGGTTGGGTGAGGCGAGGTTGAAGACGACTGGCAGAGGGATCAAAGACAAACCGCGACGAAGTAACAAGGAGAGAGAGAGAGAGAGAGAGAGAGAGAGAGAGAGGCAGTACAGGAAGCAGGTCGGCGGTGCGGCGGCGGCGTGGGCTTGGGCTCCATACGCGAACGCCTGGTTGAGAGGCAGCGCTGCCCTCTCCATCCTCCAAGAACTCTCCTCGCCGTGCACCATGGCCACTGCTAGCTAGCTCTACGACGACGAACAAGAGGCCAGCAGGAAGAGCTGTGAGCGTTGGCGATGGCCTTCCCTATAAAAAGAGAACAAGGGAGGCGGCAGACTGGGAGAGAGGCAATACCATCCTTGTAGCAAAAGCATGCAACAAGCACAGAGGAGAGGGGGGAAGAGGCCTCCTCTTTGTTTGTTTGTCTGTTTGTTTCTCTTCTCAGCTCTCCTCTCCTCTCACACACTGCTTTGTGCTTTGCCTTGTTTGAAGCAGCACACTGGCGAATTGAAGAATCAGCCTTGGAGTTTCATCCACTGTACTGCAAAGAAGATCTTGTCCTTTTGAACACGTCCTGCCGTCTCTTTTTTTTTTCACAGGCTTGTAACAGCTAGCTGGGGGAGCTGTTGGTGTTGGGGAAGGAGGGGAGAAGAGATGCACACAGAGAGAGAGGGGGTGTGGTAGGGCTTTTCTGTCAGCATTTCTGTCTCCTACTCCACTCCTTGTAACCACCTTTCACCTCTTATTGGCCGCCCTCTGGCCCCTCCTCCTCTGAGACGGCAAGTACTCAACAAAAGGAGCATTGAATAGAGAGAAGATAGGCAGGGGAAAAAGGGGGGAAAAGAAAAGAGAATAGAGGGAGAAAGGAACACAAGCTTAAAAAGAAAAGAGATTGAGAAGTTGTTCTACACTTCCATCCATCTCCTCTTCTCCTATCATAGTATCATGCATGTTAATTAAGAAGAGCGGATCAGAGAAGGAGGAAGCGTAGCTAGGACTAGGACTCTAGGAGTTGAGACAAGGGGAGTTGATTGGATTCGTCAAACTCTATGCCCTCACTCCATAATACATGCAGGCATCTATAATTGCCACAAGCAACTATGGCTTAGTTAAGTCTGAAGCGACTCTAACCAAAGCACCACAAAAATATATGATATGGATACAACCTACAGTGTGAAAAAAATATATAAAATCCTAGGGGTATGGAACATACATAATTCTAGTAGGTGCTTGGAAATGGGTTTGTTTGGGATTATCCCTGTCTGCATGGGTCAACATCAGTGCATTGTCATGCACCAGATATTAAAAAGGTTATTTCCTCGGAGAAATTAATTCTTCGAGACGTCCTCACTCTGGCCTCTTGGTTGGCATCCCCCGTCCTGAATCCTGAGGTTATCGTGGATAAAATGCAGATAGGGATCACACTAAACACATTTGTGTGAGTTGTGGCCAAGTTGCTGACCGGTCATTAGTGCCTAATCCTTTGCCTAAGTAGGGCCTCAAGCGCATCATAAACTACCCCAAAAAGAAGTTGCATTTATACTCGCTGGCCAACTCCTCAGGTCACTTCACCAAATTGCTTAATAATCCATGCATGAGCCGCAAAAGCCAAACCAAGCTCATTTTTCTCTAGAAAAAAAATCTTTTTGGTTTCTCTCACTACTAGTAGTTTCTTTATCACCTGTTTCTCTCGATAGCAAATCTTTGTTCGACCGGGCTCGGTCAAGTCTAGCTAGAAAAGGCTTACCTGTTCATGTGCCGTGCCAGACTCTTCAGTGAATCATTGAACAGTACGTACGGAGAAAGGACAGGGAAAGAAAATACTATACTGTATACCTATACCCCGGCCACTGCCAGTAGAAGGTCGCCAGTTTAATTCGTTGTTCAGAGATTCGGTAGATTTTGCAAATCTTTTGGCAAGAATAGGCCTGCGCTATACAGTCTCGTCTCCAGTTTTTTATTGGGCAGAGAACATCGGGGAATCAGCAAGTGAGCTACACGCAAGAAGAGGGAGATGGACATGAAGTTCTGGCGAATCCTTCCCTGCCGTCCAGCAATGGCAAATTACAAGAGCGAAAACGAGAAATGGTAATTTTCATTTATTATTATTATTTTGACATGACTTGCAACGACATCATAGTCTTGGATTGCACCACTTACATCTCGTTATCTGTCTCCTAAATTTCCCTGGAACCTTTTTTGTTTTGACATGACTTGCTAGTTGGAATTTCACGCTCAGTGGCCGGAATATGGATTAATCCAAATGCTTCCACGGCGTGCATCCTCTCTTTTTTTTTTCATCCACTTGACTTTGAGAGTGAAAAGAAAGATTTTGTGCTAGTGTTCCTGGTTCATGCCAATGCCACTACGAAATTCTCACCTCTAAACTTGTATAGCAAAGCAACTGACACAGAAAAAGTCAACAGTTTGAAGTTTCAGATCAATCCTGTGGCTTGTCGCATCATATTTTATGGAACAGGTGACAGGTCAACAGGTGAGGGGGGATTAACAAGAGATTCTCATAATAGCAGCCAATGGATTAGTTTAGCAATGGAGGGCAGATCAGGGTGGAACAGAACTTAGCAGTCCATGCAGAGAATGGTAGTATAACTGATTCTACTCAAACAAATCATAAACATAATAGTGCAACAGAGATTTTGTCAAACCAACCCAACCCAAACAAATCCAGTCTTTATCCGATATATTGCAAGTTGTTCAATAAAAATTCGTGAATAGCAAGTGAACCTGCATCAATAGTAAGGAGCATATATTGGCAGGCCAGAGCGGACCCATAAATTCGACATGACCCCCCCATGGAACATGTTCTGTTATAAACAACTGTAAAACGAAAATTCAAATGGAATAACAGCACAAACACTGATCCTAGATTTCATAACAAACCCTATATTGGATAACTAGGATTAGGCAGTGATGCTGCCGTGTGGAGTAATTATCAATTTAGCATGGAATCCCTTGGAGTGGAATGTCAAGGTAAAAAGTGGCAATGGTGAATGCCGAATTTCCCAGGGGAATCAACATACACTTTACTGCGAGCATGAATTTACTAATTTACACTTTTTCCAAATAAAATACTTTACAGTATTTGAAAGAATTTTGATGCAAAATTAGTCTCACGAATAGATGAAAAGGTTTTGATATCATGTGGCATGGGACAATAAATCTCAACATAAGCAATCCATTCCAGTTGAAATAATAGAAAAGGGAGGATTTTGTTCCAGAAAAGAGCATTCCGTTCTGCAGCCTCTACTGTCATGCATATGGCATGCAGGCATCTGTGAAGAGGTCAGCACGTAACTTTCTTTAACAAGGCACATCTGACAAAGCACCCGAGCTGACATTTACAACAGCAGTCCACATGATGTAGAAACAGAAGCAAATCTGCCAAATGCATAAAATGAAAAGGAAAGTTATACGAAGGGCAGTGAAACATAGTATTATTGCTCTTTAAGGGTGTGCTAGATGCTAACAAGACTCAACTGTACTAATAGACCTGTGAATACAACAAAACTTGCATTATAGCTCTATCAGTGACTCAGTGTATACTTCCACATTTAATCTAAAATGAGAACATATAAGCAGCCAATTAATTGATATATTGTGAAACTAGTGTGAAACTAGTAAAGCTAATGCCAGAAGGCCAAAACTGCCATGGACTTCTATTCTAGGTGCAGCGATATGTCATGCAATTGTAATAACAACTGCAATTTAGCCCAGCAATGAGAGATGTTTGAAGTACTGGGTGGGTGGGTGTGCGCGCGGAGAGAGAGAGAGAGAGAGAGAGAGAGAGAGAGAGAGAGAGAGAGAGAGAGAGAGAGAGAGAGAGAGAGAGAGAGAGAGAGAGAGAGGGTCTGTCAGCCACCATAAACTTGCATAGCCAGAGTTTCTGGAACATGACATCACAAAAGATACATGGAGTCAAAGTAAGCTCCTGGGCTAACTGTTGTCGAATAATGAATATAAGAAAAGATGCTTGAGTGGGTGTCAGACACACTATCCACGAGCGACGAGCCGATAACACTGCTGCTACCTGCCTCACCGTCTCGACATGTTGTTCAATCTCCTCACAGCGTACAAGCTGGCAACCACAACAGACCCAGCATTGCAGGCTTGCACTACAACATCATGGCTAGAACTCGCGGTGCACCTTGGGCCCTGGTGGATGGCCTCGTTATGTTTGGCAGGCTGCACTCTCCTTCTGGTGATCTTGGTGCAGCGCATGATGATGCCCATGAAAGGGTACAGAAGACTTTACACCGCCGCAATTTCAATGTTCCACAAGAGTGTTGCATCGTCCAAGACTAACAAGACAGAGACCTTTGGTCCCAGCTGGGCCGCTCCATTCCTTGCCGTTGCTCACCACCATCTAGAGCGACATCAGCCTCAAGCCCTCGACTTCTTTGAAGACCTGCTAAAGGTGGGTGGAAAATTGGCGATTTTGACAGTGGTCGATCGCCTATCCATGTACGACCACTTCAACCTATGAATCACCCCTACTCCACTGAATCGGCAGTGAGCATATTCTTTGCCAAGATCTTCCGCCTTCACGGTGTTCACTTCTACATTTTGCAAGCCCTGTTCTAGGCATCAGGCTCCAAGCTGTGCATGAGACCGGCTTCACATCCATAGTCCGACGGCTAGACGGAGGTGGTCAACAAGATTGTGATGTACCTATGGCAGATGACCAACAATCGGCCTCGACAGTGGCTATGTTGGTTGCCATGGGCCGAGTACATCTACAACACGTCCTTCCACACAGCGGTCAAGGAAACCCCGTCCAAGCTAGTATATGGCGGTGACACCCCTCCTGCCTCACTCCACTCCTATGAGGCGGCAAATGTTCATGTCGCCACTGTGGCACCAGAAGCCTTGGCAGAGCGCACAGAGTTCTTGGAAGATGTCCGCTTTCAATTGGAACAAGCTCAGGTCAAGACCAAGAAGATGTATGATCAAGGTCATCATGTCTTGTCCTTCCAGGCGCACATATAGGCGACGGAATAAGAAGGAATAGGAAGGTTTAGATAGCTCAAATATTTGACTGGATAGCAAATATTTTCCATAGATTGGATCAGTTAAGTTTGGTAAGTTTGATAACTTCTGCAAGGGGCAAGTGTAGTCCGGTCTATATATAAAGGCCTTGATGTAATATGGAAAATGCAAGTGATAGATCAATCTACTTCTCGCAACTCTTGTTCACCTAAGCGCAGAGCAGTTGGGGCTTGACCCCAGCCCATTGTTGCCGGCAGGAGCTCCTGCCTATTCCAACATAAATGGTACAGCCAAGCTGACTCTTAAACAAAATCATGAAGAAAAAAAAGCCAATTACTGTATTGGGATCCTTTACTAAAATTGCTTAATCGCTTGCTGGCTAATATTGTTCCATTATTATGTTACACCAAAATCCTAAACATCTGGAATTGAATAGGTTGTTTTGGAAATTTTGTTTTGGTGCTAAGGATTTTGCATACAAAGTAACACTCTTACAAGGCAGACATTAGACCCAAAACAAACCATTTATAAAAAGCCAGTAACACATAGAGAACAGGAAATAAGACCATGCTGAATAACATATTTTGAAACCACAAGAAGCAAAAAGGTTACCTGGTGGCACGGCTTTGACTGAATAATGACAAGATGCCCAGCAAACCTAGTAGATGTCACTCATACTCAAATTGTACATCAACATGCACATACTTCCTCATGAGGCAGACTATGAATGAGGTAAAGCTTGCCAACATCTGGCGCTCCTCTCGCGTTTTTGCCTCAGAAAGAACACCATGAATAACAAGTTTCTTGAGATTTGGACACCTTCCAATCATACCAAACACCCAGGGTCCAAAGTGCTCACTTATTACTGTCCAACCAAGTTCCAGAACTGAGACATTCTCCAGTGGTGATGATCCCTGAAGGCTGTAGTGAAGTAACCCATCTCGTAATTCATAACTCAATGAAAGATGCCTAAGAAGAGGAAATGAAACAGCTATAGTTTCTGAATCCACAATCTCATCCTCGTCATCAAATACAACACCCCAAAACCGTAGCATAAGCAAATTAGATGCTCTGGATATCATGCTATAGAATTTTGGCCAGACTATTGTGAAATTGCTCACATCTACTGCCTCCAGATGATCAGTATTGTCCCCAATATCCAAATGAGTAACACTGACATCATCAATCTTAAGATGCTTTAGTGTTCCTTTCCCATTAAGCTCAAACAGATCAAGATTTAAAGCATTCAGGTGCAGAACTTCCAAATTATCTGCATCAAGTATGATCTTATTTACACCTACCGATTTTGCAAAGAGACTTTTCAATGTATGGCATGTGAGCTCCATCGTAGACTGTGAGTCTGAAGTGACAACCTCAAGGACATCAAGTGCTAATGATTCTATTCTCGGGCAAGCAGCAACTAAAAGGCTCAAATCCAAGGCCGAAATGCTGACATGCCTCAGGGAAAGGGATTTCAGACAAGTGAACCTCTGATAGCTTGGTTCAACACCTGTGATGGTGTTATGATCCAAATCTAGCACTTCGAGCTTCTGCCTACCACACTTTTCCAGAATGTTTACATTGGGTGTTGTCCTGACATTGTAAGACAAGCTCCGGAGTGTCTCCCTGGTATACATGAGCCATGCAATCACTGGTGCTGCAGAAAACTCATGGGTGTTATCGATATGAATCGAAAGGCATTGCAGCCCCATAGTCTGAAATATAGTCTGTGTGATGACAATCTCCAACTGACGTGTAGTCATGTCCCGTGGAAAGTCATCGGAGTTGAAGGACAGCGAACGGAGGTGCCTCCTGCATGCATCTCGCCACTTGCGGCATACCGCAGAGGCAACCATGACATCACGCGCAACACCAAGATGGGAAAGAATGTTGCCAACGACTTCAACAGGGAGAAGCTCCATTTTTGGCACTCAACACTATCAACTAAAACCTAATGAAGAATTTTCTCCAACACAACCACAACGGACTTCTAGCATTGAGTTACATACATTTTCATATCCGCGTATATCAATCAAAGTTTAAGACTTCATCCCCTTCGTTCTCTGCAAAATGGCAATGACAATTAGCAAGTACCGCCAATTACTCCTATTTAGTAATTAGTAATATCAATATGCAGTATCTAGAGACACGGGCGGACCCACTAAAGGACATGGGTGTACACATGTACACCCAATATTTTTTTTGCAAAGCAATCAAAGTTAGTAGGCATATACATATACACCTGTAGTTAGATTCAGATCCAATTACGAATAGTATGTTAGGGTTTGAGCGCATGGTTTTACCTACGAATTATGTTAAGGTTTGGGCGCACGGCTTCGCACAGCAGGAAGGGAGGACCAAGGCGAGGGAATATCTGCTGTCCTGGTGGTGGTTGTTGCCAACCAAGGTGGCGAGTGGCGAAGTAGGACAACAAGGACGGTCGCGGGGGCAAGTGGCGAGTGGCTGTAGAGGGCGGACGCCGCGCCGGAATTGGTCGCGAGAATGCTGAACCCCAAGTGGTGCTTGACCTAGCGTAGTCTCCTATCTGGATTGCGGCGTGGCGAGCGGATGGAAGAGATCGGCCAAGGGCGAGACAAGTTCAGGTTGCGTGCCAACGTCGAGCAAGTTTAGAAAAAGAGGCGTACACCTAGAGAGCACCTATACCCTGTGTGTCATACATATTTACATATATACAAGTGCTATTCTACAACCAAACTATTCAGTACTCACGTTTCAATACTTATTCAATATTTTGTGATCCTGGATATAGTACTGAGTGATACTAAATACGGTTCAGTAGTACTCCCTCTGTCACAGTTTACTAGACGTTCTAGCAGTGCATTCATTACATGTCCCATGTATCCGGACAGAGCTGACATCCAGGTTCAGGGAGTGTTCATTGTATCTGGTTGACAGCTACAATGTCTTTAACGGGACAGAGGGAGTACTCAATATTTTTTTCTGGTTAGTTTTGACTTGCGGTTAGAATAGCACTGCCACGTGTATGTATATATATAGGACGCATTTTTTCTACACACACGTAGTTACTCTCATGTCTATATCTCTAGATTTAAGGTGTACATGACCGAACGAAATGTATGTAGACGAAATATATGATCATACTAGACCATCTAGGATGATATGTATATTAAGTATGCATGCATACATAGAGTATGTGGTTATACTTATTATATATACTACAGTAGTGACATGTTAGTAATATATTAAAAAAGATGGATTCCTTTGAAAATTTTTCGCGTGGCAAGATCTAGAGTATCTTAATATGAGTACATAAACATAATCAAACCGATAAACAAGTATGAACACATATGCAATGTGGTTTATTGAAGATGGGAGTAACTACACGTGTGTGTAGAAAGGAATTATTGTAGTATATATAATATATAATAAGTATAACCACATACTTTATGTATGTATGCATACTTAACATACATATCACTCTAGATGGTGATCATATACTTTGTCTACATATATTTTGTCCGATATACACCCTAAATCTAGAGATATAGACATGGGAGTAGCTACTCCTAGAGAGAGAGAAAGAGAGATGTAGACCAGGTAAAAAGTTGATTCGAATAAAACAAACCGGCACAACACAGAAAGGAACTCTCCATCGCGTGGGGAAAAAAAATCCTCTCATGCCTGGTCTTCGGCAAGAAATAGGATTCCTACACATATACGTAACTTGCTCACGCATTATCTGTTTTGGTTACAACTAATAACTGAATATAGTTTTCCTAATCTCTATTTACTTGGCCAGGCTAAAGCGTACAAGATTCCTAATCCCTATTTACTTGGCCATGCTAAAATAGGGTGTAAGCAAATAGGGTTTTTATAGCCTCCTCCATACTAGTAATGCACAGATGTAAATAGAAAAGTGCAGGGAGAAATCTGTTCACTGAAAATATACTTCTATTAGGCATTTTGATTTATCTAACAATGGTAGTGAACTAAAGACACTGCCAGGAGCTACCATCCTACTACTACTGGAAAGAAAAAGCATAACATGAGCAACTTCAAGGTAACAATAGAGAAGATGCATACTGTTATATTTTATGTTTTGACACAGTATTAATCTGAATGTCTCCAGGCCGTCCAATAAGAAGTTTCTCAACTAATAGCTACACCCTATTTTCAGAAAGAACCATCAAGGCAATATGTAATTTTCTTCTAGAAGCGGACAACAGATAGCAGCATCTGCTAATTCACAGGCAAAGCCTCAGTTTGTTCCATTTACGAAGCATAGTTCATTCAAGTTAGGCACACTGAAATAGCTAGATCATAAAATTTCAAAATCTTATTCATTTATCTTACACTGAGACTGTACAGCATTACAGAACCATAGTATCCTGACTATATGGAAAAGGCAATAAACAGTAGAAATAGCTGGTCAATGAAGGGCTTACTTGAGGCTCGCAGATGGAGTGTGAGTAAAAAACGTGCTCTTAACATAAACCTGCAACCATGGCATCAGGATAGCTGATCAAAACATTGGCAACTACCAAGCAAATGCCATCCTGTTTTTTTTTTTTTTTTTAAAAAAAAAAGATTCAAGCAACCATGAAGCCACAAATTGATTCAAGAAATATGAGACACGTGCAAACAAGTTCCATGGCATCATGGTCACTAAATATTCAAGTCACCAAACATCCATGTTCACAGCTTGGAATCTACTGTCAGGGAACTGAAACTAAAAGTCCTCTTGAAGCACTTTGACCAAAGCTTCAGGAAGCAACTTGTACCCTCATCAGGTGCCTTATTCAGTTCAAGCACGAGGCATATGTTTGAAATAATACAAACTACCACAAATTCCAGACAGGAGATGCACAAAAATAGGCCCTTTTAGTTCAAGCAAAGTCTGAATCTGTTTGAAATAATATGAATTACCACAAATTCCAGTCAGGAGATGCACAAAAATAGGCCCTTTTAGTTCAAGCACAGTCTGAGGCATTTGTACAGTTCAAGCACGAGGCATTTGTACCTGGCTACCTGCTGACCTTAAGGGTATGGTGATGACGGTTTAGCTATGCCAAATAGGCACTTATGTATGCAGCAGCTCACTGAGAACAAGAACTTGGAAGCATACACAAGATCAATACGCAAATAGGAAAAAAGGGTGAATAACCATAATGCTAAAAATCATCATTATCATATACAGTGGAGCTCTCTTTAGCTCCAGAAGTACAAATGCCTGCATATCTTTCTGTGCAAGGATCATAGGTTCTGGACAACCAAGGCAGTGGATCAGATCATAGGATCCAGAAGAATATATGTTTGTTGCTTTGTCGGAAATTTCAAATTGACAATAAAATAATGTCATTTGTCTTGTACAATTCAAAATAACCATGATGCTCTTAACTATTTTTGTATCCCATAGCATTTTTTAAAATAATCACTGTAGTCCAACCATTTTCTCCTAGGCCGTGTTTAGTTCCTGAATGGAAAAATTTCGCAACACTGTAGCACTTTCGTTTGTTTGTGATAACTATTGTTCAACCATGAACTAACTAGGCTCAAAAGATTCGTCTCGGCAGTTCCGACCAATCTGTGCAGTTAGTTTTTGTTTTCATCTATATTTAATACTCCATACATGCGTCTAAAGATTCGATGTGACGAAAAATCTTGAAAAATTTTGGGTTTTGGGATGGAAGTAAACAAGGCCCTAAATGATATGAACACACTAATTCTTAACTGAGCTTCAATTCATATGCAGTTTCATCTCCTCACCTCAGACTGAATCACGGAACTCGTCGATGATGGCAGTGCAGGACCGTTGCCCTGTCCTCCGCGCTCCTGCTCTGGCAGAGGGTTGGCGAGGTCGTCCGGCGGCGAGGTCGTCCCTTGGCTTCACAGTCGCAGTCGCAGGGGCGCGAGCTTGTCCGGCGGCGGCTTCAGTGGGGGGGGCGGAGGGGAGGAGCGGCGGCGAGCTCGGTCCGAGGCGGCGGCGGTGTCAGTGGGGGACGGAGGGGAGGGGCGGCGGCGGCGACGCGTCGTCAGTGGGGGACGGAGGAGATCGGGAGTTGGGGAGTCCTGGTGGCATTATGCGAAGGGTGGCATTTTTTTTTAGGTGAATGAAGTGATGCAAACGATAACACATGGGTCTGCCTGAACCCGTCGGAGAAGTCCTAGCCAATAGGGCTAGCCCATTTGTGCTAGGGCCCCCGAAATTCAAGTGTAGTAGTAGCAATTTAGCCCACGAAAAGATCCACAGCCGGCCCAGCCCACGGTATAACCCTACCCCCAAGGTATTTAATTCCCAGCGCCAGTCGGCCACGCTCCCAGCCGCACGCCGCCGCCGCCGCTCGCTCCTCGCCCGCTGTCCTCGCCCGACCACAGCCGGAAGGTGAGCCCCAAGTTACCGCCATAATTCACAAGATTTGAATTCTCTAGTAGTGGAATCAGGAGATCTCAAGGTCTGTTCGGTGCAAAGGACAACATGTTCTAGATGCGAATTTGCTTCATGCGCATGGTCAGCAATGTATAGATGCATATCGTGTAGTGTATATGGCATGTTCTTTTGAACTGATGACAAGGTGTTTAAGCTGAGTTGATGCGTAATCAAACTGTGTATCTAGTTCGTATCATGTATCCTGTATCTGCAGTATTGTCATTTTTGTCATTTATGGACAATCCAATTTGGGCCAAACCTTGTGTTCCGATCTGATCTAATTACAAGTGTATACGATATTATGCGTATTAACTACGATTGTTTTGCACAAAAAGGTCGCATGTACATGGGTACACACACCCATGCCCTTTACTGGGTCTGACATTTCCATGTGACAACACCGTTGCAGTTGTTCCTTTAATCTCACCCTGTACTCTTGCTCGTCTCTTTGCAGGAACGCTGCTAGCACTTCCGGTAGCGGCGACATGAGGTACCACTACACTTCTCTTCTGTTTCACTGTGGTTGCATGTTGTTGTATCTGTTGAACATGTGAATGTCTCTTTAATGATGCACCCATCAAAGGTCACATTGTATATTGTTTATAGTCGCTGATATGGCTAGCTGTGCTTAGTAGTTACCCTTGATTCGCTATGTGAGCCTCTAATGTAGCATGTGTTTAGCTATGTGGAGATTTATATAGATGTTTGATGGTATATTTTCCATTCCTATTTTCATTATTAACTGTTTGTTTTGTTGACCTGCTGCAAGATTTGAATGTGACCATAGGCAGCGGATCAGATTCTGTACATTTTACTATGTTGTAGAATTTGGCAGGTTGAAATTAGTCTGCTGGCTCTTTTGTATGACTTAATGTGATTTTTTGAAATTAGCATGCCAGCAATTCTCTTAGTGCTGGTTGGTTCCTTAGCTGTACTTATGTAAATGTGGGAATTGGGGAATTATCTAACTTGTTTGTCTTAGCAGTTGGAGTTTTCAGGGATTTTTCTGTCTTATTAGCCCATTGCTTGCTGCATTAGATAGAATTTATATTCTGCAGGTTCAGTTTTGTAAGATACTTCTGTTAGGTAGCTAGTTGTTTCCTGTTCCTTTTGGTTTAACCTGGTGCAATCATATGTGTTCCCTTGAATTAGTTTCTTAACAAATGTAATGTCAAAAGATATATGTAAGTCTAAGACAAACTTTGCTATGCAGATCTTAGACAGTATTGTTCGTTAGAAAACCCCAAAGGCCTTAATGCATCATGCAACTAATTGTTTCATCTTTCCTTGTTTCAGTAAGCTGCAGAGTGATGCTCTGAGGGAGGCGATTGCCTCGATTACCAATGATTCCCGTGAGAAGCAGCGCAAGTTTGTTGAAACCATTGAGCTGCAGATTGGTCTTAAGAACTATGACCCTCAAAAGGACAAGCGTTTCAGTGGTTCTGTTAAGCTGCCTCACATCCCTCGCCCTAAGATGAAGGTTTGCATGCTTGGTGATGCTCAGCACGTTGAGGAGGTATGTCATGCTTCCATCATTATGTCCCATTTTTTTTTTGTAAAATTACTTGTACTCAGGAATTCATTTGTTTGCTCTTCTAGCGAAATATTAGCTTAACACAGTTCTTGAGTGAGGGGCTATTGTATATGATCAAACTATTTAGTAAATGAATGGACGTTAGTTCCTTGCCTTTCTGCTTATGGGCAATGTTATCCTATGCTGTTAAAGCGCTTGATATTCAGCACAGTACAATTTGCTATGTAATATTTATGTTGTAGGATTATATATAGTATAACTCTCCATTTCATCATCAAGTTTTGAACTGCTGAATAGGACCATACAAGTTTCCTTTCGGACAAGTTCATTGGTAACGCCTTGTTTGGCTTTGTTCTGATATATCTGTTCTATGCATGTAGGCAGAGAGAATAGGTCTAGACAGTATGGATGTGGAAGCCCTCAAGAAGATGAACAAAAACAAGAAACTAGTGAAGAAGCTGGCAAAGAAGTACCATGCTTTCCTTGCGTCTGAGGCTATCATTAAGCAAATTCCTCGTCTTCTTGGTCCTGGTCTTAACAAGGCAGGCAAGGACCTCTTCCTTTTGTCTGTTTGGTCTACATAGTCTGTTGTTATGTTACTAGGTTTTTTGATTGAGCTTAACCTTTACATTGATCAACCCTATTTTCCCAAGATTTCTTAATAATATATTTTTTTTCATTTGTGTTAAGCAAAAGGTGCTCATATTAGTATATCTGGTGAGGAGGGTGCACACTGTTATTGTTCTTGTGGAGTGTAATCTAATTTTCATTCAGAGGATAGTTATCGATTATAGGGTATGCTAGTTTGGAATAGGCCACGGCGGTCTTGGGTTGTATAAAGCATGGTGATCATCACAACTCCATGTTTGTACATTGTTTGTAGACCTAGTCATTTATGTTGTTCTTTTTCATTGGAGCAACCAACAGTTCTGATGAGTTAGTTTTTTGTTCTTGATCTAATAATGTTATCTTGAAGGCCATAGTTTTTATATAACTTGTGAGCCGCGATATATGTTGGCTGTGTATAACATGAAATGATACTATAGGTTGATTTCCTTCAACTTCTGCAAAGGACTTGTACTCATCTTTCAAATTATGTTTTACTGCAGGAAAATTCCCTACCCTGGTGACACATCAGGAATCCCTCGAGTCCAAGGTTAATGAGACAAAGGCTACAGTTAAGTTCCAGCTAAAGAAGGTGCTTTGCATGGGTGTTGCCGTTGGCAACTGTGGTATGGAGGAGAAGCAAATCTTCCAGAATGTGCAAATGAGCGTCAACTTCCTCGTGTCACTCTTGAAAAAGAATTGGCAGAATGTATGCTTCTTAATGTCCCTCACAGCTGTATAAAATTCATGCTTATGTACTAATATATGATTAACCACTGGGTTAACTCACATCTTGTGTGTTTGCAGGTGAGATGCCTGTACCTGAAGAGCACTATGGGAAAGGTGTACCGGGTGTTCTAAAATTTCCATTTAGCCATAGAACTTCCAGGAGACTTGAGTGCTTGGGCCATTTTGCAATTTTCCCTACGAACCATTTTTTTGTGCAACTATCGAGGATTAAGTAGTTAAACCCTGGTCTTGTATGGAATGTTTTGATTCTTTATACTGAACTCACAGGTGGTCTTTTATTTTCTTGAGCCCTATCCCTACGGTCGTCTAGTTTTTAACCCGATTGCTTTATTTATCGCATCCAATGGAATTGGTGCATTATCGTTGCTTGGCTGTTTCAAGTCACGGTATGGTCGGTGCCGACTGGCAGTGGTGATTTTTTATGCGTTCCCCATCCGACATCGGACACAGAATCTTGGTGTATCCTTATTGGGACGTTGGACTACCCGAAGAGTAACTGTTTGTTGTTTCGCTGCGTTCGGGTTTCTCCGTATATAGCTGCCAATATTAAGTTTGGGCTTTCAATCAATCTGTAAATGTAGATTCTTGTACAGCTATACTGGGTAAAAATATAATCGATGCACGTACCCGTCACTCGCGCATCAGCTAGTGCGTCTTCTCTTGTAATGTATCTTGTTGTGACGCAGAATGTGGCGCGAACACAAAGATTCTAGTTGGACGATACAGGAAATCCGCTATTGTTTGTCGCATGTGCTGTTGTAAGTTTTGAAGTCACCTTCCATGATATACGTTCACATATAACTATGCGTGATCTTAATCGACGCAAAATGAAAATGTTTATGCATTGCCGTTGTTACCGACGCCAAAACCAAGCTATAAAAAAGGAGACCTGGCTAGGCAGACTTTCCATCAACCATCACCACTGAGAACAAAACAAAATAATTCCTAGTAAGTGGGTACGCTGAAGCCATGGCAGGCCGAGCTCTCACTCACACTCACTTCCAGCTCATTGCCGCCATCCTGGTGGCGCTCGTCGCCACATGCCACGCCGGCAGCATCGCCGTGTACTGGGGTCAGAACGACGGCGAGTCGTCCCTGTCCGCTACGTGCGCGTCCGGGAACTACAAGTTCGTCATCCTCGCCTTCGTCTACAAGTTCGGCAAGGGCCAGACGCCGGACCTGAACCTCGCCGGGCACTGCGAGCCCGCGTCGGGCGGCTGCAAGTTTCTGAGCAAGGACATCCAGTCGTGCCAGCGCCGCGGTGTCAAGGTCCTCCTCTCCATCGGCGGCGGCGAGGGCAGCTACGGCCTGTCGTCAGAACAGGACGCCCGCGAAGTGGCCGCCTACCTCTGGAACACTTACCTGGGCGGCACCTCGTCGTCCCGCCCCCTCGGCGACGCCGTCCTCGACGGCGTCGACTTCGACATCGAGAAAGGCGGCGCCAAGTTCTGGGACAGCCTCGCCAGGTAAACTCTCGGAGTCGGAGGCTCAGAGCTCCGATCCGTCGTCGTCGTCGTCGTCGTCGTCGCACTACGCGCTTGACATGGCCGCACATCGACATGTATGATGTATGCATGCAGGGACCTCAAGAACTTGGGCAAGAAGAAGGGCAGCAAGGGGGTGCTTCTGAGCGCGGCGCCGCAGTGCCCGTTCCCGGACGAGTGGGACAACGGCGCGATCGACACGGGGCTGTTCGACTACGTGTGGGTGCAGTTCTACAACAACGAGCCGTGCCAGGTGAGCGCTGGCCGCGGCGCGTTCCTGGCGGCGTGGAAGAGGTGGCAGTCGGTGCCGGCGGGGAAGATCTTCCTGGGCCTGCCCGCCGCCAAGAGCGCGGCGGGCACCGGGTTCGTGCCCGCCGCCCAGCTCACGTCGCAGGTGCTGCCGCTCATCAAGGGCTCGCCCAAGTACGGCGGCGTCATGCTCTGGTCAAAGTACTACGACGACCGCACGGGCTACAGCAACGCCATCAAGAAACATGTCTGATAATTTCCCGTAAAATGCAGGCGCTGCTGCGGCTGGTTGCTTGCTTATGTTCGTGTCACAACGTATTACAGGGTCGTGAGAGAATGCTGTCTGTAGTGCAGTGAATTTTCTTGTACCATGTTGGGTTGTGTTGCAGATTTATTTGTTTCTCACGTGTATGACGTATTACACACACAGTTAAATAAAAAAGGGATCGATATCATTTCGTTGTGCTATAGTTTGCGTGTTGAGAAAATCTGTATTCATGCCTTAGGCTTCTCAAACTGGCCACTTAAATTTCTCTTCATAATCACTTTTTTTTTCAAAAAGAAAAAACATATAGTTTGGGTCTTTTTTTTTTAGCCATCCGTTTTTGTTAGCTCAAATTTAGAGTGATCTTGAGTAATGTGGGTTGATGTAGGGCCATGGCAAATAATATTTATGAAAGGAAGACCTAGGTTGGAATGTTAAAAGAGGATGTTAGTGGAGACATCAACTTCAGCGGAGAGGCTAAAACCGGAGTGAAGCAGGACGGCGGAGGGGAGCATGTGCTTCTGCAATGAAGAAGTGGACAAGAATGATGGATTGTGTAAGCAAAGAGGATAATAACTGTGAGCAGAGCTGCCTAATTTTTTACAATTTGGCTCTTTTTTTGAAAAAAGTTCACAATTGGATCTCTGGAAAACTTAAATACAGAAATGGACCCAGGGGGTCGACGCCATGCATCATGGCGCCGAGGTATCACGTCTCGACGCCATGGATCACGACGCCGAGGTCCTGGATGCGGCCAACATAGATTCTGACGTGGCATTGAAAAAAAAAAGCTCGGCGCCACGGATCTCGGCGCCGAGGTAGGGTAAAAGCTGGCCCGGCTCGCTCCTCCCCTGCTCACGCAGCGCCCGCGCCCCGCGCCCCTGGCCACCGCGCGCCCCGCCGCTCCGTCCACCGCGCACCGCGCGCCGCTGCCGCGGCCGCCACCGCGCGCAACGCCGCTGCCCCGGCACCGCGCAGCCCGCCGCTGCCCCTGCCCCGCGCGCCGAGGCCGCGCGCCCCGCCACCGCGCACCGCGCGCCGCGCCGCTGCCGCGGCCGCCACCGCTTGCCCGGCCCCGCGCGCCCCGGGCGGCGAGGCCGCTGCCACCGGCCGCCACCGCCGGTGCCCCGGCCCTCCCGGCGGCTTCAGGTATTTTTTTTTCTTTTCCTAGTACGATAATTGTTTAGATAATGTAGTTAGTTTTCTAAGTTGTATAATTTTTGAAATAATTCATGTAGTAATTTTCTATATTGGTATTATTTATATGAATATTGTTATGTAATTTAGAGTTGTTTATTTAATTTAGAGTAGTTTATTTAATATTTCTAGCATTTAGTTATGTAATTTAGTTAGATAAATCTAGTTTGTAATTTTAGTTATATAGTTAGGTACATACGTATTTTCTTAGATAGATATTTATGTGTTTTATTTGTATTAGTTATATGCCTAGTAACATGGTTGTTTTGTATATCAATTAGATGGACAATTTAGTAACCTTATATCATGGAGGAAGTGTGGAGAAAGATCAGTTTGGCAATGTTGATTTTGTTGGAATGGAAACGGTCCCTTTGATGTTTGATGAGCGGCCCTTGTTTTCTGAATTGATGGGTAGTGCTCGTGATGAGCTTAAATGTAATTCGAATGAAGAAGAAATCTTAGTTGAGGGGGTCATTCACCATGGCGGGTCAGGGACAATTTTTAGGCGGTTAGTCCCAATTGTATCCGAGGTTCAATGGGACAAATATGTCAAAACTGTCATGAAGAGTGAGTTTAAATGTTTGGATTTGGTTGTGCGCAACTTGTCCAAGGAGCCAGGCCCTCTAGTGGATTCTCCTCTTAATTGGCAACCACCCATTGGCCCTCTAGTGGACAATCCGGCACCCTCAGCTTCTCTGATACCCATTCAGGACGTGGGTGTGGAAGATGTGGTTGTCGTTCCTGATGCTCAATCCGGTCCCAATGAGGTTGGCTGCGTACATACCCCTATGACCTAGACAATTCCATGTAAGTGGCGTAGTTGCATTATTCATTTTGTTAGCATTCCTTCGTTCGATTTAGTTGTCTCAATTGTATCCATATTTGTGGTTTTGTTGTAGGTGACAATCCAAGTAATGATCGTTGTCATCCTGTGCCTCCAACATTTAATGTTGACGCAGCTTTTATAGCATCTAATAGTTTGGATGTTAATATTGAGGATGATGAGCCCTATGTCACAGCTAGAGCTGTTGATTCCGATGATGACCGGCCAGTTGCACCTTTAAGTGAACAAGAAATGGAGCTTATCAGACGTTTTTGTCCTGATCGTGATCCACTAGTTCACGAGTTTAGTGACCTCAGTCATTCTCAAAATGCTTATGCAGAGGGAAGAGATGATGAGCTGCTGGAGGCTCCTGAGCCTGGTGACAGTGTGCAAATTCAGAAGGGCATGATCTTTAATGATTTGCCCAGCTTAAGAAGGTGGTTACAACAATATTCTGTAATACGTAAAAGACCCTTCAAGGTGATGCACTCCCATGTTGAGCGCCGCTACACGGTTGTGTGTGAGATGTCAGATTGCAACTGGAGGGTCTGTGCTCGTAAACAAAAGGCCACCGGGAAGTTTAAGATCACAAAAATTGTAGGTCCACACACTTGTGCCCAGACTGACCTTCAACAGAAGCATCGACAGTTGACCTCTACACTTATTGCTAGTACGTTATGCACAACTTTAAAGGGTCAGCCCAACTTGAAGGTCAGAACAATTATGGACATGGCTCAGAAGATATTTAAATATGACATAAAGTATGGCAAAGCATGGAGGGCAAAGCAAAGGGCCTGGAAGATGATATATGGAGACTGGGAGGAGGGGTACGAGCAACTGCCAGCAATGTTCAATGCAATGAAAGCAGCTAATCCAGGCATGCATTACGAGTACATTCCGAAGCCTAATGAATGGAGGAATGGGAGGCAGATATTCTTTCGTGCATTCTGGTGTTTTCCACAGTGTGTCCAGGCCTTTAGGCACTGCCGTCCAGTGTTATCAATTGATGGTACTTTTCTGCTTGGCAAGTATATGGGCACTCTTTTGGTAGCCATTTTCTGTGACGCTGACAACGCATTGGTTCCTTTGGCTTTTGCTTTGGTGGAGAGAGAGAACAAAGACAGCTGGGGTTGGTTCATCCATCGCTGCCTTCGCTCGGCGCACACGCTCAAGCTTCTTTTCCCTCTCCTCCCGAGCCGCAGCAACACGTCTTCTTTCCTCCTCTTCCTTGTGCTCCCTCTTTTGAGCCTCCTCTCTACGTCTCTTCTCTAATATCTCTGCACGCTCTGCATCCCACTCCTTTAGGCCTTGTAGAAGCCGCTTGTCGGACTCCTTAATCTCAGTGTCAATCCACTGCTCAAAATCACACAATGGTGGAGGGGTCTGCAACAAATATATTTGTTCAAAAAATTAAATCATGCTTCATAGGACACAAAATACTAAGTGCACAATAGAAAAATTAACTTACAATAAAGTTACTGCGGCGTTGTTTTGGCATAGGCTCCCAGGCAAAATTGGAACACATCCAATACCTCTGCCGATAGGTTTCCTCGTCTTCCGAAATTTCTACCTTGCAAGGATCACCACAAAAGCACATAGGTACTGGAACACCGCTAGGAAGCGGCTTGTGAATGTACGGACTCCCGGTCGTCCGGCCATAGCTACAGTTCAAATAATTCAATTCTAAGAAATCATAGCAAATAATGATTCAACCGAAAACTAGAATTTACAAAAAGATAAATAATAATGAGAGGAATTTATCGAAACATGTCGAAAGGTTACCTTGGTTTGCTACTTTTTACACGACGTGGCATTCTACGATTGTATAATAAAAATATTAATCATCCATTCAAAAATATAGAAATGGTATATCTAAGTTTACAACATACGTGTAATATAAGTCCAATCAATGTGTCAAAAACTAATATGTGAAAGAGTATACCTGGCTCTTCAAGATCTATGGAACAAATCAAACTTTTGATGGTCACAATATTGAATCCAAATTCGTGCTCGGTTTTTGGAGAGAAAGAGCCAAGAGGGGAGATGAAAATACGAACACTGCGTCCACGGTTTCGAAGGTCGTCGGGTGGTATGTAGTAGGGAGCTCGGCGCCGTGATCTGTGGCGCCGAGCTCCCTGCCACGTCAGATCCACGTCAGAAGCCCGGGCCAGGACCTAGACGTGATACCTCGACGCCATGAATCATGGCGTCGACCCCCTGGGTTCATTTCTGCATTTAAGTTTTCCAGGGGTCCAATTGTAAACTTTTTTCAAAAAAAGGGTCAAATTGTAAAAAATTGGGGCAGAGCTGCAGAGGCTATAGTGAAGTTCTATTTTTAATGTGTAAACTACAAAGCAGCTAATGTCATGTTTGGATCTCCTAAGAAAAATAAGAATAAGATGAAAAAATAGAATGACATACAAACACTCCGATTCTAAAGTCCGAGTGTTAAAACTACATTAGCTGACATTAGCTGACGTGTTAAAACTGCTCCGAGCAAACGCCAAGTGCAATCAAACCAGGAGGAATTATTGTGATTGTGGGGTTGTGGTTGTTCTCGTTTTGATAGTTAGAAAGTCTCCGTTATCTCATTCTATATTAGGGATGGAAATCGAATGAACATGATCGTCGAAGATTAAAAAAAAATGGACTTTACCCATATAGGTTTGACGTTTGATCATGGACTCACGAATTGGTAGTCTAATATTGTGAATAATGTGCATAGTTGTAATTCTAGATATTAATAAAATGTTATTAAAATGACGCTTAAAATAAAATGTTATTGAAATAATTTTGATAGTAACAATAAAGCTGTGTCTACTAAAAATGAGCGGAAGCGTACTTAGTTACTTAAAGCATAGACCGTCATTGCGTGAATATTCAGCTTAGGATGGAGTCTCTGACACTAATTTCGGTTCGTTTCTAGGTATAGGCTCGTAGACTACAGAATTGTATCTGATCCATACAAATGGAAAAGTTCTCACCCTTTTATTCAGCCGTGTGATATGATACATTGTACATGTGACCAACAATGAAATCCGAAGGACTAGCAACAACAACACAAAGTACAATAAATCGCATAAATATGATGAAAGATCTGCTAACAGCAAGTATATGTGTATGCACAGACAGGCTCATCCTGCATATGTCTAATTATCACACGTGGCTCTTGATGGCGTCACTGTAGCCTGCGCGGTCGTCGTAGTACTTGGACCAGAGCATGACGCCGCCGTACTTGGACGATCCCCTGATGAGCGGCAGCACGTTGGAGTTGAGATCGTCGGCGGGCACGAACCCGGTGCCGGCGGCGTCCTTGGAGGCGGGCAGGCCTAGGAAGATCTTCCCCGCCGGAACCGACTCCCACTGTTTCCACGCGTCCAGGAACGCGCCGCGGCCCGCGTTCACCTGGCACGGTGGGTTGTTGTAGAACTGCACCCACACGTAGTCGAACAGCCCCGTGTCGATCGCGCCGTTGTCCCACTCGTCCGGGAACGGGCACTGCGGCGCCGCGCTCAGGAGCACCCCCTTGCCGCCCACCTTGTTCTTGCCCATGTTCTTGAGGTCCCTGCACGGCGTGCGGCCGGGTGTGTAGAGGCGGTGAGCAAACGCCGAGTTAACCAACACACGACGAGAAGCAGGCTGCGAGAGTTTACCTGGCCAAGCTGTCCCAGTACTTGGAGCCGCCGAGCTCGATGTCGAAGTCAATGCCGTCAAGGACGGCGTCGCCGAGGGGGCGCGACGACGACGAGCCGCCCAGGTAATTGTTCCAGAGGTAGGCGGCCACGTCCCGCGCGTCTCCCTGGGACGACAGGCCGTAGCTGCCGTCACCGCCGCCGATCGAGAGCAGGACCTTGACGCCGCTGCTCTGGCACGAACGTATGTCGTCACTCAACCCCGTGCAGCCGCCCGATGAGGGGTCGCAGTGGCTGGCGAGGTCCAGCTCCGGCGTCTGGCCCTTGCCGAACTTGTAGACGAAGGCGAGGATGACGAACTTGTAGTTCCCTGACGCACACGTGTCGGAAAGGGACGCCTCGCCGTCGTTCTGGCCCCAGTAGACGGCGATGCCACCGGCATGGCATGTGGCGAGGAGAGCCGCCAAGAGGGTGGCCACGAGCAGGGATGGAGCTTGAGCTCGGTTCGCCATGGCTTGATCTAGCGTGCTCGATCAACTTATTGGATAGTAACTTTAGGAACTTGTTCTACGAGTATTGAGTAGAGAGATGGGGATGGCGAAGTGTGCATATTCATGTGTCCTTTTATAACGTCTTGACAGTGTTAGCATTAGCAATATGAACGCCGTGGAGAAAAGTTTAAGTAGGCTTCGTGCCGTGGTTCGTCTGCTGTTCTGTTTTAATTTTTACCACGTACGAGTGGTTGCGGACTTGCGGTTCTGTGTGAATTTAATTTACCACGAGTGGTTGCGGTTAAGTAAAGTTGGATTATTTATTTGTGGCCGGTAATCCCGATATGCTGTTTTATCAGGGAGTGTTTATCTTCCCCTGATGATGAATAATGAAGGGAAACCATCGAAGCTGAGTTCAAACGTGAGACTCGCCACCGTGCTCAACTCAACCGCAACGTCACATGCGACAAAATTTGCACCTTCCAGATGCATAGTACATGATTTGCATTCTTTTGCTCATGATGTTATTATATATTTGTGGGCCAGGGTTTAAAATCTTATGAAAAATTTGCCGAAATTTTACAAACTTGAGTAATTTTGGAGGTGGCTGACCCCTCTCCCCCCACCCCACCAGGGTTTAAACGCACTGATTTTGTCTGTCTTCTTCTAACTACCGAACAATTAAGAGTTTCTTTTATGTGGACTTATATATATATATATAACTCGTGCCCATACGAGTTAGAATAATTTATGACTAAACCAATATGGAGTATGTAGGAGTCCTAATATAAATAGATTTCTCACATCCTAAGTATACTAAATAGAACTCTTAATAGTCAAATAGAAAAGGATAAGAATTATGTTCTTTATTTTGCTCCGCTTTCTTTATTTAGTTAGATGTCAACTAGATATACCGTTCCTTCTTCTTCTTCTTCTCTAATAATAATAACGAAAAATTTCTGGTCGTTTTGGATTTTGATCGAGCCCAACTATTCGCTTATTTCGGTTTAAAATTAGTTTAAACTTATGTTAGGCTTCCGAGTTAGATTCAGCCCGTAGCTTTCTTTTTGTCCCATAATCCAATTGGACAAGGAGTCCTCGTGGCATAAACAAAAAATAAGCTAAAAATAATAGGAAACCGCCCGAACAAAAGGAGCATTGTTTAATTAATCTTTAGACCGGTGGATATATAAAGATATGATGGACTGAAATTTTTACAATTATATATTAGGGAAAGATACATGGCTATGTAACGCTATAGTCATATTTTCTATTGTTTATGTTGCATGTTCTTTTGTTCAAAATATGTGGTCATAAATCATGCTAATATTTTGTTCAAATCTATTTTTTAATAAAAACAATCATAATTCATGTTTAAATCTCTAATTTTTTTTGGCAAAACTGATGTTGAATCTCACAAATTTTAGTATTTTTTGGTGTAGCCGAAATAATGTACTCCGTATTACCGATCACAGGAAGCATGAAGCGGAAAGGAGCAAATTTGTCGCATGTGGCGTTGTGGTTTACTCCGTAGTTGAGTACGGAGTGTATGACGTTTCAACTCAGGCACTCAGCTTCAATGATTTCCACCCTTCATGTTTACCATAGGAAGGCAAAGGGATGTTTGATTAGAGTTGTTAATAAAGTTTAATAAATACTATAATATTTTTATTTTGTTTAGCATCAATTAATGTCCAATCATAAATTAATTATGCTTAAATGATTTGTATCGCAAATACTCTCTAGCTGTGTTTTTAGTTTCAATGATCTATTTTTAGTATATATTCAAATCAAATATTTAATATGACAGATAATAAACTTTACCACACTCAACCAAACAGACCCTAAACTGCATATGTGATTATTACTGTACGTAAATAAATAAAACTTTACTTAACAGCAATGACTTCAAGGTAAATTCACACACAAGCGCAGAGGCTGAGGAACAACGGCACGAAACCTAGCTACTTAATTAAAGTTCTCGCCATGGCGTTCATATTGCTAACGCAAACCGCTATAAAACGAGACATGGATATCAGAATTCAGAATATGCACCTTCACCATCCCATCTCTCTACTCAATACTCATAGAACAAGTGAACAACTACCTAAAGTTCCTATCCAGTTGGGGGCGCACGATCAAGCCATGGCGAACCGAGCTCAAGCTCCATCCCTGCTCGTGGCCACCCTCTTGGCGGCTCTCCTCGCCACATGCCATGCCGGTGGCATCGCCGTCTACTGGGGCCAGAACGACGGCGAGGCGTCCCTATCCGACACGTGTGCGTCAGGGAACTACAAGTTCGTCATCCTCGCCTTCGTCTACAAGTTCGGCAAGGGCCAGACGCCGGAGCTGGACCTCGCTAGCCACTGCGACCCCTCATCGGGCGGCTGCACGGGGCTGAGTGACGACATACGTTCGTGCCAGAGCAGCGGCGTCAAGGTCCTGCTGTCGATCGGCGGCGGTGACGGCAGCTACGGCCTGTCGTCCCAGGGAGACGCGCGGGACGTGGCCGCCTACCTCTGGAACAATTACCTGGGCGGCTCGTCGTCGTCGCGCCCCCTCGGCGACGCCGTCCTTGACGGCATTGACTTCGACATCGAGCTCGGCGGCTCCAAGTACTGGGACAGCTTGGCCAGGTAAACTCTCGCAGCCTGCTTCTCGTCGTGTGTTGGTTAACTCGGCGTTTGCTCACCGCCTCTACACACCCGGCCGCACGCCGTGCAGGGACCTCAAGAACATGGGCAAGAACAAGGTGGGCGGCAAGGGGGTGCTCCTGAGCGCGGCGCCGCAGTGCCCGTTCCCGGACGAGTGGGACAACGGCGCGATCGACACGGGGCTGTTCGACTACGTGTGGGTGCAGTTCTACAACAACCCACCGTGCCAGGTGAGCGCTGGCCGCGGCGCGTTCCTGGCGGCGTGGAAGAGGTGGCAGTCGGTGCCGGCGGGGCAGATCTTCCTAGGCCTGCCCGCCTCCAAGGACGCCGCCGGCACCGGGTTCGTGCCCGCCGACGATCTCAACTCCAACGTGCTGCCGCTCATCAGGGGATCGTCCAAGTACGGCGGCGTCATGCTCTGGTCCAAGTACTACGACGACCGCGCAGGCTACAGTGACGCCATCAAGAGCCACGTGTGATAATTAGACATATGCAGGATGAGCCTGTCTGTGCATACACATATACTTGCTGTTAGCAGATCTTTCATCATATTTATGCGATTTATTGTACTTTGTGTTGCTGGTAGTTCTTCGGATTTTATAGTTGGTCACATGTACAATGTATCAGACAGCTGATCGAATAAAAAGGAGAGATCTTTTGTATGGGGAAAACACCGTTTTCTAGTTTCAGAAGATATAATGACCGACCCCAGTGGCTAATCTAGACTAGATGATTATCGGGGTCTTTTCTAAAAATAGATGGGGTCACTAAAAACTTTTAGCATTGTATATGCCCTAATTTTCCATTAGGCCTTGTTTAGTTCCGAAAAGATTTCGGATTTCGGTACTGTAGCACTTTCGTTTGTTTGTGACAAATATTATTCAATTATAGACTAACTAGAATCAAAAGATTCATCTCGTGATTTCCAGCTAAACTGTGTAATTAGTTTTTGCTTTCGTCTATATTTAATGCTTCATGCATGTGACGTAAGATTTGATGTGACGGGGAATCTTGAAAACTTTTTGCTTTTTGGGGTGAACTAAACAAGGCCTTAAAGTTGTCAAAATCGGATGACCCAATGAGAAGTTGTAGGTCTGCCCCTGACCGACCCAAAATTTCAATGTTTGGGTATATTATCCATGTAAAAACCGAATGAGCCTCTAATTCAATTAAGAAAGAAATTAAATTGAGCACTTGAGATGTACCAGGCTTCCACCTTCTCCCTAAACAGCTCCAAGTAGACAAAACAGTATGTCTTAGACGGCAATCACCGTGACTGCAGGGGAACGAAGAATGTTGCTGCACCTGACATCAACCGAAATATAATGTACTTTTCACGAAGCTGAAAGGATCGGTATAGAAATGGAACAAGCCAAGGAGCACGGCTAGTTCGTTCGGCCGGCTGTCCACTCTTCCGTCCACGAGCGCCACCGTGATATATATGCCGGACCAGTTACTATCTCTAGGCCCATCCCGTGAGTCCGTGACGCTCACATTGTTAATGCTATTGTGGTATAACACTGGCAAACCGCTATAAAAAGGTGACCGGACATCAACCACACATTCACACTTCACAAATCACAAGCCATTGCTAACCGAAGCTAGCTCAAAGCAAATCCTTACTAGCACTAGCACACTGTCCTGGACGTACTAGGCTAGGCATAGGCTTAATTAGTCTCTAACTAGCTAGGTGGTTAACGTACCATGGCAGGCCGACCTCTCACTCCCTTCCAACTCATTGCCATCCTCTTGCTGGCGCTTCTCGTTACGAGCCACGCCGGCGGAATCGCCATATACTGGGGCCAGAACACGGGAGAAGCAACCCTGTCCGCGACGTGCGCGTCCCGCAAGTACCAGTTCGTCATCCTCGCCTTCGTTTTCCAGTTCGGCCAGGGCCGGGCGCCGCAGCTGGACCTGTCCGGCCACTGCGACGCCTCGTCAGGCCGCTGCTCCGTCCTGAGCAATGACATCCGCTCGTGCCAGCGCCGTGGCGTCAAGGTCCTGCTCTCCATCGGCGGCGGCGTTGGCAACTACGGCCTGTCGTCAGCCGCGGACGCGCGGCTGGTGGCCGCGTACCTCTGGAATAGCTACCTCGGCGGCAAGTCGTCGTCACGTCCGCTCGGCGATGCCGTCCTTGATGGCATCGACTTCGACATCGAGCTCGGCAGCGCCAAGTTCTGGGACAATCTCGCCAGGTTATACACTTTCGTTGCATGGTCGCTTCGGGTTCACATATATGCTCATGCTCTGATCGGACACCACGCAACGCAGGGACCTCAAGGACATGGGCAAGAGTGGCAACAAGGCGGTGCTGCTGAGCGCGGCGCCGCAGTGCCCGTTCCCGGACGAGTGGGACGACGGCGCGATCAAGACGGGGCTGTTCGACTTCGTTTGGGTGCAGTTCTACAACAACCCGGAGTGCCAGTTCAGCTCGGGGCGCAAGGCCTTCCTGGACGCATGGAAACAGTGGGAGTCGGTGCCGGCGGGGAAGCTCTACCTCGGACTGCCAGCCTCCAAGGACGCGGCAGGCACCGGGTTCGTGCCCGCGGCCCAGCTCACGTCGCAGGTGCTGCCGCTCATCAAGGGCTCGCGCAAGTACGGCGGCGTCATGCTCTGGTCCAAGTTCTACGACGACCGCACGGGATACAGCTCCGCCATCAAGAGCCACGTCTGATAGACTGATAGGAAATTGCAAGCGTGCGTGTAAAGCGTCTGTGAGTGCGTGCGGACGCTGCATGTGGAGTTGTGGTAGATAGTTTTATATTTCAGCATGTTCGTGTTCGATCTTGTCTCGATGTGAACCGTAGCTGGGAGACTGTTATGCAGTAGTCTAGTAGAGCAAAAGATCAGCTTTGCAATTTTCAGTCGCCATGACGCCATCCTAGTAGGCCTTTTATCAACAAATAAAGTAAAGACCGCTCGTCACTTTTTCTGATCTATAGTTTGTGGCAATACAACCTATCCTCAAATTGACAACATATATATATTCCTTGGCTTGTTTTGTTTAGGGATTTTCATCAAAATCCTAGTATTCTAATTCAATGTTTCCTTGAAAAGATTCATTTCTTATTTTGTGAGTGAATAATAAGTCGATGTAAGTATGAGCTTGTGATAGTAATAATAAAAAATACTACATCAGTGTGTGCGGTGGAGCCTCTGCTAGTCTGCTAGAGTGGTATCGGCACGTGAACCACCATTTCCCATTTTATGTCGCCGCTGTGGCTGCGCCTAACATCAATAGAACTGTATTTTTCATCAAGTTGGAACTTCAAATCAGAGTACTGCTAAAACTGAAAGGGGGCAAGGAGCAGGCCCAGTTGGTTCGGCCGGCTGTCTATTCCTCTGTCCAGGGGGCACTACAATCTTGAACCATTCTCCTCGTGCTGGCCCATCCCTTAAAGTTGGTTAATCCTTTTGATCGGCGACAGATTTGGGTGGGATTTTTTTGGCTTATCAACCGAGTAGGACGAAGATGCGTGACTTTCATGACGTCGCCCTGCTCATCAAACAGTTCAGATGAGCTCGACCCCTTTGCTGTCTGATTTGGCGCAGGACGGCAGGAAGATGATTATTCTCGCTATCCGAACAACCATCCGAATCACCTCCGTCACCGGCAGGCTGGCCGTGGTCCGTGGAAATGGACAACGATTCAGCAAACAGCGAGTAGCAGTGTAGCAACGAGGGCGACTTTGTTGTGATTAGCAGCGCGTGCGGTTAATGCGCATGATCGCGTCAACGGAAGAACGCACTGTCCAAAATTCCAGCACCTTGCCCGCGCGCACTGAGCGTCTGTGAACTCTGAGCAGAGGCAAAGGCAAGCGTGCAAATTTCGAAGAGTTGGGGAGAAATGGTCGCCGCACTTGGACGGCCGATGAGTGGAGGGCTGGCGGCCGCTGTTCCCTCGCAAAGGTCAGCGGTCAACCACTGCCGACGCACTATCGTCGCCCCGTGCTAAGATGCAAGCAACACTATAATATTTGACAATGCCCTGCTCTCGACGATAAGTCCCAAATCTCGACCACAAATTGCGCCAACTCAATCATGCCAAGTCAACTCGCGGCGGCTACCTAACGAACGCTGAATAATTTCGTAGTTAGAACAGAACTGCGCTGCTGCTAGTTGCGCACCACATTGCTCAACGCTCAACGGATTGATCGGCTATATAAAGACCAGGGATCGACCTTGAAGCACAATTCATACTCACAAGTCCATACCAAGAACTCGAGAAACAAGATGGCTAGAATAAGCAACATCCCGTCGTCTCTGCCACTGCTATTGGCCACGGCGTTTGCATTGGCCGGGGTCACCGCCGGAGCGCGCACCGGCGGCATCGCCATCTACTGGGGCCAGAACGGCAACGAGGGGACGCTGGCGCAGACCTGCGCCACGGGCAACTACAAGTTCGTCAACGTGGCGTTCCTCCCCACGTTCGGCAAGGGCCAGACGCCGGTGCTGAACCTGGCCGGCCACTGCGACCCGGCGAGCAACGGGTGCACGGGCGTGGGCGCGGACATCATTGCGTGCCAGCGGATGGGCATCAAGGTCCTGCTCTCCATCGGCGGCGGAGTCGGCAGCTACGGGCTCTCGTCCCGGGACGACGCGAGGACCGTCGCGGCGTACCTCTGGAACAACTACCTCGGCGGCCGGTCCAAGTCCAGGCCCCTCGGCGACGCCGTCCTCGACGGCATCGACTTCGACATCGAGAGCGGCGGGAGCATGTACTGGGACGACCTGGCCAGGTTCCTCAAGTCCTACTCCCGGCACGGGCGGAAGGTGTACCTGGCCGCGGCGCCGCAGTGCCCGTTCCCGGACGCGTCGCTGGGCACGGCGCTCGGCACGGGGCTGTTCGACTACGTGTGGGTGCAGTTCTACAACAACCCGCCGTGCCAGTACAGCGCGAGCGCCGGCGTGGGCGGCCTGGCGAGCGCGTGGGCGCAGTGGACGCCCATCAGGGCCGGCCGGGTGTTCCTCGGCCTCCCGGCCGCGCCACAGGCCGCGGGCAGCGGGTTCGTGCCGGCGAGCGACCTCGTGGCGCAGGTGCTGCCGGTGGTCAAGAACTCCACCAAGTACGGGGGAATCATGCTCTGGTCCAGGTACTACGACGGGCTCACGGGGTACAGCGACGCGGTCAAGTCCCAAGTGTGAGAGCAGGCAGGCCCTCGTGTCATGTCGGGCGTGTCTGTAGGCATTGTACTGACGTCGCTTAAAGAAGCGACCGGGGGGAAAAAAATCAACTTGCAAATAGTGCTTCTCTACTTGTCATAAACCAATTTTCACTTACTCTTTTCGGGTTAACACCCTTTTGATGTTTCAAGCAAAATTAAAAATAAAGTATATTCAGAGAAGAGATCGACCACACATGGCTGCTCCCAGCTACGGCCCAAGCGTTGCACTGCACGTCTGCACCTCCGCGACACCTGTAGAACATATTCTGATGCGAGCTTTCTACTCCCCTCCAGCACCTTCGCCCATCACCGATGGCAGTTTCCCAAGGCCATGGCCCAAGCGTTGCTTCTGGTCCAGGCGCGCCGCTCAACATCCAGCATCGGCTTTTAAATACCGTGCGTGCAGCAGTGCAGAGCTCGTGTAGTACTCATCAGGTCGCGTTGGCACACTCTTGCGCTAGTTCGTCTGTTCATCAGTAACACCTCGAGGAGCCAAAAACAGGTACGTGTTGATCGATCCTCCACACCCTTATTCTGATCCCTTCTCGTTGGTGTTCACTTTCCAAAAAAAATTGTAAAACTTTTCATATTCCCTTCCTTGTGCCACTATATATAGCATTAAATATAGATAAAAAATAACTAATTACACGGTTTGTATGTAATTTACAAGACGAATCTTTTGAGTCTAATTATTTTATTATTGGATAATATTCGTCAAATACAAACGAAAGTGTTATAGTATCTATTTTGCAAAAAAATTTGGTACTAAACAAGACCAATGTCCCTATTTAATTTTATAAAAAGTTTAAGCCAAAATATTTTGGACATATTTACTTCCAAAATGCAAAATAGCAAAATATTTTACATTTTGCCCAAAATATTTGGGAACTAAACAAGAAATTCCGATCTTGTTATTTGCAGCCAACAATCTCTATTATGGCGACAGCGGCAGCTGCAACTATTATGTACTGCGTTCCCGCCGCGAGCGCCATCCGGTGCTGCCGGACTTTCTCCCCGCCGATCAAGACCGATGCCCCGCGCGTCGCTTCCCCCGCGCCGCGACCGGCGGCGATCCTCGCGTGGGGCGCGGGCGCGGGCGCCGCACGGGTCGCGAGCAGGGGCCGGTTCAGGGCGTCGGCGGCCGTGCACAAGGTGAAGCTGGTCGGGCCCGACGGCTCGGAGAGCGAGCTGGAGGTGGCCGAGGACACCTACATCCTCGACGCCGCGGAGGAGGCCGGGCTGGAGCTGCCCTTCTCGTGCCGCGCCGGGTCGTGCTCCTCGTGCGCGGGGAAGCTGGCGTCCGGCGAGGTGGACCAGTCGGACGGCTCGTTCCTGGACGACGCGCAGATGGCAGAGGGGTACGTGCTCACCTGCGTCTCCTACCCCAGGGCGGACTGCGTCATCTACACGCACAAGGAGGAGGAAGTACACTAGAGTGGAGCTACGGAGTAACGCAGCATTTGTAGACAGTGGCTATTCCAACCGTGGATGTTCAGAGAGATTATGAAGTTCTACAGTTAATCTGTGCGTTTCTTGAACGGTCTGTTTGTTTAACCCTCTCTACGTTGTCTATCATGTGGGATTGGTAGCTCAGAGATGGACGCCACAAAACAAAGTTCAGAATTCCTTTTGTGTTTGTCTGATTGATACCCCCTGCATATATTAGTAGATAGATGTGATGCCCTGCATATAATGGGCTTGGTTAATTAATGGTAATAAGTAAGGGATGGCGGCGGGGCGGTTTCGGGTCGGATATCCGCGGGTTTCGGTTTGGGGATGATGGGCTCCGAAACGTATATGGTTCGGTTTCAGGTTTGGTTTTCCACCCGTGGATATCCAATGATATCCGAAATAAGTGTTTAGAATTAATTTTCATATTTTATAATATGGTAATAATAACTTGTTTACTTAGATTATGAAATTTATTTTAAGCTAACTCATAAAAATATTTATGTTTTGTTGCCTCTTGTTTATACATGTAAATATGTGTATATATATCATGTATATATTTACATAAAGTCCTTATTGCTATTATTATGTTGACATAGAAAGCGGATTTCAGATATCCATTCGGGTTTCGGTATATGTGGGTTTGGTTTTGGAGAGGGTCACCCGAATCAATTTTCGGTTTGGTTTCGGATTTTAATTTCGGGTTTCAGTTTCGGGCGCACATAGACTTCACTAGATCCGAACCCGCCCCGTTGCCATCCTTAATTAAGCATGGTGGTGCATGAACGTGCTGCGCGGGTACCGAACCATAGGCGGATCCACCACTAGGGCGAGCCAGGACGACCGTCCTAGGTTCTCTTACGGCTGATCTGAAATTCTATGAAAATTTTAGACATTAGTACAAAATAAAAAGAAGCTCCTAGAGTATTCGACGGAGGTTAAAGACACCGACGTCTTGGACTATCATATGTGGTTCAGCCAATATAGAAAACCACAACCCACAAAGCGCAATAAGAATACAATCAACCTTTCTCACGTTTCTCGCTATTCTCGACTTCTGACTTTCTGGTCGTCTCTCTCGCTAATTCATAAACTTGTGGAACCTAAGAACCTGCGCCGGGCTGCAGGTATCTTCATTTTTTATGCCCTTTTCACATAGTTAATTATTTAAAATTTGATTAAGGATGAATCATTGAATGATTTGGTGAAGTCAATTTAAAACTATTTTAGTATTAGTATGTATGGCTTCTCTTAATTTAAGGAACAAACTTCTCTAATTTTGATGTGGAAAATATATGCTGAAAACTTTAATATTAGTCACATTATTATGTTGCCAAAACAACTTATGAAATTTGTTAGCTTATATTCCATTGGTTTGCCAAAATTTTATAGTGTAAGTCTGTTCTAGGTCATTTCTCGAGCTGGATTCTCTACTGTACCGAACGAGCGGCCTGCTCAGCGGACTCCAGTGGAGAAGACGACTTGTGCGAAGACGAGCACCGTGGTCAGCTAGCACAAGGTAATTAAGAACGTGAAGAAGACTTGTGCGAAGACGAGCACCGTGGTCAGCTAGCACAGGGTAATTAAGAACGTGTAGCTATATAGCAAGGCATTAGTGGTTGCCACGCGAATTTTACAAAGCTGCCGCGGTCGGTCGTCTTCGTTTACTGCAGAGCGCGTGCAACACCCTAGCAGCTGCCGCCCCCTTGCTTGACACGGTGAAAATAATGGCGCTGAGATAGAGTTTTAATTATCAGATTGAATTCAAATGAGTTGAGCTGGACTGGAGAATATATTTGGACAAGAAATAAAATAGAGCTCAACTGAGGATTAGTCTCTGAAATGATTTTGAGAACAGTTTTTGAATTCACATGACTTTTTATTTGAATTTTTGGGATGTTATAGAGGGCAGCCAGGCAACGAAGGGAAGGGCCACAGCCGGGGAACGACCAGCGAGGAGGCGTCATGACCGGCAGGGATGAGGGGCTGGCAGGTCTGGCCTGCCGATGCGACCAGCATGAAGAGGGCCGACGGATCTGGGCCTTGCCGGACTTGAGAAGGGGTCAGCGGTGGACGGTGGTGCAGAAGGGGCCGACGACAGTGGAGGCTAGGTCTGGTGGCGGGGAAGGCGTGCGGTGGTGGGGCATGAAGCGAGCGCAGGTGTTCGCGTGTGGGAGAGAAATCATCGAACAGATTTTTAGCTCCCTATAGAAGTTTTAGCGCCCTATAGAAGTAGACAGTGTGAGGGAGGATTTATTGGGCCAACAAATTTATATAGTAGGTAGCATGTTGAAGTGTATTTTTTTTAGCTTCCACTATCCGAATGCAAGATATGTAGTATGTTTAGTTAGTTAGAGTTGCTCTAATGTTAGGCAGTGGCGGAGCTAGAGTAAATCTGACAGGGTGCGTGTGCCTTTATGTGTGCAGTAGTTTACAATATGTGGGTACATATGTGGTTAAAATTTAGATCTTATCACTGTTTTTTAAAAATTTTGTGGGTGCAGCCGCACCCACTGAGTACACTGTAGCTCCGCTCCTGATGTTAGTCTAGCATCCCCCGAAGACACACAGGTTGGATCAAAGTGACTAGAAGGTGACTTAAATTAGGGGTTAATGTTTAGTCCTTCAGATCCAAACAGACTCTTAGTGGAGACTAACTGTAAGTTTGTAACAAAGTTGAAAATAAATATTCATCTATCAATGCCATAAAGCACATCGGTTTTTGTTATCTCATATACCCACCGTCAAACTTCACATTGCGGAGCTCTACCTAACCCACATGAGTTGGCCCTGTTTAAATTGGAGATAAAAATTTTTTGGATGTCACATCGGATGTGTCGAAAGAATGTCGGGAGAGGTTTTTAGAAACTAATAAAAAAATAAATTACATAACTCGTCTGAAAACAGCAAGGCAAATCTGTTAAGCATAATTAATCTGTCATTAGCACATGTGGGTTACTGTAGCACTTAAGGCTAATTATGGACTGACTAGGCTTAAAAGATTCGTCTCGTGATTTTCAACCAAACTATGTAATTAGTTTATTTTTTTATCTATATTTAATGTTTCATGTGTGTGTCTAAAGATTCGATGGTATGGATGAAAATTTTTTGATGAGAAACTAAACAGGGCCATCAGTGTTGTCTGGGTATCCTGCCCGGTTCATCATTTTTAAGAAGTGTTGTGGTCCAAAGTACTTTGTTGTACTATACTAATAAAAAACGATTTATCAAATTACGAACAAATCAAAAAAAAACTATTTATTTATTGTGAGATAAAAATATTATAGAAATGACTAATAAACCGTATTAATAAGCTTAAGCGAACAGGGCTAATAGTTCGTTCATAATTCTTGGCATATTTTGGTATCGTCACACGACCCACAAAACTATCAAACAACCCAAAGCCCTCGCACCAGATCCTTGTACAATTGTCGTCTGCACAGATTCCTGCTGTCTGAACATGATTGTACAGCAGTTTTTTTAGCATTTCCTTGATGTCTTGGTTGGTTGAGGGAGTTAAACTTTAACTCTAATCAAATCAAATATTTAGATACATACATAGAGTACTAATTATAAATTATTTACGAAACTAAGCTAAAAAATAATTTATGAAACGAATCTTTTGAGTCTAATTAGTTCGTAATTAGACTCTAATTGTTAAATAAAATAAAAATAATACATACAATTCATATTAAACAAAAACACTAATTAGTCCAACCAAACACGCGCTGAGAAGTTCAATTTATTCCATCCTACTACTGACCCATCCTACTACTGACGGCAAGAACGTTCAGTGTCAACTGTCAACCGTGTCTTCTTGATTTGGGTCGTGTTGACTTGGAAGTTGGAACCGACGCCACATACACACGGCGAGAGCCAACACAGCAACACACCACCTGCTCGCTGCTCGGCATGCACGAAGAAGCTGCGATCATGCCGGCGTCGCCCTGCTGCCTCGCTGTCCGCCGCCGCGCTCCCTTCTTCGCCGTGCTAGTGCTACTGCAACAGCTGGCTCGCTTCCCACCGGCGGCGGCCGTGGCGCGCACCAACCTGACCGCGGGAGCTGCCCTGACGCCGCCCGACTACCTCACAAGTCCGTCGGGCGGGTTCGCGTTCGGCTTCCGCGCCCTCGACGCCGACCCGACCAGGTTCATCCTCGCCACGTGGTTCCGCTTGGGCGACGGCGACCCCTCGCCCCCGCCGCCGCAGTCCGTGGTGTGGTTCGCGAAGAAGTCGACGGGCGCCACGCCCAACGGCACGGCGCAGTCCGTCCTCAGCATCACCGCTGAAGGCCAGCTCGTGCTCACCGACGGCGCCAGCAACCAAGTGCTGTGGAAAGCCCCGACGACTACCGGCATCATGCAGGCCGCCGGCACCGTCCTCACGCTGACCGATTCCGGCAACGCCCGGTTCCTCGGCGACGGGGGCGCCGCGCTCTGGGAGAGCTTCTGGTACCCGACGGACACCCTCCTGCCGGGCCAGATGATGGTCCCGAGCTCCCAGTACGATATGACGTCGGCGATGCTCTTCTCAAAGCGCGCGGACGCGGAGTTCGCCACCGGCCGGTTCAGCCTGGCGGCGCAGAGTGATGGCAACGTCGTCCTCTGCATCGACCTCTACACCGGCGACATCCGGCAGAACGCCTACTGGGCCACGGGCACCAACGGCCCCGACCCCAACACAACCATCACCTTCGACGACCAGGGCGGCCTCAACTACACGCTCAGCGACGGCTCCACCCACACCCTGATTTCGCCGGCGTCGAGCTCCGCCGCCGGCAGCAGTCGCTGCCTCCAGTTCGTCAGGATGGACCCCGACGGCGTCGTCCGTGCCTACGCCCGCCCTAAAAGCGGCGGCGCGAGCGCGTCCTGGGCCGTGACGGGCGTCCTCCCCGGCGACGGCGGCTGCAACAAGAGGACGTCGGGGATGCAACACATGTGCGGCACGGGGTCTTACTGCGTAGAGACCAAAGAACGGCTCAGCTGTCTCTGCCCGGCTGGGTACACTTACATCGACCCGCAGCATCATGACAGCGGCTGCACGCCGGAGTTCGAGCCGCAGATCTGCGGCGGGGGGGACTCTGGGGACAACGGCTCCGACCAGTTCTCGATCGTGGAGCTGCCGAACACCACCTGGGACATGGACATGTACAAGAAGATCCCGTCGGTAACGGAGGAGCAGTGCCGGGCGTACTGCCTTGGCGACTGCTTCTGCACGGCGGCGCTGATGGTCGACGGATCCGTCTGCGTGGAGTTGGGGGCGCTCTCGAACGGACTGCAAGCAAGCGCCGTCACAACGACGGCGCTGATCAAGGTGCGGACGGGGAACACTCTGGCGGCGAGAACGTCAGCGATAAGAAGGAGAGCTATTCTGCGTCCCTACTACATCGTCACCATTTGCCTGGGCATTGTCCTAGCGATCACCATCGTCGGCCTTGCGGCACAACATTATTACCTCACCAGGAAGAAGAAGAAGAACAGGAACAAAGAGAGCCAGCAGCAGCAGGTGTTGAGCTCGAGCGTGAGAGCGTTCAGCTGGAAGGAGCTCCACCAAGCCACAAATGGCTTCGACAGGCTGCTGGGCAAAGGGAACTTCGGCGAGGTCTACAAGGGAACTCTGAGATGGCCGCAGCCACAAGCCATCGCGGTGAAGAAGCTCGTGGAGTCGAACGAGTACAGCGAGCAGGAGTTCACCAACGAGGTGCAGTCCGTGGGGCAGATCCACCACCGGAACCTGGTCCGCATGATCGGCTACTGCAAGGAAGGCAAGCACCGGATGCTCGTCTTCGAGTTCATGCCAGGCGGCTCGCTCCGACGCTTCCTGTTCGACCCCGAAAAACGGCTGCCGTGGCGGTGGCGCGCCGAGGCGGCGCTCGCCATCGCACGGGGGCTCGAGTACCTCCACGACGGCTGCAGCGCCCCGATCATCCACTGCGACATCAAGCCCGACAACATCCTGCTGGACGGGCATGGCTTGCCAAGGATCACCGACTTCGGCATCTCCAAGCTGCTGGGGACGCAGCAGGTGCACACCACGGTCACCAATATCAGGGGCACCAGAGGGTACATCGCGCCGGAGTGGCTCCGCAGCGAGGCGCGTGTCGACACCAAGGCAGACGTGTACAGCTTCGGCGTGGTCCTGCTGGAGATGATCAGTTGCCGGAGGTGCCAGGACCCGGTGGAGGGAGCGGATTCCGACGATGAGACGGTCACGCTGTTCGGGTGGGCGGCGCAGCTGGTGGGCGCGCGGAGGGTCGAGCTCATGCTGGTGGATGGCGACACTGCCGATGATGTGGAGGAAACGGAAAGGGTGGAGCGGTTCGCGCGCGTGGCACTTTGGTGTATCGAGCCCAACCCGGCGCTACGGCCCACCATGCACCTGGTGGTGCACATGTTGGAGACCACTGAACGCGTGGCTCAGGTTGAGGCGCTACCAGCGGACCCTCCCAGCTGTTACATGGAATCCTCACCTTTAATAGTAATTCCTCAGCTCAAGATTGAATGAGATGAGATGTTAAAAACCCCAGCAGTTTTCTGACTATGACACGGAGTGTAGAATTGCTTGGATCAGTTCCCTCTCTTACCTCTGTATCCCATCTTAGCAAACTCGTGTATTTCCGTTTCTCTATAAATGAAAATGGGGTTTGATCTCGTTTCGGAAAAAATAGGATGAGATGTTTGGGGTCCGATCTGATTGAGCTAGTGTACGGCATACGAAGCAAAGCTCTATTCTGCAGCACTACTTCCAGTATCTTTCTCTGGTAACAAATCAGCATAAGCCAAAATTCATGAAACGAACAAGTTGACTGTATGGGCCTTATAAGTTGAAAATCGATGGGAGTGCAGAAAGGGTCCGGCCCAACAGACTTGGGCCATTACTATAATGCAGATTCTTTGCTGCTACTTTGTTCTATAACTGCGTTTTGCCCATAAAACTACCCAGTTGTGTTATAGCATCTCCAAAAAGAAAATGGAGAGAAAAAAATGGAAGAAAGACTTGTTGTGATGTACACAATCCATTTCAAGTTGTAAGTCGTTTGACTTTTTTAATATCAAGTTTGACCACTCGTCTTATTCAAAGTTTTGTACAAAATATCATTTTTTTTTGTTGTGTATTAGTTTATTAATAAAAGTTCTTCAAGAATGACTTAAATTTGACTATATTTTTATAATTTTTTTAATAAAACGAGTGGTCAAACTTAGAGTAAAAAAAGTAAAACGGCCTACAATTATTTGGGATGGAGGGAGGATGGAGGGAGTACGTACTACGTTGCTTTTGGGATTCAGTTTCAGACTACATAGAATCTATGCAGCAGAAAGACTTTGCTCTATTCAGTTTCAACCGTCTTTTGGTAGGCTAAATTGGCTATGCTGGCACGCTATATACAAGATAACCTCTACTGTATGATAACGACATGCACATGATTGATGACTCCGAAATCAGAACATCTGCTTTTCCCTGTCCCGATCGGTGATCAGACCTGCTGTTCCCGATAAGAGTCTGATTGCTTTCAACGTTCAAACACCATGGGATGGGAGACAGCCGACTTCTCGCATCAAAACGAGTCAACAAAACAACGCCATGTGAGAACCTCGCCAACCACGCCGGCGAAAGCTCTGCCGTCTGAATCCGCCATGTGCATGCATCCTTCTGAAATCTGAACTGGCTGCTGCGCATCGCGGTGACCTTCCCTCACGCGCGGCGGCAGAACAGCGATGGTTCGATCAGGCCGTCAGATTTTACCCGTCGCGCGAGGGGTCACATGTTTTCCAAGTAGATTTGCTTAAATTGCTTTGACTGGCTGACGTGCGGACATCCACCGCTTGGTCAGCCTCTAGTCGTGTTGCAGCGTGCGCCCAAGTCCCTTTCCGACGTGGCGACGATAGACGTCCTCCTCACCGCAGACCGCACGTGTGTGGATCTAGCCGATACCAACGTTCACTTGCTTAGGCTTGTTTAGTTCACCCCGAAATCTAAAAAGTTTTCAAAATTTCATGTAATATCGAATCTTGCGGCACATGCATTAAACATTAAATATAGACGAAAATAAAAATTAATCACAGTTTGACTGTAAATTGCGAGACGAATCTTTTGACCCTAGTTAGTCTATGATTGGACAATATTTACCACAAACAAACGAAAATGTTACAATAGCGAAATCCAAAAAAATTTCACATCTAAACAAGACTTTACTTTATCTAGGGCGTATACGGTAAAGTTTAACAGATATTATAATATTTTTATTTTATTTAATAATTAATGTCTAATTATAAACTAATTAGGTTCAAAATATTTGTCTCATAAATTACATATAAATCATGTAATTAATTTTTTTAAATCTGTATTTAATACTTTATGTATGTGTTCAAAATATTCGATGTGATAGAAGTTAACATCTACTCAATCCATTCCAAATTGTAAGTCGTTTGACTTTTTTTAATATCAAGTTTGACCACTCGTCTTATTCAAAGTTTTGTACAAAATATCACTTTCTTTTGTTGTGTATTGGTTTATTAATAAAAGTTCTTTAAGAATGACTTAAATTTGACTATATTTGCACAAATTTTTTGAATAAGACGAGTGGTCAAACTTGAGGTAAAAAAAAGTCAAACGACTTACAATTTGAAATGGAGGGAGTATCTGTTGTAACCAAACGGGGCCTAATTTGATGCATTGTTAATAACTTTAATGTATCATGATAATATTTTCAATCTTGTATCTTATCTTTGCTAGAAGTTAACAGTTATCTACTTCACAGGTATCCACATCGGCTCAAGAATACAACTACAACCACGAGCAAGCCCCCGACTAAACCTCGAACTGTACATTTCGTAGCTTCACAAGTGGCCATAGAATGGTTACCTGACTCCCACAGCTAAGTTGGGAAAGGCACTACCAAGAGAAGGACCCTGTGTCACTCGAGGGATTCTCAAATGGACACACCTTGAGGGGACACAAAACATATTCGACGAGTTTCTTTATGTCAGAAGGGTAAAAGTTTGCCGTACAATATAGTAATCTAAACATAACACATATACATCACACGGTACCTCAGACGTGACACACACCCAAGACATGGGCATACCACTCGAACATGGCATAGGGCGTGATAAGCCTCACAAGGTTGCACTACAAACCCCTCCAGTATCTTTAAAAAAAGGTTGCACCCCTACACCACACTGAAACACATGGACGAGTCTTACCTATGACTGTGGAACATTGTTTCCACAACCTGATGACAAACTCAACACAGGCCAGATGACGAACTCAACGCATGGGGAGTGAACCCCACAACATCTCCATCTAGTACAAATACAATAGGACACATCAAACGACAATGCTGACAATAGAGGAGCATGCTCAAATTAGCTGACGAGTACTAGGAACCAGACCCGTCTTAGAGGGGAGAGCAGACAGTGCGACGGCCGGGGGCCCATGGCGCTAGGGGCCCATAAATATACGCATCTATAGTACATCTATTTGGCCCATATTGTTTGCTCTGTTGAGTCTGCGCCGCTGCGGCCATTCCGGCATTCTCAATTCCCGTAAGGCGTAAGCCGTAATGCCGTGATCGTTATCCCAGCGGGCGGCCGCAAACGCAGTGGCGCTGCAGTCCCTCTCCGTCCCCTGAAGGCCTGACTCCCTGCCATCCCTTCGGTAAGTGATTTGAGTTCATCAATACTCAGTTATAGGGCCTGGCGGTGTTTGTTTAAACTCATCTGTCAACTCCAATTTTCTATTCGACCTTACAATCCAATCCGTACACACATCAAGCGATTCAAGCCAATAGTTGATCCATTAATTTAATTATTTAATTCATCAAGCCGCATAGGAATAGGTTGTAGGCTACAAATAGTTTTTTTTCTAAATTTACCATGATACACTAATAGGGTTCTAATTTTTAAATTTTTAATTCAATTTTTTTTTTGAACTTGTTAGATATTGCCTAAAAAACATTTGTCAGCAGGTTGAAGATAAATTCATAGAATCAGAAACGGGTGCTTACATATTTAAGTTCATAGAATCGTAAAAAGTTGTCGTATTAAAACATTAGATTGCCAGACCGTTAGTATTATGTTTGCCCAAGGGCCCTAGAAATTGTTGAGACGGCCCTGCTAGGAACCCCTCTATTCTTGTGTTATCCGCTTCCATAGCATTATAAAGGGAGGCTAGGGTGGTAGGGTCTCTCTTTTCTCTCTGTGTGAAAACACAACGGTTTAACTCTTGGATCCTCCGGTTTGTAGTCTCTATCACGAACTTCGAGCACTTGAACTTAGGAACACGAATGCCTCATCCGAAAATGGACGAAGGGCATTTGTCTAAACCAATATAAAAGGCGAGTCCATGAGTGCTAAGACATCTGAACAAATACGCCACAAACCGTAGATAAAAATGTTGATAGTATTGATGTCATAATAAAATAAATATTCGAGTCGGTTAGTTTTATTGGTTGGACCAACAAAATTATAGTCGGATTAATCGTAGACACATAAAGGCATGCTACTTTTATGTAGGTGTTTCTATCTGTCATTTTGTGTGTGTGTGTGTTGTGGTGGGGGGTAGAACTGAGATTTGGACTTCCATCATGATCAAAAAGTGGTATAGCTTTTCCAGTGGTTGTCAACATGACGCACCATTCATTGACATCGTGGGGGTGGCAGAAGAAACATCCGTGAACAACGAGGAAAGCATGATTAAGGTCTTGGTGAAAAAATTTTAGGTATTGTAATACTTTTATTTGTATTTAGTAATTATTTACAGATAAACTGTATAATTAATTATTATTTTATCTATATTTAATGCTCTAGTGTCGTAAGATTAGATATGATGAAAAATATTGAAAAAAAATTAGATTTCAGGTGTAACTAAATAAGGCCTAAGGTGTGAGCACTTTTGCAATCTGAACTACTATAGGCGGTCTATAGCATGCATGACAGAGATGTGAACAGACTGGGAAATCAAATGGAATGATCCATATCTTATACTAATCAAACGCAGGTTTATCACGGATTCACGGCAGGAGAACGATTATGTCTGGACGCGTATGAATGATGCGCTGTGTGCTGTAACGTAGTAGCCAGCCACAACACGCACCTTCAAAAATTTATGTTATCGTTGTGGTACGGTTGCGTAGTTACGTCTTTTGATGCAGGTGGAGCTGGAAGTCTAATGCAGTTTATGAGCGTACGTTTGGACCCTTGTTTGGACAAGTCGGCAACGTTAGGTGATGATTGATATGATTCGAGCGGGAAGGGAAGCAGAGTTAACACACCATCCTGTGTGGTCCATTTCCATGCTACCAGACCAGACCTGCTGAATTCGGTAGCCCTGCTAGTGGCATCGTTTTGTTATTGGTAAGACACACAGTGTCCCAGTTCTACTGGCTTCAAGAATATATTCAGAACTATACTTGCATATTGTATGTTTTCAGTTCAATCATCTGTAGCGACAGCAACTACTCTGTACTGAGAGAGAGAGCAGCTCGAACTGATCTCCTACGAGTACCATGACACATTGACACGCCATGATAGTACTTGTATTACTCGTCGGTATGGCTGGCACGTCCAGCTCCATACGATCTGTCCTCTTTGTTTACTTATTATTAATTGGAAGAGAGATCCGTTGGAGTTGAGAAGTGGGGACATGATTGCTGGATACGATGTAGCGGCGCGTTCTTGAGGTTCGTTACAAAGACGCGCTTCCGGTTAAAATAAGCAAAGGGACGGCCGTTCACCACAGCCGGGTTTTCTTCAGAGTTCAGACTGCTCCAGAGAACAGCAGTCGTTCATTCTCTGTCCCCATGGATAACTGGAATTGGAAGAAGGTTTACTTCCTAGGATTCCTCTTCTCGTGTCCCGCCAAGGCCCAGGGGATAGGGAAACAGCACAACTCAAATCAGTCACTTCATCTCCTCGTCAGATCAGACAAGGCTGTACGCTTGACTACAGCATGCGGTGACGTGCGACTCCGAACTGAAGAACAGCCCACCGTGCACGAAAAAAAAATAATCTTATCCATGCCCTCAGGAAATAGAAGGGAAAAACATCTTCTTCTCCGGATAAAGAAAAATGAATATTAATACATATCCCTTTTATAGAAAAAAGATAAAGAAAAAACAGAGCACCACTCCCTGGTTGCAGGCGTAGTCTTGCTTGCTGCGGCCTACTCATCTATCTATGTGCTGCATCTCCTACACTAACGTCTTTATCCGTGGTGAAAACATAGCACCAATTCGTTTGGTCATGCGACGACGACCTATCTATTCGTTGCATCTCCTACACTAGTGTCCTTATCTATGGTGAAAACCTGGATGCAGTAAACTTTCTTGAAGGCGTTGTGTTAGGATAAGACTGTTGGTGTTTTATGCGATAGTGTGGTTGTCTCAAGGATGACCTCTAGCCGCTGCCGGCGCTCGATGTGGCGTCTTTCTCTCATGGGCAACTTACTTCCTAGGAGGTACCATTTCAAATAAATTTAAGCCATTGGTATTTTGGTTTTCTAGAATTAATTAATTAGTTAAAAAAAAAGGAAAACCATTCTCAAATCCCTCCAATCATGCTAGACATGGGTGGGCATGGAGCTCCTTTCTTGTTCTTGCGCATGGCTGCGCCTTTTCTTTTATGTGAATTGTCGTCATGTCCCTTTTTCCCATACAAAACTAAATGACAACTATCGCTATAATGTCAAGATATGTATAAACCTATTATATTATAAGGTTAGAATTGTACACCAATAACAACAGGTACTAGAAATAAATTTTTAGTGGCTTTATCATGTATAAAGTTTGATGATAATTATATTAAAATTAAAAACTGGTCGTTTTTAGCTATCTTAAAGTTTCATATATCTACCTAGTGTTTCATAATACGTTCAGCACGTATGTCACATTCCTAAGTAACAAGTGCATCAAAAAAGTAATTAGTCTATTCTAATCAAACTATGTTATATCCAGAGTTGCTAAACTAAAAAGATTCATCATATCTAATAGATCATGCATGCATCAATTAAATATAAAAAGGATCTTTACATCTAAAACTTTACTTATTTCAACTATTACCTCCTACAAAGTAATACATGATTCTAACTCTTCGATTTAATCAAATGAACGGTTCACATTCATTTAAGAGTACCACAGTAAAACCTTCTTTCATTTCTATAGCCGCTAGTTGGGCAGAAGGTCCAAGTGTTCTTGACGCTGGATGGAGGGGACATCTCATGTTAAAAGAGTTATGGTGTTTTGTGAAGCTCTTCGTCGTTGAGCGTCTGAGTTGGAGCAAGACGCATGTTGTCTTCATTAGGCTAACTCCAACAGAGTTGGCAAACCAGGACGCATACCCAAAATGCATCGTCTTACGGTGTTTTTAGACAAAAAAACGTCTCCAACAAAGGACGCAAAGGGAGTACTCATTTTGCATAGCCAACGATGCTGAACGCAAAAAAGTGTCTCCTCTCTCCTGTAGACGCATATCTCTGGCCTCTCTATCTCCTTCAACCGTTCGTGGACGAGGTCGGAGTGGAGGGAGAAGAGGAGTGGGTCGAGCTCGGCCGACCGCAGTGGGAGCGCGCGGATGAAGATGGCGTGGCGGGACCGCGACTCAGGCGGGGCTCTGGTGGGGCGGCTCGGGCGGCGTGCGACCGGCGGGGCACGACCAGGCTCTGGCCGAGCACGACTTCGGCGGGGCGCGGCTCCGGCGAGGCGCCACTTCGGCAGGGCACGGCTCCGGCGGGGGGCGCGGCTAAGCAGGCCCACAGACGGGGGCGCGACTCAGGCAAGACGTGGCTCCGGCAGGGCGGCTCCCTCCTGCGGATGGAGTCGCCGGCGACCTCGGCTCGGTGCTCGGCGCTTCGACGGGGAGGAAGGCGGTGGGCGGTGGAGCGTCGTTGTGCTGTGTGTGCAGCTGGATTTGGGGCTTGGTTCCAGGCTCTGTTGGAGAAGGACAAGATTTAGGTGTGTACTTTTTACTGTGCGTAACCTATAGAGCCGAATGGGTCTCACGTTTAGGTTGTTTCTATTGGAGACAGTCTTAGATGAATGTAGCCGTTTCAAGATATGTGAGGTGGAGAGTTGTTCCTAAGCAAAGTCAAAACTGGGTGAAAGCAAGGACGGAGAAGAAGTTTTGAAGCTTAATCTTTCTAGTTTTTTTCTCCTTATTAGTCCTTAAACACTTTCTACTCGGTATTGAGAGTTTTCCTCAAACCGTCGTCGCCAAATCTCACTCAGAGTCTCAGACTCGCACGAAGCTGCACATGAAACATATTGTCGAGAGGCGCGACCAGCCTTGGACGCCGAACACGTACGCGGCGACTGTGACTAGTGGAAGCACGGAACGGTCAATTGCGTTCATCAAGCTCCAGCCGCCGGAAAATCTCTCCGTTCCCCGGCCATTCCGAGTGTGCAGCAGGCGGGCGAAATCGCAGATAGAAGCCACAACCAGAAGTGGTGGGCAGGCGCAGGAAGCGTAAAGGGAGCCTCGGCGACCGACGCGCGCACGTGCCGGTGAGAGGCGGTTGTGAGATGTGACGCCGACGCGCCGGGCCGGCTGGCCGACCTGAGATGAACAGAGAGGGAGAGAAAGATATTTTTTTTCCTCTTCCCCATCCCTGCATGTAAACGCAACGATATTTTACTGGAAATTTGCCAACGGAGATGGCGCCATCGCTGGGATGGAGGAGTAGCCGAATAGGGTATAAAACCGAGGGGGGCGTCACGGCCACGGGTCCCGAGGGGAGGAGGCTCTATCCAACGTAACCACCACCATCTCTGTATCGGCGAGCAGCAGACACAGACAGAGGAGGAAGGAGGGGAGCCTGGGAGCAGCGAGGCGGAAATGGGGCTCCGCGTCCGCGCCTCATCGCTTCTGCTATCCCTGGCTCTCGAGCTCGTGGTCGCGCTCGTCTCAGGTAATTTTTCAGTCGCCGGCTTTGGTCGCTCCCTGCTTTGTTTGTATTGTATTGTATCGCTGTGGCTCTTCTTGCTCGTGCTCTGCTTTTTTTTTTTTTTTTTGCCGCCATTGCTGTTGCTGTGTGCTACAGTGTTCACGCCCGTCTGTCCTCGTGAGTTGTTACATCTGTTCTTTCGGGTTCTGTTCTGGCACGATGCTGCGTTCCAGTTCCATTCTCCGTATGACAAGCATACGGAGTTCGTTTTCGTCGTCAACAGTATTGGGAACGATTAGAATTTCATGTGTGGGCAAAACTGGAACTGGAAGCAGCTGCGAAACAAGAACATGGGAGGCCTGAGGATGAGATCCAGCTACCGGGCAAGGCGGACCAGAATTGTCTTCGCAGATACGAGGCCATTCATTCTTTTTTCGCGATTAATTGAGCTAGCTCGGTTGCTAAGTCAGCTCTGAGTCTCTGACGAGTGACGAGCAAGCACAGTTCCACTTCCTCCCAGCTGCAGCTGATCCATTGCACGATTTCTTCCTGAAACCGCACACTCTCAGTAATCCATGTTCTCTAAATCATGATAATTGCACAGTACAGTTTTATCCTTTTTTTTCTTTCTCACGTACACAAAAAATTTGCGTATCATTGTATTAACATAGAAGAGTTTAACTACACGAACGACACACTTCTATGGACATCTCTAGTTGTTTAAATTAATTCTGGTCCATACAACAGTTTTATCTGAAAATTCTGATTTTACATCTCTACTAGTTATTTAAATCTTAGCATTTTGCCTCTCTCATAGATGATTTCCAGCTCTGCCCCTACTATGATTGATCATTCCGTCTGCTTCCGTATACATTATTGCTTGTAGGTCTGTAGTAGGTGCTCTCTTCTCTTGCCACCGAACAATTTTTTTTTATATGGGGTTTAATCACGAAAGCGACTTTGCACCTAAAGCATTTTATGGGTCTGTCTGAAAAGGAAAATCAATTCCGTTCAGGGAAAATAAATACTACAAAACAGCATCAGCACTTTTAGTGCGCCATTACCGAGTGCTAATAATTAATGAGCGCCCCCGCGTGTGTTAATCTGGCAGTGTCGGCGCAGCAAAAGTTCGGGATCAACTACGGGCAGATCGCGAACAACCTGCCGGAGCCGACGCAGGTGGCGAGTCTCCTCCAGTCGATGAACGTGAACAAGGTGAAGCTCTACGACGCGGACCCGCGAGTGCTGACGGCGTTCGCCAACACCGGCGTCGAGTTCATCATCGCCGTGGGCAACGAGAACCTGCAGACCATGGCGGCCAGCCCCGCCGCGGCGCGCCAGTGGGTGGCGACGAACGTGCAGCCGTACCTCCCGGCCACGCGCATCACCTGCGTCACCGTCGGCAACGAGGTCTTCTCCAGCAACGACACGTCCATGATGGCCAGCCTCCTCCCCGCCATGAAGGCCGTGTACGCCGCGCTGGGAGGTCTGGGCCTCGGCAGCCAGGTCACCGTGTCGTCGGCGCACTCCGTGAACGTGCTCGCCACCAGCTTCCCGCCGTCGTCGGGCGCGTTCCGGGAGGACCTCGCGGAGTACATCAAGCCCATCCTCGACTTCCACGGCCAGTCGGGGTCGCCGTTCCTCATCAACGCGTACCCGTTCTTCGCCTACAAGGCGAGCCCCGGGAGCGTGTCGCTGCCGTACGTGCTGTTCGAGCCCAACCCGGGCGTGCGCGACCCCAACACGGGCCTCACCTACGACAACATGCTCTACGCCCAGATCGACGCCGTGTACGCCGCCATGAAGGCCATGGGGCACACGGACGTGGGCGTGAGGATCTCGGAGACCGGGTGGCCGTCCAAGGGCGACGAGGACGAGACCGGCGCCACGGTGCAGAACGCGGCGGCGTACAATGGCAACCTGATGCAGAGGATCGCCATGAACCAGGGGACGCCGCTCAAGCCCAACGTGCCCGTCGACGTGTACGTGTTCGCGCTCTTCAACGAGGACATGAAGCCAGGACCCGCGTCGGAGAGGAACTACGGGCTGTTCTACCCCAACGGCTCGCCGGTGTACGCGCTCAACTCCGCCGGCTCCGGCGGCGGTTCGAGTCCCGGCGGGTCGCTCAACCCGTACTACACGTCCATGTTCTCCTCCTCGTCCAGATCGGCGGTGAGCGCAACCTTTTTGACAGAGAGAGTGATACTATTACTGCTGCTGCAAGCGATTGTAATACTGCGACAATCATATTCATTGTACTGTTAGTCAGTGATACCTTGTAATCTTGTATACGGAAATATGCAATTTCAATTCAACCATAGGGTAGGCCTAGATTCGGCAATTTGGCAAGACAGTGTGGCTGCTCCAAAAGCTCTGATCTTTTCTCTTATTCCCCCTCAGCAATGATCTTGAAAAGGTGACCTTTTCTTCTCTATGCACAAACCTATCGAGATGTGGAAACACCTAAAGGTGAGGTTGATCGATGGAAGGGCATCGTCGAAAGCGCGGGCATTCCTGAGCTTTTGACCCAACGGACGACGAACCAAACATTTAGCCGCGTCTTTCTAAGCTGGCCGGATACCAGTTAACCAGTAGTTAACCTTTGGCGGCGGCAGCCTGAAACTGAAACTGAAACTGAAACGGGGAATGTCAAAACCCAGCAGCAAGAGCAAACACAATCATCTCGCAATATGGTTTCTGGTAGTGACAACGAAGATGAAGATTTGCTTATCTTTTGTGTTTGTTTGTCCTGGTGGCTTGCAATCGCTTGCAGATAACGTATCGGATGGGGGGTGGTTGTCCTGCTCGCCGCATTATTCCTCTGATGAGGCTTCCTCCACACGTACCGCCCAGAGAGAAAGCCTCGCAAATCATTGGCAGCTTCCCTTCCCACTGACGCAATCCGGTCCGAGTTGTCGTCGCCACTCATCAGTGCCGGCCGGGGCCGGTGCGCGCGGTGCATTGCCGGTCCAGCGGTCCTCACTGACAGCGAGATAACGTCGATCGGACTCGGACACAGTGACACTGAAATCATCTCAATTTCCTTTTCCATCTCCTGTTGCTGATGCAGTTTATAATAGTCTAAAAAGAAGGCTTAAGAAAAAAATAACAAATCCCACATGACGATGAGAAATTAAATTTCCAACCCCAACAGTTCAAAAACAAACTGATTCCTACGAAATCCATGTAGGATTCCTACAAAATTCTAACGTTCCAAAGGGCCCTAAGCGTGGCTCTCGGCTGAGCTCGTGTGGTTAGGTAACAGGTCCTGTCGTGCAAGCCGCGACACTTTGGCAAATAGTTTCTGGTGAGCCATGTGATATGATGCATGCGGCAGACGAGTGGCGCCCCCGTTCGTTGAGGCCCGTTCTACAGGGCAGTTCAGCTGTTGCAGGCTTGCAGTTGCAGCTGGTCCCCTGCCGTTCGTCGGTGAGGGCGCCGCGGCCCGAAGGGACGAGCAGATCACCGAGAGCCGTCGAAACATTTTTCGCGTCATCCGCAGAGGACCCATCGCGATTCTCGCATGCGGACGTTTCAGATAGGGCTCAGTCTCGTCGCTATCCGCACACAGGACGTTCGGTCAGCACGCTGCAGGCTGCTGCTGCTGCTAGCTAGCTGTTGACCACTCGTCGTTGCCTTGCCGCTGTGTTGTTTGGCAGCTTGAATGGCCTGCCGTAGGAGTGCGGCGATGACTGGAGTAGAGGATGAATGTCCTCTTGGCTCTTGAGAGCTCAAACCTAACGTAACAACTCATCGAAACCGGATGTTTCGTCGCGTTGAGGGGCGTGGCGCTGTTTGCACGAAAGAGGACGCACGAGTGGATCGACGAATATCTCTGCGCCTTTTGTCTGGTACACCCTTATTGGAAAGTTTTATTCCCCATGTAGCATTGTGTGTGATTGAGATTTCAAGGGTAAGGGATGGGGCTTTATTCCCTTGGATCACAATGCTGGACCTACTAGCCTAACACTCTGTATTCCTGTTCCAATGTCCATGTACTCATGTAGCGGAACTAAGTTTATATATAGTACGAATCTATTTGCCTATTCGGTCACTCGTCATCTAGATGCATGGTTCACAAGATCTTATGAATTTAACCACACAGTGCTTATGAATCCTTGCTTATGTTGTGCGTGTCCAAAGAACAGGCTCTTGCTCATTGCGCTTTTCTTCTGTGATGCAGGATAAACAGTTTGGTGTTCTGTTATGTGCCTGCAGTACCATGGAGGAAGAGAGACGAGTAATAGCTAGCCTGCTCATGTAGGAGTACTTGATTTTGCTAACGATCAGCTAGTTGAGTCACTTTGAGGCCTGAAAGAACGAGATGAGCTGTGAGAAGTGGCTGCCATTGGTGGTTTAGAAGTGTCAATCACACGGGCACTATTGTATTTATTCATTTGTATTCTTTATGTTGGTGTTATTGTTTCTTTGTCTAAGTGTCTCTGCTTTTTGTCCAACTTTCTCCATCCATAAAAGAATAAAATAATAGCACAATACCTACTAAAGTATCTTAAATTTAATTAACTATAAACAAAAAAATAATAAAAAATATTAATATTTATAATATCAAATAAGTATCATTAAATTTGTTATGAGATATATTTGGTGAAACTTTAGACACGTTATAACCAAAAAGACTAGACCTAGAATTACAGTTTTGTGGATAAAGATAGTACTATATAGTAGGATGTCTTGTTGAATTAGGCCCGCTACCTATGCTTGTTTTTGTGATTTTTTGTTAAAAAAAACTCTTCCGCAATGCTCTTTTCATAGGTTCCAGATGGTGTAGATGACAACTTAGGCAAGCTTTCTGTCAGTCATCGAGTTGTCGAGCCCAATCTTGGTAGACCACCTGAGCTTGATTTTTGTGCTCGTTGTGTTTCGAGTGATCAGCGGGAAATAGAACTTTTGAGCTAATAATTACTAGACCATACGCGTGAAAGAGCAGTTAGCCCACCAAGTGCTTTGGCGATTCCATTTCTGTTCTGCATCTATAGTTGAAAGACAGGGTTTGCCTGGTGTCCTCACCGAATGATTTTGTGAAGTGAATATCTTTCGTTGGATCAACAACAAACAGAAAAATCTGGACTTTGGTTCAACCTTGGCCTTCTATACTTTCTTCCAAGGATGACCAGGGAAGGAACCAATGAATTAAACTTTATAGGCTGATCTTAGAGTGTAGTTCCCATCTGCTGCGAAGCGCAGTGTGATGTGATCAGGTTGATCATCTAGTTGGATTGGCCGCAATGCTTCCCAAAGAGACACATATTATCTTAATTCTTGTTCATTGGACAAATGTCGTAGGCTGCGCATCCATAGATTTTTTCCGTCAAGGAACTTAAAACACAAAGGTGCAATTTGCTTAATTAGGCGCTCTTCCTTCCAGCCATCTATCATGCTAGAAATTTGCCTGTAGTCCATCACCTAGAGAGATAGAAGTACATGCCCTGAAAAGTTGTGTTTCTGCGGTGGCGCGTTGGCTTTCTTGGAGATGACAGATGAGAAAGCAGCAAGCTCGGCAGGACCCCTCTAGTCGGCTGCTACTGGTCCATTGAATTATCAGTTTTATTCTTTGTCTTTTCGTGAATTATCAGAAATGTTTTCTTATTAGCCTTGTCATGTATCATGTTTCGGGTCTTGGAAAAACATGTTTCATAAGAAATGAGGATCCTGTCTGGAAGCAAGCAACTGGCGCCACAGCTGTGCCCACGTACGGGTGGGTTTCAAGTCTGACAATGAAGCATCCGTTCATTCACTGATAGTATTCCACACGAACCGGACATACATATGCTGCATGTCACGGTTTCAGACTTGAGAAAGTCTATAGGAGGCCGGCCTAGATACCGTAGCAGGCCAAGCGTGGCTGTGCGCGCGGCGACGTCAACTGCACGTACCATGGCATCAAGCGGTCAATCTGTTGTCGTGCACTCGCCAATCTCGCGAAAGTGAAACCGGTCTTGACTGTATCTATATGGATGACACTGGTAGCTGGCCCCTGAGATGAGCAGACGAATGAGTCACACGATGAAGGAGAAGAACATGGACAACAGTTGCGATGAAGAAGACGAAGACACGCGGATGGCGGAGCACATTGTACGCTCGTGTTTATTGCTGAGGTACTATGTACACAGAGTACGCCGATGATTGGTTCAAGTTTCAACAAACAAGCTCTTCCAAATGGGTTGCGAAATTCCATGCAGAAACAATCCACCGAAATCCAAAACTCGCAGTTCTAGGCCAGTCTGCGATCGCCATCGAGCAGCGACCGATCCCCATCCCTGGCTCTCACTCACCTATCGGCGACCACGGCAGTCACTTACAGCGGGCCCCGGCGGACGCCACCTCCGCGACCCAACCCCCAATCGTTTCCCGCCCTCGCCACAACCTAAATTACCGGCCGCCGGGACCACTGCTCAGCGTCCTGGCTGTCGGGCCTCTCCTTCCCCTTCCCCTCGTCCTCGTCGCCCGCCGCCGCCGCGGCCAGCGCCTCGTCGACCCACGAAGCGGCTCTTCTCCCGGACTTGAACCGCTGCATTCCCGCAATGCCCGGCTGCTGCTGCTGCTGCTGCTCTCCGTCATCGTCCTCCAGCGCCGTCTTCCTGGACGCGCCGCCTGGTACACGGCCGCACCCGTCGCAGCGGAACATGGCCGCCACGCCTTGCCACCACCCGCGGCGCCCACGCCGGCGCCGCCCGTGCCGCTCCCGGTCGGACAGGACCTTGCCAATGCAGGACACCTTGGGCGACCGCGGCTCCACCTCGCCGCCGCCCGCGCGCTTGTCGTGCAAGATCCGGCCCTGCGACGGCCGGCGCCGGGAGAAGGTCGGGCGGATCTTGGCCGGGAGGCCGAAGAAAGTGGTGCCGGCCCCGGGGGGAGGCGGGGCGCCCGCGACGCGCGTGGAGTTGGACCGCGTCTTGGCCGCGATGGGGTTGGCCACGACGGCCGCCGCGAACTTGGGGTTGGTGCTGCCCTTGGTGGAGTCGTCCCGTTCGTATATCGGGTTCAGCTCCGAGAACGCCACGTCGTCGCCGATGGGGATGGTTATCGACTCGGGCGGGAAGTCCGGGTCGGGCGGAGGCGGCGGCGGCGGCGGAGGCTGTGGCATCCGTGGCGGTGAGGCGTCCTCGCTGCCCCCCGCGATGACCGTCTCGCACGACACCTTCCTGTCCCCGGCGCCGGCGCCCGACACGCCGCACACCAGGCTCTCCAGGTCCACCTGGGGCATTGCGCGCGCAGCTCGCTGCCTTGCTAGTTGCTAGTGCAGGGGGGGAGTGCAAGGGTGAAGAAAGAAGAGCGCGGAGGCAGGGAGAAGTGGCTGCTAGCAGGCGCTTCCCTTTAAAATTCTGATGAAGATGGGGGGAGGCAAAGCACAGCGAGGCTGCATCAGCAGTGCTCAGAGGCTGTCCTATACAAATAATAAGTGACGCAGAAAATGCCACCTCTGAAACCGAAACGAACTCCAAAAACGGATCTCGACTATTTGTCTCCCCAAAAAAACAGTCTCAGTGAGCTGAATGGAGGCTTCACCTACAGAAAATTCACTAGCTGAGGTTAAAAAGGGAAAATGGCATTGGCAGCCTAAGGCCTTGTTTAGTTCCTAAAAAATTTTGCAAAAATTTTCAGATTTCTCGTCACATCGAATGTTTAGACGCATGCATTGAGTATTAAATATAAATAAAAATAAAAACTAATTGCACAGTTTAATCGAAATTGACGAGACGAATCTTTTGAGCCTAGTTAGTCCATAATTGAATAATTTTTGTCAAATACAAACGAAAGTGCTACAGTGTCGATTTTGCAAAATTTTTTAGAACTAAACAAGGCCTAAGAGTAAGAGAGCAGCAACCAAGTGAAATCTCCCAATTTAGAGAACAAAAATTATATACCAGGTCATCAGGGGTAATTTACCTGGTCAGCCCATGATAAACGGTGAAGCAAACAGGAGTGACCTAGGCGATTTTATGCCGATCTGGAGACCTCCGACAGAGCCCATTTTCTGCTGTGGCCCTCCCAATTAATAAGCTTAGTCTTTTTATTTCAGATTTCAGCGTGGAACGCCGTGATCCCCTGAGACCGATCTGTCTTTACGCAGCAGTGGGCAGTGCCCACAAAAATGTGAAGAATCTGTCGCTGCGCTTTATGATTTTTCGGAAATAATAAATAGCAGTTGGGCTTGTCTGTAGGATGATCAGCCTGTCGACACCTGTCGTCAGTTAAAAAAAATCACCCTAATAACCAACATAAGGTCAGAGAACACCGTAGGATAAACCTCACTCAACAGCACCAGCACAGCACCTAATTTTACAGAGGTCAGAACCAAGATTTGAAGAGTAAACCGATAAATCTACTCTGCAGAACTGTTCATGATCACTTGATCAGGACGCAGGGCAAGGCTTGGTAAAAGGAATCAAGGCCAGTTCTGGGCACGAGTGCTGTTTGGCTATCACATGGCGATGTCGGACTGGGGGGTATTGAGCACCAGAAGGCATCAGCGGGGCACCAGGCCCATTTGTACTATTTTGTTGGCTTCCCTGCACAAATATAGCTGCAGTCTTTCATTGGCGAGATATTGTGAAAGGAGTAATGGCCGTGGCTTAGCTTGCAAACGTGCCGTTTTGCTCAGTGTTCAAGTTTCATTCTCGCTAAACATACTACCAACTATCTTGTGAAGTGACTGAAGCCTAACGATACTATGAAAGAGACAGCTGAATGACCCTACACAGCACACTGATGGCTCAGCCTGCAGCGTTCAAAGTTCAAACACAGGATAGCCTCACACATGTCATACGCCCTTTTGCGATAGCCTCACACATGTAGTAGTAGTGCTACAAAGAAATGAAAGCTGAGAATAGGCAGCTCCTTAAAATATGAAAATTCTAGATTTCTGACATGGAGGTGCCCTAAAAAGGTGCCCTAAAAATTCTAGTTTTCCTTAAAATATCTAAATTGTATCACTGTATCAGTGTGGAAACCTATGAAGCTATGTAGGCCTTGGAATAAGCCAAGCAGCACCTTGATTCCAAAGAGGTCCATGCTTGGACCTTGGTCAACACTCAACAACCCCACAAGCTCCCATATGGGGTCGGAATTATTGTACTCTGCGACAGATTCACATTACAGGACAGTGAAGAATGGGACGAGGAACCATATTAAGATCAAGTGTCAGGTATAATAAATTGAAAACAATATCCTCTTAAAGTGGAGATCCAAATGGAATAGTTCCTGCAGCCACGAATGCTTCTTGAATCATAGTAGGTTAATGATATGGGCACAGCATAACAGGCATTTAAAAAGGCAGGATTTCTGAATTGACATACCTAAGTACTAGGAGTTATTGAGGAGTATAGTTGCCGAAGCATGTTAGAGGAAATTGTAATCAGTATAATCTCAACCATACAATAATCACATTCCACAGCTGAATGCAAGTATTTTAGGACTCAGACCAAATGCACAAGCTAAATGTAGAGTTTTATTTTTTTTAAAAAAAATGTTTCTAAATAGAGACTTAGCCATTTTTTTAGCGCGTGGTAGCACAAGAAAAATTCCAAGACGGTTACTTATAACTTGATCCTGAAATTTGTTAAAAAATATAGCTATGGATACTAACTATAGGGAAGCTATGATTTCTTATAACCTATAATGTCTGAGCAACTTGATTTCTACAACTGAACTTCATACCAACCTACTTGATAGTTCACAATAGACAAAGTTAGGTTGCAGACTATGGAAATTAGCAGGAATGTTAGGTGTGTTGGTTGAGCTCTTTGTCAATCCAGAGGACTATGCAACCAAAAGCAACATCAAACGCCAAAATTAGACTGCCAGAATGTTGGTTAAGCTTTCTATATCCATAATCCATTTGTCCATTGTACATAACAGCACATAATATCCTCCAATGAAGATAATTCAAGAAGATAAGACGAGATCAGTATAAGGCGTGATACATTACTACAACAAGTGAAGTGGATGGAGAAAACTGCAAACCAGCATCATGGAGTCAAAAGTTATGATGTCACTAAGAGGGTTTTGGTGACATTAACAGTAAATCCAAATCCTTTGTGGGAATGACCACACGTGATCTACAAAATTGTAAGCTTCCCCCAAATGATTCGAATACGTCTCAGCACTTTGTATTGTAATCCTCCACCTCTACTTCTGAACTAGATCACCAACCAAATAAGTAACAAGGACAGCAACAAGCTCAAACGATTCCGAAATCGCTCTGTAACTTGCAATCCGTCATCTCAAGAAGCTGAAAAAAAGAAGAAGCTTACTCCTTCACGGGCTTGACGCGGGCTTTCCAGGCCCAGAAGCCGACTGCTGCGGCCGGGGAGGGGTCGAGGCAGTGGAAGCGGAGCCGGGGGCGGAGACCTGCGATTCCTCGGCCGCGGAGAGCTTGCGGAGGCGATCCTGAAGAACGCGGACGCGGTCCTCGGTGCGGCGGAGCTTACGCCAGCGCCAGGCGAGGTAGGCGCCGAGGCCGCCGTAGACGAGGATGTAGGAGCTCCACACGTATGGGTAGGTCTGCGCGTGCTCCTTCGCCTTCCGCCACTCCTCCTCCAGCTTCGCGACCACGCCGCCTCCAGTCGCCGCTCCCGCCACTGGCTCCGGCTCCTGCTGCGGCTGGGTCTGTGTCTGTCCGTCCCCGGCGGCCGCCATCGCTGCGCTTGTTGGTGTGCGCCTGTGCGGCCGTGCGAGTGGGGCTCGTGTCGGTTTCTTTAGGGCAAGCGCGAAATGGGCCTGGCCGAGCGACTTTGTGATGAACGATGGCCAAGCTTCCCTTACTTGGGCCTTCTGAATCTTCTTCACTTGGGCCACACTTGGCACTTCACTTTTTCAAGACAAATCTATTATATAATTTTCAATTTTACAAACTCAACAATTTAAAAGTTATTAATAATTTATATTTATAATGTTTAACCTAAACTTTATCCAAAACGAATTCTAAATCTAATACGAATGGATTATAGGATAAAAAAACCCTCCGTCTAACCTCATGTGTGGCCGTTTGTATAAAAAAAAAGGTGCTAACTTCAACTGTCGCCTATCGGTGTAAGTAATGAAAGTTAAACTTGGGTCTTGTTTAGTTCCGAAAAGTGAAAAGTTTTCGGTACTGTAGCACTTTCGTTTGTTTGTGACAAATATTATCCAATCATGAACTAACTAGGATCAAAAAATTCGTCTCGTGATTTACAGTTAAACTGTGTAATTAGTTTTTGTTTTTGTCTATATTTAATATTTCATGCATGTATCACAAGATTCGATGTGACAGGGAATCTTGAAAATTTTTTGGTTTTCAGGGTGAACTAAACAAGCCGGCCTTGGCAGCACCGCTGCAGCGTTTGTGACATGACAACGATGCAACAACCATCTCTCTACTCAAAGCAACTGGGGATTCTGTAGCATACTAGGCCGACAGGAAAACAATTCAAACAGTAGTGGGCTTCTCATAAAAGTTTATGGGCCTCCAGCCTCTATTATGGCTTGCCGAGAAGCACCAGACTCTGTTCGGCGTCACAGCCGCCGCCTGCTGACAGTCAAAGATCATTGGATGAAACTGTTTCGCTGTCAGAGAGAGCTCCTTCACATGGGATAACCGGTCAAGCACGTGCCGCTGCTAGCTAGTAGCACAGCGGTTAAGATCTATCGTGGGGGTGTACCCATGCTCATCAGATGCGGATCAGAATCCAGAAAGTTTGCATCACGGATCGGTGCAATAACAAAACCTGAAAACCAATAATATGCTCATTATGGTGTTCCTCCTCCGCTGTGTTTTCTACCACCCGTGGTACACTTCTGAACGATTCGGTCTGGAGTCTGGACGTCAGGTTCGTCTGCGTGGTAGTGTCAGGATCCCAGTGAGGGCACGTCGAAGCCCGTGCCTCGACGGCGACGCAACAGGCAGCGGGAGAGACCGACGAGAGAGCCGATGCGCGGTGCACCCGTGCCCCCATGAGACCGACGAAATGTGAGTGGCAGAGTGGGTGAACGGCGCAGACCGGGTCGTCCGGCCGGCGGAATTCATGGACAGCCGTGAGCACCGTGCCGCCGGGGGGCTGCTCGACACGCGGGTTGGCCACGATCCACGGCGGCCACGGCCCACGGGGACGGCTAGTCCCCACCCCACCCATCCATCGTTGCGTCGTCGTCAGAGTGACACTTGACCATGCATGTTTGGGGCAGGTCCGAATCTGACGTCTGGGCCGAGCCTGGCCTGTCAGTGCCAAGACGGTTGCTGAATCAGTCTTGGGGACTACTCGACCACTAGGACTGCTATAGCTAGGCAGCTAACAGCTTGCTTTCGCTTGTGTTCCATTTGGCTTTGTCCGCAAGGTAATCGGTAAGCATCGACGGCACTTGTACACATCCAGCCGAAGGATTAGTTGTCAAGTCCAGTATAATCGCTCGACATGATCCAGCAGCCCCATGGCCGGACACCTGATTAGTACAATCGAGTAGATGCCGATTCAGTAACCATCCAGCTACAAGTCCTGCCAACGATACTTGATGCAATAATCAGGTCCGTTTGTATCGATCGCTTGATGTCTCGATTGTGATTACTATAATCAGGTCCGTTTCGGAGTATGCGATAAGAGCCTGTCAACGAATTTGAACGTTCCATCTCCGAAATACTCTTATGTGATCATTATTGCAGCGTTGGAAGGTAGTACTGTATTCCTTTTGAATAATAAGTGATCACCACCAGCAGCACGGTTCTCGCTTTTAACTCTTCTCGTTGATTTCTGGCCGCTAAAGCCTAAGATCTGCACTCACTCGCCACCGTCTTATAGGGGATTGTAGATTGTTTATTTGAGCTTAATTTGTCTATGGCCTTTGGGGGATTTGGACTATGGCTTTGGAAATGTTGACCGTATATTGCATTGCTGTCGTGACCGAAATGTACAATGCATGTAACACCCTCTCCAGGAACATTATTATGATCTCCTAGAATCTACAAAGATACAAGTATAGGAGTGAAGACATTTTATGATCCCCGAGTCCATCATCATCATCATAAAATTAAACTACTAGGATATTCAGCGGCTGTTGTTTCAGGTTTGACCTTTTCATCATCGGAAGCGTTGCAGCGGGAGTGGATGATTTCAAGAGAAAACCGTTGTATCAACTGTCGGCAATTAGACGGAAGCTGTCAAACAAAACTAGCTTTCCAGCGCAGCGTGGCAATTATCTATAGATTGTGTCCTAAAGTAATCTTCAAACTAGCAGCACAATTATGCGTGCGCCTGTAGGGGCCTTTTGGCCCTTCCAGCCCTTTCAAAAAAAATTATGCGCGCGCCAACATCGCAATCAAATATATCTAAGCTAGATGTCACATCCAAAATTATGAACTACTCCTGCTAGACTACTGGAGTTGTCGTATAAATCCATGGCTCCAACAAAGAGTTGGTCTTGTGGGAAAATCAAAACTTCAAGTGTTCAACCGTACGTCTGCATCTGACAATATAGTTTCCATCTTTCGGTGTTAGGTTAGCCAAATAATAGGTTAGTTTTGTGAAGAGGGTAAAATAGCTATTCCATCGGTTCCAAAATATTGTAAATCATTCTGATTTTTAGTATATAGATGCAATGTATATCTAGATGCGTAGCAAAAGCAACGTACCTATAAAAAGTCAAAATGACTTACAACTTTAAAAGAAAATTTGTTTAATGCCACTGAAACATATACACTTTCATTATATATGTGCCATTAAAAATTATGAGCACTACAAAACCGCAAATCAAGTTTTCAGGAAACACAAAAAAACCATCGATGCTTCATCTGTACATTATCTGATCTTGCAAATATAGGGTTGTTACCATCTAAGTCTATTATGAGCCATTTCTCTAAAACTTGGGCCATAAATACTAAAAAAATTATATAGATTGACAACACAAGGTTGTAGTAATAAAACAATTTTATAATAACTCGTTATACATAGAATTATATATTTTCAAATATTTTAAATACTTACGGGAAAACCATGTATAAATATGTCTTAGGTTTTTATCGAGTGGAGCACATGCTTTGATAGGGTAAACAGATGTTACTTCCTCGGTTCAAAATATAATGCAATTCTTACAGCCTTGTTTAGATTCAAAAAGTTTTTGCATTTTAATATTGTAGCACTTTTGTTTTTATTTGACAAACATTATCCAATCATACAGTAACTAGGCTTCAAAGATTCGTCTCATAATTTACAAGCAAACTGTGCAATTAGTTTTTGTTTTCATCTATATTTAATGCTCTATGCATGTGCCGCAAGATTTGATGTGACAGAACATCTTGAAAAGTTTTTGGTTTTTGGGTGAACCAAATAAGGCCTAATTGAGAAGTCAAATAAATTCAAATTTGACCAAATCTATATAAATTATTACTAACATTGATGATAACAGATAGATAGCTATGAAATATATTTTTTTGCAGCAAATCCATTTGTTAGAGATATAAATAATAATAATAAATACTATTTTCTTTAGATTTGATCAAGCTTGATAAAGTTTGACTCATTCCAAATCTATATATTTTTTTCTTGGACCCGTGGGAGCATTTTCTCAGAAATCTGACGGTGTCCATCGGCCAGACGTCAGCGTGAGAGTAATAAATAGTGCGGCTAAACAACTCTTCCGGATCAAATCAATATCCTTAACAAAATCCAGGCATAAATAAAAGAGCATAAAGGCCGGCCGGCCCGGCCCGGCCCCACCATCTCTTCCGCCAACCTCGCCCGCTTCCCCCTCTCACACTACCACCTCCTCCGCCTCCCACGCAAGCTCCACCGCGCTCCCACTCGTTCGTCGCACCGCACCGCACCGCACTGCACGCCGCGCCTCCCCCACCTCGCACCTCCCAAGTCCTGAAGTCCCACCCACAGACACTCCCAAACCCTTCTCCCCGCGCGCTCCCTCCAGCATGGGCAATTGCTCCCCGTCCCCGCGCCGCCGCCGCCGCCCGACGGAGCCGGGCTCGCCGGCGCTCGGCAGCAACGTGTCCGCGCCCACCGTGACGGTCAACTCCGTCTCCGTCTCCACCTACGCGCTCGCCAGATCCCCCTCCGTCTCCGCCGCCGCGGTGGACGCCGAGGACGCCGGCGTCGTGCGCGTCTACGGCTCCGACGGGTGCCCCGTCGCGTGGCGCCTCCGCGTCTCGCTCCTCTACAAGGCGGCGGCGCCCCTCCACTTCACGCCCTCCGAGGCGGCCCCGCTCGGCCGCCCCGTGCTCCGACTCTCCGCCGCCGACCCGGAGGTCTGCGGCACCGCCGACGAGCTGCTGCGCCTGGTGGACGCGCGGTTCGAGGGCAAGCCGCGCGTCGCGCCGCCGGAGAGGCCCCGCGCGGCGTCTCCGTCGGCCGCGGCCGCCGCGGAGGTCGCCGAGCTGGTGCGGCTGCAGCACCGCAGCGCCGAGCGGCACCTCGAGGGCGTGGCGGCGAAGGTGGCGGAGATGGTTAAGAAAGGGAAGAAGTCCGGGAAGGGCAGGAATGTTGTGGAGGGCGCTGAGGTCAGGAGGCTCGGCAAGTGGTACGGGGACGCAATGGAGGTGATGCTGGAGCACGCAAGGATGGAGGAGACCCTCATCTTCCCTGACATACAGAGGGCATCGTTTCCAGGTCGATTTGGGTTTGATCTATTTTATTTGTGCTGCATTGCATTATGCTCTTAATTTTCCTTGATGTTCATAGAGGTTTAGGGTACTTGTCTCTCGTTGCTAATGTGCATTGGCGTTTTTGAGGATTTGTTATGGGCCTGCTTTCTTTCTGCACTGACCGTTTCCTGTCGCAAAAAAGCCGTGCATCTGCGTCTAGACATTGAAGCACTGCTTCAATTCGTAGTTAATCTATTTTGCGTGCGTTGGTTATTTTCAGGAGTCGTTCACGGTTCATGTTCACTTGTGCTGGCAAGTTTTCAGAAGTTTTTTATTTATGTGTTCCTGTACTTTGGTCCAAAGCATGTATTCCCCTTATCCCCCTACCACTCTAGCTGTACAGGTCACCCTTTATTCTGATTGGTAAAAGCAGCTAACAAAATTTGGCAATGTAATGTACTGTACTAGAGCAAAGCTAAACATTTGGCAGTTTCCAAGTGAAAAACAAACGGCCTTTGAGAGAATCGGGCTAACTGACTCCCACACCGGAAGTCAGAACCACCGCATTCGCATCAAATGCCCGTCTTATTGAACATTTATTTAATCGGCAACTGCTTGCATACTGATATGATTAAGATCTAATCTTATCTGACACCAATATTTTTGTGTGACAAGGGGTGTGCGATAAGGTTAACGAGCAGCATGGGAGGCACCTGCCAATGATGAATGGAATCAAGGAGGATATAAAAACACTGCTGACGTTGGAATTAGGGAGCCCCCTATTCCATGAAGTGGCGGTCAACCTCTCGGTTCGCCTCAAAGCGTTGCAGGTACAGTCCCTGTGGTATTCAATAACTGCATTGGTTGTTCTTTATCTGCCTACTGTGCATTGCTTGTGAAACCTTTCTACTTCAGAATATACACTAGTGTTAGGCTTTCTGGTGGTAGAAGCTTGTATTTAGTTATGAATGCCATGCTTGAAAGAATAGGCAAGCACCATCTTAGGTGTCTTCTGAAGTGAGCCATATGGAAACCTTCGACTGCTTAGTAGGTTTTGCAAACTTCATCTTTTGTAACTTTCAAGGCTTTTACATCCCTTCAGGCAAAAGCTATAATTTGTTGGTGTGGATGTTACCCTGTCCTAATCTGTATCCCTACCATGAGATATTCTCTTGGAAAGGAGTAACCGAAAGTGATATGGAACAGAGAATGATGATGGGACCATTCACCATGTTACCAAAGGATAAAATTGATTCCTTTCGTCCTCAAGTGGAAAAGTTTGTTATATTGCACTATTTATACTTGCACTTTTCATTGAATTGGATTGGAAGATCATGTAGGTCCTGGATAAGGACCACTTCCAACCTATTGTCTCTAAAACTCGCATGGCCTGTTGTCAAATTGGGTCTGGATTCACCACCATATGCTTTACAGCATAATGCTATCTTCACAGTTCTACTGCATTACTATTGTGCATGCTGGGAAAAGTTTTAAAGGAAAAAGTAAAGTAGGCGGCAGTCTGTGTCATTCTCAGCCTGTTTGATCTGGAAAACTGGCCAAAAGATAGCACGGGAAGTTTAATGTTTTGAGATTTGATAGGAATCCACCACCATGGCGTTAGCATACAGCTCTCCTTTTTATTGGAAACTTGGAAGGTGTGTATTGTGTAATGAAAGTTGAGGGAAGAAAGTAGGGTGCAGCCTGGCCCAAGCAATTAAGAAATGATTGCTTTGCATGACAATAAAGGTTTCAGCATTTTGTGCTCATTACAGCTGGCCCTATTTCACATGTTCCTAGCAAGCTTTTGAAAAGAATTTGACATAGGTCTGGAGGCCATTTACCACAAATGGTGCAATCATCACGAGCACTCCCATTCCATTCAGTGTGTGGGTTTATGTTGCTTTGAGCTGGTTACTGATAGCATGGGTTGATAAATGTTAAGGCAAAATTAGCCAGCAATTTGGCTATGAACCAGCTAAGAAACTTTAGGCTCTTAGTGGCCTTTGAAGTTTGTTTTGATTTTTTTTCTTAATATAATATTGTGTACTGATGCATACTTGCGAGGACAATGAGAAATTTGTCCATAGAATATCCTACTAACTATTTAGAAATGAGCTCATTGCAGTATGATTGCAGTGCTGACTTTTATAAATCACAATTGATTATGTACTCATTACCAAGTCTGTTGACAATAACCAATACTCCATATCTGGATCATTTTCTAATAAACTCAATGAGCCATTACAACTCCTAGGCAGTGAGCTTGTAAATTCATCTCTCTCTCTCTCTCTCTCTCTCTCTCTTCGAGTTTGGTGTACTTCTGATATCTATCAAACATTGGCAGGATCACACCAAAGAGCACTTCAAGGAAGAAGAGAGTGACCTCCTCCCACGGCTAGAACAAGTACGACGGATGCAGCGGGAGGAGGGGAAGGTTTCTGACAAGTCTAGTTCTGCATGGGCTTCGGAGGCGGTAGCTACAATGGAGATGACACACTCGAAGCTCTTCCCCTTCTTCATGACTGGTCTCCTTCCTCAGGAGGCCATGCAATACTTGGACCTAGTGTGCCGATGCACGAAGAACACGCGCCATCTGGTCTCCATGCTCAGATCTCTTGCAGAGCGCCTTGAAGACGCAAACCCGTCAATTATACACAACAACCCTACCAAACTGTATGAGCACCTACTTGTAAAGTCCCCATAAGCCTGAAACCCCTCTGTGCAGCGATGCGGCATGTGTTAAATTGTGAATGCTAACCTTTTTTTTCTTGCTTGTAGTGCAGCTAATGTATTTGAGTTATTTGAACGATTGTGAAAGCGTGGCGTGTATAGCTTATTGTGTTATCCCAGCGTGAGTAACTACACGGAAAAAATGGAAGTGATTGAAATGGGCATGGATTGTTTCTGAACTACAGTCTGATCATTTCTGGCTGTTCTGTGTTGATTGCTAATCTGATTCACAGTGAAGCATGTTGCTATATTCACTTAGGCCTTGTTTAGATCCAAAAAGTTTTTGGATTTTGACACCATAGCACTTTCATTTTTATTTGACAAACATTATCCAATTATGGAGTAACTAGGCTTAAAATATTCGTCTCACGATTTGTTGACAAATTGTGCAATTAGTTTTTGTTTTCATCTATATTTAATGCTCCATGTATGTGCCGTAAGATTCGATGTGATGGGAAATGTTGAAAAGTTTTTGTGTTTTTGGAGTGAACTAAACAAGGCCCTTAGATCTGTTTTCGGCTTCACGTGCTCAGATGTGATCTGATTCGCCATTTATGTGTCTACACATGTAGATCTGTAGAGACTCTTCATTTTGTCGTCGCTTACGGAGAGCGTCAACAAATTGTAATCATTGTAACCATTGCAGTCCCTCTGCAACACTCTGCAGAGAAGACTCATTCGTAACAGGAACCCATCGTGATTCCTCGTCAGTATCGTGACTATTTCACTGTTATATACGACACTGTAATAAGTAACTCAAAACTGCTGAATCAATGAAATTATGAAGACATTGTATCAAGCAATTCAAAACTGCTGAATCAACAAAAGTATGAAAAACAATGTCCAGACGCTACTTCACGGTCCCTTGATACTAAAACAAATCCAGAAACCAGGCTAATCATTTGACCAATAAACCTCAGCGCAGCACCACTGCCACCAAGCCAGCGGCGGACAAGAAGGCGGCGCCCCACGCGGAAGACACGGCCGGCGCGGCGGCGCTGCTGTGCGCTATGTCGGGAACGGCCAACGGGCCAGTCGACGACGCCGTGGTAGGCGGGGTGGCATCGGATAACGGCGCCAAGGTGGCCGGCGCCGGCCCTTCGGATGGGACCGGGGACCGAGCCGTAGAGACCGGGCCGGCGTGCGCCCTGGACCGTGGCACGGGCGGCGGCGTGGCGGACGAGCGCGCCGCAGGCGCCGGTGCCGGAGCAAGGTGGTGGCGCCTGGTGCCAGTCCACGTCGCGTCTGCCATGGACGCAGTAGGCGCGGCCGCAAGGACGGCGCCCACGAGAGCCATGAGAATACAGAGGCTTCGTCCTCGCGAAGCCATGGGCGCACGTACCCTGCACGGCGATCGCCAAAGAAATCGAAGCGTGATTGATGCTAAGAGAGGGGTGTCCGTGAAGATTGGTTTTCTGATGATGGACGTTTGATCGTAGGGGCACGGGGCATATATAGAGGCGTTGAATGTGCATTGCATGGAATGCCAAGATTCTGTTTGTTGTCCGCGTTCTTGGTGCGTGTACATGGCAATGCCATTGGGTGAGTTGGCGAGGTGAGGGATTTCGGAGTCATGCTGGGCATGGCCAAAAAGATCATACGAAGGTTCGTATTGCCGCCATGAATTTAGGCACCGTTTGTTATATGGCGATCGATATCGTATTGTATCATTTCCTTCCATCACAGGATACATACTGGGATACAGTTCATGTTTCTTTACCTAAACTCAACATAAGCTTTATACTAGGATTTGCTACTTGGACACTATTATTAAAAAAAATCGCTGATTTTGCGTAATCGCAATGCGCCGTAAAGAAAAACAAATTAAATCCAATCCAATGACCCTCTGACAGCACTAGGTGCAAACGTGGAATGTTGAAATCAAAACCAGATGGCAGGAACATGTATCAACATACTGATGTCATACAAGAAGTGTAATGCAGGCAACGCATCAGGAGTTTATATTTGGCATTTGTTTCAGACACAATGCATTCTTAAGTAAGACTCAACGGTAGGACCCCAAAACATTTTCATTGCGTCGAGAATTGAAAGAATAAAACGCTAGCACAAGGCATAAGTGATGCCTGTTCACTAATATTTCACTGTACATTACATACATTACAACCTGCATCAGAAAAGAATGCCTCACAAATGGAGCAATAAATTTTACCGAAATGTAATGCCCCATAAGCTCCCGAAATGCGTTACGCGCAGTCTTCAAAATTTTCTTCAGCCGCCGCCGCATGGTGCAAAATCTGCTTCACCTTGTCAAAGATCTCCTGGACCTGCTTCCTGGAGTGCAGAGGAGAAGGGTACATGCAGGTCCAGTCCAGCTTACCATCCTTGATCGAGTCGAACACGCCGATCGACGGGCCGATGCCGTGCACGGTGGCGCAGCAGACGCAGTCCTCCACGCCGGCCTTGCTCTGCGCCTCGGCCATGTCGTCGACCACGGGCTCCTCGAACACGGAGACGAGCGCCGTCCGGAGCGCGCCGGCCGTCGTCAGCTGGGGGGCATCGATGGCCCGGCACATGAGGAAGTTGAGGTCGCTGATGTCGGTGAGGTGTTTCTTGTTGTTCTTGGCGCTGGTGTACGAGTCGTGGCACCTCTTGGCCAGCTCCCACAGCCCTTCCTCGCCGTGGACCGTGTGCGTGTTGGTGATGGCAGAGTAGAAGAACCCTGCGATATTGATAATGGTGTGGTGGTGGTACTCTAGCATTGCAAATTTGCAACATTAAATGCGCTTATCATCGGAGACGTACTCGTACTCACCAACGTTGCGATCGTCCAAGGGCGGCTCAAGAAACTTGCGGCAATTGATAAGAGTCACGATGGAGTATGTCTCCTGCTGGCCGCTCTCCAGTGGCTTCGACTGCCGCGCGGCGAGCATCGTCGCGGCGGCCATGGCGGAGCAAACCTTCACCCCATTCTCCTTGCACGCCTAGAGGACAATGAGCTACGAATGAATCTATTTGACTATTTGTTGCCAGTGCAAAATACTAGCACAGGAGACAGGAGTATGGAAGTCTGGAGGAACAGGCTAGGCTTGAAGCCGTGAACTTACGTCGAGCACCCTCGTCGTCTCGTCGCGGTCGAGCCCGAGCCGCAGCATCTGCGTGGACCTCTCCGTGCCGGTCTCGACGAACGGCAGCGTGGACGTCCGGAGGCCGTTGATGGAGTAGCCCACCATGTCCAACCCGCGCGCCCAGAACGGCTTCCATGTGTCCCTCTGCGGGATCCTCTCCTCCAGAGCCGCTTCCGCCGCCGCATCCTCCGGGTCGGCGCGCTCCCCGCCCTCCTCACCGCCGGCCAGCAGCGCGACGAGTTCCCTGGCCAGCGCATTCGCCGCCGAACGGTCGCACGCGACCGTGTGGATCCGGACGAACAGCGCCGCGCCGCCCGTGGCGGGCGGGAGCTCGTAGAGCGTCGCGAAGAGGACCGGGGCGTCGTCGGAGGACGCCGGGTCGGCCCATGGGTTGCGGTTGAGCTCGTGCTCGAGGAGGGCGTGGAAGTCAGGCGCCGAGTCCGGCGCCGGGAGCGGCGCCAGCGGGAGCGGCGGGGACGGAGGCGGTGCTGCCGGGTCGGGGAACGCCAGCGTCGGGCCGGAGGGAGAGGTCCGGAGGCGGGCGCGGAGGACGGGGTGCGCGTTCCGCAGGGAGTGAAGCGCCGCCTGCGCCACGTCGCCGCGGGAGAGGTGGAGCGCGAGCAGCGTGGTGCCCGTGCCGCCCGGCACGGCGCGGAGCCAGCTGTACTCCGTGCCGCCCGGCGCGCGGGTGCGCCACTCGGCCGCGTCGTCGAGCTCGGCGCCCGCGCTGCCGTTCGCGGGATCCATGGCGGAGGGGAACGCGGCTGCCGGTGCTGCTACCGGCCGGCGCTAGTATGCGTGTGAATTTGGATCGGAGACGGGGCGATATGATGTGTTGGATTGGATTGGCGTTTGTGGTGTGGTGGACTGGTGGGTGGTGGTGGTGGCTCTTGTCGTCTTGCTCGTCGGCTCACCAGTCAGCACCTCGTTGCGTGGCCGCCTCTGCTGATGGTGAACGACGACGGCGTTAACGGAATTGAAAATGGCGCGAAATTCGCAGCTCCTCCACATACTAGTTGATGCTGCAGTGGCGTCCTGTGACGATCACAGTGCGGCGATAACAAGAACCCGAGCTGCTCTGTCTGTGATTGGCAGCGAGCTTGCTGATCAGACTTCGAGGAGAAATTTTGAAACTTGACCCACAATTCGCGTGCTCTTCGAAACTTGACCCACAATTCGTAAGTCTTTAGAAATATGACCCAGGTCACGCGAATTGTTTGAAAATTTAGTCTTTTTGCCAGGCCCGACGCCGTCCGCCACCCGCCCTGTTTATGCTGAAGTTTATCACCTGGAAGGCAAGGGGGCGGTTGCATACGTCGAGGAGGGGTCCTGGATGGCAACCGATGTCTCCTGGAGGTGTCCAGGCTCTGTGGAATGAGGGAGGGGCAATCTGGTCTTTTTCTGGGCCTCAAACATTGTGAAAACATGGATGAAATTATTGAAATCACTAAAATCCCAAAAAGACTAAATTTCCAAAAAATTCGCGTGACCTGGGTCATATTTCTAAAGGCTTACGAATTGTGGGTCAAGTTTCATGGAGCACGCGAATTGTGGGTCAAGTTTCAAAATTTCTCGACTTCGAGCAGCCCATGCCCGGTTCGCAGTTCGGTGACGGCGAGGGAAGCCAGGCCTGCGTTTTCAAGCTTGTTTAGTTCCCAAATTTAAGATTCCCCCTCACATCGAATCTCGTGGCACATGAGTGTTACATTAAATATATATGAAAACAAAAATTAATTACATAGTTTATCTATAAATTACGAGACGAATCTTTTAAGCCTAGTTACTCCATGATTAGATAATATTTGTCAAATAAAAACGAAAATGCTACGGTATTGAAATGCAAAAAAATTTGCAATAAGAACCAGACCTTAAAAAAAAACTGCAGGAAATTTGGTGCCTGGGCGCCATCTGGAATTCTGAAACAGACCTGCCAACTACTATCAGGTTACATGTGTAAAATGTTTAAAACCACGTGTCTATCGTTAGAACTTAGAATCGAGTGAAATGGTCCTTGAAAGTTTAAGGATCCAAAATGCACTTCGCTCTTTAAAACCATTATTATTATGCCAAGTCAGTGGTCAATATCTGGACAGAGACAGAACATTTTCTCCTTAATTAAGGGAGCACTGGAGTATTAGAAAGCTACTTCTGTTGGTTATGTCTTTTGTGGTAGAATCCGTCCACAATCCGATGCGCCTTGTTCGTTTGGCTGATAAGCTATGACAAAAAATATTGTTAGGCCTTGTTTAGTTCCTCAAAAATTTTGCAAAATTTTTCAGATTCCCCGTCACATCGAATCTTTAGACGTATGCATGGAGTATTAAATATAGATGAAAATAAAAACTAATTGCACAGTTTGGTCAGAATTGACGAGACGAATCTTTTGAGCCTAGTTAGTCCATAATTGAAATTTGTCAAATACAAACGAAAGTGCTACTATTCCTATTTTGCAAAAAAAAAAATTTGGAAGTAAACAAGGCCTTAGCTAATTTATTGTGAGAAAAAAACATTGCTGAATGACTGGCAAATTCGGCTGATAAACTCAAACGAACATATTGAATTCTTGACTTCACAACAACATTATTCTTTTCATGGTAGATGAAGTGGCCATTGATAGCGAGACGCCTATAATAACTTTGTCAATCTCGAAATTATCCAGATTGATATCTAGAATGAGAGCATGTGTGCATTTCTAGAGATAACCAAGCAAAATTTCTAAGATAACCAAGCAAGCGTGCTTGCTTGTATATGAGTGTAGCATTTGTACTGAGATACAAAGATCCCTCTCAGAATGAGTTAAGAAATGGTAAGCGCAACGTGTTGCTATAAAAGAAAGAAGGAAAAAATGCACAGAACTATCTTGTGAGGAAATAAAATGAAGGGAAGAAATCAAATCCTATCTAACGTTGTGAGCTTCTATGACCCTCAGGTATGTGGTCTCGATGGCTTTCGACAAATTTTCTTTTGTGACTAGTGTGTGTCTTGGAGAAACATGTTCTATGTTAGGTTGCAAACCATGAAGATGAAAGTGTACTCAAATGGCGATGACAAACAAAATCAAGGACACCTTGACATATGTGGCTTTTTGTGTGTTTTGAAAAAACAAGTGTCAACGTCGTCAGACCACAATACATGAAGATCAATGTATCCCCATATGTTAAGGAGGAGGCGATAAAGAACTCAAGACTAAAGATGAAGATTGTTCAAGAGTCAAGCAAAGCAATCTGGGACTCAAGAACAAAGGACTCAGAAGAGATCAAGTTTTGCGATAAAGATTTGAGATTGAAGATCTTTTATAGAGTTGAGCGTCGCCAGAAGGTGATTTTAGCACATGGAGCTTGACCAAGTGTTTAGTGTGCATGGTGGTGCAATCTTGATGAACAAATGACCTAGAGAGCTTCGGCATGTAGTAAGGAATCCAATGAAACAAGTTTCACCTCAATCAAAACTTTTGGACAATTTGGAAGTGAAACCAAAAGAAGGGAATTCACAGAAGGGACAGTCCGACTCTAATATAAATTATATTTTTGCTGAGTTGTAGGATCAATTTTAGTTTGTTTTGAGACCTTCGGAGCTTGTTCACATCATGGTTTGATGTAAACTTAAAAGATCTAAGTTTGGTTTTGATAATTTAGTGACAACCGATACTAATGCTTTCAATTAATTTGTGATTGAGCTAGGGTCCATATCAAGATAGTGCGCAAGGTTAGAAGATGGTTGAGAGGATCGAGCCATATGGAGCAAGCTCACACTTGAGCCTTCAATTGCCGTGTGCATATATCAGATATTCACATCACATAAAAAACATGCATGAACCAAATAAGGCAACAATTCGCAAGACAAAAAAAAACCAAATAAGGCAACAAAAAATTCACTATGGAAGCCCAGTAACAAAGACCAGAGATCTATATGTTCTCACCGTACATTAGGTTAGATAAAAGATAGATAACACAATCATCAACACGCATGCAAACTTTGTGATTGAAAAAGTGAATGTGCAAGGAAAAGCGATAATATTAAGCACTGATCTCCTTTTTTTATAACATCCAATAATCTGCAGAAAGAGAGCACAGGATTATGTATACTTTTCTCTCTATTATTAACAGAAGGGTGATTCTGGTTGGGCAACAATATGAGAGAAGAAACGTTATCCTGGGTTGTCAAACTTAATATGTCACACTAAATGAATGTTCCAATTGAAGGTACCACTCAATTTTGAACAGCTGATAGAAAGTTAGGAACCATGATCTCGAGTAGTCCTTTGGGATTGTCCACATGAACCCAGTGGCCAGAGTTGGGGAGAACGTGAAGTGACACTTTTCCTATGTCAGTCTTGGACTCTCTCCTGGCTAATGCTTTTAGCCTTTGAACATCATCAGGGACCCATCGATCACTGTGCTCTGCTTGCACTATTGCAATCTCCAAATCCTTAGGTGGGTGTTCCAAAAGTGCCCAATAGTCCCTTTCCCTGAAAATTAACAATATTTGAACCAGCAACATAAATTAACAGCAAAGCATAGGCCTGCCTGACGTTATGATTCATGAAACAGTAATTCTTGATACTCATGAATAATACACAGTTACACGAGAACTTCACTAAACTTTACCTATAAGAACTAAACATGTCTATGGCAGCCTGAAGATCAAAAGCCCAGGTCACATGATCGTTGTCCTTCTTCAGGTTACTGCCAATCCATTCTGAAAGAGACTTTGAAAATCCAAGACTGAGCATGTGGTCGACAACCCACCTGGTGGCATGAGCATTAAGGATATGAACACATGTAAACCATTTAACATGTGCAGTTCCAGACACTACTCATGCTAAACATTCAGAAAGGTCAAAAAAATTTCCTATTCTTGAACACTAATAGTTGCTTGCCAGATTGAATCTATAATGAAAAGAAAATCATTGACCTTCAGGCTTCAGGCATCACAAGAGCATATTTCAAGTTTTCAGTGGACTATTCTGGACTGTAACTCAGAAGTGATTTGATGAAGGTCCATATCCTAGAATCTACGAATACACGATCATCACTCATTAACATTAAGAAACAAAATTGTCCAAGACACACATACCTTCTTTCTAAACCTGCTATGTTATCAAAACTGTTGTTAAAAATGTTCTACCCAAATTTTGCAACCACCCAGACCTTCTTTATAAACAGTTACTGTATGTGGTCCATGTGGTTATAGCCTATGGTTGACAAGAGTATACTTATGAAATCACAACCCCACTTTCACAATTTATTCTTCATCTGTACCATTATTATCTCTATGTTGGTGCTGTTATCTGACAGAGTGTTAGTCTATATACCCATGTAGCTATATATATAAATACAAAGGTAGCAAGAATGACTAAACCTCAGCAAGGGGAGGGGCGAGATAGTACTTGCGTGATGGAAGTGAAGAAGGAAGACTTGCTAGTGTTTGCAAAACTCGTTCAACTTCACCATCACTGTTATCAGTTTCTACTTGTCCAGGGACTGAATCAAGGACCCAGAGCTGTTCTGCATCGAAGGAAAATATAACATAGTGATACATATCATGTCCTCTTATCCAGTAACATGCACTGTATGCATGAACAACAACCACAATCCCACAGATGAGGAATTTATTCAAAGAGATGAACCTATAACACTGTGATACTAAAACAAAGGATCAAGGACGAGAAGTAAAGAACTACAAGAATATGACAGTTGTACATTCATGGCAGAAGCAGCAAAGAAATTGTCCAAAACCATACTGTAACTTATACTCAAATTCCAAGTACACGATAAAAAGAATGTCCTAAGTATTAACCTATAGAAGCATGAAATTCCAGTTTTCCACAGACAACTAGTTATCACATCATTTTGAGTTAGAGAAAGCAAAACAATCTTTAAACCATGCCAAAACTAACAATGGTTGCTCCCACCTGTTTAGGAAGATCAGCAGAATCTCCATACACACCACGAGAGCAGCTCTCCGCAAAATCTAGTGCCACCTTTCCACCCATGGAGTGACCCACAACAACATCCGGCCATGGCCAACCACGGGCCTTCACCAAATCGGCGAGGTCCTTAGCAGCAGTAGATATGTTGTGCGGTGGACCGAACCCCTTGATCCCAGCCGACCTACCATGGTTCCTCAGATCCACGAGAACCATCCTCCATTCTGCACAGCAGTACACAGACGGAGCCTCAAACAATTCAGCTCTGAAAAATGAGGAAATCAGTGTGCTTCATTATTGCACTACTGAAGGGGATACCGTCTGAAGGGGAGCGGTTATGGAGTTCGGAGACGAGGGCGCGAGAGAAGGAGCGCCAGTTGCGGCCGGAACCGAGGAGGCCGTGCAGGACGAAGGCCGTGGCGGTAGGCGGCTTCTCGGGCGACAGCTGGATCTCGTCGAAGGCGAGGGTTTCGGTCTGCTGGGAGGTGACCGAGTGGACAGGCGAGGAGAGGAGGAGACGCCACGGAGAACACCCGGAGGAGGACGAGAGGAGGCGCGAGCGGAGGGAGGACGAGGCCCGCAGAGACGCCGCCATGGCCGATCGCGTCGCGGGAGCCCTGTCCGAGGCCGCGGCGCCGTTGCGAAGCAGCAGCGATGGTCCGTTACCAAAGGGGCTTGGGTCGCTTAACCAGTTCGGGCGGGCCGAAAGAAAGGAAAATGATGGGGGAAGAACTCAATTCGTGGCTTCGTGCCAATGCCAAGAACTGATAGTTGTAGCGCCCCCCACCCCCCCCCCCCCCCCAAAAAAAAAAAAAGAGCTACAAATTAAATTGGTGCCAAAACAAGAAACAAACAAAAAAAGATGGACGAAATTTTTTTAGCATCACTTCAAATAGGCATCAGATGTGTGCAATGTAAAAAGTGGTGCTAAAATGATCTCTCTCTTAATTGAGTATCACTTTAGCTACGATGCATTGGAGGGCCTTAACTAGTTCAGGCCGAAAGAAAGAAAAAGGAGGGAGGGAACAAATTTCGTGCCAAGAAGAAAAGATGTTGAAAAAAACCAACAACTATAGTTACCAAAAAAAGGAGGAAAAACTCAATTCATGCCAAGAAAGAAAAGGAAGAAAGAAAGAGAAAAAAGGTGGAGGAAAAAAAATTCAACATCACTTCAAATAGGCATCACATGTTGCAATGTAAGAAGTGGTTCTAAAATCATCTCTCTCCTATTTAAATATCACTTTGGCTACACGGTGTGGAGGACCTTAACTAGTTCGGGATGAAAGAAAGAAAAAGGAGGAGAAAAAACTTAATTCATGCCAAAAGAATGTAGGAAAAAACTGAAAGCTATCGGTGTTTGCTTTAGATTAAAGCCGCAGCCGCTATGACTTTTATAGTTCAATCTATATCACTGTGGTTGCAGCTTTAATCTGAATTGAATACCGTAATAAGTTACCATAAAGGAGAGAAAAACTAATTCGTGCCAAAAAAGAAAGAAAGAAAAAAATATAGAGGAAAAAATCAACGTCACTTCAAATAGGCATCACATGTTGCAATGTAAGAAATAGTGCTAAAATCATTTCTTCCCTATTTGGCTATACGTTGTGGAGGGCTTTAACCATTTAGGGCAGAGAGAGAGAGTGAGAGAGAGAGAGAGAACTCAGTTCTTGCCAAGAAAAAAAAAGATGTAGTCAAAATCTGCCGGCTATAGTTTTCCAAAAAAAGAAAAATAAATGATGAAAGAAAAAAGAAAAAACAAACAATGAAAGAAAGAAAAAAAATGGAGTTAAAAAAGGGGGAAAAAAGAAAACAAACAATGAAAGAAAGAAAAAAGATGGAGTAGAAAAAGAAAAAAGAGATGGAGTAAAAAAAAAAGAAAAAAAGTTGGAGTAAAAAAGAAAAAAAAGAGGAAAAGAAACAAAAGAAAAAAAATGATGACAGTTGTGGGATTTGAACCCACGCCCTTTCGGACCAGAGCCTAAATCTGGCGCCTTAGACCACTCGGCCAAACTGTCATTTGATGTTATTTGAAGCTCTTGGTTTTATTTATTCGCTAGTAAACATCCGTACTTGTCGCTCAGCCAACGGACAGGATCGTTTGACGAAACGTTAGCCGCCAGGTCGAGCAAACCACACACACTGACGCACCCCGTGAGACGTGAGGCCGAGCCGTTCGCTTCAGGCCCATCAGCTTATCCATTCTTGCCCTCACGATTCTCACGAACGAATACACAGCGCTCCCTCGAAGAGAGAGCGTGATTGCGCAGCTGCAGCTTTGCAAAGGCGGCAGCAGATGTTGCTGACTCGTCTACCTAGCTCGTCAACAGCGCAGCAGAGGCATGCGTGCGCCGGCAAGTCCCACCTCCGCGGCGCCGCATGCTGGAGGAAGCGTGAGAAGCTCCCCGGCTTGAGGGCCGTCAAGCCGCCGCGCGCCGCTCCAGGGAAAGGCGGCATTGTCCCGGCCAGCGACGATGACGACGGGGTCAGCCTCGGCACCGTGAAGCTGCCGGGCAACATCGACATCGCTCGCTTCGAGTCCTTGCTCTTCCAGGTTTGCCTTTGTTCGTGCCGTGCCTGAAAAGAGTACTAGCTCCGTGCATCATTTTTCTGTGCTTTCTAGCGTAGTAGTAACTGAGACTGAACCTGTTTGACACTGGCAGTGGGGGAACAGCCTCTGCCAAGGCGCCAACCTGCCACTTCCGGTGCCTCTCAAGGTAAGCGGCTGATATGACTTGCCAATCCTGATTTCTTCACCTGATGGGGAAAAAAAATCGTGTGCAACCAGGTGGACAAGGTTGAGGGCGGCATCAGGCTAGGGTTCATCGCGGTGGACAACGGCGCGACGCAGACGCTGGTCTACATCGACTGCCTGGTTTCTCCGGCGCCGGACGGCTCCGGGCTGGTATTCCAAGCGATCAGGAACGGTCCAATGAAGGACAAGCAGCCACCTGGGGAGCCCAGGATCATGAGAAGCCTCCTTGAGGCTCTCCAAAAGTGCATTCAGATTGCTCAAGTTTGACCGTGTAAATGGCACACGATTAAGGGCCGCATCTCTGTAACTACTAAGAGCCCTCTGAATCCTGTTGTTCTAGTTCTCTCATGAGCACTTGAGGAATAAAACAAATCAAGCTAAGAAAGCTACAGGAAATTGCACCATGGTACAGCATTTCTTCATTATTGATTATATCATTATTACGTGGTTCCAGTAGCTATGTCAATTGATCTAAAGAAAAGAAGATGGTTACAAGCTCAAACAGCAAGAAATGATGTCAACTGAATCTAACAGATGGAGCATTTCCAAACCGCAGTTCAAGTATACAGGAATCAGTGTCAAAACAGGCTGGGGAAAAACAGCCTAAAAATCAACAGCTGCCAGCCCCTATCCCAAACATCACGAGGAAACACAAATCACATTTACGATGTGGAACAAGCTTCAAGCTTTGGGAGGATGCTGCGCCAAGCATCAGCAATGTCTTTGGCTAGCTTAGCCTGACCCTTGGCAAACTCATGGAATGCGAGTCCAATATCAGCCGTCTTTTGCTCCTGGAAACGAGCGAGCTCTTCATTCATTAGTCTAACTATGTGTTCAAACTTCTTTGTGGCCTCCTCACTGTCTGCTTTCAACTGTAAGAACAACAAGACATCAGTGAACGAAAACTTCTGTAAACCTCATCAACAAGACTGCATCAAGAATTCCTCAATGAGAAGTTACAGCAACTTGCCTCTCTAAACTCAGACTCTGCTTCGGCATACTTCTCAGGGTTCATGAACTTCAATTTTTCACTGCAGTGAGAACAGCATTAGAAAGTTCCATGAGATCAGCACTATATATACTAATAAATTTGGGAGTCCTATTTGGTTGAGAATCCTGAATTTGGTATTGCAAACACACAGGGATTCCTATTTTCCTGATTATTACTTAACATTATATATTCTAGACAGGGCAGTGGGCAGGAAAATGGAAAATGGACTATGCAATACGTACAGGTTAAGCTCTTTATACTTCCTCTCCTGATCCAAATCAAAGTGCTGCCTGAAAGCATTGGCTCGATCCAGCATAGTGGCCTGTAATGAACCCCAATTTAGTAAAATTCTGAAATTACAACAAATAATAAATACCATAGAGATATGCTGAGAGAGGGAGAGAAATGCTCACTTTTATAGATTGTACAGCACGCACATAATCTTTCAAGGGTTCTTCAAAGTTAAAGAGAAGGTTGTCTGCCTACAGTAGAAGCGGGTCGGCATCATCAGGTCACAGAAACATCAATAATTCAATATAAACTGTTCCATAAGATATCTAGTACAAAGCAGTACTATGTAAGAGCATATCATGATTACCTCTCTTTGCAGCTTTATTGACAACATCTCTGACTTAGAACCAACTTCAGAAAACACCTTTTCCATCAAATCTCCTTCACAAGCACCTAAAAGCTTAATTGCCTTTCCGAAGTCCGCCAAGGATTGCCCAAGTTCTAATGAATCGAAATTAGACTGTAACTCATCTTGCTATTCAATTAAACAACCAAGAAAGAAAATTGAGGGTCTTATTGATGGTCTTTGAGTTTAGTTCCTCATGATGTTTAAGCCAGATTATTTATTTATTTTTGGAAATAGATATTTAGAACAAGCATTATTTGTGTGCTGAAATTACATTTTATGGATTGTTCAAAACAATTTCACAATGAAAAAGAAATTGCAAAGTTGCAAGGTGTTTTAAACACAAAGAAACTCAAAGAAATAAATGAGGGGCTATTTTTCAAAGGACCAACTGATATACCTCTGTGTCTTTTCACAAGACGGTATGCTTGTTTTTGGGCCTCTGCTAAATGATTTTCTAGCTCAAATATGTAATTTTTAAGCTTCTCATATTCAGGACTAGATTCCTCCACAGGCTTTTCTTTTCCCAGAACAACATCACTGACTTTTGACTGTACATCCTAAAAAAATGATGCCACGATTGTTAATTTGTGAATATGATATCAATAGTCAGAGGGAAGGAGACATTATACAGCATAATGTTGGTTATAATCATGTAAAAACTAAGAACAGGGTTCAGAAAGTAGCAAGGATGTCTCATTGGACATACGAGAGACAGTACCTTAAACATCTGTAAGAAATCTGCTGGTTTCTTAAAAATACCAGTCTCGTAAGATCTTGCCCTATCCATTATCTGCCTCAAAAGCATAGGAAAAAGAAACATGAGCAGAAGGAATGTCATCAAAACCAACAATGAATTATTTAGTCAAAAGGAGAGATGCAAGGCATGGATTCATGGATATAGAAAGTTATAAGACAAGCATGAAGAGAGTGCTAAGCCTGTCAGGTAGAAGGTTGCAATTGCAAATGACTATTGCAAAGTCAGTAGTTGAATTCATATAACATACTAAAACTATCAAACCTTCACAGCCGATATATCTGACTTACTAGTTATTTATGTTGTGATGACGGATATTTCAGCATGAAATCAGGTCAAATGATCACTAGACACAAGAGTTATGTGGCTATTAGCAGCTATCCTAAGGACATTTATGCATATCATACCAAAAGAATTTAATCGAAAGAAAATGCCAAAATATTTATAATTCACATTTCTCAAAAATAATAAATACTAAAATTTTCTAAGAACCATGAGTTTATGAAAACAAACTTAAACTAATTAAGTATCGATTTCATGATGAACCTATCCAACAAAGTTTTGAGTCAATAAGAGTAACAAGAAAAGACACAGCAGGCTGCTGCTGTGCATTGAAATGTTTTTACCTCTTCATCTGCCTGCAAAAATGTCCTCAAGACATCACTTTGCTTGAGTTCAGGGTGTGAAGCTATCCTGTTAACGAATAAATCCAGAGCTTGACGCCGCAATTCAATGAACTCCTTGCTAAACCGGAATTTCTCTTAAGGAAAAGAATAGAAATAGATCAGTAAGCAAAGCACATGCATTATTGCTACATCTATTCAGCAATCTAGAGATTTCCCGTCCTCAAGAGATTAAATGAAAAACATAGATACGGAAATCATAATTTGGGACCTTACCAACAGCATTCTTCTCCGGAAGGGGAGGTATAAAAACGCCTTTGTACCTCTCAGCAAGCCGGTCATGCAACCATTCAAAATCACTATAGCGTCGAATAACAATTTTCTCTGGTCCCTCAAATTCAGGGAGGTTGGTCTGCAGAAACAAATGTTACTAGCTTGGCAAATCAACAAGTGTTGAATGTGAAGACAAGTCCCATATGTTCGTACAAGAGAAGTGCATAGAAACTGGCTATTAGACATAAGATTATCATGCCGTTCCCATTGTTAAGTAGCTTAGATAGCATCTTTCTTCTAATTGATAGTGTTTTGATCTCTTATTGAAACTTAAATATACATTTTTTCACAAACTCCAACACACAGCCAATTGTCAAGTCATAACACGACCTTCCTTCATAGCTCTAGCGCCACATAGTTTGTTCTTCATTGCCCCTGGACTTCAATGTTTCAGAAATACAAGTTGATTTCCCACTGTTTTCTTTCCCAAGCAAATATTTTGCTGATAGCTCTACTGATTAATGGTCTACTCAAACCTAGAACGACACATGAGTTTTGCAAACCAGTGAGCTCCAATACTACTGGATTACATCCAATATTAGTTCCAGATCTATATTAGGAGGTCATAATCCAAAATTAGAGTTCCACTGATCCAACTTTTACACCTCCACACACACTGTGCAAAAACTAAAATTAGGCAAGCCCGCACGGGAACAAGCAAAGCATATGCTCGATGAGCACCATGTTGCAAAAAATCAATCACTAAACCAGGAGCAACTCACGAGTGGTTTGGTAGCCGAGACCAAACACAGATTTTTACCCTGGTGATGACGCGGTAGGAGATGTAGGCCTGCACGCCGGTGCCCATCTTGACGGGATCCGTGACGGATATCGACAGGAACGGCGCCCCCGCCGCCGCCGCCGGCGACCGCGGGCTCTGTGACGAGCTCCTCTCCTGCGAGAGCCCCATAGACAGATTCAGCTCCAATTTCCAGCCGACCGAACCAATGGTCAGAAGCGCGGCAGAAGAGATGAGGCGGAGGAGCGGGTATAGTGGTTACCGGCGAGATCATGGCGAGCTTCGCGGCCAAGCCTCCTCTCCTCCTCCCTGGTGCGGCACGGCGAAGCGACGGGAAGAAGAGGACGACTTCACAAGAAAAGGGAAAGGATTTTTTTTTCCCTCGACTCGATTGTATTTTCCGTGGGTATTTTTGTTGTACATGGTTTGTTAGTTGTGGGATTACGCGGGCTTGACGAGTCCCGGCTCGGCCCGAGCCCGCACCGGTCACTGGGGGCCCAAGAGTGGCCGGTCTAGAATCGGATCCGTCGAAAAGGCGCACGAATCTCAACGCCCTGGCAAGATCTCTTGCCTCGCCTCTCGTCTTCTCCGAATGGCTGGCTCCGCCACAGACTCGTGGACCCCAAGCCTGCATCGGCACGCCTCCCATTAAATTCTCGCTGATCACCTGCGCGCTCGTCGCCGTCTCGCCACCTCTCACCAGTGACGTGACATCTCCCCCACCCTCACAGTCACACTGGCACACGCGACGGCACACGCTCAGCTCAGCCATGGATCGCGCGCGGCACAGGAGCTCCCTCAGCTCCGAGCGCTTCCTCGGCTCCTTCGTCCGCCCCGCAGCCGCCGGCGAACAGTCTGCGTCTACGGCCTTCGAGCTTGACGAGGACGACCTCTTCTCCGCAGGATCCGGCTCGCCCGAGCCGCCGCAGCCGGTGCGCCGCCCACTCATCCTGTCCTCCGTCCGCCCTGCAAACCCTAGCCCTCTTCCACGCCTACGCCGCCCGCCGGAGGGCATCCTGGACGCCCTCCCCGAGCGCCGCCGCTCGCCGCCTCCGTCCTCTTCGTCGACGTCCTCGTCCCCCGCTTCCCCGGCTGCGGCCCCTGCCCGCATGATCCCCGCCGTTCCCCGCCCGGCGCCGTATATGCCGCAATCATTGCCGGTCAACGTCCCTGTGGCGCGGCTGCGGAAGCCGCCCGTGGTGATGGTGATGGGGGAAGCGGAGGATGAAGACGACGAGATGCTACCGCCGCACGAGATGGTAGCGCGCGCCCGGGCTCGGGAGTCGCCGATGACGACGTTCTCGGTGCTGGAGGGAGCCGGCCGCACGCTGAAGGGACGGGATCTCCGCCAGGTACGCAATGCTGTGTGGCGGAGGACTGGATTCCTCGACTGACCCGTGCCGTTTGCACTGGCCAGTAGCCCTCAGGTAGATTGAAGTGATTGAAAATTTATATGTTTGGAGATCTGGTTGACATGTACATTAAGATGAACTATGTCACATGAGTGGTGCCTGTAAAACATGTCTGCTCTAGTACTTGTGAACTATTCATTTGGTGTGCTATGAGAATTAAGATGAACTATGTCACATGAGTGATTCTGTGTTTGTTAGGAGTAATTTACTGCAATAAAGAATAAGTTGTTCATTTTTTAGTTGTTCTACAATAACTAGAGGTGTCAATTTGTGTACATTGTCGTGATAGAGGAGTGCAGAAGATTGGTTCTATTTATGGATACTTGTCTTGGTTTCCTAACTTATTATAACCCCTCTGCATCCTGATTCTTCCATGAATTCTAGCGAAGCTGTAACCATAGGATGTGGAGATCAATTTGTAGATGAATAGCTTGTTCCTGTGTGACATAACGGTGGGATTATCTGGACAATATCATGTTAGTGATTTTTAGTTTAGCGAGTTCAACTTTTCAGGCTAGATATTACTACTTTGTACACATATATGACTATGTTTGGAAGCTTTATTTTCTTAAATGTGATCATTCCAATCCAATGAATACAAGTGAACCAAAAGGAAGATATCCATCAATCAATATAATTTAGGGCTTTGTATCTGTATTAAACAATAAATTCAAAAGCCAAGAAGTTTGCTCTCGTGATGCAACAGTAGCGTGATGAAAGTGATAAACTTCAGGGGAAATGAAACCCTGTAACGAGCCCCAGATTTGAAGCGGAGGTACTCTTCTTTAGGACGAAACCAGAGGGATATCTCTCCCTTGGGTTTTCAGTGGCTTGTGTGCTTACCTACTTGGCTACACTACTTCACCTTGAGACTTAGTCACCAATAAACCAAACTTTCCCTTCCCTCTAAATTTTGAGGAAAGAACAAGCTAAATGAAACTCTGTGTGAGATTCTAGGTCGGAATATGATTAAACCAGTGTCAAGTTTTGCTTTGCATCTTAGACTCTTAGTCATAAAGTATTTGCCGAATCGAATCAGGTATTCAACAAAACTGTTGCAGAGTAGGAGTACAGGTGAATATCTCTTATTGCACATTTGAGGTCTATTTCTGAGATTCTCAATATAGTTTGGAAAAAAAAATCATTGGGTAGGGGCTCAAATGGTCATTGAAAAAGAGAAACTACACCTTACCGAACTCCATGATTTATCACTAGATTGAACCAAAAGAAAATAGTGGCAATGTTCGTCACCACTTCCCAGCTGTGCTGGAGGAACGGGTCAGGTATATGTTCATAGAAAAGGTTAGAATTATATGTGAGGGTTACATGTTTCAGGTGTTATCCTTCTGCCCATTGTCTTACCTCTTCTCTATGCAATAATGCAAATCATTGATTGATTCTCCCCATGGTTTCAAAGGTGACTAGGCGTAACTAGACCACCAAGGCGAGCTCGTCTGGCTGGACACGCCTTTGAAACAGAGACTCTCCCAGTTAACAAGATCTCTGTATGTTTCAACCTGCTTTGCATGCTTTGATTTTCTAGATAGAAAACCTACCCTTGCTAAAGCCCAAAAGACTTGATACTGTAGTCAGGTCAGGTCCAGCCCATTACACCAATGATGATGTATTTGAACATTCTTTACCGAGAGGTTCAGTTCTTATACAATACAATAGCAAATGAATGCAAGAAAAAAGGCAAGTTTGTGGTGCTCATTTCAGCACTATGATTTTAGTGAAAAGTTGAGTGTTCATCGTCTTCTCAATAGATGGTATTTGTGGCGTGAATTCAGATGTTTGTTGCGAAAAAGAAAAGAGGATGAGAATTCTGTGAAAGACACTGAATTAGGCGCTGGGCCCTGCAATTCATAAAAGGATGAATTTTTTGTGCAAGACCTTGCAATTCTTGATTTCACAGTCTATGCAAATAGAAAACAGATAGAACCAACTGCAGGTATGCAGTATCATGCTTCCATGGATAGTTGAAGTAGTGCCACTTATATATCTGTGATGGTGGGCAGACAAACATGTCTCCTTCCATGTTTCATGTGTGTCCAAACTACATCATTTTAAGTTTCTGAAAAACATACTATTGTGAATAGCACAGAGTTGGTCAGCCGTCTAATTCTTGCTCTTGTTTTTGAAAGTCTCTTTGTTGCACCATCTCTGTGCTGTCCGTAGGCCGCAGTGCAGCCATGATAGAGCTGGAACAACTGCCTGGATGCCACCAAAACCCTGCTCCTTGCCAAAAAAAGGACTGGCAGCAGTGCGGCACTGAATTTCAGCATATATAAGATATCCAGGCTGGGAGGGGAATTTCCTGCTTGATTGCGCTATGGGGCTTTGGGCTCCATTCCCATGCTGTTTCAATCGAACAACGAATGTTACCTCACTGTTTTGCATCCGACCTGATTCTTTTCTCTCTTTTTTTTTTTGTTTTGAAACAAATTATCTTTTGCGCTATCGGGCTCAGAAGTCTGAACGCGTCGCAGTTACAAATCTGGAAAAAAGCGAGGTGTATTCGAGGATAGCAAAACCCCTTGCGACGGTGCCATCGCACAGCAGACGGCACGGTAAACGCCAAGCTGCGTGTAGTGTAGTAGCTGACACTGACAGACACACAACAGGATCCCGAACAAAGCGGTAGCTGCGGTTGACTCGAAAGCCCGTGAGGCGACCGTGTCCTGGTTGCGGTCGCCGTCAGCTCGGCGACGGCGACGCACTCTGCAGGCGGCACCGGGCCGCTTCGCTCCCGTCCTTGCCGTCGTCGTCCCCCGACGCAGTCCATGTCCGGCGGGCGGGCGGAGGTTCACATCCCACGAGCCAACAGCAGCGTCTTGCTGTGAGCTCCGCGAGATTCCCGCGTCTCCGTCCCGTCCCGTCCCGCCAGAGCGCCCACATTTCTCATCCAGACATCCCAGTCATCCTTCCTTGCTTCTCGCCTCGATCCAGTGAATCCGGTCGGACGAATCGTCTCGCTGCGGTGCACCGGCATTTATCGGCTATTGCCCGCCCGCCGTCAGCGCCAACGCAACGCAACGCAACCAGGGCCGCAGAAAAACGCGGCGAAAGCCCGGGCGCGCGGGCGCCACATTTTGACCGCAGCGATTCGCCTCATCAAGCGCACCTGGCAGCGCAGCAAAGCCCCCGGCCGGCACGCGTGGCCGCGTCGCGTCAGCAACAGGCAACTGGTAGTCTGGTACGCCAGCGCGGGGGTGGGGTGGGGTGGGGGGGCGCGCGTCGCCGTCGAGGTGAGCTGGTGCCTGCTGGTAAAACACACAACACCCGTTCTTCACTGCCGGTACGCCACGCCAGACACTACGGAGTAAACGGGCAGGACGCGGCGGGGAATTGAAGGGCGACTGGGTCCGGGTCCGTCTCTCCCAGCTCGCCCTCGCTGTCTCGCCGAGCGGGGAGGGAGCAGAAGAGCAGTCGTGCCCGGCGTCAAGGCGACATGGACACCAGTAGTATGATAATAATACGGCCAAGGTAAGGTCCAATGCCCGACCGTCCAATCTGCTTCTGGCCTGTGTGTTAAGGATTGATGGCCAGCTTTATGAACCAGTCAATTGACACTTTCATTCTGCGCACCCGCATGATGATGGTGCACATGCACGTCCACGGTAATTATAACGCGGTTACACTTTCTCGCTTTATTACTCCGGTACGTAGCATGTAGCTAGCGTTTCGACTAACGAGCACTTGGCCAATTCGAGAGGGAAAAAAACGAGCACTTGGCCACTTACCTCGTTTCGTATAGCTTCCTCCCGTCCCGAATGTGGTGAACTCGAGTCGACAGTGAGAGCTTGTTTGTTGTTCTTATGGATAAATCTTTAGGTAATTGATAGAATAACTTATCTCGGTGTATATACCTTGATAGTTAAGTTGGGTATTGCGATTCGTTATTACAAAGCTACAATCATAACGCACCGTATAAAAAAATACAAAGTGTCGTAAATGTGGCAATATAAATTCAAATTGTACTACGAAATCCATGTTTAGATCTCTTTATAATTATAGGAATGAAAAAAAACTCTTAGGATTAAAGCTTTGTCCCCAAATAACTGTCGTCCCTTATCAATATGGGTTTACAACCTATGTCTTGAGTCCCACAGGTGACTTTAGCCTTTTCCTCTCACTGTAGACTCAGTTCATTTAATGGTTCAGTTGTTAAAGGACTATTGTACACATGGGTGTTAGAGTCTTTCTTTCCATTCTTCTTGGTAACTGAGTCCAAGGCTACAATGACAAATATAAAGAGACAGAGGGAGTATGTCTTTTCCTCAGAGTATATGCTATCAATTACAGTGTGAAACTCGAACAACTCTTTTGCGCGCACACCTTGCTTTTTTTATCTATCCTATATGCCACTACCTCTTAATATTACATAAAGTGTTGTCTTGTAGAAACAATGTTATTGTGGTTTACGCCTATTTTCCAACACAAGAACTTGCTTCGGCCAAGTTTTTTTAGACACCAGAACTTGATAGTTGGTTTCTTTTAATGCAGAACATAAAACCAAATCTTGAAACATTTCCTAGACATAAGAGCCAATCTAACTCCTTTTATCAGGGTCAATGGCCATGATAAAATTTCATAATCCATTGGCAAAACATTGTTCATTCCTAAACTTCAGATCATACTCCATTGACAACTGCGATTTTTCTCCTACAAAATCATGTAGGTTGATGAACTAAAAAAAAACTACATCAATGGCTGCGACTTTAATCTCAAGCGAACAAACCAAAAAAAAATCCACACAGTGCTTTTGCATATCCATCTACTAATGCTAAAGGCATGAAAAAAAAAGATGTCGTATATGTTCGTCCACATATAAAGCAGAGCAATTTAAGTTGAATGCGGGCATTGTCCTCGTTTCTTGACAAGACACCATGGCGAGCACAGGCTTCATCAATTGACCCATACAAGTCATCCTGTGACAACTAGGACTAGTTCAAAGTGCTAGATACTCATGCATGTAGTCGCATAGTGCCTGTGATTTGGTAGTACGGTGTAGTAGATTATTAGGATACGCCCGCGCGCGTGATTGACTTGTTAAAGCAGCCCCACCAAGAAAAGCAGCAGAAAACAATAATAAAGGAGATAAAAAGGCAGTGTGTGGTGTGTTCGTGTACGAACGCGCGCGCGTAGGACTTTTGGAACTCAGGATCCTGTGATGACCTACGAAGCACGTAAAATACTGTATGTGTTTTGGTCGGACGCGTTTTGCCGGGGTGACAGGGAGATGGCACGGCTGATATGGACGACACACGACGACCAGCGCGACCTGACGGAGCAGCTCTCGATCACACACCCGCCGACGTACGGCACACACACAAAAAAGAATGGGAGCCCTAAGTGGCGAAGCTAAAATAAATTAGAGAAAGTATCTTTGTTTTATAGGTGTAAAAATTTATATTATAGTAAAAATATATTTCTAATACTGATTCTTTAAATTTTTGTGTGTGCCTAGATATCCACAAGTTACAACGTGACTTCGACCCTGGGTGTGCTAGTGTGTTTTCTTTATAACCTGATGTTCTTAGTGGTTTTTAAGTTTTATTTAATCAAATTTTATCCTAATTGGCATCTTTTTGTGACCGGTACCGGGTCTACATTTGCAGTAGAAAAGTGACGCATTCATTTGCATTCCTGGCCTTTGTCTAAGTTATCCTCTGGTTCCTTTTTGATTGAGACATGGTGGAAACTAGTAGAGTAGATGAAAGCACTAGCTGAATTGTTTTCTTTTTTAAATAAACGTTATCATCTTTGCAGTGCTGGTGCTGCAAAAAAACGTCAATCTAGGGGCACATATACTAGATACAAGTATTTCAGACAAAAGTAAACTTTTCGAAATGAATAATAGGCAGGCCGGCCCGGTAAGATAATAAAAAAAGTCTACACGCGTAAAGTAAAAAAGAAAAAGAAACTACGATTGCAATGCACGACAAAAGTTAACTTTTCAAGTGCAATTTGTCAACAGTTAGTCAGATACAGCTCCCTTTTTTAGTTAAAGTGGTAGAGTATTTAATAGCTCTAGTAAGACAACGAGTACGTCCGAGGTTTTTATTTCCTTTTCACATAATCATCAGTTATCTGTACCGTGACTAGTAGAGGAGCTCCTCTCGCTCTATGGTCACATATTTGAATTCGAAGTCTGTACTCGGCGATCGATATTCTTCTTTCAGATACATCCTGTGGACGCAACCGGAAAACGTGCAACACAGAGCATAGCATGAGTCAGGGAACAGACAAACAATTCAGAAGGCCGGACCAATTCATGGGCATATCCTATTCCTATATAGGCTGCTCCCCAGTTCCCCACAGTGGCATCTATCGGATTACTACAGTTACAGGCTTTACAGGTGTTAATCAAAACTGAAAGGACTCGCTCTCGTTAATTTATTCGTTTGTCTTATAAATCGTATTTTTTCTATCAGCCAGTAGTATTTTTCTCTTACAATAAATTAATAAACAGTATTTTTAATTATGATTCTTTAAATAAGGGAACATACACGTAACGGCAGCCGGCAACACGGAACTGGAATTGCCATCTCCTGGTGGGTGACAGCTAGTCAACTAATAGATCCCCAAAGGAGTACTAGTTACTAAAGTTTACAGCTCACCGTGAGAATCGATTCAAACATGAAGATGACCTCTGCATTTTTAACATGAAGATGACCTTAGTGGTGTGATTTGTTTGTTTGACTTTTTGGTGGCAATTTTCATGTTTGCACATTGTTCCTACAGGAAATTTGCATGATATACTCATCTTTGAGTTATCAGACGTATTTCGTTTTCGTTTTGTTAGGATAATATATTGACTACCAATTATTATTATTATTATTCTATAACTAGCAAGATTTTATTGTATTCAAATAGCGTGGGTAATCCTTTCTTATTTGAGAATATATTTTTATACATAACGTTTTTTCTTTTTTATCATAACTTTTCTCTCACCATTTGGCTCATTTGCGTCCACCTACATGAATTCTATATAATTATAACATTGAGCAATTCTTTAAAAACTACATCTATCTTTTCTCTTCTTTTTTCCCCACTTCTACTCCGTGGATACGCAACTTTCTACTAAGACTAAGAGAGTGTTTGAAACTGCTCCATAAACTCTGTTCTATAGACTCTATCATGAAACATATATAAAAAAATGAAGTTTATGAAGCATCACTTTAGGTGCTCTCACAATGCTACTCTTTTTTCTAGAATAAAGTGCATGAAATTGAAATCATTTGACTAGAAAACGTGGATAGACGCCCTTTAGGTTCTCTTGGTGAGTTGTACCTCGATAAAACTACCATCCAAGCCTCTCACAAATTATCCAATTCTCTTACATATTTAAATTTTGGTTCATCTTTTATATCATCTTGTGAATTCATAGTCAGCTCTTTTATCGCTAAACCATCATCTAATTTATCATAATCATGCACAGCCACTGGCCAGCCCTATTATCATTCCTATATCCATGGGCACACATCAAGACTTTTCAAACGTGATATGCAACCACAAAGCTAGTGAAATACTATATATCTCAAACATGCTAGCAGTGTCGTCGCTCTACTTTGATATTGGTCATGCTATACTTTTCTACTTGTGACAAGCTTCTCACAAAGAATTGAAGATTGATTTGTGCTGCTTGCCAACTCCACATGCATGAGCCACCTATTTGAGTTTGAGAGCCACATATAGTCAAAATCTTAAGCACGACTAAGACTTTAATACATCTAACATTTAATATGGGTCTTATGATTTTGAATTAATTGAATTAAAAATAAACAAAGACCAATTAAAATCCAACATATTATAAGTAAATATGTTTCATTATGAATCTATAAGATCAATTTAATTAAAAATCATATATATTACTATAAAAATTTCTTGGACAAAGATTTGTCTTCCGGCTCTGTTTATTCTACCTCACTAACTACTACAATAAAGTGTTTAATTCTACCTATATATTACTGAAGTACGAGGATAAATAGGTAATAAATAAATAAATAAATAAATAAATAAAGGTGCAAACAAAGGAAAAAAGAAATATGCAATTTGCATAACTAGCTGACCCGGTCGTCCCCACTAAATCGCAGTGCCACTGCCACCCCTCTCCCTCTCCCCCCGCGCTCTCCTGTTTTTTCCACCGGGCAGGCAGCAGCCCGTCCCACCACGCCATGAGAAAATTCGCCCCAAGAAGCGGGCAGCTCTGCGCTGCTCAGCAGCTGCGTCATCCATGTCAACCATGAACCACCTCGTGCTTCTCCATATATACGTCATGCGCAAACGCTTCCACACCACCTTAATTAGCTTGCTTCACCTCACCTCATCACCTGATCACCAGCACAGCAGCAAGTATACACACACCACAAGGGCACGCGGTTCTTCCGGCGCATCATCATATGCATTCTTTGCTCCCGGCAGCGTAGCCAAGCATCTCCTCATCAGCTCCGGCCGGTCTGAGCGGCGGCGCAAGCAGTGGCTATATATATATCTAGCTGCTGCTATCTTGGTGTGGTCCGCGATCGAGCGGATCGACTGGTGGCATGGCGGGCGGCCTGCCCCCAGGGTACCGCTTCTACCCGACGGAAGAGGAGCTGATATCCTTCTACCTGCGCAACAAGCTGGACAACCTCCGCCGCGACGACATCGAGCGCGTCATCCCCGTCGTCGACGTCTACTCCGTCGACCCCTGGCAGCTCCCAGGTGCAACGCGGTAGCTAGGCTGCTAATAACCATTCATTTCACGCACAGGCACACAGCCCACCAATTGAGATATGACCGAAGCGGTGCATTGCGCTAACCGCGCGGCCGGGGTACGGTGCGCCATGATGATGCATGCAGGGATCCACGAGATGCTGCGCGGCGGCGGCGCTGCCGGGGAGGGGGAGCCGTGGTTCTACTTCTGCCCGCGGCAGGAGCGGGAGGCGCGGGGCGGGCGGCCCAGCCGGACGACGCCGTCGGGGTACTGGAAGGCCGCGGGCACGCCCGGGGTCGTCTACTCCTCCTCGGCGGCGCCGGCCGACCGCCGCGCCATCGGGATGAAGAAGACCATGGTCTTCTACCGCGGCCGCGCGCCGTCGGGGACCAAGACCAACTGGAAGATGAACGAGTACAGGGCGCTCCAGTACGACGAAGCCCCCGCCGGCCCCGCCGCCGTCGGAACCGACGGGTCCTCGTCGTCGTCGTCTACCGCCCACCACCACCACGCCGTACCCGTACCACCACCACCACCAAACGTTGCCCCGCAGGTGAGGTGATGCACAAATGATTAAATGGAGGTTGCTTTCTCTGCCGTTGTGGACATTGGCACGTAGCTTATATAGCTTCCAAAATAAGATCCACACAAGAAGCTGCGGCGCACGCATGTCGATCGATCTCCATATATCACCCACATATATATATATATATATATTGCTTTGGCGCCAGGGCAACTCGATCGATGGTGCGTGTCGTTTTTTTTTTGCGCCGGTTAAGTGTCCAAAATCCACGTGATGTTGTTTGTGTTGTAGCGAACTTTAGTTTATGAGACTCGATTGATGCTCCTGCAAAAGTTCTTTTTTTAAAAAAAATAAAATAAAATACTCAATGCGTGGTTCTCGCCTTGTGCCAATCTATCAATCACGGCATCACGATCGATCTCATCATCATTCGATTCTTCGGTTTGGCAACTTGGGGCTCATGTTGCATGTTATAGCTAGCTAGAACGTACGTAGTATAGTGATTCTGTATATTGAACTGAGAGAAAACAAAAACCGTACGTATATCCTCATGTAGCTTTGTAATAATTAAGGGGAAAAATACTTATTGCACTCTGATCTCTGGGTTTTGTTTTGCTAACTTGCTGTACGACTACGTACGTATATGCATGGTACGGTGTTGCAGCTAAGGAGCGAGTTTAGCCTGTGTCGACTCTACACCAAATCTGGGAGCCTGAGACAGTTTGACCGGCGGCCGCTCGGAGCTGCGGGAGGCGTCGTCGTCGTCCCTGGCGAGGACCCGGCGGGGCCATCCACGGCAGGAGTCGCCGCGTCGCCGCCGGACGATGACGATGGCTCCGGCAGCAGCTCCATGCAACAACAGCAGCGGCAGCAGGTGACGGAGGAGAGAGCTGCCAACGATCCATACGGTGACGACATGGTGGTGACGACGGAGAGAGAAGATGCCCACGGCCACGATCCTTTCGGTGACGACGTGGCCATCTTGGATGCCCTTTTATACTGGCCCGGAGACTAGACGTAGTGGACTTGCAAGACCCTGTAGTAGCGCGTGCGTCGGTGTGACATGCATGCCATCCACACACGCGACTACTGATTTCCTCAAATCAAAGCATACTCCAAGTCTGGAGAGTTAGACGATGTACATGTACTGGTACACAGTAGCTACTGGTTTCAAATTACGTACTACTACTTACCATTTTAATTTGTTGCATGAACCAACAAGGCTAATTAAGGCCGCCTGTCCGTTTGGACACATGTAATAGTACTAGTTCGTTGTAGTCGTTCGTTGTATCAACAGTTTATTATACAGTTTTGCGATGTTTGCACTTGGTTGGATTTTTGGGCAGAGTCATCTTGTAGATATTCCCTGTTTTATTTGCTATATATACATATATACTTCCAAAAGTTGGGAAGGTATTTGTCCAACAATTTCTAAAATCTCGATCCTAAAATATACTTCCTCCGTCCTAAATTATAAGTCATTCCAAGAATATTGGAGAGTCAAAGTTTTTTAAGTTTAACCAAATTTATATAGCAAAATAATAACATTTTTTGTATCAACCAAGTATCATTAGATTCTTTGTTAATTATATTTTCATAGTGTACCTATTTTATGACATAAATCTTTATATTTCTCTCTATATTTTTTGTCAAATTTGAAAATGCTTTGACTCTCTAAGATCTTTGGAATGACTTATAATTCGGAACGGAGGGAGTAGAAGATAATTTTACATCAGGAATCCCAAACTATTATCTCATCCACTTTTGTATTTGTTTTGTCTTGTATATTTATATTAGGAACCACATTCTACTCTTTAATCTTTCTCTGCATCGTCCTTCTATCTTCAGATTGGTCCATGGATACACGTGCGTTTATATCTAGCGGATATGTGCATGATCGTTGTCTCCAAGGAATCATGTGCAGGTTGTAGTTTTTTAAATTTTCGTCTATGATTTGCAGCTATTGAAAAAATAATAATAATTGTGTGTCACAAGTCACAACGCTACAAAAAAGAAACAAGTTGAAAATTAAGAAAACAAATGGCATGCTGTTCTAGAACTTTTCTTGGCCACGTTCTCACACTGTCGTGCCTATTTGTATAAAATGAGCTAGGTTGTCCTAACTGTGTTTTTTCTTCATTTGTACAGCTTCTTAAAAATGAAAGTACTTTGGAAAGCTATACCAAATGGCAGAGAACTTGGTGAGAACGTGGTCACTAACGAGTTCATTGGAGGCTTTGAACCTTGGATCGGAGCTAGCTCAAGCCCAATTTAATCTTAATTTGGCATCTAATCAAAACCTAGGCCGAGTTGACATGTAGGTACATGCATGCATTTGAGATTTGATCGATCGGTCCATATGGTTCCTGAGCTTGACCCCACCCACCGTGCAGAACTTTCTCAATCAGAGTAAATAATGTGGTCGGCAAGACTGCGACAGAGTCCCGCACGCACCAAATTAACGTGCACAAAAGAGTATTGTAGCTAGCTAGCTAGCCGTCGCTGGGATGGATGGCACTTTCGCGTTGACTAGACGTTGAACGTTCCTGCAGGGAGATCGAGCGCGGCATTGCATGCACGGATGCTCGGCCCCGTACGCTTCATGCACATACGCTACGCCATGCGCTACAGCGCTAGTAGCCAGGTTCAGCTTCTGATCTCTGATTTGGCTCGTGCATGACTTTGCGTGTTTGCCAGGCAGCACTCACAGGTAGTTTGATTTGGCAAGTCATTCTCCAAAAAGAAAAAAAGGGCGAAGAGCACGCATCCCAGATCAAAAACGACGTGTTGTTGTACAGCCAGCCAACACGTCTCTGCTATATGCGGATCGTTGCCAAGATTGTTGGGCTAACACGATCTTATCGGCGATTCTGAGGCGGAGGCGGCCCACGGCTTGCACTCACGTTCTAGTACTGTTCCACCGCTTTCCTGACGACAGCCAGAGCATCCAATCTGTCACGGGATCGATGCAGCAGCAGCACTGTGTACCTGCAGCGACGGAACAGCACCCCACGGCAAGTGCGCAAGTGCCCAAATACGGAAACACCCGAGACGCTACGGCGGTTACGGTATAGTGGTCGTCACATCGCAGTGTTTTTCCATTCCAAAAGATGGGATGACACGTGACTGAAAATTCATACCACTCTTTTAAAAAAAAAAAATCATACCACCAAATACAGTATACTTTGCACACTCCCGTATTCGTCTTCAACGATCAAAGCTCGCAGCAAAATTTATATACTTGTATAAAAGCCGCGATGTCAGGTGTAGCTGCTGCTGCTTCGTCGAACGTCGATAGTGTCGCTCAACCGAAGAAATGAACCGTGCACGGTGCAGCTAAACGAGACATAGTACACCTTGCATCCCAAATTACGACGCGTTTAACTTTTTTATCTTAAATTTAACCACTTATTTTATTTAAAATATATATATATATACTTAAATTTAAGTCATAAGTAAATAATTTTTATTAATAAACTAAGCCACGATGCAAGAAATGATATTTTAATAAATTTTGAAATAAGACGAATAGTCAAATTTAATATTAAAAAAATTAAATGTGTTATAATTTAGAATGAATTGAACAGGTTTTATCACGGTTTCGCTGAACAAAATCGGAAAAAGGGGTTGAAAAAGGCGACGTCTGGGCGGCTCTCGAATTGCTGCCTCCGAACGAGTCGGCGGATCGGCAGTCAGCGTGCATGACCGCGGCCAACAAAGATGTGAGATGAAAAAAAAAAACGCGCCACAGGAAACATACCGTACCCGGTTCATCGCAATGGTACCGAAACGAACTCTGCGAGTTTTGATGGTTACGACAACTTGCTGCTTCGAATTAGTAAAGCGAACCATCAAATATATATAGTAGTTGCTTCTCATCGATTCTTATTCATAGGCTATGTTCGTTAGCCAAATGGTTATACTGATTTTTGCTAATTGTTTTTTTTTCAGTATAAAAACGTTTCTAATGAGAAGCAAGATGTCAAATGACCGTAGGAAAATTTGAATTCCTACCAAACACATACTTGCATGCGTGCATACGCAGATGTCACTAGAGCATGTTCGATTGTCAACTGGCTGGTTTAAAGGTCGGTCATGGATCGTGCAATTTCGAGTTTCAGTTGCAAAAGTACAGCCATGTTCTGAATCATTTGACACTACAAAGTTTGGACTCAATTTCGTACTACACATTTTTTTTTTTTTGAGAAATTTCGTACTACACATGAGGGCAAAAACTAGCAACGTTACGGCCAGGCCGTGGGCCACTCCGTTGGCGGTCCACTTCTTGAAAATAGGTCTTCGGTCACCATACCTACGGCGTGAGGCCGGCCCATGGGCTGAGCATATGTTCTTGTGGTCGCCGAAAACCAAGACGGACGCGGAAAAATGTTTAGGGTCCACCCGAAAACCAAGACGGGAGAAGAAAAACCGAGCACCCGCAAAGCGCGAACCGACCTCGCTCGACGTCTGTTCACTGCCGTTCACCTCCGTGGCCGCGCCCGCGCGCAGCAGAGCAACACGTGTCCACCACCAAACCAGCGCCGGACCCGGCCCCGACGCCGCGCGCACGCCCAAAACGTGTGGACGGACCCAACAAACCCAAACGGTACACCCCCCTGCCCCGCGGCCGCGGGATTGATCTGATTCCCCAGGTCCCGTGTACGGTTCCGTTCACCCCCACCCGGCTCACTACCCGAATCTTTATAAATCCCGTTCCCACGCGGAGGAAAACCAACGGCACACGGCGCCGCCGACCCATCATCCGTCCGTCCACAACCACAACCAGCCAGCAACAAACACCGCGCACGCAACGCAACGCAGCGATCGTGTCGAGCAGAGGAGGTGAGTTCATGGAGTTCCACCACCGCTACCACAGCGGCGGCAGCATCCACGCGGCGGGTCCGCCGGCGGCGGTAGCGGCGGCGGCGGCGGCGGCGCGGCCGTGGAGCAAGGCGGAGGACAAGGTGTTCGAGAGCGCGCTGGTGATGTGGCCCGACCACGCGCCCGACCGCTGGGCGCTCGTCGCGGCGCAGCTCCCCGGCCGCACGCCGCGGGAGGCCTGGGAGCACTACGAGGCGCTCGTCGCCGACGTCGACCTCATCGAGCGCGGCGCCGTCGACGTGCCCAGCTGCTGGGACGACGACGACGACGACGCCGACCAAGTCAGCGGCGGCCGCTCCGGCGGACAGGAGCGGGGCGGGCCCGGCCGCCGCGCCGGCGCTGCTGACCGGTCGCGCCGCGAGGGCCGGCGCCCCGGGATACCCTGGAGCGAGGAAGAGCACAGGTACGACGATCACGGCTCGTCCGCCGTCGTTCTGTTGAATTGATTTTGGTTTTTAGGGTATTGATTCTAGACAACACATCACCTTCCTTCCCGCATTGGCTTGTCGAGCGGAGAAGCCTAGGAGTTCTTCCCAGCTGGCGCGTGGGTCCCAGTCGCCAGCCACACGTTGCAGCCATTTCTCCCCCCTTTTTTTCCTTGTTTTTTTTTTTGAGTAACCCTTTTTTTCCTTGTTGGGAAATTAACGCGTCGTTTTCGCTGCTTTACGTTGCGTATTTGCAGGCTGTTTCTTCAAGGGCTGGAGAAGTACGGCCGCGGGGACTGGCGTAACATCTCGCGTTTCTCGGTGCGGACGCGGACGCCGACGCAGGTGGCCAGCCACGCGCAGAAGTACTTCAACCGGCAGCTCAACCCGGCCAGCCGGGACTCCAAGCGCAAGAGCATCCACGACATCACCACCCCTTGACCTGGCCGCCGACGACGGCGACGGCGACGGCCCTGCTTTGATCAAATCGCGACAGCCACCCATCTCAGGATCAGAATAGAAGAAAGAAACGAGTAGCCAAGTAGGAGCACTAGTCCATGTCCATGACATGTACATTACGCTGCTAGTTGTTTATACTAATCTTATTAGATTAGAGCTAAATCCTTAGCTAGGTGCCATGGGTCTATCTATGCTTTGCTGTGGACGACCTGAGAAACAGAGGCAGGGTGTTCCAGTCAGCTGCTAGCACATGGATTAGGCTTACTCGAAGTCAGTAAAATAGTATTATGAGTTGATGAAACATCTAATGGAGTCTGACGTGGCAACGTCGTGTCGAGTTTAGGCGGATGCAGATCAATGCACGAGTCACTGTCAGTATATGGTTTCATCGATGGTGTGGCGTGGCGTTGTCGAAGGTGGACTGGATAAAACTTGCACAGTTGTTGTCTGGGGGCGTTCCTTCCAAAGGAAACAGGCGGATGCATACGCAGGTGGCCAACATGTGTCACTTGTGCTTGGAGCTCGTGGTAGCTCGGTCGATGATGACGAGACGGGCGGCGGGGCTTCTGGGCTTGAGCGGCACGTGGTTAGCTATTTCACGACACTTGTCAATGCCTCCCGTCCTTCTATTTTGTCTTAAGCCCACCGCCATGCACTGAACCTAGTACTGCATCACAAGCAGCAAAAGTTTTCTTTATCATCGTCATCATCCATTCATGCTCAACAATTTCGTTAGCTTTGCTGAAAAGACAAACTTAAAAAACTTACAAGTACTAATCGCTAATTCTAATTTATTAGAGAGAAAAACATTGTTCCTCGTTGAAATAGTAGAAGCAAACAGAAAGGCTTGCAGAATAAATTTATGCAGGCTTGCAAAACCTGGAACAGAGACTAGGCGCACAGTAGATATTCTCTTTTGCTGGTAAACAAAATGCTGTATAATTGACTGTTTCGTCGTAATAATCAAGATACAATGTCACCAAAACTACTCACTCTGTAGTCTGTATCCCACTGACCTGGTTCGAGTAATATCTAATTAATTAACTAAAGACGCTCAGAAAACAGAAAACAGGAGTACATAAATTAAAACTCAGCCAAAATGAGATGCTACAAAATTGAAAGACAGTAGCAGAACGACGCAGTACAGAACATGGAACAGAAAGATTTACAAAGGTTTCTCTGAAACTTCTACCTAGGCTCCGTCAGAATCCAAGAAAGCAGATCATAATAACAGCACAAACGCTGAGGTCAATCAGCAGAGCACCTAGGGCTTTCTGTAGCAGCAACCCGATCTCTAGCATTTGCCCTAAGCTATCAGCAGAACCTAGATTGGCGCCAACCGGTCTGCTTCTCACATTGGGGTCCTTGTTCTCCATCAACAATGTGAAGACAATGGTGATGTTGGTTATAATGAGAAATAGAAGTGGCCTTGTACCAACTAATACTCTGGTGATGACACCACCAATGTCCAGGCCCCAGTTTGAAAAAACCACCAGGATAGCAATGGCGACAGATGCTAAGAAACGGTTAGTCTCAGTCGCGGTAATGGCCTTGGTTATCTCCTGTGGCGTGAAGTCTAAAAGTTCCTTCAGTGTTTCCACAGACCAACCTGAATTGTCCGCTTCGGTTGACTGGCTTGGAGGTGCAGACCTAGGTCTTATTTCCACTTCTCTGCTAGATTGGACACTTGCCACTCCATCATGACTAGTATTCTTACTAACTCCATCATGACTTGTATTCACTCCAGCGTGGCTTGTATTCTTACTCACAGTTTCCTGATTATGAGTATGCAATGGCGTCTGATTTACTGGCTGAATTTCAGGGACTGCACTGCCTGTCTTAAATTTGCGGAAAAGTTCATCTTCATAGCTCAAGGTACTAGCCTTGATTTCTCGGCGACCATCAGCTCGTTGAAATTCAGGTACCAGATCATCATAGCTTAAGGTTCTAGCCTTGACTCCTTGGCGAGTACCAGGACGTTGAAATTCAGGTACCAGATCGCTAGGTTCTGACTTCTGCGACTGATTTCCTTCGCTGAACTTCTCATCATCAGTGCCACCTGCAAGCTCTGAACGAAGCGGTGAATCTGCAGAACGGCAACACAATTCTAATCAACCATCAATATTACTTAGCACTCCAGTACTATGATTAAATTTGAACGCTCAAGAACATGATAAACAAGGAAATTTTAGGGCAAGTGAAACGTGGATACATACAGGTGACAGGTTATGTCATGATATGTATATATGTATATTACAAGAATGGACAGGGAAAACCAAGAGAAAATATCTAATCAATAGGTGTCCATGTTTGGAATTTATATATGTACCAGGTAAAACCCAGAGTGGCTGATCAAAATGGAAGCTATCAAGTGTCAACACTCCCGAAATGACTGCCTAATAACTTATTATGAATCCAGTTTGACCTTGGGGAAGGGCAATATAGGCAGCCATGAGGAATACCACCATGCCTTATTTTCTTTGTGGCGATTTCTCAACAAGCATATGTCTGACTTCATTGTCAGTCAATGTGCTGACACAGCTAGACAGATTTACAAGCTATGCATCATCTGATCCAAAATAATATTATACATCAAAAGATTGCTCAATTTCATATGTTTCTCACAAAGGTTTTTAGACATCAAAATACATCATGATGTTCTCCACAGAAGTTTCTGAGAGGAGATTAGCCAAAGCACATCACCTGTGACAACTTCTAATTAAAAGAGAAAAGAACAGGAAACTGTGAGTCCATAAGGCAGCTCCAGCTGTGACTGAACATGAGCGGTAGTCAAAGATGGAGTGTTTCGTGCAGTGCAGACTGAGATGACTTGGTTGGAGATGCTCGGGGTGCAGCTTCTGTAATGACATGATAAGATAATTTTCTGCTAAATTTCCACATGCTTCTTGATATGATGACCTCTCACCATGTAATAAGCACTCTAATGGCTAGGCAAACGGTTCACAGAACAAACCGGTACCGGTGCCAATTTCATTGAATAGAGATTTTAGAGAAGTAAACAGTTCACAGCAATGCAATGACAACTTGCTCAGAATAAGGTGGCACGAAATTACCAAACCTTTTGCCCTGCTAGAGGACTTCAAAGTATCTTTGTCAGTGCCTTTCATCATTCGGTCATAATCCTTGTGGCTTGGACCATTTGGATTAGCACGTACAGCTATATTTTCAACCAAGTCTAACAGACACACTCCAAGTTGCAGAAATTGTTTATCGGCAAAAGTACTTCCCCAAGATCACAGAATGGCAAGAGATATTTCCTTAACCCCCTCCCCCTGGTTTAGTTCCTTTTTACCCTTTGCTTCTTTTTGTTGTTTGTACAAACTACTTCCATATATATTAGTATTATCTGTAGGGGCAGGGCAACCCACCAGTTTCATTCCAAAAGAAGTGGCACGACATATCAACAAACTTGGTAGCAAACTGGAAGAAACACAGGAGTACAGCTACAAAATGCCAATAAATTTTGTTACGACCTATGAGTTTAAGTCCCAAACGGCTAACAAACCAAGTTGACAATCAGGGGATTGGGTGGCAGTGACTGATATTTAGTGGGGTTTTGTAAAATTCCCAGATTTCTGCTGTCGACATTCTAAGCCACAATTTCCCTTTCCACCTTCTTCCTCCCGACCCGTGATCCAGTAATCCCAGAAGACGCAAATGTAATTAAGGCTGCCATAGCTTCCAAATATCATAACTAAAGCAGCTACCATGTCTCGTCCGAGATTCAAAACGAATCGGAGTGCAAGCCAGGCCACACGCGTTCCCTAATCAACATACCCACGAATTTGGAGTTCCAGAAGACAGATTCAAAAGCCCTAAACTACTACGTGGAGTCTAATTAAATCTGGACTGGGACACGAAGAGGAGTTACAATTACAAGAGCCGAGGACACAGGCGATTTGGGGGATTGCTGGATTCTTTCCCTCGGGTTACCTGGAATCGGGTCGCAGGAGAGGCTGCGCGTCTGGCCGGTGATGAAGGCGAGCCGATCCGATCCCCTTTCCGCCAGCCGCCGCCGCCGCGTGCCCGCGCCCTTCTCCATCACCGCCCCCTCCTCCACGCCGGCACGCCCAGGCCACTACTTCCTCTTTGTCTCGACGACGCCCCTCACCACCTGGCCACTATACCTGGGCAACGGGCCGGGCCGGCCCGGCCCGGCACGACACCGGGCCGGCCCGGCACGTTGCCTAACGGGCCGAGGGGGCCCGTCGTGCCCTGCGGGCCGTGCCTTACCGGCCTGCGGGCCTGACCTCCGGCCCAGGCACGGGCCCGTGGGCCATTTTGCGTACCGGGCGGGCCCGTCAGGCCGGGCCAGCCCATAGCCCGTTGAACAATAACATATCAATAAACACAGATTTAAAAGCATATTTCAAACACATTCATCAATTCATCACTTCATCAGTATAAAGAACACATTCAAATACATATGACAGATGTAGAGAATAGATTTAGATATCAAAATGAGTTATTTTATACAATGTTGTTATTTGGCGGGCCGGGCCGTGCCGGCCCGCGGGCCTGAAGTGCGGCCCAAGCACGGCCTGCAGCCCCGTGCCGTGCCAGCCCGGGCCCAATGACCTTCGGGCCGGGCCGGGCTAGGGCCGGGCCAAAATGACGGGCTTCGGGCCGTGCTCACGGGCTCGGGCTGCATGCCCAGGTATACTGGCCACCTCTCCTCCTTTTCCTCTTCTCTGCCTAGCTTTCTTTTTTATTTTCTTGCTTATTCTTTTCTTTGTTTGCTTGGAGACTTTTTATTTTTTAAAAAAGAAAAAGGTGAGACGGGATTGCTAGATTCTTCTCGCGTTCTCCGAGGCCCGCGAGAGTTTATAACGGGCTAGGCTTCTACAGATCTGAGCCCATGAATATGTTATGACGGACTAGGCTTCTAAAGCCCAGAATATGTTGGCCCCCATAAAAGCCCGTGAAACAAGGATGCCGATGAGTCACTCTAGGCCGAACAGAACTGACCGAGAATGAACTGAGACTGAACTTTTCCATCATATTTCGGTCTCTGCTTCCAATTAATCAAATTTTATACAGTTAGTTCGGATACAGGTGTCGGTTAACCGAACTAACCGAAATTCTCTGTTGGGAGTCTGAACTGTCTTTATCCTTTTTTGTGTGTTGTTTTTGTTGTGTCATTGTGAGTTGTGAGATGTTGTTGTAGTTAGTATTTGAATAAGAAGAACCAAGATATTTGTAAGTGCAAACATGCTGCTGAAATTTGATACAAATCTGCTAGTCCGGTTAGTTCGGTCGTGACTGAGAATGAACCGAACTAACCGAGACCGAAATTGCTCGATCTTTATTTTTTCAACTAATCGATCGGTCCTTGTTTTTGATGACCGGACTTTCAAAATGACCGAGCAATCGATCCGTTCGGTTCGGTCAGACCGAACGCCTAGACCTACCGACGAGCGAACAGTGAAGCCGCTTAGAATTTCCACGATAGTTTCCTTTCTTAAAAAAAAGAAAAGAATTTCCACGACAAACTTGTGCGCGACTTTGTTGCGCTGGCCCGAGCGCCAAGTCAGAACTTAAGTAGAGCAGTCATGAGTCCATAATAATAGACCGAGACCTAGAAAAACTAGGTGGATGGAGGAAGACGGAGGCAGTTGTAGCTTGTAGGCATCATCTCCGATCTTGGCGATGGTCTTGAAGGAGCCGAAGTCAGGTTTTTGATATTAGGTTGCATAATAGGTCAAAAATCATGGTGTGAGGCGAGTGAGGTTATATTAGATGACCGTCTAGGTCTCGCTTCTGAAGGTGACATCTAAGACAACTCCATTGATTTCCGTCGAGCTCCCCAACCCTAAGGATGCACTGCAGGTACCAGGGTGAGTTCTAAAGCGTCGCCTTTATCAACATCGTAATGGCTCTATACCCTAACACTTGATCAAGTGGTCAGGCCTCGATGAAAGTGGTCGTCATTCAACAAAGCTTCCCCGACACACCGATATAGGGGATATGCCAGATCTTGAGGGAGAGGGATGTCAGCACACCTCATCTGGGTGACCTAGACGCCATGACCATGCCAAGAAGGGGAATGAGGAAGAGGTCTAGGAGTGTTCACGTGGCTAGGCTAGAATGGGCATGTAACGTTTGTGCCGCCCAACAACCTTGCAAAGCGGAGGAGTATGAGAGAGTGTTTGTCCCTAAGTCGGACCTTTGTTGTTGGCCACTACTCCTCGGCCATGTTTTCAGTTCTTCACACCTCCACTTCCAATCTTCACTCCAATTTTGCGAGGACAGCAATGGTATCAAATCTATCGAGGGATTAGAGCCGGCGTGTCACCATCATCACTTTACCCCGCTGTAGTGTTCACGCAGGATGATGGATCCCAATGTTTCCACGATGTTCGACGAATTGCTTAAGTGGTTCGACGACTTCGATTCCAAATGGCGACCACAAGTTGATGTGCGCGAACAAGCTCGAGGACCATCGAGATGATCGCGTGGCAGCGCTAGAGTTGGTTGGTTCCCTCTCCGGATTTAGCCCTGGGTATATGTAAATGGCTAATTGCATTTTTCTCTCCTCTAGAAATTATCAATGCTAACAATGCCTTAGGACTGTCATTAAACGAGTTTATAGTCCTTGACGTCTTTAGGTGCTTTTTTTTAGAATGGCAAGAACTATGCATCTATGAATAGTATATGGAACCTATGAGTATACGTCTATACGAAGTAGAGTTTCTTTAGATAGCGGTAGCTCCACGATTGGATATTTGGGCCTTGTTTAGTTCCCAAAAAATTTTGCAAAATTTTTCAGATTCTCCGTCACATCAAATCTTTAAACACATGCATGAAGTATTAAATATAAACGAAAATAAAAACTAATTGCACAGTTTGATCGGAATTTATGAGACGAATCTTTTGAGCCTAGTTAGTCCATGATTGGACAATATTTGTCAAATACAAACGAAAATGCTACAGTGTTGATTTTGCAAAAAAAATTTGAAACTAAACAAGGCCTTGGATGGTCTTGGATCACCATGACTGCTACAGTAGTTAAGTTCGTGCCTCACGGTACGTTGTTCCAGGCCTCGCACAATTCCTCTCGAACCCGTTGCAGCGCCCGTGGCATCGTGCTGGGTCGTGCACTGCCCTCACTGACCGCGCGTACAGTTCACTATACGTCAGCCGTTTCAGTTCGATCCACCCCACATCCAAGGTTGGTTTATTTGCAAAAAAAATTACAAAATAAATATTGTAGCACTTTTATTTATATTTGATAAATATTGTTTAATCATAGACTAACTATATACCTAAAAAATTTATTTCATAAATTACAGACAAACTATTCAATTAGTTATTTTTTAAAACTATATTTAATACTCCAAACATATGTCGTAAGATTAAAATTTTTTACAAAATTTCTCAAGAACTAAACAAGGTCTTAGTTCTAAATTTTTTTAAGATTCTCCATCACATTGAATCTTGCGGCACATATATGGAGAATTACACATAGATTAAAAAATTAACTAATTGCACAATTTATCTACAATTTGCGAGACGAATTTTTTAAACTTAGTTAGTCTATGGTTGAACAATAATTACCAAATACAAACAAAAGTGTTATAGTAACCAAAATTAAAAAATTTGCCAACTAAACAAAGCCCAAGTTACCTGGGAATTCAATCAAAGGCTCTGGCCACGCATAAAGGTCAGCACATGCCGCGGCTCCGTCTTTTTTTCCCGCCGCTTGAGTATGATTATTACTGCTCGTGCCGTGACAAGCGAGTCAGTGTCATTTATGTGCCTGCGCCATTCACGGACGCGATAATCCGCCCAGGCCGCAGTAATAGCCAGGATTAGGAACGGGGTCGCGCGTTTGATTCAGTGGGGGGGTTGGCACGTCAGGTACTCAGGTCTCAGTTTCAGGTACATGCACGATGACGCTTGTGTCTGCTGCTTTTGTAGTGTCCACAGTACCAGTCGATCGGCACGTAGTTCTCCAGTGCGTAGGAATACTGTGCCAACAGTAGCTGGGAGAGTGACGTGAGATGTTATGATCCTGTCAGTCGTTTTAGAGCCCCGTGTATGTATAGATGAGCTAGCTGCGAATCTATCTGGCATGCATTTTTCGTTCATCAAGATCGAAACAGGGTTAGGCCGCCGGCCCTAATGGTTGCACTTGCAAGCAGAAGCCGTGGAAAAAGCTTCTTGGATTAGCCTTTAGTACGTTTTCATTATTTCACTGTCAAAAACAGCCTTGTTTGCTTTGAGGTTTGAGCTGCTAGCGAACTCTTGTGCTGATTCAGAACCAGAGTAACGCCCTCTGGCCTCTGCAATATCCCGAGCCCCTGAGCTAGACTTTGGAGGGAATTGAGCATAGTTTAAATGTGGCTGCCCTGCCTTGTATTAAAAGAAACCAGCTCCTCCTCCTATCATCCTCTTCCTCAACCCTCCCTCAGGCCTCATCATTATATAACACTAGGATCAGAGCTGCTTGACAAACACTCACACCTTGCAAACAGCTGCACGCAACCAGGTGGAGAGCTCCAAGCCACCAGCATGGCCTACTGATCGCTCTCTCTCTGCTCATATCATTCAGGCTTCATCCAAGGTAATGCCTAACGCATGCTGTTCCGTTCAAATGCAGCATCATGAGACGTGTGAATTAACATCGTGTAAACCGCGTGCGTCTTAGTGATCGGAACCCTGTGCGGCGGCGGCGGGCCGGCGGTACGGTGACGATGAGCAGGAACAACGGCAAGGCGTCGAAGCTGGAATTCCTCAGGATGGGCCTGTCGAGGGCGAGGGGCGGGCCTTCGACGACGGCGCGGCCTGGCGGGGAGAGCGGGAACGCCGGCAGCACGACGTCGCCGCGCCGGGTGTCGTCCTCGTCGTCGTCCACCGCGTCGCCGCCGAGCTCGTGCGTGTCGTCCGAGGGCAGCCCAGACGCGCCAGTCGTCGCAGGCGGCGGCGCGGCGCCCATGGTCCTGGCCGGGTGCCCCCGGTGCATGATGTACGTGATGCTGTCCCGGGAGGACCCCAGGTGCCCCCGCTGCCACAACGCCGTGCTGCTCGACTTCAACGACGGCGACCAGCGCCGCCCGCGTCAGCGCCGGTGAAAGTGAAACCACCCACGTACGCGCGGTCCAGCTGAAATCTATCGGATTCGAATAGGCTGCTGCTGAGCTGAGTTCGTTGCTGCCTTCAAGTCGTCGTCGTCGTATCGTAGTAGCTTAATTTCCCATTCGCGATCGAGTTTGTTTCGATTACCAAAGGAATTATTGCATAGACCTGTTCCTTCCGACCGGCACGGTGTCAAAGGGATCGGTCTAGGTAATAATTTCATGCTTTGTTAGACAACAACAATAATAATTTCGTGTTCCTTTTGATATAATCTATTCTGATGAGCACTGTTCTATTTTAATTCAAGTAATTACGCTCTTGTCCTACTACTACATCGATCTTTGCTCATAGTACCGGATGATGCATAAATACGCTGCAGCCGCATGCAATGCGATTGGATGAAATGCATGTGCATTGTGGTGCAGTAGTGTAACTGTTACCATGACAAAGCTGAAACAGCATATGCACTTATGCAACATGTGGGTCTGAAAGGAATAGTAAACTTAGGTCCAGTATGATCGCCGATGCAGAAATCTCAGACCCAATAACGAAAATCCATGATGCAGTGAAAATGTAGCTTGGTTCTCTTGTTCAGTTCACTCATTGTATTGTGTGAGAGAGTACTAGATTCGAACCGATAAAGTTGTAAATTCAAACTGAGGATCGTAGTTCCATTGGTTAGGTTTTTTCTGGTCGTGGTGGAACTTGTTCATCTGGCTTAGCGTTTTCCAGTATTTTTCCAAGAATCAGCAACAATTTTTTTTTCCGGAAAAAAAAAATCAGCAACTATATTAATTTAGTGGCAGTCACATTAAGATATATACGGCGTATGCATGTACATTTGCATGGATAGTGTACGTGATGATTGTTTGTGCACGTATTGTATTTTTTTTTAAAAAAATATTGTAGGTACATGTTTTGTAAAAAGGAACTTGTGAACGTGCTGCCCAATTCTGCGGACAATCATGTGAAGTCATGAACAATGCTTCGCAAGTGTACAGTTCGTTGGCTGATGGACGATGTGACTCCGCGGCACCTTAAGTCCTCCGAAACTGTCTTAGGCCTTGTTTAGTTCGTAAAAATTTTTAAGATTTTTCGTCACATCAAATCTTTGGTCGCATGCATGAAGCATTAAATATAGACGAAAATAAAAACTAATTACACAGTTTATCTGTAATTTGTGAGATGAATCTTTTGAGCCTAGTTACTCCATGATTAGACAATGTTTGTCAAATAAAAACGAAAGTGCTACAGTAGCCAAAACCCAAAAATTTTGCAAACTAAACAAGGCCTTATATACCCAACTCAAATAGTACTAGCATAGTGTTTTTTCATTGTCCTTTAAACGCTTTTGTGATTTTGATACCTTATCTACCTACTCCCTTCTTACCTGTTTTTCCTGACGTTCTGGGCGAGATGATGAAATTCACAAAAATTGACGTCGTGGCGGAATGAAGTTGCATATGGACGCAAGTGCCCCCGCTCTCAGCTTAAACCCGTAATTAATGACTACCTCGTGGTTCGCTTCATCCTCGCGACTGCTCGGTTATCCCAAGAAAATGGCGTAGCAGTCAAAATATATGGCATCAAGAGGAGTCAAACCGCAACCACTGGACTCAGGCTGTGGAGAGCTCACCAATCGAGCTACATTAAGTTGTTGTAGAGAAAAAACACACAGGGCTATTTAATAGGAGCAAAGCAAAATAACTAATCCCTAATTAATTACTTCTTGGTTACCACAATTTTATCTTAAACGTCAGCTAATTCGGGTATGGAGGGAGTATATCCTCTACCAGTAGCAGTTTAATTAACCAAAAGTGTAAATGACTCAGTCTAGAAGTACGATTATTTTGGAGTCTGTCCTAAGTTTATATTAGAAAAAGTATCCACCGTATCAAAGAAGTAAACTACGCAAATATCAGCCGAGGTCAGCCCCGGGCAGGTGGCCAGCAGCTGGCTCCCTTGTGTCCGAAAGTGATCCGGGTGCGACAGCGAGAACGGAAACCTCGAATCAGAAGTGCCGAGAAGGGAGATGCTGGGTGGTTAGGGTCATTGAAAGGGAGGCCTATTGCCGATTAATTGGCTTTTAATCCGTATAAATGCCCGAGTAATTGGAGACAGTTGTGCTGCTGCCACACAAGGGGGGATGGGGGCGGGCGCGGTGTCAGCCGGGGCGATTAAACCCCCCAACCCTTTCGCTTCAATGCCCCCCCACCCCTGCTGTTGCAATTGCCAACAGCACAGCTGCTCCCCCCGCCCCGCCGGCCCGGCTCTCCTCTGGCTCTGCTCGGCAGATCACCGGTGGTGGACTGGTGTGGTGGTGGCCTTCTTTTCTTCTGCTGCTAGTGCTAGTGCTAGCTTATATCTCTCTAATGGCCATCATGCTCCGCGCCTGCACCACACGGGATTATTAAGGCCGCCCGTCGTCCTTCTCCAAAACAATTTGGCACTGGAAGCGGTACCGCATAGTACCCGCTGTACTTACCGACACCCATGGACATGGCCAAGATCCCGTCGAAATCACTTGCGTCCAAAGACACAGCTGGATCGTATGTAGTAGCGCATTGTCGCATTGATTCATGGTACTCCTTCTAGTAGTAGGAGTATTTCATTTCAGAGAGCGAGCGGTTCAGTGGTATCGGTTCACTCTCCCCACCCGTCTGAAAATGACCCAACGAACGAACAAACCACTCACTCCCAACGCAATGTCCATGGCGGCGACGTCTGGGGGGGTGTCGTCGTCACTGCACGTCGCGAGGGCGCAGCGTCGCATGGTCAGGTTCAGTTCAGGTGTGCTCTGTGCATGCAGCTGCAAGCCTGCAAGCTGCAACAAGCATGGAAGGATTCCAGTTCAAGTTGAACCCCGCGTACGCGTACATTACAAGGATCGTAGCAGCGCGGTGACGGAGCGCCAACCACTGGGCTCGTCCTTAATTAAATCCGCTTCCTAAAATTTCAGCTGCTGAGCCCTTGGTGATTAAAGAAAGGCTTCAATGCCGTATAGTGCCTAGAGAAAAACGATGATTTAGTGCTCATGAATGGCGGTTGTTGCATGGCGCCAGGTCAGGCGTTACAGCTTACAGGCCCGTATGAATATGATGACCTGTTGCAGGTTTGGTATTCGACGTCTCGCCTGGCCACCCGAAAAATGATGGAGCCCGGCCTCCCCCCATGTCAATGCCGCTGCCGGTGTGCATACTCAATCAGGTTATACCACCTGCTAGTCCACCGCTTGTCTGGTCTTCTCGTGTCACTCAGGCCTTGTTTAGTTCCTCAAAAATTTTACAAAATTTTTCAGATTCTCCGTCATATCGAATCTTTAGATGTATGCATGGAGTATTAAATATAGATAAAAATAAAAACTAATTGCACAGTTTGGTCAAAATTGACGAGACGAATCTTTTGAGCCTAGTTAGTCTATAATTGGATAATATTTGTCAAATACAAACAAAAATGCTACTATTCATATTTTGCAAAAATTTTTAGAAGTAAACAAGGCCTCAACAACTATATGGCCTTGTATGGTTCTAACTAGCTAAAATAATTTTAGCTACTTTTGGTGACTAGTAGAACTAAAATATTTTAACTCCTAATATGTTTGAAAACTTAGTTACTAAACTGACTAACGTTTAGCTGGCTAAAACTTAACAAGAGAATCAAACAGGGCATATGTATCTGAAAAAAAAAATCAAACAGATACTTCTAGTTCTAGGAAACAAATTAGTAGGAGAAGGAACAGTAATATCTGAAAGTGCACCAAGGCCCGGCTCGGCCCAGTTCCGGAGTTGAGAGGTGGCCGTGTTGGTCCCGCAATTCTTCTGCCAACAGCCCAACACCCGCCGCGCGGGCCGCGTGGTTGGGGCGCGCGCAGCGCACCGCGCGTCCGGCTGCCGCTCTACTTCCCGCGCACTCCGGCGACTCCACAGTTTCCGGCGGCACGGCACCGTGCGCCCGTGCAGTGCAGTTGCAGCAAAAAATCAAAAGGGATATTTTACACTGGGCGGACAGAAGCCAATTCGGTGGGCACGCGGGGAATATGTTCCAAACCACTAGCCGCCGATTCCAGCGAATGAATAGGGCAACATGCTAGAGGAGAGGACCACCGGTGGCGAGCTGATGAAGAAGCTGGTGTACTACGCGCATGGCTGAAGATTGAAGAGATAGGCAAAGCTGGAGCTGGAGCTGGACATACCATAGCATGATGCTAGTTGCTAGAGCCTAGAGGGGCAGATGGAAGCAGGACCGTGGATCGGGCCTGTTTGGACCGCATTAGCGCTCCCGGTCCACTTCGGCTCATGCCAAAAGCCTGTCTGGAATCGCCGTGCGGTTATTATATGGGATATCATGGATCGGATCACCTGATACCTTCCTCCATGCCCATACTACATCATAGCAAACCGCCAATGTTGCCTAGTCAGGCAACCTAGAGGAAGACGAGACACGACCATGGATGGATGGGCCAACTTGGACCAAATGAGAGTTGAGTGCGTTAGGCCGTGTAGCCCACGGACCACCACCCAGCCCATTTCGGTCCTTGCGGCTCCCTGCAATCCATCACCTGAAACTGAAAGGCTGAAACTATTGTGCATCCCCACCCACCGGGCACCTGCCACTCGTTGTCGTTGCATGGCATTTTACACCCTACTGTACAACCTGCCGGCCGCCATTAGTTACCTCCTGTGTGGCTGTGTCCTCTCCCTCCACCACCTGAAATTTAAGATCTCCCTCCCCACCTGCTACGAGGCAAAAAAGACTGGCAGGCACGAGTACTCGATCAGGGTTGTAACGAATACCCAAGCCTTTTCGGTCCTGACCATTCATTTGATCATGATCTGCGCCCAAAAGGCCAAAACCAATTCCAGTAGAGGGCGGGCATCCACGTCCATGCACCGTCACAGTGGTCTGCCCTGCCCGGATCAGGATCAGGCACGAAGCGTCCAAAAAGGCATGGCCGCCGGGCGGGCAAGAGCCTGAGAGGCATCGGCATGCACCTTGCATGCAGGCCGGCAGCGGGTCGACGCGACGCGGGGGAAGCCATCATCATCATCATGAGCTGCGCCGCGCCGTGCCGTGCGTCGACCACCGCGCCGCTCCGGCCGGCCAGCCCTGTTCGCTTTCGTGCGGCGCGCTCAGGCCTCAGGCGGCTGCAGCCGTGCAGGTGCATGCAGCGGCACAGCGCGCACGTCTACCTGCTGTGCTCGCGCCGTGCAAGACGAACAGCACCAGATACCTGCTGGCCACAGCACGCTGGGAACTCTTCTGCACCCTGGCGCTGCTACGACGAGTATACTGTAGATCTCGCGCTGCAGCAGTACAGTAATGAGTGCCACATTTTTGGATTCTTTTCCTTTTGACCCGGTACAGCACTTTACACGAGTGCATACGACTCTTTTTTTTAAAAAAAAAAATGAAATATGCATATGGATGGATAGATCTCTAACACCCCCATGCAGGAAGCAAACTAGGGCCTTGTTTAGTTCCCAAAAAATTTTGCAAAATTTTTCAGATTCCCCGTCATATCGAATCTTTAGACGCATGCATGGAGTATTAAATATAGACGAAAACAAAAACTAATTACACAGTTTGGTCGAAATTGACGAGACGAATCTTTTGAATCTAATTAGTCCATGATTGGACAATATTTGTCAAATACAAACGAAAGTGCTACAGTGTCAATTTTGCAAAAAATTTTGGAACTAAACAAGGCCTAGGGTGTACTGGTCTTGCTATTCTGCCCAATGTGAGAAAACCCATCTCGCCACTGTCACAATTTTTTTTTTTTGAAAACCAAAAAGAGGCAGAAAAATTCAAACAGTTGCTTGCTCCCACTGTGGTCTCCCACTGTCAGAGACAGAGCTCTGATGGTGGGGGTAGCGAGCAGCAGCAGGCACTGATCGCAAACCATGCAAGAAGTAATGATGGCGAACAGGCATGGGGCATTGAAGAAAGGTACAAGAAAGCTTGGCGGGTTGCCGTCCCCTGGCCGCCTGGCCGGCGCTCTGCTAGGCTGCTACTACTGCTAGTGAGCAAGACAAGGCTAGCTTTCATGTGGACTGTGGCAATCTTTTCGGTAGATTTGGGCGTCTGTGATGTTTGGTTGCTGCTTCCGTATTCTGTCATCCTGCGCACTGTGGGTAAAAACATCTCCTTTCTTTCATCCTTGGCAACAAGCATGGTTACATAAGCTGATTTTAGTGAGTTTTGTAAGGCCTTGTTTAGTTCTAAAAAATTTTGCAAAATAAGAATAGTAGTACTTTTGCTTGTATTTGACAAATATTGTCCAATTATGAACTTACTAGGCTCAAAAGATTCGTCTCGTCAATTCCGACCAAACTGTGCAATTAGTTTTTCTTTTCGTCTATATTTAATACTCTATGTATGCGTCTAAAGATTTGATGTGACAGGGAATCTGAAAAATTTTACAAAATTTTGTAGGAACTAAACAAGGCCTAACTCTACAATAGAAGTTTTATATAAAAAAACTATAAAATAGCAGTTAAGGTAGATGAATAAAATGAGCGCTAGTTTATTCAGCTTACTTCTGCAAAACCATTAAACACACCAGTACTGCTTTTGCAGGAAGAGAAACGAGTTGTAGCTTTCACGGCGGTCGCGCTCGATCTGATCGCTCCGCTTGAGCGTCCACAAGGAAACAAGACGCACGAACTTGTCTTGAATCCTTGATACGTACAGGTTCTCCTATTACCGCTCGTCCGTGCTTCCTACGAGCCCTACTATGAATCATGAACTCAGTACGATCGGCTGGACCATTAATAATGCTGACGATGACGCAATTACGTAGAATCGTTGTCTAATAACACTAACAGGCTATCTTCCTTTGAATGCACATGGCCCTCGTCAACTCCATTTTGTAACTGTTTGTATAGAAAAATCTCAATTTTTTGCCGCTACTCCATTTCAGCCCGTGGCCTTTGCGGAATGCCCTATTGCTCATCATGGATCATATCGGATAGGCTACGCCAAAGCGGAAATGATCGTCCACATGGTCCGTAGTCCAGATAGTGACTTGACGTAGGCGACAAATTGGTAAGATTAAGATGGCGCGGTCTGTCCTGCTACGCGGCAAAATTCGCAAACAAATATTCCTTTTGCCAACAGCATCGTCAGTAGACGAGCGCACACAGGGACATGGGACACACCGATACGCAGCGGGGCCAAACTTTGCAGCGGCGAAGACACGTCCAATCTCACACAGACGATGACCGGGGGGGAAAGTGTGAAGAGCAGAGAAACGGCAAGCTGCGTGCTTTCATCACATCAAGGGTTAATTTTGCAGAGCATGCTCCATGCCTGCACTGCACTGTCCGCTGAGGCCCGGCTTCACACAAGTCGACAGCGCGCTGCTGTTTCAGCTGCATCACCAACTCAGCATTGTGCGCTGTTCCCGATCGACCGGCGATGTGAATCTTTTGACCCTAGCGCGCGCGAGCGGGTCACGAACGTGCGAGATGAAACAGGCAAGTCCCTGCACTGGCCACCGATCATGAGTGGGAAAAGCCATGCATGGTCTAGTGATCTTGCACGAACCAACGAAATACAAGGAACACAAGTTTATAGCGTTCGTTGAAAAGACCCACACAGCCTTTTACGCGCATCAATCTTCGTGGGTAAACAACAAGAAGGTCGTCTCTCTGCATACGGTACGGGACAGGGTACCCCTGCAAATCAGACATTGGTCCTCCTGTCCCTCCTGCATGCGTCCTGACTTGCATGCACATGTGTGGGTCTTTTCAGCCTCCTGTAGTCCGGATCGTCTGCGTACAGATACGACTGGGACACTGGCGGCTGTGTGTCGTGAAGTTACAACTGTTCTAGCATACCACTCAGAGTTTTGAGGCCGAACCGTGCGTGGATGCGACGACGCGTGCAGCTACGTCGTAGAAGATCTCGCCCGTTTTCTGCTCACCTTTTCCCTCGCAAACTCCTTTAAAACCAAGCTGCACAGCACAGCCGTCCGCCATGTCGCACAAGGTTTTCAAGCGTTAAGGCACGCACCAACCTCACCTCCTCCTAGCTCCTGTACCTCGAGCAGTGCTGCGGCCATGGTGACCAGAAGGCTGGCCCTGAGCTCCCTCTTCCATGGCAAGGCAAGGGACACTTCCTTACCACCACCGCCTCCTCGCGCTACCGCCGGCCCGGCTGCATCGCCATGGCCGTCCAGCAAGAACAAGAACCCAAGAGCGCAGTCCACCCGCACCGCGGAGTCGCAGGCGGCAGGCGCCACCAGGACCATCGCCTCCATCGTCCTCGACTCCGCCGAGTCCTCCTTCACGGTCTCCTCCGCGCGGCAGGACTGCTGCTCTGACAGCCTCTCCACGGCGTCCGAGGCGTCGGCGGCGGCGTGCGACGACGCGGCGGACGACGCCGTCGTGCGGGGAATCCGCTCCGACCGGCTCCTCTTCGACCCAGGTGCGTCGGCCACCAACTCCATCCTCGAAGAGAAATCTGCCGCCGCCGCCGCCTGCGCGGGCGCCAAAGAGGAGGAGGAGGAGGAGGCGTTCGGCGGCGCCGTGGCGGTCGCGTTCGAGTCCGCGGACCCGTACGCGGACTTCCGGGCGTCCATGGAGGAGATGGTGGCCGCGCACGGGGTCATCGGCGACTGGGGCTGGCTGGAGGAGATGCTCGGCTGGTACCTGCGAGCCAACGACGGGGACACGCATTGCGCCATCGTGGCCGCATTCATCGACGTCGTCGTCGCCATAGCCGACCCGGCTCGGGGGGCCTCATCTTGCACGTTTGCGGCGGGAGAGTTGGATGTGGCGGAGAAGGCCAAAACGGCTGGAGTGCTCACCGTGTCATGTTTGGATTAAGCTGAACTAAATCTTCGTGATTTATTTGGCTTATCTACTAGTGATTTACACTAGTGTAGTAGTGTATTAGTTGTCTAGACGATCAGCCTATGCAGGGCATGTTTGGTTCCCCTTATAAATTTAGCTAGGTAAATTTTTTTTAGCTACTCTTAGATGATGGACTAAATTATATTAGTTCTTTTTAATCAATGTGTTTATAAGTTTAGTTATTAAAGTCATAAATTTAACTATCTAAAATTTAGCAAGAGGAACAAAACAAACCCTTAGAGTCTCAGACTGTACGCATGGACTACGGACGGATGTAAGATCATGAGTTCAGGGCGATCGAGCAAACGGCACTCCGATTGTTCTAGATTTTAGTTGTCCTGATAAGTTTTACTTTTTTTAAAAAAAAATGTTAACATCCACTGATATTGCTATGAAGATGTTGTAGCTATTGATTTAGTTTTTCTATACGCTTAATAAAGTTATAGAATTTGATTTAGAGCAAAGCTAAATTGCAGCGACAAAAGACAAGCCAGATGCAAATGGCGACCGGTAGTAGTGCAGTGCTGGGCTGCTGGTTCGTACATGGTGCCAGTGGGTCACCCGACTGCCAGAGGCTAAAAGCTCCTCCCTCTAACCAAATTACTCCCGATCCACATATAAGTGCACATCTCGTTTCCGAAGAAGTCAATTTTTTTAAGTTTTACCAAATATATACAAAAATATATTAATATTTATCATATGTAATATGTATCATTAGATAAAGCATGAAATATATTTTCATAATATATTTACTTGTAGATACAAATATTGATATTATTTAATATATTTCTAGTTCAATTTAAAAAGGTTAATTTTTTGGAAAGCGATATGTGCATTTATTTGTGGACGAGGAAGTATAAGTCCTTTTCTAAAAATCTTGATGAGTCAAAATATCTTAAATTTGACTAAATTTATATGATTATATAATAATATTTTTATACCAACTATTATTATATTGTTTGTTAATTATATTTTTATGGTATATTTATTTGACGTCATAACTCTTTGTAATTTTTACTATAATTTTAGTATAAATTAAGATATTTTGACTCTTCAAGATACGCTTATAATTGGGACCGGAGTATCAAGTATCTCGATAATTACTTATAGGAGAAATGGTGGTACCATACAGTATCCATGTCACCAGCACTAACAGTAATCTTGTGGTATCCAACGCGCGCGCAATGTGGACCACCATTGCACTCAATATTCTATAATGTGCGCGCTTGTTATAACAAAAATACCGGCAAAACTAGTTTTTGTGGATTTTGCAAATAACACGCTTATCAAATTTCCGATTTGCCATACAAATATCGTCAAACTAGTTGTGTTGTAATGGATATGTTGTGTAGCTTTGGCGTGATATTTTTGTAAGTTCTTTCTATCGAATTTGAGTTAATGTGCCAATCCAACCTGTTGATTTTACTGTCAATTTAGTTGCTATCTTGTCATTTGCCGCTTTTTGTTGTTGTGAGCCTTTTTTTTATTAGCTCCTACTATGTTGTAATATCGAGTCTCGACGGGTTTTTTTCCATTATAATCGGCAGCTCCTAGGTCTATTTTTTTTTAATTTTTTTTGAAGATTTGTGATTTCAGCCATAGTATTCGTACGGTAGGTATATTCTCTCTCTTATCTCATGACCTTGGCTGGGTTGTTTTTTTACTGTTTCCGGATGTATCTATAACTAGCTTAATTGCTACTCCTTTTGTCCCTAAAGAATTGATGCTATGGTATTCATACCGCTCAATTTTTAAAAAAATTTAAACGAGTTCACGGAAAATACTAACAATATTTTTAAATCCAAATAGATTTATTATAAAAATAAATTATTTAACAAACTATCTAAATATTAAAATTCTATTGGATATATTTGATCAAAGCTGAAAGAGTTTGACTCCCTGAGACAGCTGAGTAGACGGGGTCATTATTGTCATCTATTCAAATGGTTTGATGGCAGATAAACGTCGAACTCTATTAATCATTTGTAGAGATGGACATCCCTAACTCTGTTAGTCATTTACATAATACAATTTTGAAGTAGGTTTATACCTTATTAAAAGTTTGGGGTCCTTTTATCCTACTCATATCTCAAGTATGATCAACAAAAATATCCTTTAGCACTTACCCGCCACGTTTAGCTGTTTAATTTGGCCCTAGTGTGTGCCATGCAGCCGGAGAAAACTATGGATACATATGAGAATTAAAGACAATATATATACAGAGTAGTTGATAAATTTATCAAAATCTAATGAAGATTATGTAGTATCTGTATGCTTAATTATGTGTAACAAACTAAATATGTACCAAAATATAAGTAATTTTTATTCTCACCTCCAGTCCTCCATATACTACGCGAGCTCGGTTGCTGTAACTCTGTATTTTAATTTTTCCTCCTCTAAAATTAAAATTAACTCTGTTTTTATCCTCGTCTTATATAAATAAAATTTCTGCAGTGGCGGATTGAGGAAACAAAAACAGGTGACTTTTATTGATTATGGTATTGGTTTAATTTTAGTCTGCAACACAGATTGGTAGACTAGTTTTTCAAATAAATTTATTAGTTGTTTGCAAACTTGCAATATGAAAAAAAAACTATTTAGGCCATACTCCTGATTTATTGGTTGATGATCGAAGAGAGATCTTTCCTCAGAGTTAATTACCAAGCAAGGATCGTTTGCGTATATAAAAGGTGGATGGTCTGAAACTTTAATGATTCATGTCTCATGAAACTTTGCGTGAGCATGTCTAAGTACACAATATTCCTTCCCAATCCATGATTTTTGAAAAAAAATAAAAATAAAAAAATCAATCTTCAGTAACTCCCAAACTCACATCCCAATCTCTTGGCACTCGAGGGGAAAAATCTCTCTAGGTAGGAACTTATCTTCTTTCTCTTGCGTATGGGCCGGTCAATCAAAATTTGAAAGGATAAAAAAAAGAATTAAAGAGCATGAAAAGATTTACGATGCAAATGTAGCATCTTCAATAGTTATGCAATTGAACTTTGCATTCTTCAAATTTGCCAAAAATCTCAAAAATTGCTCTCCAACAGTTTTGCATTTGACTTATGCATTTTGACAAACTTGGCATTTGATGGACCAAACTTGACATTTTTGCATAGGCACAATGGCTTGGCAATTTTGATATCTCTAGAATCTTGGACTTCTTGTTGTGCCCGCACTCACCACGTCGGTTGTTTCCCGCGATACGAGTCCTCGTCGCGCGCGTCTATTCTCTTTCCCCCGCGCCGCCTTCTATTTTCTGCGTGCCGCCTCCGTCTCTTGCAGTGCAGCGACGCACGAGGCTACGCGAGATCGATATTCGACGCGCGGGGTAGCAGGAGATCGAGCGCAACGACTGGTTTGTTGCAGCGACGAGAAGGGTACAAGATCGAGCGCAACGACTGGTTTTGTTGCAGCGACGAGAAGGGTAGGAGATCGAACAGGCCAATGGCTTTCGTCCGCCAGCGCCACCAGATGCCGCCAAGATCGACCACTTCGCCCTGCGCCTGCCGCCGTAGCCTGAGCCCACCGCCGCGCCGTCCACCTCCACCTCCACCTCCGACGTCCGCCGAGAAATTAGGATGCGGACGACACGGACGCGCGACGCGTGAGACAATTGGCGGCGACGTGCGAACGAGTTGCGCGCGACGCGCGAGAAAAGTAACCGCGAAGATGAAAGATTCTCGGACAAAAATAGCTGGGTCCACTATTTTGGAAAATGTCAAGTCAAAAATGCCAAACACTTGGAGATGGACTTATTTTTCCTTTGGCAAAAGGTTTAGGGACTTGACAAATTTCAACAAATGGTAAATTTCAATTGCATAATTGTTGGAGATGCTCGGGAAAAAATTGGGAAGAAAAGTAACTTCATCCGCCAAGCGCCAAATTAGGTCGGTGTAATCGGAGAAAACACCGGCCTGCGAGTTCGTGTTGCCAGAGGAGTGAAGATGGCGACGCGAGATCTTCGTGTTGCTCGAGTTGAGGCCAAGGCCCAAGGTTGCAATGGGCTAGGCTGCTACTGCAAATAGCAACCGCCAAGGCCACCCGGCCCTTCGTTTCTTATTGGGCCATTATTTTTTTGTAGGCTGTTTAGGTTCGCCGTGTATTTCGGCCTATTGGACCGTTCGGGTCGGGGTCCGATTATTTTTCCTTTCTACTTGTCGTAAGCGCCAACAGATTAGTACCATGTAAATCGCGGAGTTGCTGGTAGTTTGGGAGTATCGTACTCGTGCATACTAGTTCGACCAATGTAGAATGTAGCTTGTAACATTCACCTTGCCATGGATAAAAAATTACTGTAAAATACTACTAGATAGCTCTACGCAGGAACAGCACGGCCCAGTGCAAATCAAAGAGAGGTGATGATGAACAGGACAAGGACGCGGCAATGAAGGCGTTTCGGACGCGTGTGGTGTGTGAAGCTCGGTGTCACGCGCGCAGCTTCAACGGGGCCGCGAGTCACATGATCGCGTGGATCGGGATTAGTGATGGCCCATAATAAATGTAAGTGAATCCAAAGCACCCCTCCACCATTGCTACTAGTCCTAGCTACGAGTACGGACTACGGAGTAGCCGCCGCGCCGCCACCGGCAACCCCCATAATGATGCGGCTCGGCGCGCGTGGGCGGCGGCGGCCGGTGTGAGGCCGCTCGGTGCCGCCCGCCGCTCGACCTCGCATTGGCCCCTTTGTAGGTTCGCGTGGAGTTTGCGCACGCCCGCCACCCGCCGCTGGAGTGGAGCATGCAGCCGGCCAAAAGGCGCCGTCCCGTGAACCCTTTCACGACCGTGTCAGCATTAATGGACGTGCCGCCTCGCCCTCGTCGCTACTGCTCCGTGCGCGCGCCTGTGTCGTTCCTCATCCATGCGCGCGGCCACCGGACTCCGGCAGGCTACGGGTGGTGGCGGCCGCCGGACGTGGCAGGGCACACAGAGATTCGCAGCTACCTATAGCGCCAAGAGCACACTGACCATGTCAGGGTCACGAACTCCTGAGCGAGCCCCCACCTGCGGAAAGCCGGCCGCGCCCGCGCTTAGCTGCGCTAATGCGGACAACTTGGCATTCATTCGCGGCAGCCTGTGCGGGCCGCTCCCCTCCCCTCCCCGGAGGTAGCAGGATCTCTTGCCAAACGCCACGCCAGTCCCCCTCTCACAGTTTTCACTAGGCTCGTACCCTCGTTTTACCGTGTCGATCGGGCCAGCCGGCCAAAATAAAAATCCACGGGGGACGAAGGCGCACCACGCTGCCTGGCTGCCTGGCTGCCCCTGCCCTGCTCCGATCCCAAGTCCAGAACGAGGAGACGCGGGCCGGGGCTTGCAAAAATTCTCGGCCGCGGTACCGTTTCGTCCCGGCGGATTGGCCGTTCACTTAAACCCTGTACTGTACTACGTGCGGACAAGTAATGGCGGCCCGGCCCTAAAGGCGAAGCAACCACGCCGCCCTCGCACGGTAGCCAGTACGTGAATTGGGCGGTAGCGCTGTTTCCTGCAACAGATTTCAGGCTTCATGCACTGTTTCACCCAATCGATCGATCGATCGATCGGTTGTTGCCCTGCTTTATTTGCTTGAATTTGAAGCGTTCGCGCGTCGCGGGGACGCGTTTGATTGGTCGCCTGATCCGTGAACGCAAAGTCCGCCATGGCCATGAATACCAGCAAATGCGTGCGGGGGCGGCATGCCTGTCAGTGCAGCTTCAAGTTTTACTGCCGCGCCATAAAGCGGAGTCCCGGCCCGGCCGGCCGGCCCAAGCTAGGAGTAGTTTTTAATCTGGCTCCACCGAACCATCGATGGCTCTGCTGCCATGCAATGCAATGCACGCACAGTAGTGGAGCCCCGTGTAACTGACTGCTGCTCCTCAGCGTCACGGTACGATCGTACACGGATACGTTTAAGACAGGACCAGTCAAAAATTACTACGCCAGTTAATACGCGCGCGAAAACAATAAGCAAGCTAGGCTGTACAGTATTTGTTTCGGACTTGGGTGACTTAATTTTGGGGCGGGCCAAACGCTAAGACAATGAAGCCCACACAGTGCTGTCACTGTGCCCAGATCCAGAGCCGTTGAACGTCGTGGGAGCAACGTTGAATCGCAGGGCCAACCACAACCAGGGACTTGTTTAGTTTCTAAAAAATTTCAAGATTCTACGTTACATCGAATCTTTGTACGCATGCATAAAACATTAAATATAGACGAAAAAAACTAATTGCACATTTTGTCTGAAATTTACAAGATAAATCTTTTAAGCCTAATTACTCCATAATTTGACAATAATTATTACATACTAATGAAAGTGATACAGCAGTGAAAGCCGAAAATTTTCGCTTACTGAACAAAATCAGCTCTGAATCCATCGCGTCCGCCGGAACAGTGCGAGCATAGCTTAGCAGCCCAGCGTTGCAGCGAGCAGCACTGCAACACAACACATGAAGCCAACGCACCACGCCACAGTGCAAAATGAAGCAGTGGACGCGCGTGGCACACACATTTTACTTTCCCAGCTTTTACATGCCAGTCCACACGGCCGCAGCGCAGCGACGCCGACGTCGCATACGCTAGCTAGCGCTAACACACAGCTTTTGCTGCACACGGGACGAAGCGGAGAGCGAGAGCTGGTGGCGTTGGCGTACGCGCCACCATGCAAAGCTTCAGAGCAATGGCAGCACGAACGTACGTACGTGAAGGGCGGAGGGACAGGATCACAGGACGGTGCAGTGGTAAGCACTCGAGTCGCAACAAAAGCAGCAGCGTTACAGTACTAAAGCTCCAGTGTCAGTACACACAAACCACACAGTGACACAGTACAGTAGGATCACACTCGAGCGACACCAGCGTATCATTGCACTCCCGGCCGGTGTTGGCGCCACACGCACACATCATTAGTAGCACGTAGTACGTACGTGGACTACATTACAACGGCATGGTGTTACAGTAGTTGAAGATTACAAAGCAGGAGCAGTATCAGCAGCTAAATAATAATCTTGCATAGCCTTCTCTGCGCTCACCTTAATTAAGCTCAAGACCTTGGCACTAATTCATGCAACTATGCAAGATGCAGCTCGCCGGCCGGGACCTCGGTTAATAGCGTCTCGGTCTCGCGCGAGCTGCGTGCTTCGTTAAAGGTAGAAATAAATTTTTTTTGGGGGTGGTAGTAGTAGCAGCCAGTAGGACAAGAGACAAAGACTAGCTAGCTAGTGGTTAATACAGTATGCAAGCTTTGCGTACGTGCATGGCGTGGCGCCGGCGGCCGTGTTGGACGGCGAGCAGCACAGTTCTGCCTGCCTAGAACTGGCAGGGAGACGGCGGGCAGAAGAGGCCGTTGCGGGTCCAGAGGTCGGCGAAGGCGTGGAGGATGAGCGGGTGGTGGCGCGGCGAGTTGAGGGAGAGGAACTGGTGGAGGAGGTCGTTGAGGTCGTCCCACGCGTAGATCTCCTTCTCCACCACCATCTGCACCATGGACTCGCGGAAGTCCTCGTACGGCTCCGCCGAGTCCACCGCCACCGCCACGCTCTCGCGCGCCACACGCCGCCCGTACTCCTCCTCCTCCTCCTCCTCCTCCTCCACGCCGTGGCGCGCGGGCGGTGCTGCACGCCTGCTGCGGCGCCGGCGGTGCTGCTGCTGCCTCCGCCGCCGCCTCGCCTCCTGCTGCTCCTGCTGCAGCGGCGCCACCGCCACGGCCACCGGCTCCTCGTACAGCGAGTTGGTGGCGACGAACGAGGCGGGGCCCCACGAGGAGGAGTCGGTGGAAGTGGCCGTCGTGCCGCTGCGACCGCCCGCGGTGGTGGCCGTGAACGCCGTGGTGGTGGAGGTGGAGGAGGCGTTGGGGGACTTGGGCTTGCCCCCGCCACGGAACAGGGACGACGACGAGGAGAAGACGTAGGAGAGCAGCTTGGGGCGGCGGCAGTTGCAGCCGATGTCCACCACCGGCGGCTGCCGCAGCGTGAAGCTGCTGCCCCTCCCCCTCCTGGACGACCTGCTGCCCGTGCCCGACATGGTTGGCCGGATGCAGCTTGCTGCGCGCGTGGAGTACGTGCTTGGGCGCGCGCGCACACACACGCAGAAACGCTAGCTAGCCGAGACTACCACGAGCTCGGGTACAGTGAGCTGTGTGTTGCGTTCTCGGAGCTTGGAGCGGGGAGGAGGATGAGCTTGGTGGCGTGGCGTGGTGCTATATATTAATGGAGCGCCATGTGACACCGTGGGGTAACGATGGCCTTGTTTAGTTACCAAAATTTTTCAAGATTCCCCGTCACATCGAATTTTGCGGCATATGCATGGTGTATTAAATATATATAAAAATAAAAACTAATTGCACAGTTCATCTGTAAATTACGAGACGAATCTTTTAAGCCTAGTTACTCTATGATTGGACAATATTTGTCAAATAAAAACGAAAGTGCTACAGTGTCCAAGCGCAAAAAGTTTTGCAAACTGAACAAGTCCTGAATGGCAGTCGGGTGAGATTGAGACTTGAGAGAGAGCTGAGAAGAGGAGGAGAGCGGGAGCATGTGAAGGGGATAATTAGAGCGGCAAGTGTGCACGCAGCAATGCTGGTAAAACGAGCGTACAAGGAGAGAGAGGGAGCAGTGCAGAGATGATACTGGTACCTCTACATGTGTCTGTATGCGTGTATGTGATGATGTGTGCAACACGTCCAGATTGGGCCCTGGAGGATCATGTCAGAGGGGGAGCAGCAGATGTAAGCATATGCATATATGGCTGGTGTGACTGGACAGTGGTTAAAATCTTTCGCAGTAAATTCTTTGCGGGCAGGAGCCTGTGGGAAAGAGGATGGTTGGCGAGCAGTACTTCCGATGAAAACGGTACAGATATTTTCCGACCGTATTCGAGACCAAATTTATTTAGACGGGTTTAGATCTGTCCGTATTCGAGTTCGAATATTCAACATCCGATACCGTATCCGTATCCGAATACTAAAATCGTATATTTGTGATGTCGACATCCAATCATATCTTATCCGATATGGTTGATATTATCCGTATTCGAATCCGAATCCGACCAGAAATATGAAAACAAATATGATATCAGTGATATCCGTCCGTATCCGATCCGTTTTCATCCCTACTCCCACCAGTAAACATTTTTTTTTCTCGAGGGAACTCTGCTGTTGGAGTTGACTAACTGGTCATGTGAGGACAAGCGGTCCAGCTTCCATCTTCTCTGTTGAGGTGACTTGCTACTTGCTAATTGCATGTTGCTAGATGCAGTGTTAATGCGTAGTATTATACTAGACATTAGGCAGTAAATTTCATATAGGTTTCTATATATGAATTAAAGACTGGCTCCGAGAAGTGGTCCATGATGATTATAGTAACATACTGTAGGTACACTAATCTAGTGATATGTTATTATGCTATTAGGCCAGTCTCAATGCATAGTTTCATGACACAGTTACCAAGACTATAAACTAGGTAACCGAGCCACAAGAGTTTCATGGGGATGAAACTCCTCTCTCATCTGTGAAATATCTTCATTTAATGATCCTGCCAAGTCAGCAATTTTTACTTATGTGGCACCCTATTTAATGTGTATGACACTCTCATGAAACATACATTGACACTGGCCTTATTAGTTTTTGTTTTCTCGCACCACCAGACAAAACCAAGCTGAGAGTACGTACTCCACATTCTACTAGCAGATAGATTTTCATAGATATGCGGTACCATCAGAAAATATACCACAGCAAAGACCCACGTACCGTTCAGGAACATAGACGAATGAACACAAGGAAACAAACTGCGCCCAAAATCTCCGGCCGATACCACACTACTGTTGCAGTAGTAAGCACATTTCCGGGCAGATGAGCCACGCGTTTGATCCGCAGGCTGTACCAAATGCAGGACGATAGTGCACCTGCAGTCACGGCCCCTCATCATGGAGCCATGCATTGCGGCCTGTAGCCTGTAGCTTTCTGCATCATCTCTCTCGTCCGCTCGCTCTCACGTTCCACTGACCTGCTCGCGAGCGTATCTTCAGAGAAAGCTGAAACAGTAGTGCTCGAGTGCCATTGCCATCCATCAAGTACTCCGGCAGGGGAACCGAAACGAACCTGTATGTTTCATGCATGCATGCATGTATCGATCGACGTCGGCGTCGGCAGGTTAATTAGGGCACGGCATGCATGTAAATGAGAGAAAGGAGGATCTGCGACACGATCTACGACATTGATGAAGTGCACATCTCACGCGTGTGCACTTCGAGGGAAATTATGTGCCTTCGAACCGCACGCTCTAGCTAGCATGCCTCGCCTTGCCTGCCTCTGGCTGCCTACCCCGGCTAGGCTAGCAGCCGCATGCAATTGCGGCATCGCATTGCCTGAAAAACGTACAGTATGCCGTGTGCTGCGTCTGCTGGTGCTGCTCACATTGAGGTCACCTTTTTTGCTTCTTTCCATGGCTCCCCTGGCCTGATGAAGGCTGAAGAAGCCATGAAAGCCTGAAAGCGATTTTTGGATACGGCTCGGCTCGTGAGTCTCACCAGCACAGCATGCAGCAGATCCGTCTTGGGCTGTCCACACTCATGCGCTTTCACTGTGCAGCTCTGCTGGTTCCCTTTCATAGTTTCTTGCATTGTGAGGTTTGGTCACTGCAAAAAAATGTGTTTACACACGCGTACCAATAAGCTAATCATGCTCACATGCACTGAGATTCGGCCACGGCCGCGCTTCTGTTGAAGAATCGCTAATCATTCCCAGATCCAGAAGAATTTGCATGCCAGCTACAAGCCCCGGTTATTTTTAATCCAAAGCAGCGCGCTGATAGTACTAGCAGTATCATAACATGACAACAGCTACAGGATTAGCACTGATACTATAACCCAGTTGCGCCATTTCAGAGAAGTCAAAGAGGATCTTCCCAAGGCTCTAGTCAGACTGTCAAATGCGCATGCTTGGGAAGGTTCACAGAAGGGAACATAGAATAGAAGGCTCGATCCATTTGCCAGTGCATCGTACGGCGCCAAACACCGATGGATCGATCTGTGTACAGGTCGAGCAAGTGGTTGTTTTATGGCGGTGTCGGTTGCGGAGCTCGATGCACTGCGTCGTCGTCGTTGCTCTTCATCAAGGCCGGCCGCGGCCGGGGAGCACGCCGGGTTCAGCCCATGCATCCATGCGAATCCGGCTCTGTCCTGCGCTCCCCCGGTCCTCCATCAGGTTTTAAGACCGGTCTAATCCGATCCCAATGCGCTGCCTGCAGCAGGCGGCCAGCGCAGAGAGTTCAATTACTCCCTGCCGCTGCCACCCACGATTTTAAAAACCAATCCTGTGGTTGATTTGATTACTCATGCATTAGTTAATCCAAGCAGTATGCCCGGTACTACTCCGAGTGATTAATCTTTTCAGGCTCAAATACTGAATGCAGCTAGGAGTCTCTGTGTGCCAACCTAGAGTGAGCTCTCGGCCGCGCAATAGACAGTGCATTCAAGCTACTATCATGCAGTACCATTACTTTTTTGTGGGCTAGCTCTATTCAAGTGGATTTGTAATAGAAATATGTTTCCAATCCAGGAGGACACTCACAATGCAGACTCTATCATAGAGTCTAAAGTTATTTATTAACTCGAACAATGTGGACTTGTAGTCTAAATAAGACTTGGAGTCTTATTTTTTCTACCTCTTTCTTCAATAAATATGCTGTCACATCAGCAAAATATCATAAATAATATGTAATTAAGTGTCTTGGACTCTGTGATAGAGTTTGCATTGTGAGTGCCCTGAGCAAGTCAAATCAACGGTAGATCACAATTAAGGCTGCAGTAATTAACCAATTACTATGCTCCTGGATAAATTGGATCTCCTCCAAATTGATATATTCTGGAGGCAGCTGAATCTACAACATTGGTATCTTGTTCATTAGAATTTTCCACATGGTTAGCATCATCTGGCACTTTACTTTTCAACCATCTATCCATAAACTTACTTGCGACACATTCTTAAAAATCTTAATTAAATGTTCAGATGCTCCTATGCAAAACAATGAAAAAATTAACTATAAACCAATTAGATATCCTTGGACCATAAAAATTGTCACGATTTTTTAATGTTTGTTCAGTTTCTTGAAGAGTAAAATACACTGGCGGCCTTTTAACTTGTCGCTCTGTGCCACTTTGGTCGATGAACCTGCAAACACGAAAAAGAGGCCCCTAAACTTGTCAGCATGGGCCAAAGTGGCACATGCTGACAAGTTTAGATGCCTCTTTTTCGTGTTTGCAAGTTCATAGACCAAAGTGACACAAAGCGACAAGTTAAAGGGCCGCCAGTGTATTTTACTCTTTCTTGAATGTCTCTCCACTTCTCCTTTAGCCCATGGCCATCACCCAATCTGCAAAAGAAAAACGCCAAGACCCCAATTCCAAACCCTGACTGGTTAACACTACAATTTAATTTAGCAGAGGAGAGGTAGTCAAGAGATTCAATTAGAATCACAACCTCAATCGCTGAGATTGGTAACACTACAATTTAATTTAGCAGATAAATGAATTTACACCCAAAAAAAATCGTGAAGAAATCAACTTGCGTACTATTGCGTGCAGTGGCCAGCAAGAATATGGGCGAGGATACCTAACGAGATGATATTGTTGACTCCACCGACGGCGACTCCGGCGAGGAGGCAAACGATTCCGATGGCCGGGGGGAGCTGGGCGGAGGGCGGCTGACATTTCCTCGCTGAAAGCAGGAAGAGAGTAAAGGAATAGCCACGCCTCTCCCGTCCGCTCCTGGTTGTTGGTTGGCCCAGCATCAAATGTGAGTACGTCTGAGCCTGTTGGGCCATATGTTACATGCCGTTATACATATATGGGCTTGCAGCTCAGGCCGGGTGGTGCACGTAACTGAACTCTAGGCGAGTAAAAAAATATAATGTTCCTAGATATCGTTTTTTAAGTGGTCAATACTACATAGTATGTCTCTAAAATTCTTTTGAAAATATAAAAATATAAAAAACACATTTTTTAACACAAGTCGTATGATTTTTCATGCCAACCGTATGCGTTCTCCAGGATTTGAAACAGTGACCTAAGGCTCGTTACACGTGTGTTGTTGGCAATAGGAGAAACTTCCCTTAATAATACTTCTAGTTTGGGAACAACACCACTTTACCAACCATGCTTGAAAAGAATTTCAAGAGCTGTTTATAATATCAAATCATGTCTAAAATTAGACTCTACATATGACCTGCTTTTAAAAATAGACATTTTTTAAAGCGGTGGATAACACATTGTCACTGAAAATAGAGGCATTTCCTCAATGTAGCGGTTGGTGTTACCTAAAAATTGTTTTTGGCAAACTTCTCCCTCCATTTCAAATTATAAGTTGTCGTTTTATTGTATCGAGTCTCTAGAATCATATTTCACAACTATTCCCACTTATAATATATTGTTTGTGACAACAAAAAAATAATCGATAGAGAATATTTCCAAATATAGATCTAATGTAATTATTTTTGTAGCATAAACTTTTCATATGATCAGGGTAAATGTTAGTCAAAAATTACAATGATATACAAGACGGAGGGAGCAATAAGAAGAAGAAACGTATCCTATCCGAAAAGCACCCGCGGATGTCTATATCAACGAGTTGCCGATAAAAATCCTAGAAGGAGAAGGAATGTGCAATACTCGACAAACGGCACCAGTAAAAGTAAGCTGGTTACCAGGGACAGCGCCACTGGGCAGGGCACTATCACCGTTTCGGTCGCCTGAGATGCAAATAAACTGGCGTTTTCGCGCGGTCGCTTGCAGCTTTGGAGTGTGGTGACCGGCGAAGACATTTCCTCGTCCAGGCGTTCTGAATACTCGCCAGTCGTCATCGTCACCGCGGCTCGTAGTCGCAGCAGTACATTGCTCGCATGCCGCCGCGGTCTCCGCTTGCGTTGCGTCGAACAGTCGCGTGCGCGCGAGCGAGATGGGAGACACCGGCTTCGCTCTCCTCGTCGCGTTAACGGCCGCCCTGGCCGCGCTGTTCCTGGTCCTGCTCGGCGCCGTCATCCTCCGGCACTACTGCTGGCGGCGCCGCGACGACGTGTCGACGCCCACGCGCCGCGGCTTCGTCCTTTTCGACGTCTGCTTCGCCGACGACATCAGGCAGCGGCGCGCCGCGAGGCCGCCGCCGCCGCCGTCGTCCATGGAGAGGAGCCGGGGAAGGCGGTCAGCGCGGGGGGCGGGGGAGGGCCGGGACCACGCGCCCGGCGGCGGCGAGGCCGCGGCGGCGGACGACGACCAGGTGGAGCCCGACGAGTTCGAGATCGCGCGGTGGAAGAAGATCTTCGGGGGCCCCAACAGGTCCCTGTCCACGATAGATGAAGGGACGGAGAAAGGCGGCACGACGCCGATCACGACCCCCGCGTTCTGCACGCCGCCGGGGTCGCCTGACCGACGGGATGACGCCCGGGTCCTCGACATGGAGGCCATCGCGGTGCAACTTCGTCAGGCTTAACACTGGGTACTTAATTTCTCTCTGTGTTATTGTTGGTTAATTACGGTTACGAGTGTGTGTGCGACACATGAGCAGAGCAGTAGTGATAGCTAGCTAGTTGAGATCATATACTGCAAAAGAAGAGTATCATTCTTATACAAGATCACGTAGATAGTATTAGTAAAATATTTTTGGAGGTGAATGGAACTGTTTAGTACTGCTTGACAGTGTGCTAAGTAGCAAATAAATTACTCCAAGCACCTGAACGCCATGCCTGTATACTGACCACCGAATGCAACTATTTTCACTCACCTAAAGATCGGCCGCTACCGATCGGTGGTCCGTGCTCGGCATTCAGGAATCACAGGAAGCAGTTCATTACTGCAACGACCTGTCGTCCGTCCTCCCTCTTTACGCTAGAGTAGTCGCTAACATGTGGGGCTCTCCCTCTGGCGTAGTCATTGACGGACACGGACCCCGTCACACCCCTCAGGCCTCAGCGACGACCGTCACAGAGGCACCTGGTTCCTGCTCATTGCTCAGCATTCAGCAACCCCCAACTTTGAACGCGGACCCGGGTCGGGGTCGGGGATCGATCAACAGCGACACCCTCGCCTGCAGATCTGCCACGTCGTCCCTCGCTAGCTAGCTCGCTGCTAGATGGCAGCGGTGCCGTTACGTTGCTGGATTGGCGCTCGGTTCGCTGTGCTTGCTTGTCTCGTGCCAAAATCTCCATCGTTGCCTACTGCAGTCTCCATTAAGGCATTAGTACAGTCTCTATTAACTGTACTTAAAAACTTTAACAGCACGACTCCAAGCGAGGGATTCGTATCGTGGTCGTGGGTTTCACTTTCGGCATCATATACTCGCAATGCTTTCATAAGATTAAAGTTATTTACTACTTCCAATAATATGGACTTAGAGTCAAATAAGGTCTGGAGTCTTATTTTTTCTACTTTTTTTTTTCAATAAATATGTTATCACATCAGTAAAATATTATAAATAATATATAATTAATTATCTTAAACTTTATAATAGAGTCTTGTATTGCGCCCATCCAATGAACCATTCCATTCTCATCAAGTGGTGATGTGTCGACTGGGATCTTCTTGGAAGGGACTCCACCACCATCTAGTCAAACTGTACCGTTTATTTTAGGAGTAGTATTTTCCAAGTGTGCAATATGTTCACGTGAAAAAGAAACGCTCCAATATGTTTTTTATCGAGTAAATTTACTGTTCGTTCGATCGTACTTGACTTTAGAAGTACTCAATCTATCTCAAATTATAAAATATTTAACCTTTTTCACATCAAATTTGACTATCTGTATTATTCAAAAATTTATGTGTAATATAACTTCTTTTGTTATGGTTTGATTTATTAATAAAAGTTCTTCAACAATAACTTAATTTAATCATATTTGCATAAAATTTTCAAATAAAACGAATGATCAAATTTATGGTAAAAAAATCAAACGTCTTATATTTTAAGATAAAAGGAATATGATGTTACATGCATCCGCTGTGGTTGGTTTAAGAGAGAGAGAGACAAAAATAAAAATAATTATACAATTTCATCCTCGACGTTAATTATGATGTTACAAGTATCCTCGTAGGTACATCGTGCAAGTTGACCAGAAGTCAGAATATTTAGTGCGACAGCCATCCAACGTTGACAAGTGAAAGCAGTAGGAAAGCACGTGTACATGTCTACGCCCGTCTACGGCTACCAATTACTAGGCCTTGTTTATTCCCACTTAAAATTTTTTTATTCATCACATCAAATCTTTAATACATTATAGGATATTAAATATAAATATAAATATAAATTAATTATATAATTTGTTTGTAAATTATAACAAGGTCTTTTAAACCTAATTAGTCTATAATATAATTAAACACTAATTATCAGTAACCAAATCTAAAAAACTTTTTGAATAGTCAATCGTCGTTTTGCTTCCGCGAAAGAAGGGAACACCAGATGCTTCCGGGAAGCAACTTCATTTGTAAGGACACTCACAATGCAGACTCTATCATAGAGTCTAAAGTTATTTATTACCTCGAACAATGTGGACTTGGAGTCTAAATAAGACTTGGAGTCTTATTTTTTCTACCTATTTCTTCAATAAATATGCTGTCACATCAGCAAAATACCATAAATAATATGTAATTAAGTGTCTTGGACTCTGTGATAGAGTCTTGCATTGTGAGTGCCCTAACCGATCAGCTCCAGGTGATCAACAACGCCGAAGCAGATACGTGGATCGAGGCAGGCGCGTCCGGACTCAAAGCGCTGGCGCAGGGGGTAGGGCACTATGGCCAGAGTGCCAGAGGCATCTCTTAAGAATTTTTCATATTTTGTTTTTCAAAATATAGTATTTATCAACTCCTAAATTAGTATAAGAAAAAAAAGAAATCATCTGTAAGAATTTACTACATTTCTATCCTAAAATTTATTTTCTCGGCACTTTTTTCTACTACTCAGTCTTATGTTTTGTATCACGAACCTTGAATCAGATCTCTCTTTTTTTGCATTTTTCTCACATAGAACTCTGTCTTTCTTTCTGCTTATCAGATAGCTCGGGAAACTCCAGATACGCGCTCCTAGGCCGCGTGCATATATACACGCTCGGGATAAGTTTTTGCTGAGGTTGGAAAAGATGGAGAGAGGATATGTCAAACTATTAAAGAGATTTTTCTTATTTTACTAAAAAAATAAAGATGAGAAAGTCAGATGACAAACTGTTGGCACAATGTAGCACTGACAAACACTAACGAACTTGTATCATAAACTCTATTTCTTCTAATACATGTGTATTCGAGAAAAAAAATTATCCTTTTGCTAAAACTGGTGCGCCAGATTTTATGGGTTAATGAAGCCACCGACGCTGTGCAACGGACACGGCACGTAAACAACGAAAATTTGCGTGTTTTTTTTACAAAATAAATAAAAAATGCCAAATCTAAGGATTAATCAAGCCTGGTTTAGATTCATGGAGATATATTTAGTAGTTAGCTGCTAATAATCGTCTCCTTGATCCAAACAGGTCTATTGTTAGCTAGGTACATAACTAATAACTAGTATTTCACTACTTGAACCAAACTTGCTAATATTAGTTGTGACATATTAGCTAGATGACTATTAATTAGCAGATATTGGATCCCAACGGATAGGTAGTTAGTCTTAGATAAAAGAAAAATCAAGCAGAAAATGACAGTACGCGAACGTAAACATTTCGATCAATTCATCCGCGTAACATCAAACTTATTGCTCGCATCTTCCGCGCTCATCTGTCACGAGAAGTCGTCGACATGGCACTGCGTCGGCGTGAACCCCAGCGCCACCGCCGTGGCGTTGCTCGGGTCTGGGACCCTGATGTAGCAGTCCACGTCCGGCCTGTACTCGACGCTGTTGACGATGATCACCTTCAGCCGCACCCTCGTGTGTAGCTTGACGTTGATGCCGAAGAACCCCTCCTCCTTCTCCCTGCCGAACAACGCTGCCTCGCCGGTTGCGAAGGCGGCCTGTCCATGGAAGCTCGGCCGTACCTCCATCGTGCTCTTCCGGTCCTGCTGCATCCGCGGGAAGTCGACGTACCCGAACCGCTGGCCGCCGTAGAACGCCACGGCGTCCAGGCGCCTGTACAGCACGGCCTGCTTCCGGTTCGGGTTGCGGATGCTGACGCCCACGGTGAGGTTGTAGCGCAGCAGCTGGGTTCCGGTGCCGTTGGCGTCGGTGGCGAGGTCGAAGCGGGTGAGCTGCGCGGAGTCGACGTATGCCTTGAGGTTGCTGGGCTGGTAGACGAGCCAGAGCACCAGCGCCACGACGCCGAGCGCGATGAGCACGAGCGTCAGCACGCGGAAGGCGTGGCAGAAGAGCGCGTACGAGTCACGGCGGCGCCCCGGCGGGCGGACGCCGGCACTGGTTGTCGCCGGTGGTGCTGGAGGGATGGGTGGCCCGTAGTAGGGTTGGTCGAGGTGGTCGATCTTGTGCTCGTGGCTGGCCATGGCCCTTCTCTGCAACTTCTGATCCACGAACAGGTGTTCCCGATGAGATTATCAGCAGATTCGGCAGATATCACGTTCACAGCACAGGCCGTACGTTGTGGTGGTTTCTGAGGAACTCACGTTCACGGGATATTACGGCCGTTGTAATGTATGGGCAAGTGGCGCAGGCGTCCTTGACTCACAGGAATGTTGACCAGTTCAAGGATCAGAATGCGACTGGAACTTGGAAAAGGCAGGCAGGCAAGCAACGAACGCGGAGGTGAATTATGGCGTCTGCCCGCTGAAAAGCAAAGCCCGAGAAGAATTGGCATTTTATGAGTGGGCGTAACTGTCTGCAATTTTTTTTTTCCGGGGGTGTACCACAGGTTGTTTGGTTGCTTTGGTTGCTGGCCCTCATGCGCCATGCCACACATAGCAGCCACAGCACGGTGTGGCGGTGGTGGCCGAAAACCCTGCCACACTCGCCACGGCCTTGCCACAATTAATATGCACTACACGACGAACAAATGACAAAAAAAAATATGTGTGACTGCCACTGCTAAAAATCAAACCATACAACTACTTTTGCTCTGTGGCTCGCTAAAGCTTAGGCAGACGAAGTGTGGCCGCAAACCTAACAGACCCCAAATCTTGAACAAGTGCGGTGGAGAACTAGAAAAAGGGGCTACGAAAGTATGAAACTATGAATCCTTGCATAAACTTTTAAGGTTTTAAACATGAGTCGAAAACTGAACCACATTTTGGTCTTTAAAAACAGTTATTTTTTTAACAATGCTTCATTTAGGGTGTGTTTGTTCATGAGACGAGAGGATGGCCTGATGATGATGAGAGACCATTCCATCCCTAATTTCCATGTTATGTTTAGTAGATGAGGAGGGATGGATTGGCTCTCTCACGGGATAATATTTCATTTAGTTGTTGGATGAATCATCTCAAGTGTTGCTTCTCATAAAAAAACATGCATTCATTGAATTTCATTTCATCAATAACGTAGTCCTTGCTTAAATTAACCGTTTGCCTTTAATATTGATCTTAGTGTCGTGCCTAGGCCGAGACATCGGCACAACGGCACTATCAGACACGGCACGACAGTGGCACAGTGCCACTGTGCCGCATAGTGCCGTGCTCCGCCGTGCTAGGACCGCACGGCCCGTTTGGCCAACTATATGTGTCGCCCGTGCGGGTGGGCGATGTGAGGGCCACGCCACTACTAGTGGACCTCCTCTAAGATGGTTCTTTAACTGTTTGTTAGAGCAAGTATTATAATACAGCCAGCAGCTGGCTGTAAGATTTCTTTACAGCCTTTTTGCAGTCCACTCATATAATGGTTAGCTCATCACTATTAATACATGGCCCACTTATCTGTCTCACAGATTTTCTTGGTTTTTGTGTCTGAGCCGGCTGTAAGCTTGCAGCCCGCTTTTACTCTCTCTCCTCTTCTCTCTCCTCCACCTCAGCATTTAGCTGGCTTACAGCCTGCTATAATACTTGCTCTTACGAGATCTCCAAGCGTGGTATCGGCAACCACTATGGCTGGGATCCGTGAGCAGGGAATCGAAGATCGTTTTGGTTGTTTTTTCTCCTTCGACAAGGATTCTGAGAGGTATCACCACTCTAGTAGGATTAAACTGGAGCTGTAATGTGGTTCTATTTTCGTTATCGCTCCATCGTTACGTTCTCAGTGTGCAGATATTGGCTCCTGTGCACTCGTTGAGCCGTTTTCTGACTGTTGTTCCTCTGCCATTGCCAACGACCGAATAAGGCTATCTAGAATATGGAAACTTCAGTTAAATGGAACTTTCGCCTTCCAAAGGCGTTCTGCGCCAGGCAATGAGGTTTGACAATGAAAGAACCCTCTGTAAAATGTCGTGACTCCTGGCGGATGTGTCCACGATGACTAACGACATTACTCAGCACTAATATAGAGCATTTGGGCTTGATAGCAGACTACCAGTAGCAGCGGCGGTAGGCAGCCATTCAACAGCAAGAGGTTCAAAGCCAGCGGGCCACACGGGCCGGCTGAAATAGCAAAGTTGCGAAGCTGCTTGGGAACAAATGGAGCTCCAACTGCTCGTGTGAGCATCACTTATAACAAGGGAAGACTTGTAAGCTTGTATGGTGTAGGTTCTGTGGTTCAGTAGTCGGAAATGAAGGAATATAATTACTGCAGAAAAAATGCAACTCTGCTTGAACAAAAAATAGTTGTGTGCGTCTGATGCTAAAATCAGCTTACCAAATGGCCACAAACTGTTATCAAAATGCCTATATATATGTGGGGTGTTCTAAGAGTAGTTGATAAACTAATTATACTGATAACAAATGCAAAAACACAATTTTGTACATTTTCTTGGTAGAATTTGGATAGTTCAGAAGAGAACGCAGGCAAAACAATAATTGATCAAATTAGTCTTTCTATTACTTCAATCGTGTAAATTTTAACACTATTTCTGGCATGTCTTATTTTCTGTTCACAAATCTGGGCTATTTACAACATGTGCTGTAAAGAATGAACAACTATCGAAATGGAAACAGGGGACACACGATACCAAGAAGCCAAATATGGACAAGACAACCATTGCATATTCAGAGCACAATCGGAAATCAACCAAAACAAAACGGGTGGCACAAAGGCTATGTGTCCTCACGTTGAACTGCGGCTTGCTTCGTCATTCATCATGCCTTTGAAACTTTTAGCCAACCATATTGCTGTTTCTCGAGGGGACACCTTGGCCTTCCCAAATGGCTTTAGAACAATCGCAAGCTCCTCCAGCCTGCTGTGTTCCAATAACTCTGCAGAAAGCTCTAAGAGCCCTTCAAGAGCCTCAGCTCGCTGCCTGAAGGATGTCACATCTAGTATTTCCTTAGCTGGAGCTGCTTCCTGCTTAAACCCATTGTTTGTCTCCATAGTACTAAAGTTTCCTTCCGGTATGGTCGGCAATTTTATCGTATCTGTACTGGCTGGTTTCTGAAAGGTAGTATTAGCTTCTGCTACATTTGGATTCACTGTAGCAGAATCTATAGGTCCAGAAGGTATCAGATTTGGCTCGATACTTCTTACACCTATCTCTTCTCTTACCATGTTAAGACGCTTGTCAACATCAATGCTCTCTGATCTGGTTTCTTTTGCTGCCTGCTCACCATTGACACGGAAACTGCTGTGGCTTATGACATGTATAATGTCCTCAACTGGAGGAGGGTTTAAATGAGGACCTGATGGTTTCTCTGATGACTGGGTGGGAGTGAATCCTCTGCCTGGTTCAGTGTTCATCTCTGTTGTTGGGACAAAGGAAGAAAGATCTGGTACTGATGAAAGCAGTTCCTGCACTGTGAACTTGTCTTCATCACTTAGTACAGTGACTGTGTCACTGCACTGGCCCACTTGACTTGAGGGTATTCCATCCTTGCAAATAAACTCTAGTTCAGTAGTATCAGAAGATTGCACCATGGCTGCGCTTAGACTAATAGCACCATTACTAGTAATTTTTTTCTCACAATTGGTTGTGTTGACCTCTGAACTTGCTTTATTTTTTATGTCATGCTTTTGTATGATAGTGTCAGGTATCAAACATTTGCAGGATGGGACCAAATAGGTTGGTGAGTCAGGTTCAGACGGTTCAGACTGGTTGGTAGTTTCAGCATAACCAATCGTCGAACTGGAGCAAGCACTGCTGTCTTCCTTGGTTGCTAAAGCCCTAGGTGGAGCAGATTTTGCTCGTGAATTGCCTGTTTTTCTCTGAAGATCTTCCAGATGACTTGGAGGAACAATTGGAACACTTGGAAGTTCCAAAAGAGGACTATGGGTAGGCCGACATGGACTCCTTGGATGCTCTGCCATGACCTTATTGTGAGCTCGCTTTACCCCAGTGTGTTGACGGCTTGGACTTGCTACTCCTTGCCTCCGAGCAGGAATACTGGTGCATCTAATAAAAATGGGCGGTGTTCTGTTCTTAACCTTCCCTGCAGCTGCATCAACAGCTTCTCCCAACTGCTTGGCAGGGTGCGGATGTAGCAGCTCATCTACTTTAATTTTAACCTTCGGAGAATGCTCAACAATTGGTGACTGCAAGATGGAACCAGAAAAGAATTAGCAAACACAGAGAAGTGGATTTAAGGCTTTTAGCACAAGAAAACCATTTCTTACCAGATGCTTCAAGGGAGGAGATGTGTGTCCTCGTTTCACAGGTTCACAGCTTGCATTTGCTGATTCATGTGACATAACTTCACTAGATCTTGAACTGGAGGAAATATCACTTTGCTTTGAGTCGTCAGATGAGCGTTCTCTATTGCTAGGTGAATTTAGCTTTACACGGCTAGCTCTCACAGGAGAATTGCTTTCCCTAAACTTGCTCTCCTCTCTTAGAGTTGTCAGTATCTTCTTAATTATCTTTGGCTGCTTATTATCATGTCTGGGATGATGATTATCTTGTACGGATTTTGATGAATCTTGTCTCTCGAGTTCAGGACAGGCAGTGTCTTTATGGCTCTGAAGATCAGTAGTTTCAGCACCCTCAGTATCAATGGTGTTGTTGGAACTTGAAGCTAGTCCTGATGTATTTATTTCACTTGATTGTATACTATCCATATCACTGCCAGTTCCAGAAATGCTACTACACTGACTCCCAGACATACTTCTCTGACTGCTCCGTGAATTGGTGACAGGTTTCTCTGGTGATCGACCATGATGTAATATATCAGCAAATGGACGGTACTGATTCACATAAGGTTGCAGGTATGGATTTTTTATAATCTCGGATGCCTGTTAACAAAAATGTAACAAATACTCTAAGAATCTTATAAATGTGCGTGACAGACAAGTATTGCAGCTGCAGGGGAGGTATCTATTTGCAATGTAGCTTACAGTAGGCCGATGTTCAGGACTCTTCCTCAACATGCTTTTGATAAGTGCTTTCCTGCATTCAACAGTAAAATGGGATCATTAATGTTTACAGACACTAGAGAAACTGCTATGACCTTGAATTCATGCCCAAACAAGAAAGATGGATGGAAAACTTTTATATATGACCAATTTCATTGCCAAATGTACAGTTCAGGTGTACTTACATAGATGAAGAGTAGCAAGTAGGCAAAGGGCCAATGGAGGAGCGATTTATCTTACTTATCAGTCCAGCCATATCCTGAAAGAAACATGGAGTAACCTTAAGCTTACCTCAACTTCTATAGTTTTGAAATCAATAACACCACAAAGTAAAATACGAAAAGGCTGGGAGATGAGATGAAACTGAGGCACAACAGCAATTTGATAAAGTGCAGTCGAAAGGAACTGGTATATACACCATTTTTTATTCAAAACTTCCATCTAATTTCATGCTCTAACATGTATTAGTTTAAATGCAAAGCACTCAAACTCTGACCTCTTGCATACATTTTGGAAGCCATGAGACATAAACTTTCAATCATTCACAGAAGTCAGGAATGAATTCCTGGATGGATCATGAAGAACTTTGATCCAATATGTTATGAACCTGAAAGATAAACTTATCCCTGTCTTATATAATGCTTCACATAGCATGCCCATGTAATGTGCATTCGCAAATACATAAATGGGGGAACCAAGTGGGCAGAGAGAGAGAGAGAGAGAGAGAGAGAGAGAAAGAGAGAGAGAGAGAAGGTCTGAGGGTGATAAACGCCAAGCAAAAGCCAGAGCCACAGGCTGAAGAGGTCAATGGTCTTTTTTGGCGACTGATAAAAGGAAAGTGATAGAATAACTGAAAGCCACAACCCCTCAATGGAAGATGCTCAGTCACTCTTCCCTACTAAGGCTTGGGTCTGAATCCTGAAAACCATATAGTTCTAGTTTATCTTTCATTTTCGACCTATTCGATAGCAGCATGCTTAGCTAATACCTTAATTTCGATGGACTCTAAACACTCTGATCCTTCCAGTAGGCAGCTTAGGGACTTCTTGCATGAATTGGCATGCCATCTTTTCTATAAATATGTGCATAACACACATGCTCATTTTCCTAGTTGATTGGCTTACACGTTAATAAGTTATAAAAGGATGTGATTTTTTTTTCTCAAACATGTGTGAGAGCTGCATATTATTTCACTAATTGGTAGAAAACAGTCCGATTACATGCTGAATCCACGGCTTGGTTAGTGGTTTGTTACACTCGAACCCATGTATCTACGGAAACAAGGATGTGGTTCAAAGATGGGACCTGAACACAAATTGACAGCATCCACTAGCAGACAAATATTCAAATCATCTCTGTATGGAAACCAGTGTTAAATAATGGTACTGATGTGAGGAGTATAAGCCAAATAAGAACTCACAAAAGCCTTGAAAGCAGGTCGATGAGCAGCCATCTCATACATACAACATCCTGCAAAGGCACCAGTTAAAAGAGGCATCTAATATTAATATTAATATTAATATTAATATTAATATTAATATTAATATTAATATATTTAAACATCTCTTTATATGTAAGAAATTATTACCAAGAGACCATATATCTGACTTGAATCCGTAAGGAATGTCAGCAAGCAACTCTGGGCACATATAATTTGGTGTTCCCACAACCTAAGAAGCATCATTATATAAAATAAGATTCTGAGAACAGACAAGGCAGCTAACGTAATGAAAGCAGAAAAACAGACAAGGATTAGTCAAACATGTGGTTCAAGTTTTCATTAGGACTTTAGAATAGAAACAAACAGAAACGAAGGACTAGTTTTGAAACAAGAAAGAAAGGAAATAAGAGAAAAAGACTACCGAAGAGGCTAAATCATCTGCCTTTAAAGTCTTGGCGAGGCCAAAATCTCCTGCAAGTGAAATGAGATATTAAAACCACAGAATGAAGCATTGCAAAACATGTAGAGTTATTATATTTGAAATAGCATGGGAAACTAACCAAGCCGAATATCCTGTTCTTTGGTAAGAAATATGTTTGAGCACTGCCAAAGAAAGAAAAGAGGTCAACACTGAATCCTGCTGCTTAAACTGACAGCATCTCTATTCTTTGTCACTTACCTTGAGATCTCGATGCAAAACAAAGTTTGAATGCAAGTAGTCAACAGCTAATGCCAATTGAGCAAACCATTTCAGTAGTTTCTGTAAGTCACTAAGAAACAGTTAGCGCATATTTCCAAATTGTTTTCTTGATGTGTGAAAAAAAGGAACTGAAAAAATATAGCAACCTCCTCTGGGAAGTATGTCCCATTCGCTTTTTTCATCAACTCAGCCCTGCGAAAGAGGAACATAATTAGACAAACAGAGTCATCACAAAGGCAGTAGAAAAGCTAGTTCAAACCAGCACATGGCACTCACATATCGCCACCTTCACAGTATCCCGTCACAATGCAAACATAGCAGCCCTATCAAAACTCATGCGTTGAGGTAACAGATGATGGAACCAAATAAAAGGCAAATACAGGAGCGTGTTCCTGAAGAACCAACCTTCTCAACCCATGCCTCCTTGAACTCAACGATGTAAGGATGTTGCAAACGAGCAATAAGAGCCATCTGCAATTTCCATTTCCTCTGTCAGTTCACCGAAGACAGTTCAAACTGACAACAAACAAATGAAAAAGTGCATGGAAATTTCTGTTCTGCTGACCTCTTGGTGAGCAGACTTGCGACATCGCTCTGTCTGCCTCGCAAGACGTATTTTCTTCAACACATACCTGCAGTAGCAAAGCAAACAGCTGTCGACTAGGCAAATTCACGGGGGAAACAGACCAAGTAACTAAACTGAACCAACGCATCATACTTCTTTTTCTCTGTCTTGTGGTTGACGAGGATGGCAGCACCAAAGGCACCGCGACCAATCTGCTCCATAACCTCGTACTGATCCATCCGTGACTCCATGGCTCCCAACCACTCAATGCAGCTGCTAAAACTCCAGAGCAGCAACACGCGCTTGCAAAACTTCAGCCTCTAACATCAGAACCTCTGGCATCTCCCGTACGCGCCACAACTCCAATCAGCCCCGTACTCTCGGCAATTTCTGCAGAAAAAACATCGGAACAGGCGTGAATCAAGCAGCTTCAGTGCAGGTTCCGCAGTTCAAATTTGAACGAAACCGAGCCCCTGTTCCATCCAATCCAATCATAATCCTACAAACACCTACTAACTCAATCACACAAGACAATCGATGGAAAACATTACGCCACGAAAACCCATGGATGAAGTTGAGCGACCGTACTACGCACGCACGGGAAAAAGCGCACCCATCCCTCACAGGAAAGCTAGAAGTTTATCAACTGTGCCGCGCACAGTTGCCACCAACCGCCACCGCTCGGGACAGGGACCTTACCGCTGGCGGGCCTCTCTCCACCGACATTGGCCACAGGCGGAGCGCTCCGGCCGCCGCTCCACGGCGGCGAACTCTCCCGCTCCGGCCCAGTCCCTCGCCTGCCGCCGGCGACGGGTTAGGAGTAGGGCCCCGCGTCGCCGACGTCTCCGGCCTCCGCGGCTGCGTGTGGCGCCGCGGCCTCCGCTGCTGTGCTGGAGGGGAGGATTAAGGATTTGGTGTGGCCTTTGATCTGGCGTCTCGTTTTTGCTCTGGTGTCTGCTGTTGGTTGGTTATTTAAATCCGCATTTGGGTAAGGAGGAGGAGGCGCTTATATATGAGCCTTCCGTCCGCCATGAGCCACCGCGGGTTAATGATGAGAGGTCACTAGTACTGCTTGACAGCGACGGCGACGCGCGGAGCGATCATCTCTTGCTAATGAGAGGGGGCCCTCTCTTTAATACATATGAAATATTAAATATAAACAAAAAACTTAATTATATAGTTTACCTATAAAAATAAATTTTTTAAATCTAGTTAATTCATTATTAGACAATAATTATTAAATAAAAATAATAGTCCTACCGTACCTAAAATCCTAAAAAATCCGGAAGTGAACAAGGCCTAAAGAGAGGAGCCAATGCTGCTCACTGATTCGGGTTAGAATGGAGAGCATTTCTTTTCTTCCATAAACAGTGGCCGCTGCTGTGCGATGGAATTCGGCACAAATTCATTTTTATTCTTATGATATAAAATTGCCAACGAACATGTAACATAGAATCTCAACCTGAATGGCGTGCTCTTTATACTGATGAGATGTCCCCATCACGATGCCCCGTGTGGCTGCCGAGTCGTCGTCCTCGTCTTGCTTGCTATGTTGAGCCAAGCATGTTTGTTTTTTTTTCTATCTATGTTATATATGTTTATTTATTTCTCTTTATTAAATTATAGTTTTGCGGTAAGGGCTGCTTCAGATGTCTTTGTTTTATGGGAAACACCTAGTTCGTGATCGTGAAATGATAAAGCCGCCCCTCTGGATGAGATCCGATCCTATAGGAAAAGTTCATATGAGGAATGGGTTATCACTCCTATCAAATGGTTTCTTTTATAGGAATTTTGAATGAATTTCACCAAGTGATTGAACCTCATGGAAAGTTTCTTTTGTGTCACTGTCTCTCATCATTTTTTTATTTTTTTTCTGCACTCCATCCAAACGTTCAATCTTATAATTTTCTGTGTATTCTCAATTTATATGATTATTAAAATATTAGGGCAATCTGTTTTCTTATTCCTGTATTTCTATAATCCTGCGTTCTAAAGAATACTGTATTTTGAGTAGCGGTTCAACCCCCCATCCAAAGATGTGGTACAACACTTTAGTGCTACATGGAAATCAGTGGGGCTGATCTTATTATATAGTGCAATAAAAGGACAGCTTAATAATAATGGTAAAGGTAAGTTAGTGAGGTGATGGATCAACGTCCCTTGGTGCCAATGACGAATACTTGGGGTCCGGCTTCGTTTCCTTTTTCCCTTCAATTAAGAGATAGTAGCACGAGTGTTTTCTACGGTAGGTACATCGGTAGCTTTGGCTTTCAAAATATTTAGTGTTGGCACATGCACATCGCAATGATACGGGCATATTTGTCTCGGAGTACTATATAGATATACAATTTTAATGCTGTCCATAGGATGTAAACATTTCAAAAGATAAAAGATACAATATTTCAGATACACTATCAGGCCTTGTTTAGTTGTGAATTTTTTTGTTAGATTTCGATATTGTAGCACTTTCATTTTTATTTAGTAAACATTGTTCAATCATAGAGTAACTAGGCTTAAAAATTCGTCTTAGGGCATTCACAATGCAATACTCTATCACAGAGTCCAAGACAATTAATTACATATTATTTATGGTATTTTGCTGATGTGGCAGCATATTTATTGAAGAAAGAGATAGAAAAAATAAGACTCCAAGTCTTATTTAGACTCTAAGTCTACATTGTTCGAGGTAATAAATAACTTTAGACTCTATGATAAAGTCTGCATTGTGAGTGCTCTTACGATTTACAGGTAAATTGTGCAATTAGTTTTTATTTTCATATATATTTAATGCTCCATACATGTGTCGTAAGATTCGATGTGACGGAGAATTGTAAAAAATTTTTGGTTTTTGGTTGGAACTAAACAAGGCCTGAGTATCTAAGTACAGTGCGTGCAAATTACTGGTGTGCGCTATACTTTGGCAACAACAGTTATTGCTTTACGGACAGCGGTTACACGATCTGAACTTTCGGTTACAGCTAGTCAAATCGGATGCACGTACATATAGCCAGTACTTGTTTCTAGTTTGTCGGCAAAGCGAGATTCCAGTGGCACTGATGACTGTGAACGTTGTTAGCCGTTGCATTAGAAAAATCCAACGACAATCCAGTTACTGCTCTGCAGCTTTTTTTTCTACACGTGGAGTAGGAGTGTACTCTGTAAGAGCAACAGAACTAACCGTCTCGAGCTGTCCAGCGACAAATTTAAACACGCGCGCCAATGATGAGCTCTCACAGATGGTTGCGCGGCAGCAGACCGACCAAGGACCAATCATGTGATGGCCGCTGAACCAGTCGATGCAACCGCAGCATCTGAAATTAAAAGGTTGGCTTACACACTAACTACACCCTGTCCTGCCTGTCTGAAAAAAAAATACAATAGAATCAACGTGGACGCGCGCCTAGATTATCATCTGTTAAACTCAGGCACTCAGCTATTGCCTGCCTTTCACAGGGCACAGCTGGTTTATTCAATTGCTGCACCAAAGCCTTGTGCTCCTACTTTCTGTATAGGTTATTATGGTAATGATCTTCTTTTTCAGAGGGATTGATTAAGTGGTTAGATAGAGAGGGGACCGTTCCTCTTAATGGCAACTGCTGTCCGCTCACCTCAACAGTGACCACTCACCGGTTCCACACACACACTGATCGACTGATGACGCTACAGAGCAAGACATACAGCTTGAGAAAAAACGCAGTAGCAACTAGCAGAAGTGCAGGAAGAACACTGTGCGTGCGTGTTTGTCAATTGTCATGAGTAGTCTGGGTACTGTTCTTGAGCATGTGGCTGTAGATCAAGCATCAAGGCTCGCCAGGACCTTGAGCTCTATGAGCTGACTGAGTGAACAGGGAGCCAGCCAGCCAGGGATCAGCGCCTACAGTTCTGGGAAGAGACGGCCACACAGGCGAATCAGTTCATTCACACAGGCAGTATCCAACCTGGTGGCCCACATGCAGTGCTGATAAGTAGCATCTGCAGGGTGTACCATAAGGTCATACTCTGACAGACTGTCGATCGGATTATCAGTGCAGAGACGCGTCCACGAGTCAATTTGAGCTCATGGATTAGTCCTTCACGAAAATGAAAAAAGACAAAAAAAAAAAAGAGCTTCAGTGCGTTGTCAAGACGTATGTAAGCAAAGGCATTGCCGTGGTACTAGTGATCGGATCCATTGCTCACGGGTCAGGTCACTGCCGAAAGCCACAGCTTAATAATTTCATGATGTGTGAACCATGATAGATTAGGAACGATGGCACTGATAACCTGTAGTAGCCGGTAGCAATACAAAAGCCTATTCTACAACATCTGCTACGTAACATCAGATCCTGGACCAACTGCTGACGATGCCCACCAGTGTCTACTGCTTGAGGACGACCGTAGCGTAGCAAGGACACATCAGTCACACACTGCAGGCTAGGCTAGGCTACGACCAAGCCATGAGCACCATGATTACTGTGCTAATAAGCTAGTATTAAGCTTCAGCAAGGCCAAGTTTTTTGAACTCCTCTCAGGGTCATCATGGCCATCCATGAGTTTACGGCCGGCACTGGACACCATGAGTCCATGAGTTTAATTGCGACGTTAACGTCCTCGCGCGTACCGTACTTAATGGTCTGATCAGGACGGGCCACGGCCGTCCCTTGTACGTACGACTAGCTAAAAGGCCACGGTGCCAACAGAAGGAAAAAAAAAAGTTAAACTAACCATGTTCCTAACGCAACTTTTTTAGCTTTCCCATATCATAATTGATTTGCTATTACTCTTTTGATTGTTTTTTGCGAGAATCGGTTCGGTACTAGCTACTTGATATAGGAATTGAATACTTGCACGATCGAACGGACGCTGTCGCAAAGGTTAGGTGTACCATTGGCGTCAACAGAAAGAAAGGGGAAAAAAAAGAGCGAGATGCTGAAGTGTCTCCCTTCTATCTTCCTCTTTATTCTTGGACAGAGTAAAGGAGATGCAGATGCGTAATCTTTTGTAGGTTGCCATTTTGATGTCTACGAAATGCTTGGCGCACTTGACTTGTTTTCCAGACACGAGGTTGGGACAAGGACGGTGCAACCACCAAGAGATGAGTATCCGAACGCACAAAGTATATATAGGCATATCGCATATATATCGTTCGAAAATAAATTAAAGAGTATAGGCACACGGATATCATGTATATGGAGTTCGCGCCGTGTATCATGCACGCAGGGTAATGATTTCTTTTATTTGTGCAAAAAGTATCTTTCTATTTCAGTCCAACTTAGTTTTTCGATCGATACCGTATCTAGTCACATACTCATTAAGTAAAAGTAGAAAACATTACAAGGCAGGCAGCAGTAACCAGGCGGTTACTGAAGCAACTACCAAAAACAAACTGCAAGAATGAAAACAAGGCCTAATACTTCCTACTCAATCCATCCTAAATTATAAAATATTTGATTTTTTTAACACCAAGTTTGACTACCCATCTTATTTAAAATTTTGTGTAAAATATCACTCCTTTTGTTATGAACTTGGTTTATTAATTAAAGTTCTTTAGCAATGACTTAAATTTGACTATTTTTTCACAAATTTTTTGAATAAGATGAATGGTCAAACTTAGGATAAAAAAGTTAAATGTCTTATAATTTGGAATAGAGAGGGTATTACATAGGAAGAGTTACCTACATGTCTTCAAGCTCATCAACAAGAATAACTTCCTCAAGGTTTGCTCTTGTCGGGAACAATGTCTGACTGGACTCACACTTGGATGGTGACATAGGAGACCCGAATGGCCTGTTCATCAAACACATTGGCATCAGTTGGCGTCTGCTAAAAGAATTAACGTTGCAGTCCCGCACTTCACCGTCATGACATTCTACGCTTGCACCGTCAGGTTGGACGCCATGGGCTTGCTCTTTGCTGCAAGCCTCTCCTTCGTGGAGTCATAATTTGCCCAGAGGGCTAATGCTTCTTGGCGACACGCGCCCGCAACACTTCACAGAGCACAGGAGATTGTATGGATATACACACCCTAGCAAGGAGATCGGCCACCGTGCTAGGCAACGTCCGCATAAAGCACGACTAGCGTGGACATTGGTTGCCTAACCTCCTTTATGATTTGCTCGGTGAAGCGATTGAGACGTCTATCAGCCAAGGTCATCTGAGGTGATAGAGTGCAGTGGTCCGCCGCAGCCACGATCGTCGTGCCCCCCAGGGTGGCTGCCCCAACATTGGCCAGCGTTGGGCTCATGGGCCAGGTAGTGGTGCCCGCAACCACGTGAGGGGGATGGTGTTGGAGCTTGGGTGTGCCTTGGCATCCACGATGTCGAGTTGTCCTCCTTTAGTGGTGTGACTTGTGGTTGCCCCTGCACATTGACAATAGAGACGAGTCCATCGTCCATCGGGCAATCTTCACCAAAGAGTAGGTGTCCACTAGCGATGCTTCCACTTCCTGAGAGGCGGTCGTCGAAGCAAGTAGGCACCCTAGCGCTAGAGGCTCTACGTTCGCGCGTAGCTGAACCAGCGGATCTGGCTCAAGGAAACAACGTGGAGCAGCAGAGGTAGCTGTGTTGTTATATTCCACTATTTAACAATTTGCTCAAACCTTGCTTTTCATAATATTGTGGCAGATGTATTTAGAACTATCTATAGAACTATTAGCTATGATTCAAATATTTTTAAACTAATTTTTAGTTAAAAATAATAATTTAATTTTAGTTCATCTCTCGATGTACCACCAGTGGCACAGCCTGACAGCCCAAGGCCTAGATTTCATGGAGGGACAAGTACTAGAGGCACCCGTTGTCAAAAAAAGAAAAGTACTAGAGGCATTAGACAGTAGCTAGAAGACATAGGTACCTGGTCAAACCTTGCGTTCCAGCTAGCTAGCTGAGCTGGCCGAAAGCGCGTATTCTTCTTCATGTGCCTGAAGAGCACAGGAGAGGTCGAGAGACAGCCGCCAGCAGCAACTAGCGTGCCAATTTGGAGCTAAGTAGGAGCACGTACGTCACAATCACAACAGAAATTCATTGGCGTCAGGCTGCGTGTCGCGTGAGCGCCATGTGCCACGACCAGGGCCTGGATTGATCATGCCAAGATGGACACCCTGCCAAACTTAGATCTGCAGGAACAACATCCTTATTTTGTTTCACATGCATGGCAACAACGCCCTTATCTTGCATGGAGATAGAGTGTACTCAAACGAGACTACATATGGCTACTTCTCGCCGAGGAAATCGACCGCGACACCTCGGTAAAACACTGAAACTGGTGGCGGATGGGAAGAACCGAATTGAGGCGGTGGGACGCCAGCGGCCAGCCATACAATTGGTACCGCGACGAGCAGCGCCCAGCCCCGTCCGGCGTCCGCTGCCGCCTCGTCGTTCGTCGAGATCATGATTGGGCCAGTTCATGAACGTGTACTACGGAGTATTCGCGTGGAGCGCTAGGGAACGTGCGGGCTCTGTGGTCCACGGCCCTGGGACTGGGAGTGGGTTGCACTGCATTGCATTGCATTGAAGTAGTAAGAAATTAAACGGAGTGATCAAGTGGCGGCTTTCGGCGTGCACTTGGGCACCCGAACGTATCGGCTCGTGTAGTTGCGCATTATATATTAATTGCCACTGGGCAGTGCGACTGTACGAGCGAGTTTAGCCGGAATTTTCTGTGCGCGTAGGTGGCATCGGCCGCGCTGTAGCTTTGTACAGGTTGTAGCATGCATGTGAGGAAACCGGAAACCGCGCAGCAGCGACGGGCGCCTGCGGCGGCCCTGTTCTGTGTCATTGTGCACGTCACATGTGCCTAGATCACGCAGCAGCACAAGTCGCGGACGGGTGGTTTTCAATTTCGAGCCAGCGTACTACACGCATGGCCGGTTGGTCATGGTCACCACTCACCAGGCGACCAACAGTGTCACTGTGGGAGAACGAATGGGCAACCGTGTTCAATTGCTTTACTCGGTACAAATGCCGGCCCAATTCTATACCGTGTAAGCGGCCCAATACTCCAGAGTCCAATATACTTATGGCCCATGTAACATAACCACAATATCTTCATCATGTATCAATGAATGAATTTTATGAATGGACACATCTCTGCCTGACTAAATAAAAACCTCAACCTCTCTCTTAAAGAAAAACAACGGTGTACTGCTGGCTAGCAAAATGAATTTAGGCATTCTCGAGAAGAGGAGTACAATACAAATAGTCAAATATGGAGAAGTAATCAGATTTACCGGTATACCTAATAAAGAGCTAAAAGGCTACAAACGACGAAGCAAAATTGAGCAAGCTTTCAAAGATGTTAACAGGTTTCCATACAAGACAAGCAATGTACACATTTACAGTGGCGAAACGTCACAACTCACAAGCTGGACGCCTACAGCTGACAACATCCAACACAAGACTGTCCACTTATTACCCCCACATATAGCATCGGGGTTATGACTTATGATAGTTTATCTTTTCCTTACAGCTTATTGTTCATTTTGGCCTGGGAATGCTGGGGAGACGAAACAGGAGTCTCATACCAGGCTACCAGCCTGATGACTACATTCTTACAGTTTTGACATGGGACGGCTCAAAGTTGCTTCAATGGTACCGTGTGGTTCATCGGTCGGCAGGTACACATCATCAGCAAACTGATAAACACAAAATATATCTCAGTTTACGTGGATAAGATATAAAAACTCTGAATAAGCTTAACATGGAATAGAGCACAAGAATGTATATATAGACTACAATTGACACTATATATCTATCCTGGAGAGTAATTCAATAGGAAGAGAGGAAACAACAAGATTCAAACATTTTATACAGTAGAGGAAGTTTTACCTTCACCAACGGAGTTTCTTTGCTCCCCAAGTTGACAGGCAGAAAGTGAAGGTTCGGCATTCTAAGCTGAACTGACGATATATCTGGGAACCTTTAAAGTGCACATGTATATTCAGCGCAACTCATCAAATAAAATTGTGTACATATTTCAAGGGTCTGAAAACAAAGACGACCAAATCAGAGATACAAACCTTGTAAGAACTTCTTTGGCCATGAGGTATAGCGTATTCTGTACAGATGGACTATACACACCAACATCAGCAGGACCAAAGAACGTCTCTGTAAGAACTCTCTTTACATCCTGATATCTTTGTGTAAAGCAAAATGGTTTCGATGGGAGCTGCGAAACATGTTCAAAAGGATACCTGGATACAGAAAAAGGAAGTGTACACAAAACACCATGACCCATAAATAACTGGATATCCCTGCCTCATTTCTTGCTATTTTACAAATTAGAAAGTATGACTTATGAAATGACTTCTGTAGACTTGTAGATTAATTCCTATCAGCTTGAATTCCCAAAAGTAAAAGATAATCGCAACATCTGAACTAGTGGCTTGTCCAGGACATTGTAACAGCATTGTTTCTCAACTGTATGCAGATAGAACAATCTATAAATTGAAAGATGGTCTAAGAACTCAGAAGGGAAGAGAATTACCTCCACCAAGCAGTTACTTCTGTTGCTACTATCCTTTCCCTTGTATCAGGAAGAAGTCTATAGCGATCCGTCACAAACCCTTCAAACCCAGACTGAGAAGTAGTAGTCAAATTTTAGAATTTACTTCTGTGATACTGGAGAAAAACAACTCTAGTTCATTTAAGAATTTTATCAAGTAAACTTCAGCTAACAAAGTGGCAGCCTGAGGAAATGTATTAAATCCCTGGAAACATGACATGATTTAACCCCCATCTTCTGAAGGACCGTTTCACAACTCAATCAACCAAACCAAGAGGTAAAAAAAGGAACAAGCTCAGCCAGAACACTGGCAGACCAGGTGCTGGCCCCCACCTGACCTGACTAGTGCCTACCGCCTAAGAGAACACTGGCGACTATAGATCTACTAACTTATCACAACATAGTTCATAACTTATGCAGTCTAGGATGCACCAGCACACTGGTTTATGCAGAACTAATCAACCTCAACCAGAAGAAAAGAGTTACGACAAAGTGATAAACATGGTATAACATTTACATGTGAGTGATGGCCCAACTATCATGAAAGAAAAAGTTGAAGAAATACCTGAGTTGTCTTTAGCAGCGAGTACCCTTGGATTCCAGAATTTATAAGCAGGCTTCCAGATTTTTTGACAATGACCTCTGTGCTGTGCTTCTCAACACCAACTTTGAACCCTATAAACAGTGGTACAATATGCAGTGTTATAAGGTGACTCTGGAAAACATTCGTGCATAAGTGCTCTCTCAAACATTGTGTGAAAATTGGCATTTGAAAGCGAAATAAACACGGGAGGTTGCTAGGATAAATGTCATTCAGCTATATAGTACTACCTCCGTCCAAAAACGTCATTGTAGTTTGGTGTCATAAGCATCATTAGATTTATACCGATATTTATATTACAAAACAAGCATCACCAGATTTATCATGGGACATATTTTCATACTATGACTATTTGGTGTCATAAATGTTGACAATCTTTTATATAAACTTGGTCAAACTTAAAATATTTGACTTAAATGAATATACTACTTCAAAAATCAGAATGTTCTTATATTTAGTATTAATGGGCAGAATTACTAACAAATAAATGCTCGGAAAATTTGCAGATGGAACAAAGTTTTTTTTTTTTGAAAGGAAAGATGGAACAAAGTTTCCTATGTGTGCAACTGTTGCCTTCAGCATTGTTCTTTCAAATCTCTGCTAAATGAACCTTGAGCACAGCATGATGTGTGAGTGTATTGAGCATAATTGGATAGGGCATCACAATCTTTAAACCACAAGAGTTGTTGATTGTTAGAGCTAGGTATTTCCATGTAAGTTGGGGAAAAGAAAGAAAGAAAATTTGCGTTGTTGTGAGATGTGACCCCACTGCTATAACTCATGTCCCTCAGACACACACACATGGGGCCGCCCATACTAGGCTGTTCCTTGGAACAGTAGAGGTGAGTGATAACCAGTCTCACATTGAAAGATGCCAAATGGCAATTGAAGATTTCGACAAGAGACACGAGGATGGGGGACCAAGGAAAAGTTTCCTTGAAGGCAGGCAAAGCTCCAAGTTTGGCGGATACTGTATATCCAACTATCCGGAGGAACACGTCTCTACCAAACGTTCACGACTCTTTCTCATTTCATTTCAATCCATCATGACAAGCATGTGTTCAGTAAGATAGCGGATAATCTTTCTCACCATGCGAATGAGGCTTTCCGTCGACAGTGACACGGTCCCATGGGCGCTCCACGATAGTCACCGTGGCCTCTGAAACCTGCCCAGAAATGGCAGCACGAAGAGAGATCCATAAAAATCCCATCTTGACCCCTCAGCAGCGAACCGGATACAACAAGTCTCGAGTCGCTATACCTGAGGGTACAACGAGGTGAAATGCCTTCCAAGAATAACGGCGAATTCCTCCATGGACACCACTTCCGTGCACTCCTTCGCTTTGACATAGACCTGGACAAGCGAAGCCGTACCAAATCAGGCCTTGTTCAGTTTGCAAAAACCTTTGAAAAACGGCACTGTAGCACTTTCGTTTTTATTTGACAAACATTGTCCAATTATAGAGTAACTAGGCTCAAAAGATTCATCTCGCGGTTTACAGATGAACTGTGCAAATAGTTTTTGTTTTCATGTATATTTAATGCTTTATGCATTCACCGCAAGATTCGATGTGATGGAGAATCTTGAAAATTTTTGGGAACTAAACAAGGCCTCAGTAGCCAAGAAGCCGCCAGAGGGAGCTGCTTTGGGGCGCCGGAGGAAGGAGGAAGCAAAGAGAGACTGGTGGAACACTGGAACGTACGGTGTTCTTGATGGAATCTGTGGCGACGATGGCGGAGTTGTCGCTGGAGATGTAGGAGGGGAGGCAGTCGGAGACGATACTGACGGCGACGTTCCACTCGACGATGATGTGGCCCCCCGCCGCGGCCGGGCGGCGCCAGACGCGGGAGACGCGGACGCGGGACTTGCCGTGCCGGCTCTGGAGCTGGAAGTTCTCGGCCATGGCCGCCGCGGGGATCTGGCCTGTGAGGCTGTGACCCTGACTCTGAGTGTGGTGCGAGTGCGATGCGATCGCTGATTTGCGTTGCGCGGTTGCGCTTCTGCCGAGGGGGATTGGCCTTTTGTGGACAGATGTGGGACCTGGCTGCAGCAAAAGTGACGTGGGCTGTTCTTGCTCTGTTCAGAGGGCCCGCCTGTAGCGCACCACGCCGTATCTTGATATGTTCAACTGGAGCTTTGTACTTGGGTCTTGTTTAGTTCCAAAAAATTTTGCAAAATCGACACTGTAGTACTTTTGTTTGTATTTGACAAAAATTGTCTAATCATGGACTAACTAGGCTCAAAAGATTCGTCTCGTCAATTTCGATCAAACTATGCAATTAGTTTTTATTTTCATCTATATTTAATACTTCATGCATGCGTCTAAAGATTCGATGTGACAGGGAATCTGAAAAATTTTATAAAATTTTTTGGGAACTAAACAAGACCGTCACATCAAATCTTTAGACACATGCATGAAGTATTAAATATAGACAAAAAATAAAAACAAATTGCACAGTTTAGTCGAAATTGACGAGACGAATCTTTTGAGCCTAGTTAGTCCATGATTGGACAATATTTGTCAAATACAAACGAAAGAGCTACAGTGTCGATTTTGCAAAATATTTTGGAACTAAACAAGGCCTACTATGTCATTTGGTGACTACGTCGTCAATCCATATCCATATCCGTTTCCAATAATTTTATAAAATAATATCAATCTTTCAATATACATGAAATTTTATAGTGTTTTGATTTTATATTATGGTTCCGTAATGCTATGTAAAAAATTTCATAGTACTACAATTGTACGGTGCTACATAAATAACTTTCTAAATAATTTAGTTATGACAAAATACTACTCAATCCATTCCAAATTGTAAGTCGTTTGACTTTTTTAATATCAAGTTTGACCACTCGTCTTATTCAAAGTTTTATACAAAATATCACCTTTTTTGTTGTGTATTGGTTTATTAATAAAAGTTCTTCAAGAATGACTTAAATTTGACTATATTTGCACAAATTTTTTGAATAAGACGAGTGGTCAAACTTGGGGTAAAAAAAGTCAAACGACTTATAATTTGGAATGGAGGGAGTATTTAAAGTTAAAGAACATTTGAAATTTAAATATGAAATACATATATAAAGTCCAACAAATTAATAAAAAATAATATTATAGACTTAAATACTTAACACGTACTATTACAGTCTTATAATAAAATATAATTTAGAATCCGGTAATATCGTACTCCTATCAGTTAACAATCGTTGATGGTGACAGAGGCCGTACAATTCTTCCTGATTCGTCGAGAAAAGCAGTAGTACGCTTCTTCCGAATTCATCGTAGAGCTACTAGGGTTCGCGAAATTTTTTCAAGATTCTACGTCACATCAAATCTTTAGTCACATGTATGGAGCATTAAATATAGATAAAAAATAAAAACTAATTACGCAGTTTACCTGTAATTTGTGAGATGAATCTTTTGAGCCTAGTTACTTTTTAATTGGACAAAGTTTGTCAAATAAAAACGAAAGTGCTACAGTAGCCAAAACACAAAAATTTTGCGAACTAAACAAGGCATAAAGCTATGCACCGCTCGGGGTTCAGCACTTTTTCGGGCATGTTCTAATTCACCAGGGCCAACAGTTTATTGAACTACGAGTAGTTCCCTGCTCAGCAGAGAAGCCCCACTTCCTGCACATGGTTTTCTTTTTGGACCCGCACCCTGTTTTCTACGAGTACAACAACTGCAGCCCATTGTTTTGCGCTTGCTTGAGACATGTGTAGAAGGTATTTTACTATTTTACTTTCTGTGCTATTCACGAGTGCTGCTTCCAACTAAAAAGTAAAATGCTGACGGATTAATTTACCCGTAAATGGCACTAGAGGCCAACGTATGCTCAATCATAGGATTATAATTGACCCATGCTGATGTGATCAGGGGCGCCATATAAGTAGTTCCAAACTACGCAAAACAACCTGGTCATATTGCCGTTTGGAAACCGAGGCAGAATAACACCAAAGAGAAGTTGTTGAATGAGAATGCTGATGATGAATGTCATTTATATAGTAGTACTTAGAATCTTGTGGTTACTGAAACTTCTCTGTAAAATCTGTGTGCTTCATTTTTTTAGTTGGTCACTGTTAATATGGATATGCTTGATTGTTTATATTAGCCTTAGCTTGCATTAAATCTTATGTAGCATTAATGTATAGTTCTGGTGCTTGGTTGTCTTGCACAATCCAACCGATGTTTGATAAAATTATGTTTGGTTGCTTGCATTACATTTGTATGTAGTCACCTCCATACTAGACTCCAGTAGAGGTCTCAAGTCGTTAGAAGGGGTAGGAATAGTGAAAATATTTTATTTTTGTGTGCCTTATCGGCTTGTGCAAATATGTATTGTCTAATATGACCAAATTTGACGTAATAGCTAATGTTATATTTAGTCTCGCTTTGAGCATTATACAAACCTACATAAGAATCTTTATCGACAACCAAACCAAACAAACTATATTTTTTTAAAAACACAGAAGAGCTACGCTTCATTATATTAAGAAGATAATAAAAAGGGTAAGAACCCATACAACTCAACACACACAACACAAAACACACTCTGCAGCAGGTGTTGTTGCTGCTGCTGCTGCAAGAAAACTAACGCACCCGTACCAGTAGAGACACTACCACAAAATACAGGGCGTTAACCCACCGGAGCGAGGGCATCCAAGAGGGATAATCCTCGAGCCCCCGCCAAAGACTACGACCTTCTGTCATCTTCCGCTACAGCAAGAGCCCCTGTAACATTTGGGGCTGCACCATCAAAAACACATCTGTTAAGGTGTGTCCATAAGATCCAAGCTCCCAGGATTATGAGAGAGTTGATTCCTTTCTTTACCAAGTCACTAACAGCCTTGCTCACTCTCTCCCACCATGAATGAAAGGATGTTTCTGTGGACTGCGGATAAAAGCCTTGGAGTCCAATCCGAGTAAAGAAGCGGAACCAAAATTCTCTTGCAAAGACACACTGGACTAAGAGGTGATCAATAGTTTCTGCATCCTGATCACACAGCGGGCATGTAAGTTGACTAAGTATAAACTCACGCTATCTATTATTCTAGACAAATGTTGAAAACGTGAAAACTCATAAAAACATACTTTGTGGTTTTGTTATTGAAAAAACTTGACACGTCCATAATTCATCCATATCTTTTTTTTAATAAAAGTTGAGGTTCAAAATCAACTTTGAAAACAACAAACCGTATGCAGGGATGCATAGCCTCTTAACTTAGGCCATACTTGAGATCGCTTTTGCAATTGATTCTCATGAAAAAAGTAAGTTACACCCCCAAACGCTACACCTCTAATACATAAATCAAATACAAGAAATTACCAAACTATCCAGTAACAATCCACCTTACAAATAGGCTAGTCAAAGGTTTTGTGTACATACATAAACCTCAGCCAAGTCTTGCTTCTCTGTGTAAAACCTGAAAAGAATATATTTAAATCAGCTTATTCAATAGTATAGTCAAACGAACAGATGCAATTACAAAATGCATGCTATAAAATTTCTGGACCATTGGCAAATAAATATGCATGGAATGCTTATTTACTATTGAAATCAAATGTAGGGAGGTAACACAAATTAGCTTATTGTAGACAGATGATAATTTTGACTTAACTAAGTCAAAGTTTAATATAGCAGCCTACATGCCTGACAGAAAGAAAATTATGTTAGACTTCTAAATTATGTCTAACTGGATGAAAAGTTTCTATGTTTTTTTTTGGTTAACTAGTTGGTGACATGACAAGTGGTTGACTAACAGCATAGTTCATGATAATGCATGGTATTTGTATAATTGTTGTCACCAATAAGAACAGCAGAGATAATTTAAATTCCTAAATTAGCAATACTATAATTTTCTATTCATTTTCCTGATCCAGGCTGTAAAAGAACATAAATCTTCTACCTCTTCAGCAAACTTTATCAGGATTGTCGTCCTTGGCCTTTGCTGTCCTTCAATTGGAACAAAATGTGCAGTAACTACAGCAGGAAAGCCAGCATTTTCTAATACACCCTGCAAAAAGTTACAAAGTAATATTGATATATTTATTGCTCCAATAAAATGATAAGGTCAGTGGTCACTAGAACTGGATTTCCATTCCACCTTTACAATTCCCGCAACAAAAGCTCCACAGTTGAATGCTCCCATGTCTTTTGGCACGGAAATGAAACTGTTCAAACAGAAAGAGTATCGAGCTTCAGACTTGTAGAAAAAGATGCATTATGAACTCCACAAAAGTTCACAAACCGGTTAACAAGAAGCTCCTTTTCACTGATCATGTATTCATCCTCATGTTCTGTTCCCTTCTCAAGTGAGTCAGCCACCTGGCACATAATAAAACAACTACAAGAATTAACAAACAATCGTGTGAACAAAGTCAGTGATAACAAGAATATCACAGGTTAACATTTACTGTCAACCATATTAACTTATTAAGAGGTATAAATTCTTATGTAACACAGCCATAAGAAGTTGGTTTACATGTGGAGACCAAACCTAAGGAAACTGAAATATCAACACTGTAAAACTATTATCCTGCAGGTGTTTAGAAAACACACAACCACCCATATTAACTTCTAACATGAGTCCAAGAGTATTCATTCCATACTACTGCACTATAAGCATTATTCAAGATATCCTATTAAACATAATAATTCAGTTTATCCTAAAGATGCTTGTACTAATGAGCATGCCTAGCAGTGTTCCAAAATGGCCTCCCTAATAAAGATTTAAGTGTTAATATATGAATCACTGGTTAAACAGCAGGATCAGTCCAGTTAAGCCATATAGCCACCACCAGGCAGGTAATTAAATGAATATTACTAAAGCTTTTGAAACCATGGTATTTGGAAAGGGATCCAGATATTGGGCATATTTAAAAGGAGTGAGGCACAATGAGTGGTCACGCTAGTTATGCACAAAGTGGTACAAGCAGCAAGCTCCTTAACAGAGGCTACAACTGGCTACAGACATTGCCATCACTATAGCTCAAGACAAGCTATAAAGCAAGTGAGGGATAAGTTGTCATCTATGACCGTACAAGGAGATGTTGACATGTTTTTTAGTATATGAACATGTGTTGCCCATGTGACAGCTCAGAACAAATCAGGAATAGTATTATCGGTTTCAATGTTTCTTATTCCTTTTTGGGTAATTCCTACATTTTAGGTATGTTATTCAACAGTTCCAGTTTTTAGGCTTAGGCCCTGTTTAGATGGAGGATGAAAATTTTTTAGGTGTCACATCGGATGTGTCGGAAGGATGTCGGGAGGGGTTTTTAGAAACTAATAAAAAAACAAATTACATAGCTCGTCAGGAAACTGCAAGACAAATTTATTAAGCATAATTAATCTGTCATTAGCATATATGGGTTACTGTAGCACTTAAGGCTAATCATGGAGTAACTAGGCTTAAAAGATTCGTCTCTCGATTCTCAACTAAACTGTGTAATTAGTTTATTTTTTTATCTATATTTAATGTTCCATGCATGTGTCTAAAGATTCGATGGGATGGATGAAAAAATTTTGGGCGGGGAACTAAACAGGGCCTTATTGTCTCTACGTAAGTTCAATATTGTCATAAAAAAGAAGCACAAACTAAAAAAGTTACTTAGTCAATAGACTTCCTGATGTGGTGTAGCTGCCATCAGGGCATTACGTGCCACTTGAGTTTGAGTGTCCATCAGTCATCTAGTTCATGACATTGTAATTTTACAATCTAGGAATTATTGGTAGTAAAGTTTTATGAATACAAATTGTAATCACCCAACTGCGAGAATGGATATGAATCAGAAAAGACAGTCACAGGCAGAACAATATTACCTTCCCAAACAACACTTTCCAAACAGTACTGTGGATGAATGATAAAATACCCAGAAGTCGTGTCTCTCGTCTATTTCCCTGAAGTAACAATCTAATTATCTTCCAGACATGACTACCTCAAAACGAGAAGAATATATATAATAACATGTAGATCACGTTTTCTTTTTTTTTAACTGTAGAGTACTTGAAATCATTGCACATAATATACCAAATGAACCTTTTATCCTATAAAATTCAACAAAAAATAAAGAGCTGATGCAGTGACCCTACGTCCCTACATTTGGTATTATTTGATTAGACCAAGAAAACTATGTTTATGCTGAATGTACAGTGCTTCGATACTCATATATGATATATATAAGATTCTGAGCTAGAAAGAATTATCCAAGCAAAATTATTTTTGTAAATGGAAATATGACTATAAAATATTATTTGCAAAAATGGAGCATCGAAATTGCTACAGTATTTTTATAATGACCATTACATAACCAAGCAATCAAACAGGTATCAACCTTCTCCCTGTGACAGAGTAATTCAAGCACCCTTGCACCAACCGCATAACCAGCATCCTCCAGCCTGTGCATGAAATAAAACAAAAAGGTGTAGCCCAGATGAATTTATAAATCAATTTACTGAAAGAGTTTATCTGATCTGGGTATAAGTTAGTAGCATGTGCAATAAGATAAACAAAGGCACATGATAGAAAATAATCAATCAACCTAAATACAAATTCATCAAACTAGATCAGACAGGTATAAATACACAATAGAGATACCTCCGTTCCAGCTCAGTAATGTTGTCAACTTGAGTCTGGTTGTACTGAACCAACTCAGAGAACAAGAATGCAAATGCACTCAAACTGACCTACAAAAGGCAAAATACTCAATAAGCCTGTATGGTAGAAAAAGACCATGAGAGAAAGCAAACTTCCTAGAAAACCTAGAGATCACCAAGCATATCAGAAAAGCTTATCATATATTTGACCTCTCATTTGCAAAATTTGCCAGGAACTAATTAACGTCAACATAAAGAAATAATCATTTCATGCCTGGCCGTTAATAAGACCATCACAAGTAAACCTTAAACTACAAAAAATGTCATGGCCGGCAAAATATATTCCCGCAAAAAGGGAAAAATTCAAGGTTGCTAGTTGAAATAAAAGGGTGGAACCACTCAGGCCCACTGTCATAAAGTTTAGGTTTGACAGATTGAGTTGTAATTAGAATGGATTCTATATATAAAGAATCAAGGAGTCAATTTTGTTGGCCCTACAAATACAGAGAATAAACAAAGGTTAAGCTGAGTTTGGGTAATTCCCCTCAGTCTTCTCGTGTCCCCTCGCCCCCTTCTCCCAGTGGCCGCACCTGGCAGCCACCTCTCATGTATCTCACCCACACAGTTACGTCTCAACCCTAACCGAACCCTCCCCCCAAACTAAGCACATGACAATTTAGTATGCTGAGCCAGCTCTATTTCCACTGCAATGGGACCCAATTCTGATCTGTACAGCAAATGGCAAACTGGAGGAAGAAGATCAAATAACACATGAAGCCACTGCTGGCATATGCCGCAAAAATTGAGCAGTAGATGAAACACAAACCAACCACAAGTCCACAACACCTCCAATCTATGTTCCACAGCCAAAATGGGGAGTAGCGTCACCAAAGGATCCAATTCAGATAGATCAGCTTCTGGTGGAAAGTGAAACTACCTCAGATGGATGGGAAGGAATAATAAATTTGATGCCAAGGATCTGGAGCCACGGTGTAAATCCAACGCGCCAATCAAAACTTGTACAATTATTGTTTCCGGAGTACGATGATAACAACGACCCCACACCCTGGCTATATAGATGCAGAAACTTCTTTTATATCTCAGATAAATGAAATTCTTCCACCTGACAGGTCACACCTTGGTATGGTTTATGCACCTAGAACAAGATGATAGAACTGCTTCATAGCCCCTTTTTTCTGCAACTAACAAATGCTTCAGACTTTTCGCTGGGATGGCAAGAAAGAACTCTCTGGGGCAATTGTCAAAAACTCAACAGCTGGGATGGCAGGAGGAATCAAATTCTAAACTAGATCTCTCAGGTAACAAATCTATGACTGGCCCACAATTAATGCTATTCACAGAAGAATTAACAGATCTCTTGCGTCTCACAAAAGTCAGGCTCTGCGGGTCAGCTACCTTGCCACTGCTTGAGTAAAACTGATCAACAGTACTCCATCAAACACGTCCGTGAAAATGCAACTAGTACATCTCACGCCAATGCTCCCGCAGGCTGCAATACTTGCTTACAGATTACAGGCTACACCCCTAGTGCCTTCCTATTTGAGGAGCCTATGTGGGGAGCAAGGAACTAGAAGGGATCGCCATCCCAGCGCGATGAGATGCATGCAAAAAAGATCGACATCTCGAGGATTAATCTAGGGAAGCAGTGCGCGCACAGATCCGATGGGAATTCAAGGCAGAGACAGCACATACCTCCTGCCTGCCACGGCTGAGGGGCTTGTCAAGGACGTTGGCGTACTGCTTCGCCTTCCCAACACCGATCATCTTGGCAGCCCCTTCAAGCTGCAGATAAATTAAGGCACAAGTTAGAACATGAACTATGAACAGCCCATAATGAAAAATCCCCAGCTAACAGGGGCGGATCCAGTAAAGGGACATGGGTGTACCAAGAATTTTTGAAAAAAAAAACCTTCGAAGTTACGAGGCTTGCCAAGCTGAATAGCTTTAGGTTAGGGTTTCGGTGCTCAGCTTAAAGGGAAGGGAAGAGAAAGGGGTGGGAGTACCTGGTGGGTGCTCGACGCCGGCGAAGAGACCAACTAAAGCCTCAGCACCTGGCCTAGGGCGGAGGCAGCGGCCCGCCAGTCGTCGGAGAGCGAGAGGGGGCGAGAGCAGACAGAACAGAACGCACGAGTAGGGATGCAGCGGACGGAATGGGAATGCACGTTATGCAGCAACGGAGTTAAAAAAAAAAAGCACCCACATGGGCCTTCTTCTGGGCCGTCTTGTTTCACACTTTTCTTTCGAATTTTTTGTTTTGGTTCACAATTTCTCTCCCTTTTAAATTTTTTATTTTTGTTGACTTCATATGCCTTCCCGTCGTGGGACACTGGCTAGTACAACATTTGTTTTAAGTAACAGAAATAATATTGATATTTATGAGTATATAGTAAATTGTAAATAAGCAAATGGAAATTTTTATATTTTATTAACGTTGAATATTGTTTATTAGCATTTTTTTTCGATAGCATGGCTCGCTTCCATTTCTTTGCCCTTTTCTGCACCAACATTACTAGCCTCGAAATGGAATGGAACTTAGTGAGCTACCCTTGATGTTGCCTGCTGTATTCCGACAGATACCGGAGGAAATCTCGCAGGCACTGATCATTCGCCTCATCATTTCCAAACACCTCGGCCAGTTCCTTGACCCTAGTCCCGCCTTGGTTCTCCGCCATGGCCGTCCTCAGAGCATCCGCGATGTCTTTGGGAGCGAACGTGCCGTCGTCTTCGTCCCTCTCCACCTCGATGCCGATCTTCTTCTCCACAAGAAGCCTGGCGTTGAGGCCCTGATCGAACATCAGCGGCAGCAGCACCATCCTGACGCCCCGCGAGAGGCCCTCGGAGATGGAGTTCCAGCCGGCGTGGGTCAGAAACCCACCAACCGATTCATGGGCCAGCAGCCTGGGTTGAGGCACCCAGCCGCGGCAGACCAATCCCCGGCCATTGACACGCTCCTCGAAGCCTTCCGGCAACCCGCCTGTGCCTTGTCCGGGTTCGGCGTCGCCGTCGGCTGGCGGCCTGAACGCCCAGATGAATGGCAGGCCGGACGCCTCCAAACCCAGCGCGATTGTTTGGAGCTGCGCGCTTGTCAGCTTCGCCTCGCTGCCGAAGGCCGCGTACACGACGGATCCCCGAGCCTGTCTGTCCAGCCACCGCAAAGTCGCCTCGTGGCCGGCGATGTCTTGTGTCGGCGGCGGAGGGAACAGGCCGACCGGGATCACCGGCTTCTGGTAGAGCTTGTCAAGCACCTGCAACCACTCCGACTCAAACTCCGGTCTGCTCCGGATGCCTACGACCTGGCTCTCTCCGATGGACACGGCGAACCGGTGGCCTTCCGACACGCCGGAGTCGTCCGGAACCAAGCCGTTGAACAACTCGCGCGCCTCGAAGACGCGGTGCGCGACGGTGGTCGGGAACGGCACGTAGTCAGGCACCACGGTGAGGTCCTCCGGCTTCGTCCTGGCGTACTTGCCGCGTCCCATGAGCCCCTCGGGGGGGCCATAGAAACTGAGCGTCGCGGCGCCGAACAGGCTCAGGAACGCGCACGGCACGCCGTGCCTCGCCGCGGCCGCGGGCGCCCAGTACGCGGCGTAGTCGATGACCACCCAGTCGGGCCGCTCCGGCCCCGGCTCCTGCAGGATGGCCGAGAGGTTGTCGGCAAAGGCGGCGTCGTAGGCTACGCGGAGGTACGGGCGGAGGTCGTCGGACGGGAGGTCGATGCTCGCCTCGGCGTCCTCCGGCAGGCGCTCCACGCGCGGCAGTGCGATGTCCACGACGCGGATTTGCCCCGCGAGTTCTGGAGGGATGCGGATTAACCGCCGGGTGTTTCTTGGCGTGGAGAAGAGCGTGACCCGGTGGCCCTGCCGAGCTATGCGCTTGGCGAGCTCCGTGAAGGGGAGGATGTGGCCGAACGCCAGCCATGGCAGCAGCACGACGTGCATACTGCCGCCGTTGGCGTCCCCCATTATTCAGGCTTTGAGTTGTTTGTAGGAGACTGAGGGAGTAGGTGCAGTTTTTTTGGTATGCAGGCGTGCAGATATGAAGACTTTTCAGTTTGAGAACGTAAAATTCTCCTATCCTGCTAGGCTGGCAGGCTGCTAAAGCCAAGTCAAGCAAAGCACTCGAGCAGTGGGCATATAAAAATAGAACCAGTCAGTCAGTCAGGCTGAGTCATGGATTACACGGATCCATTTTTGCCACTGACGATCCTGGCTAATCAGGGAGGCCAATATGATCCAACAGCGATGTCGCGCATGACTTGGAGTGGGGACAGAAGCAGCCCTTTCAATTCAACAACCCCGGGCGACATGATCGTCGGCGGTGGAGGCCAGCGGATCATAAAGTATGCCTGCATATGCATCTTTTTTTTCAACAGCTAATAACCTCTCTTTTTTAAAGATAAATAATCGATAGGTTCATCAACGTCCACCATCCGAAGATGGTACATAAGTGTGAGTGTGTTTTTTTTTTAGAAAACTTAGCCACTTAGGTGCTTTTGTAGACTATCTAGTGTGCTTTTGTAGGAAACTTTAGGTGCCAAGGTGGAAAGAGGGTTAGAATCTTGAATAGGCCAAGGATGTTGTTTTAAAATTTGAATCCAATTCATCTTTCTATTAGGCCATTCGGCACTTAAATTGTAACTTTTTGAAATGTATTGTACTTCCTCCATCCCAAATTATAAGACATTCTAAGAATCTTGAAGGGTCAAAAGACCTCAAGTTTGACCAAGTTTATATGATAAGATAATAGTATTTATATACCAACTAACTATCATTAGATTCTTTATTAATTATATTTTCGTAATATACTTATTTGTTGTTATAATTTTTTTAAATTTTTTCTATAATTTTGGTCAAACTTAATATGTTTTGTTTTTTTCAAAATTCATGAAATGTCTTGTAATTTGGAATAGATGGAGTATTACAGGACGGGGGGATATATGATGTTTGAAATAATTCTTTCTAGATCTTACTTGGTTGCACTTGTATCCACCCCATTTCATATTTTGGGATTTTTTTTCTCTCCCAATCCGTCCAGCCAAATAAGGCATCATTCAAACTAAAAACACTGGCGAGTTACTAAGGCCTTGTTTAATTCCTGAAATATTTTGTAAAATTTTCAAGATTTTTCGTCACATCGAATCTTGTGGCACATGCATGAAGCATTAAATATAGATAAAAATATAACTAATTGTATAGTTCGCCTGGAATTTGCGAGGCGAATCTTTTGAACCTAATTAGTCTATGATTGGACAATAATTGTCAAATACAAACAAAAGTGCTACAGTAGTACTTTGTAAAAATTTTCACCAACTAAACAGGCCCTAAGATAGTATTGGCTGTATTGCATATTTCAAAGGTTTGCTTTTTACAATTTTGAAGTATATAATTCCGCCTCCTGGTCGTTTATGAAGCTGGAGATTGAGTTATGGTACCAATCATACTGAGTAATGCATGGTTAATCAACGGGAACCTGCACGACACAGGGGCGCAAGAAAAGATAATTTGGCACCTGCTACGGATATTGATATCCTAAATTTAGTGGCTTTTGTAACAAAAAAATGGCTAGTACTACTTACTAAATGCCCAGCTCCAAGAATCTAGTAGAAGTGCAAGTTCCTGTAGGATCTGACAAAGGCCTTGGTGGCTTTTGTTGGGCCACAGTAGAGCGGCAGCCTTGGCAGGCTCAAGAAGCTCGTCAGCCCATCCCACCTGAAAACAAATGATAAGCGAGGAATTCAAAGACACAGTCTGAAACTCTGAATGAATGATGACATCCGGAAGGGAGAAAACAAACTCTCTCACTTGAGCTTCTCCACCCATGCTTCCGCGCCGATTACCGAACAGATCACATCAAGCTGATTCGGATGAAGAAAATAGAAAATGTTGCTGAACTCAGTGCTTGAAGGAAATACTGAATTTGTATATATAGAACCCAGCACCGCGGAGTAGAAAGAAGCATAGAAGCTGAGCGGCCATCACCTGTCCGTTGTACACTGTGACATTCACGCCAAGTGACAGCAGCTCGTCGATCTGTAGCATCAGCAGGCACATTATATTTTAGTCAGATCAGACAGGAGCATCAAGCATGTCACCTGAATGCTGATCAGACCACGGAGTGGAGAGACCAGATGTGCTTGCCTCGTCGATCCTGGGCTTCATGAAATCGTTGACGAGTGCGCAGGGCCGTCTCAATGATTTTTAGGGCCCTTGTGCAAGCAATATAGTAAGAGCCCAACAATCTAATGTTTTATTATAACGATTGAGGTATATAGCACTATTAATAATAGTTAACTTGCAATGTATATTTAGTTCCTTTTAACTTGCAATATATATTTAGTTTAGCGCTTTTTAAAATAACTATTATGGTTACCTCAACTATTCGCTTCAATCACTTGATACCTAATTGCTTGTATGGATTGGATTTCAATTGCAAGGTGGAAAAGCAAAATAAATTTGTATATCAAACAATCACTTATCGTCTAGTACAGCCTTCACGCTTCAATCTTCACCGATCACCATCTGGCATCCGTAGAGGCACAGATCACTTATCCGTAGAGGGACCATAGCGCCGCCTGCCTGTTGCCGCTAGCTGGCCAAATATGATCAGAGATAGAGACGGAGGGAATTAGGAACGTTGGAACGGCCACAACAAGACGCCATCACACAAAGTCGAAGAGACAACTCATTGCCGCAGACTGCATATGTGTCAAATACACATACTATAAAGACCTATACTCATGGGCCCCCAAGTGTCATGGGCCCTCGGCCGGCGCACTGCCTGCACCCCCCTCTAAGACGGGCCTGCGAGTGCGAGATGGACCGCGTAGTTGACTGCCCGCCACCTGCGGTTGGAAGAGTTTCTCGTCAGGAACGGAAGAGTCGTCACTGCCGCCGCGACGTCTGATTCCGAGCGGCGAGCTCAACGTACATCACAAGACAAGAGACATTTTGTACATACACCAACTCACGCAATGGTTAGTCTCAACACAGTAAACCCAAGTTCGATCACCTTTTAGCAATCACTCATCATTCTCTCACATGTGAAAGTCATTCCTCCTGTTCCACCTCTCCAAGGGACCTTTTGAAACTTAATTTCATTGCTTTTTAGCACATTATACACTAACTCCTCTTGTTCATTACAGATGTTAAAGATTCTGCTATAGACTATACTAAAAGGGCAATTGCCTAGCCAAACATCGATCCAAAATCTTGCTTTCTTCCCATTATTTACCACATATATTAAACCTCTATTACAAGCCTATGAAATCCCAAGTAGTCTTGTCCAAAATTGTGACCCCCCCCTCTACAGCAAGAACAATAAAAACCTCTCTTTCCCAATTACTTTATTAGGGTCTATTTCGATCCCTTCTCTAAAGCTCATTTTAGAGCTCTAAAGCTCTAATATGAGGTGCACTAAAGTTTATAGCTAACTTTAGACTACTTGTTTGGAACTTTATTTCTAAAGTCTAGTGGAGGAAATCCAAACAGGCCCTTAGCTCTTAGTAATTTACAACATGGATCCCCTCTCTCCAATTTACAAATCTATTTACATAGCAAACGTTGATTCATAATCCTGGTACTAGTGAAACCCAAACCACCTCCTTGTTTGGGTGAAGCTAGAACTTTCCATTTCATCATATGGTATTTTCTTCTTTTGTTCAAGACCATGCCAAAAGAAATTAGACCTTGTTGTCTCCATTTTGTGGTGAGCCTTCCTTTTCAAATGAAACATACCATAATATAGGTTGGAATTGAACTTATACATGAGTCTGAGCCAGTCAAAGAGATCTTTCCTCCATATGACAAATGATAACTCTGCAATGTAGGAACTCTCTTTTCTACTTTCGGATAGACATAAGCGAAAACAATTGAACTCGTATACTAATACTTTATTAAAGGGAAATCTCATGTGTTACAGTTAAACATATCTTCCACTTTTCTCTCCTTCTCTACAGTTGCCTGCAGCACAAACACCTCACCTTTTTTTGGTAATTTATCAAACTAGGCATAGCTTCAAAACACTACATGATAAATTTTGCATTAAATATTAACTTTATAATGCTATGTCTTTCAAAGATTGTAACATATATATATGTTGGAACATGGGTTGATGAACTAGTTTTTAGCTATTTGTTTATGTGTCCATTAACAACAAGACAATCATGATAACTTCATCGATGGTCTAGCATTGAGGTAATTATGGCGGAGATTAGAGAATTGAGTAGTGTTTTTGTAGACTTCAAATTTACCTATATAGCTCACTCTTGTAATGAGGTAGCACATACTATAGCCAAGCAAGTCACAGGCGATACACGGTCTGGGTGGTGGTCATGTGCCCCAGCTTGTGTCACGAACCTGATGATCCGAGATTGTAATCCTGCTCCAATTGAATGAATGGAGACAGGCATTCACCAAAAAAAAAAAAAAAACTTCATCAATCTCAAATCTACGTGTACGTCTGTTGGAGACATTATTGTTATCGGTAACAAGATATACATAAAAATAAGGATGTATATATACTTGTTCTATTCTTTAGGAAAAAAATAAAGCAAGCATTTGTATTACTTTTTTTTTGTTTATTATCCGAGGGTGTGTTCTAGTTCTCACTCAGTCGTAGTGAACCTTTGAGAAAAGGACCCTTATCCAAAATTTGACATTACCAGCCCCCTATAATCCAACTACTGACTGTCACTGCCTGTTGTATTCCGATAGGCACTTGAGAAAATCTCGCACGCACTGATCATTCATCTCGTCATTTCCAAACAACTTGGCGAGCTCTTTGGCCTTATCCCCGAACACCTCGCATTCTTCCTCCACCACGACCCTCCTCAAAGCAGCTGCAATGTCTTTGGGCGCGAACGAGCCATCTTCCTCGTCTCGCGGCACCTCGACGCTTATCTTCTTCTCCGTCAGATGCCTCGCGTTGAGGCCTTGATCGAACATCAGCGGTAGCAGCACCAGCCTGACGCCGCGGGCGAGGCCTTCAATGATGGAGTTCCAGCCGGCGTGGGTCAAGAACCCTCCGACAGATTCGTGGGCCAAGAACCTGGCCTGTGGCACCCAGCCGCGGCAGACGAGTCCGCGGCCGTCGACGCGCTCCTCGAAACCTTCCGGCAATCCGCTTTCGCCTTCGTTGGCATCGACCGGTTGCCTGAATGCCCACAGGAACGGCAGGCCAGAAGCCTCGAGACCGAGCGCTATGGTCTGCAGCTGTGCACTCGTCAGCTTCGCCTCGCTGCCGAACGCCGAGTACACAACGGAGCCCCGCGCCTGCCTGTCCAGCCATTGCAGCGCTGCCTTGTGGCCGCCGATGTCTTGTGTGGGTGGTGGAGGGAATAGGCCGACTGGGATGACCGGCTTCCGGTATAGCCCGCCGAGCACCTGCAGCCACTCCGGCTCGAACTCCGCGCTGCTCCTGATGCCCACGAGCTGGCTGCCTTCGATGCACTTGGCGAACCGGTAGCCTTCCGACACGCCAGATTCGTCAGGGACCAACACCGGCGTGAAAAACTCGCGCGCCTCGAAGCCGCGGTACGCGACGGTGGTCGGGAACGGCACGTAGTCGGGGACCATGGTTAGCTGCTCTGGCTTCGTCCTTGCGTGCTTCCCGCGTCCCATGAGCGCCTCCGCGGGGCCGTAGAAAGTGACCGCCGCGGCGCCGAACAGGCTCAGGAACGCGCATGGCACGCCATGCCTCGCCGCGGCCGCGGGCGCCCAGTGCGCGGCGTAGTCGATGATCACCCAGTCCGGCTTCCGCGGCCCCGGCTCCTGCAGGATGTCCGAAAGCTTGTCGGCGAAGGCCGCGTCGTAGGCCCGGCGCAGGTACGGTCGGAGGTCGTCGGAGGGTAGGTCGATGCTAGCCTCGGCGTCCTCCGGCAGGCGCTCCACGCGCGGCAGCTGTACGTCCACGACGCGGACAAGGCCAGCCAGGTCCGGTGGGATGTGGATAAGCCGTCGAGTGTTTCTTGGCGTGGAAAGGATGGTGACCTGGTGGCCCTGCCGAGCTATGCGTTTGGCGAGCTCGGTGAACGGGAGGATGTGGCCGAAAGCCAGCCATGGCAGCATCACAACGTGCATGCTCCCGCTGCTGGCGTCCATTCGCGAGGCTTTGTCAACGCAAGGCAGAGGTTTTTTTATGAGAATTGAGGGAGATGGTCTGCCACTGTGCTACTCTCCCTGTTCTTATAGTAGGTGTGTACAGTCGCACATTCAGATATGATGAAAAGTTCAGTTTGAGGACGTCCTCACTTTGACTGCCCAGGATTTCTGTTCAAATATGTAAGCAGGGAGCATAGAAAGATAGAGCCAAACAATCAGTCACAGACTCACAGTCAGCTTATGTCATGGATGATGCACTACGCGCGTACTACGCCACAGCTGACTCAATCACCACAGCGGAAGTAGAGTATGCAACATTGCTCATAAACGATAACCGATTGTTTCCATTATCTTTCTTTAGAGTTAAAGGGCAAAGCCCTTGTCTTAGCATCGCAAAGACCAAAACATTCATACAACATTCAGTTGGGTTACATCCTGTATAAAACACATTCGAAGAGAAACAGCAAAACAGACTTAGTCCCTCTATAACCAACCCTTACATCATTGTGAATAAGTGAAGCCCAAAGCCGCCATATTTAGCAGCAGCTTCCTCAAATGAGTTAGGTGATCAGCAAGTGGTAACTTCCTCCTTCCAGTTGCAAGGACTTTGGAACAGAAACCTTTTTTATCCATCATCAACTTGATTTATCCAGTCAACCTTTATGGGCTTGCGGCCAATTTCTTTAGAGAGGTTAGCCTTGTATTGAACTCCTGAGGCTTGTCTGCGGGGTAGAGTGTCGGACTATCCCTCCACAGGAAGGATGATTCGGAGCCAAAAACAGTTGACAGTCCACAAACCCAGTGTTGAAACTCGGCATGCATGCACCATTGATTTCGGTTGGAATCAGTGATTGAGATCATCTCTTGAGATGGGGTGAGGAACACAAAAACCTAGCCTCCTTTTCACCTACTGCTGCACTTGGAGAGTGAGAGAGCAGAACACATATAGAACACAACGTGAGAGAAGAGAGAAGAAAAAGGAGAAACAAATCTATCCAAATTTGGTGCCTCTGAACCAGTCATGTAAGGCTCAATCAAACATGTTTGGATAGGAATTAAACTTGGTGAGCTCATTCTACACTTGCTTCGATATATTCAATTGGTTTGAGGATTGGTTGAGTAGAGCATCATATTCGAGAGGGGCTTTGTCAGTTCAAGTTACTATAGTTTTAGAACATAGTAGTTTTGGTAGATAAATCATTTGGGTTGTAAAACGGTGTCCGATTGAGCTAAAACTTGGTCAGTGATTGGAGGACTCAAGGATCTACATGCCTACCAAAATTTTTGCATAATAGAGCTATAGTTTGTAAGATATGAATTGATTATTAAGGAGGAAAAACCTGTGACTCTCTCCATTTGGCATTGTCATGCATCTTATTAGACAGTTGTGGTTGTAGCTGATGTAAAGTTTGCAATTTGATAAATTTATTACTGTTGTTGTAAACCTCTAGATGCTTTAGAGAAGACCCATTGTATTTATTGTTGATTATAGTTCGAGTTTGGAGTGGACTGGTTGATCCGTGGTTTTTACTTCTCACTGCACCTACATCGCATCATCGATTTGATGGTAGACCTCATTGTTTAACCTATCTCAGCTGTGTTCTAGAACATGTAAGGCCTGAATCGGATGTGCTATCCCTTGCTAGTGTGTGGCTCTAATCGATGTCAATATCCGTCTTTACCATTGGTCGTTTCCAATCTTACACAGCACTACAAAACACAATTCCCTTAAACTATTTGATTCAACCTTTTTATTTTATCATGCTTATCCCCATACTAAGCTTGTTATCAACCGTCTCAAAAAAAGAAATATAACCTAGGAACATAATTTGTATGTATCATTGGTTGAAGTAATTTGCCATTGAAGTTTAAGGTGTAAGTTAGACAGACTGAGGAAATAAGTGCACAAACAAATATTCCCTTCGTCATAAACTATAAGACATTTTGATTTTTTTGGTACATATATTGTTATGTGTTGGGCTATGTATTTCTATAGATAGGCCCATGGGCTTATAGCCCATTGTCTGTGTTGGTGTATGTGTTATATATATATGTATGTATCAAAGACACAGAAAGTGGAGTGGTCTCTGGAATTTTCCATACCCCTTCATGGTGTCGGAGCCTGGTTAGAGAGAGAGAGAGAGAGCTCGGCGACAGGAGTGACGGACTGGATCTAGAGATGTCCAGGCGCCTGAGGTGAGATTGCCTGGCTGAGGAGTGCACCCGTGCTGCTCCTGTTGGTGGACCTGCTGCTGTGGTACCTCCTGCTACTGGTGCCTTGCTCTGTGGTGAAGAAGGAAGAGAAGGGAAAGCATCCAGTGGAAGAAGGAAGCAGGTGCGTGTGTCATCTCTGTTGGCTATAGTGTGGCTCTTGTGTGGTTGTTGGAGAAAGGGTGCCTGCTGCACAGGGCATATATGCTATATACCCTGGGGATTTAGTTGAGCTAGAAGTTTGTGTGCTGCTTGGTGTCTCTTGATAACAAAGGCATCTTATTAGTTACTGTTGTAGCTCATACATGATGGGGGAAAATCAAGGAATTGAGCAAGTGCTTGGAAAATTGGTAGAACTACTTACTGCAAAGAAGGATGAGGTCTCATCTTCAAGCAGAGAAATTGTTGTTCATGCTGAACCTGTCCAAAAGATAGAGTTGATGCCAAATGATGTCAAATTAGAGGGCATAAAAAATTACTTGGCTTGGTCTAGAAGGGCACTTCGGTTGTTGAAAGCAAAAAAACTTGAAGGCTTCGTCATTGGGGAATCATCTGAGCCATCAGATAAGTCAAGTCCTGAATGGAGCACATGGGATGCTACCAACTCTCTGGTAGCAGCGTGGATGTTGAGTTCTATGACTCCGGTCATTGCAAACACAGTAGATACAATTGTGAGTGCAAAAGAGATATGGAAAGCTTTGGAAAAGATGTATTCAGGTGCTGGAAATGTGATGCTGATGGTTGAAATAGAAGACAGACTCCATGATCTCAAACAGGGGGAGCGGTCGGTGATGGAATATGTTGCTGAGTTGAAGAGTTTGTGGGCTGATGCAGATCATTATAAACCTATCGAGTTGCCACACTCAGAGTGTGTGACATGGGTGAAGAAGTGGATAGAAGAAAAGAGAGTCATTCATTTCTTAAGGGGGCTGAACCCAGAGTTTGAGGCAAGGCGTTCTGCTATTTTTCATCAACCGACTCTTCCTAGCCTAGATGAGGCCATAGCTGCTATTTCACAAGAGGAGTATAGACTAAAGGTGATGAGGGAGACTGCTACATCACCATCTCCTGCATCCTTACCTCGTCCAATTTTTGCAGCAACAGAAATGAAAGAAAATAGAAAGTGTTTCAATTGTGGTGACACTGGACACTTGAGTCGTGATTGTCCTAAGCCACTCAGGCCCAACAATGGTAGAGGAAGAGGTACCAGAGGTGCTCTTAGGGGTGGTAGAGGCTATGGAGGAAGAGGTGGCTATAGGGCCAACGTAGTGGGTATAGAAGAGGAGCTTTCTAGAGCAGCAGCTTCATCGGTGAAAGCTGAAGAACCCAAACAATGGAAAGAAAAAGTTCCAACTTCATCAATGAAAGACGAAGAACCCAGACAATGGAAAGATAAAGTTGAGAGCTCAAGAGATAAAGATCAAGTTAATTATGTTGGTGACTTCGTCAACTTTGCCTACATAGATGAAGGTAATTATGCTCATGTATCAATGCCTACACGCATATCACAGTTAAATTGGATTTTAGATTCAGGGGCATCAAAGCATGTTACAGGTGCATCATGTGAGTTTGAATCGTATATGCAATATCCCCCCACACATAAAGAAACTATACAAACTGCTGATGGCACATCACAATTTGTTAAAGGTGTTGGAACAGTTCAGTGCACTCCATCTATTAAATTGTCATCAGTTTTGCATGTGCCAGCTTTTCCTGTCAATCTAGTATCATTGAGCGCGTTAGTTGATCAATTGGACTTGTCGGGTTACACTTGACCGAGAAAATTGTTTAGGGATGATACCATGAAAATTGTCATCAGGAAAGGAGGACAGGGAGGAATCTTGGGACTGCAACCAGGCATAGTGGATTGTGGTATATGGATCGTGAGGACACAACTGAAGCATTATGTACTGTGTTGGCTGCAACGATAGGAGAGAAGGAAGCTAATGTGATGTTATTACATTGTAGACTCGGGCATCTTTCTTTCAACAAAATAAGCAAAGCCTTTCCTAATGTAATGTGTGGGGTGGATAAGAGCAAACTATTTTGTGATGCTTGTGAGTTTGCAAAACACACAAGGACATCTTATTTGAGTAAGGGCATTAGAAGTGCCTCCCCTTTCATGCTAGTACATTCAGATGTTTGGACATGTCCTGTGGTTTCTATTAGTGGAATGAAGTACTTTATTACTTTTATTGACTGCTTCTTTCGAATGACATGGGTATATCTCATGAAACATAAAGATGAAGTGCTAAGATCCTTCCAAGATTTTTGTGCCCTTGTAAAAAATCAATTCAATACACATGTACAAATGATAAGGACAGACAATGGAACTGAGTATGTGAATAAGGAATTTAGTACATTCTTGTCGGCTCATGGTATTATACACCAAACCTCATGCCCAGATACTCCTCCACAAAATGGAGTAGCTGAAAGGAAGAATCGTCATATTTTGGAGGTTGCTCGTTCACTAATGTTTACAATGAATGTTCCAAAATTTTTGTGGAGTGAAGCTGTTTTGACTGCTACATATCTCATTAATCGCACCCCATCGAGGATACTTGGGATGAAGACTCCATGCGAAATGTTGTTAGGTGAGAACAAATTTGTGGTTCCTCCTAAGGTTTTTGGATGCACATGTTTTGTTAGAGATCATAGACCTTTGGTGAATAAACTGGATCCACGTGCAGTAAAGTGCATCTTTGTGGGTTATTCCTCTGGACAGAAGGGTTACAAATGTTGGAGTCCTAATGAGAGACGCTTGTTTATAAGCATGGATGTGACATTCAGGGAGTCAATTCCATATTATGGTGAGAAGACTGAACTAAGTTTTATGTTTGAGCCTCATCTTATGGGAATTGAAGAAGTTACTCGTGAGGGGGAGAACAATGTCATGGAAAATAATTTAGTTGAAAAAGTGTCGAGTATAGAAGGAGTGATAAGTGGTTCCTTGTCTCAATCAAGGAGAATGGGAGTGGCGAATGATGAGTCAGTCCCGCTTCAAGAAGAGAATTCTCAAATTGACTTGTTCCAAAATAAGGATGTCTCAAAGGTGTATACAAGAAGAAAGTTTAGGTCCTCAATTGAGGCAACCGAGGTGGCTCCATCAGCTCCGGTGCATGAGAGTAACCAAGAGATAATTGATGTATCTTCATCATCAGAAGTTGAAGCTGAGCCATCATCAGATGATTTGCCCATTGCACTACGGAAAGGTACACGAACTAGTGCAGGAATGCCTCCACAAAGGTATGGGTTTGAGCATGATATAAGTAACTATGTTTCATATGCTTCTTTATCTCCTGCATATAGAGCATTTGTAGCCTCACTACAATCTCTGAAAATTCCCAAAGATTGGCGAGAAGCAAAAAATGATCCCAAATGGCATGAAGCCATGCGGGAGGAGTTGAGTGCTCTTGAAAAGAACCAAACATGGGATCTTGTCAAACTGCCTGCAGGAAAAAGGGTTGTCACTTGTAAGTGGGTCTTCACTGTGAAACAAACACCCGAGGGTAAAGTGGAAAGGTGCAAAGCTAGATTAGTTGCACGAGGTTATAGCCAGACATACGGTATCGATTATGATGAGACGTTTGCTCCCGTGGCGAAGATGAGCACAGTAAGAATACTAATATCTTGTGCAACCAATTTTGGGTGGCCCCTGCATCAATTGGATGTTAAAAATGCTTTCCTTCATGGAGATCTACAAGAGGAGGTGTATATGGAGGTTCCACCTGGTTGGTCCAAACCTGAAGCAAGTGGGATGGTGTGCAAATTGAAGAAGTCTTTATATGGTCTCAAGCAATCTCCTAGAGCCTGGTTTGATAGATTTAGATGGGCACTATGTGATATGGGATACAAACAGTGCAATGGAGATCACACCTTGTTCTACAGACACTTAGGGCGTAAGATCACAATGTTGGCTGTGTATGTGGATGATATCATTATCACAGGTGATAATGAAGCAGAGATTGAATGCTTGAAGAAGAACCTAAGTAAGCAATTTGAGGTTAAAGATCTTGGTCAACTTAGATACTTTCTTGGTATTGAAATTGCTCGATCTCCAAAAGGCATATTTCTGTCACAAAGAAAATATGTTTTAGACTTGCTCAGTGAGACTGGCATGCTTGGGTGTCGACCTGCATCAACACCTATTGATCAAAATCACAAGTTATGTGCTGAATCAGGTGATCCAGTGAACAAGGAGAGCTATCAGAAACTGGTCGGTAAACTCATCTACTTATGTCATACAAGACCTGACATCTCATACGCTGTGAGTGTTGTGAGCAGGTATATGCATGATCCTAGAAGTGGACACCTGGATGCAGTTAACTGGATCTTAAAATATTTAAAAGGTAGTCCTGGTAAGGGACTTATGTTTAAAAGCCATGGCCATCTTAATGTTGAGGGATATTGTGATGCTGATTGGGCAAGTAGTCTTGATGATAGGAGATCAACATCAGGCTATTGTGTGTTTGTTGGTGGAAATTTAGTGTCATGGAGAAGTAAGAAACAACCAGTTGTATCTCGTTCTACTGCTGAAGCTGAGTATAGAGCCATGTCACAAGGGTTGTGTGAGATCTTATGGGTAAGAAACCTTTTATCTGAATTGAAGGTGTTGAGGAAAGGCCCTTCTATGCTACACTGTGATAACAAATCAGCTATCAGTATCGCCAATAATCCAGTTCAGCATGACAGGACCAAACATATTGAGATTGATCGCTTTTTTATCAAGGAGAAGATAGATGATGGTGTTATAGTTTTGGGTCATGTGACTTCAAATGAACAAGTGGCAGATTGCCTAACCAAAGGTTTAGGATTAAAACAGTGTGAGTTATCATGTAACAAGATGGGGATGATAGATATCTATCTCCCATCTTGAGGGGGAGTGTTGGGCTATGTATTTCTATAGATAGGCCCATGGGCTTATAGCCCATTGTCTGTGTTGGTGTATGTGTTATATATATATGTATGTATCAAAGACACAGAAAGTGGAGTGGTCTCTGGAATTTTCCATACCCCTTCATTATGCATCTAGATAAATAATATACCTAGATATATAGTAAAATGGATAAACCAAAAAGGTCAAAACAACTTATAATTTGGAATGGATGGAGTACCACTTGCCAAAATAAAATAGGGTTAATGTCCTGCCCAGGACTTTGTGGTGGGCTTCAAGCTAACAGGGAAAAACCTTGGGCCGGCTAGCCTGTAGGCTCAAAATCAGATTGGCCAACTACTACATATTCCCTAATGAAGAACGCAAAGCTCTATAGTCACTGCACTAGGCTTATATATAAATTAAAAAGTAGCCCAAAATCACTCAGTTTGCCTAAGATGGATCCCTGTTCACATTGCCATCTAAAGATTGCAAATTTTGCTCAAATTAAAGATTGCAAATGATAGCTCCTCCATGCAAGATAATGTTCTAGAAGGAAGTCATCCGGCCATGACGCGTCCCATTGGCGGCGCGTGACACACGAGGTCTCACAGCGGCGGGGCACGTCGCAGGAGAGCTGGCGACATGAACGCGTGAACGAACGGCGACGCGGCCGAGTTTCTCCATCATCTCACCGGAGCTGTGGAGCATGACGAGGGCGATGCAGTGACCTTCAGGTCCAAAACACGGGGAAGAACAACCGCGACAATGCGGTGGAGCTTCGTGGCGGAGTGCCGAGACGACGCGCCGGCCGAACAGCCAATAGGGCGAGCTGCCTTCAATGGCCGGCCTTGTTTAGTTGTACTTAAAAATTCAAAACTTTACAAGATTTCCTATCACATCGATTTTTACGGCACATGTATGAAACATTAAATATAGATAAAGAAGATAACTAATTGCACAGTTTATCTATAAATCACGAGACGAATTTTTTAAGCCTAATTACTCCATGATTGGACAATGTTTGTCAAATAAAAACGAAAATATTACAGTTTCAAAATCCAAAAAATTTTTGGATCTAAAGAAGGTCTAAGAGGCCTTGGATGGACATCGAACACATAGGATGAAGCGAAAGTTAGGACTTGACTTTACGAAGAAAAGTCACTAATGAGGTGTTTAATTACTCTTCTATTTCAAAAAAAATAAATTTTGGTTTATTATTTTACAAAATGAAATATTATGTAAATTTTTTGATAAAAAGATGGTTATTCTCCATTTTAGATTTTGACAAAAAAAAACAACTTTAAAAGACCTTTATAAGAATAATAAATTCTACATTTTAGATAAAACTAAACATAACTATGAAAATTTTAGTATTTTACGTTCCATCATTCCAATTGCATTTTTTTAAGAACTAAAGACACCCTAAACACCCCCTGAATCCTGGTCCACGCCGTCGGCCGGCGGCTTCCAACGCCGATCTCGCTCTACCGAAATCGTCACCGCCGGACAACACAAAAGGCCCGGAAATTTATTGCTTCCATCGTCCTCGCCGTCCCAGCCTCAGTTCGCGGGTCCCTTTTGGTGCGGCATCGGCGCCATCGGTTGTTGCAAGAAGAGACGCGGCCGGCGCTGCCACAGGAGACCAGGTGTCCGTCCAAGCGTCCGCGGCAGCCGTACTCGGGAGTTGGGATTCGTATCGGCCGGCTTGGGACTTCTGCTTTCACCGGCTTCCCCGTTCGCGGAGTCTCTACCTCATACGCCCGTTAATCTATCTTGTCTTCGAGTGGTTTATACCCATGCCATGAGCCATGCCTAGCAAGAACTCCGATTCTGATAATCCAGGACCATCCCGGTTCCGCCGCATCGTTGAAAGAGGCTTCGCCGGACTCTCTCGCTTGCGCAGTTGCGCTCCCACAACTTTCAAGAATCTGGCCGTGCCTACGAAGCTTCTCTCCTCCGGTCTCCCAAGAATCTAGAAGCTATCCATGCAGGAGGAGGCGCAGCTGGTTCTCTGCTCCAGTCTCGCAAGAGTAGTATAGTCTCCCTGTTCCAGTCTCACAAGAAACTAGAAACTATCCACGCTGGAGGTGCAGCTGGTTTTGGCGTTCGCTCTAGGATGCAAGAAATTGAGGACGAAAATTCCACAATTGGGGAAAGCCAAAGGCTGCACGCCCTCAATGATGATGATGATTTATGTTTCGGGGTGCAGAGCCTTCTAAAATCCTCCACATCCATGGATGCCGTGATCTCCCTGCCATCTGTGGTGACTGATATTGCTGCCTTCACAGCCAATTCGTTGAAAGAGCTGCAGGTTGGTCATTATTTCTCTCCATGATGTTCTCTCTTTCGTGAGATTGTAAATTGCGGATGGTGGGCTTCTTATCTGATTTATGTGTGATGCTGACACATGATCATGCTCTGTCCATGCCCATAGTTTTTTCCTCTTCTTTTTTTCCATGACAGAATCATGTAACTTTCTCGGGGGTATACCATTTTTAAAATATAATGCTTTGCATTTTCATTGCTGCAGATGAAGGAGAATGGACAGAGAGAGGTGGATGGAGGGCGCTTGGACACCTTGATGGGGGTGTCACTTAAGTTGCTCAGCAAGAAATACCCCTCTGAGATTCAGTGGCATGGTGTGAAGATACTTCTGGTTGTTATCGGTTACATATCTATTCAATATGTGATGCGTATGCTCTCTTGTTTATCACTTAGAAGATATTCTTTTTGAGATGAATTACCACTTGAATATGACATCAGCTGTTTTCTTAAATATTATGCGTCGAACATGCTAGTAATAATATGGTAGACTCTGATGCAATAGTTTTGTAGACTTAAGGCATATGGTGTATCTCAGTTTACTATCTTCATGGATCCAATGGGGTCTCTAGGGAACATATACTTTATTACAAAACCAAATTCATCAAACATATTTAGTTGTGATGGTTTATGATTATTCACTTGGTCCTGTTGAAGTTCTCATGTCATTCAGCAATCCCTACCAACTGAAAGTTTGGCTTAATGATTTTCTATATCTGGTCAATTAGACAATGAGTATATGGAGAGAGGTCCTGCATCAGTACCGTTGTACATTTAAGTTGTATTGCTTGTTCTTTGTGTTATTCTGATAAGTTAAAGTCAAAGAAATTTGAACATATGATGTCATGGCATAAATGGCACATCTAAGTAAATTTGTTTCATTTTCAGCACTTGTTGAGATTTTGGTGGAATGAATTCAGCATCACAGAATGTGGTAATCGGGTGGTAGGCTCAAAGAGGACAGTTGCTACTTTAGTAGCAGAGGTTACTGTTTAATCTTATTATTATTGTGTGAATTTTCTTTGAATATCATATCTTCACATTATTTACAAATTCACCTTCGCTGAATTTTCTTTCATCATGTTGCAGGTAGCTTGGAGACATGGGATTTCTGAACTGCATGATTTAATTCCGCACTTGGTATCTCTATCTGCAAAAGGTGCCTGTGAGGTAACTTTTGGCATTGTTAAGTACAGATCATTTTGTGCAGAGATGGATCTAGTAACTTATGTTTGTTGTATGATTTTTCTTAGGCTGAGTTAGTTTGCTTCATTCTAGGATCAATGTCAAATGTTGGAATTACCTGTGATGCACTCTTCGAAGGTCAGATGCCTTATTTTCATTTTCTTTTCTATAGCTGTTTTAAAAGTGAAGTGTACTGTATGAAAACTTTCTGCAGCTGTCTCACTCAGATAGACACTACATATTTAGAGAGAAACTTTCTACAGCTGTCTCACTCAGACATATTTAGAGAAAATTTGGTTAGCTACTCTAAAGGTTGGCACTCTTAAGATACCACTCTAAAAATGGAATTGTTCTAGCGGTACTCAGTAGATATGCAATACTGTTTGTGCCACTATGAAGCCTTTTTAGTTAATCCATTATGGATCTCCACATCAATGCTTTTGCCCCTGTATGCTGCCTCTTCCTCCACATTCCTCCTCCATGAGCTGAACGTGAGGACGATGGAGACCTTGGTCCTTGACAAGCAGCTCTCGCTCGGTTGTCCCTATGGTTTGTGAGGATCAATTTACTTCATCGTTCCTCTTGTTTTCGTTCCAAGCTCACCATGGTAACCAGTGGTGGACCGGGTCCATGCAATGAGCTTGGGATGAACACTCGAGGCTGGTAGTTCTGTTCTGTTTTTTTTTTTTGGTATTTTCTTCACAGTTTGTATGTGTGGGGATGAATCTGAACATCTCCAATATGTTTTGCTTCCTAGATTCTTGTTGGGCTGCCATGATAGATGGATTGATTTTTCCTCGGTGAGCCCATGTTCTTGAAGGTGGCAGTGTTCGATGGTAACATGAGATATGTGTCAATATAAGATAGGTTTTTGGTTAGCAGTGAACTCATGAAAGATTCAGTGCGCAAATCCCATGGATGACCTCGGTGGCACCATGGCAGGTGATGTGAGAAAAATAAGAGCGGAATGAAGAGTGGGCCAGGGGCAAAAGCCAAATGTTATTATTAAAAGCTAAAAGTGCAAAGATGTCACTATATTTCTTTTGATTAGCATTAGAAGTAAGTGCAGATCTTCCAAGTGGCATTTTGTAGAGTGTCAACCTTTGGATGCCATATGACAATGTCAAAACCAAGGTTTTTAATTTCGTTATCGCAAAAATTTCGGCCACCACCGAAATTACCGAATTTCGCGAAATTCGGCCGAAATTTCGCCGTTAGAGACTAGCACATGAAGTATGCTTTTATTTTTAAAAAATTAGATCTAAACAAGTATCAATATGATTTATGATTACACATCTATTGAATAGAAGAATATGCAATATAAACAATAGAAAATATGAGTCTAAAGTTATATAGCACATGTATTAGTATATAATGAAATTTCGGATTTTTCTTTCGGCCACCACCGAAATTATCGAAATTCGCAAAATTTCGCTGAAATTTTGAACCCTGGTCAAAACCCAACTAACCTAGAAATTTGTGATGACACGAAATGTTAGCCCCATTCCTGCTGCAGTTTGACCACATAGCCATGCAGTAAGTTGATTTGGAATGGAAAAAGAAATTAGTAAACTTTGTCCGCTGACCATTGTATACTTACAATAACATCAATTCCATATTCACATGAAAGTTAGGGCTTCATATTGGGTTAGAAGAGTATGTCATCTCTCTAACCAGAATATTGTACTTTTGATTGGTACTGAGTACTGACCCACTCATACAAGTTTAAAGATGCAATATGTAGCTATCAGTTTATGTATATGAGTGACAAACATACAAGTTCAGTGATCACACTTCACTCTTGTTTTTGAGTGCCAAACTAAATTTCTCTCATGCAGTAGGTGGTCGATCTGAAATGTTTTTACATGGCCTTGGTGAATTTCTTCCACAAATTTTGCCACTCCTTTGTTCTGTAAGTTCATAGTTACTGATTCACTGCTACCATTTCAGATTTATCTTGGAGTATTTATATACATAGGGAGTTTGATTATTTATCACCCTATTGTTTTGTGTAAGAATCACTAGCAAGCAAACATGCCCGTGCGTTGCACGGGACGTATAACTTATTCTACATCAACCTAGACGACTAATGATAGTGTCATGCGTTTCAATTAGTCATAGAATTGGAGTTCCCACAGTGTCTGGACACATTGCTCTTACTTATACGGGCAAGGGAGTGAGGGAGGGAGGGAAATAAAAAAAAGAAGAACTGAATGAAAAGGGAAACGGAAAATAAAACTGAAACGGAACGGAAGGAAAAAAAAAATGAAAAAATAGATATGGAAGAAAACAAATCGAAAAAATAGACATGGACGAAGAAAATAGAATGGAAATAAATGAAACAGAACGAAAAAACACGGACTGAGAAACTCTTCATGCTTTAACATTAGGGAAATATTTCTTGTAAATTCTGAGCTTCTTGTCAGCCTACAACATTTTCCCTTAATTACTCTGCAGATCTACCATGTTCAGTTAACTTCTAATCTAATAAGTGTACATTTTAGCCTTTTTTAGCTTACAAAGTTTGTCACTATGTCATTCCATTATTAGTTATTTGAATAAAACTAATGTACTGTACATATGTTATTTGTGTCAAGTGTCATGATGAATTTTCTTCATTTAATTTTGGTTCGTTCATGTGAGTAAATAGGAAAAAATGCACGATCATTTCTATGGGGTATCAGGGCAAGTAGAACTGTAGAAATTACTCTACATGGTATCATCCCTAATTCCGATTCTAATTTTCCGCTTCGCTTCTCCTCCGCCCGTGCGTTCTATCTGAGAACGCGCGCCACCGCACCATCGGCCGCGGCGTCCTCCTCGCGCCGCCGCCAGGTCCGCCGTCGCGGACCGTCCTCTTCGCGCCGCCGCCAGGTCCGCCGTCGCGGACCGATCGCGTGCCTTCCAGGCCCGATCGCGTGCCCTCCAGGCCGCGCACGGATCGCGTCTCCGCGGTTCGCACGCGCGGATCGCGTCCGCCGCCGTCGTCCACGCCGGTTCGCACGCGCGGATCGCGTCCGCCGCCGTCGTCCACGCCGCGCGGCCTCCATCCCGCGCGGGTCGCGTCCGCCGCCGTCGTCCACGCCGCGCGGCCTCCATCCCGCGCGGGTCGTGTCCGCCGCCGTCGTCCCGGAAGCGCGCCCAGGCCCGCCCGCCTTCGTCCGCGCACCGCCGTCCGTCCGTCCTGCGCGGCTCGCGGACCTGCGACTTCGCGCGACACTCCGTCCGTCCGTCCTGCGCGGCTCGCGGACCTGCGACTTCGCGCGACAATCCGTCACGCGGCTTCTGCGCGCGATCGTCTTCCAACTACGTCCATGACGTCGTCGTCGTCGAGTTCCTCCTCCATCTCCGGAGCCCAGTCGTCTGGCGCCATGGGGGACTCTGTCACTGCCCCCCTCTTCGCCGCCTACGCCTCCGTCAACGTCAAGCAGCACGTTCCCATCGCGCTCAGCCTCGAGCGCCCAAACTACTCCAAGTGGAAGGCCTTCTTCACTGCCCTCTGCGGCAAGTACGGTCTGCTCGGCCACATCGACGGCACAGCGGCCGCGCGCCCGGCTGACCCCCTGTGGTCTCAGCCTGACGCCTGCATCCGCGGCTGGATGTACGGCTCCGTCGACGACGCCGTCCTCGACCTCGCCATGGAACCCGACCAGGATGCGCGCGCCCTGTGGGTTTCTATCGAGGCCCTGTTCCAGGCGAACAAGGAGTCCCGCGCCGTCGTCCTCGAGCAGGAGTTCCACAACCTGCTCCAGGGCGATCTCTCCATCGACGTCTACGCCCAGCAGATGAAGCGCACCGCCGATGCCCTCCGGGAGGTCGGTCACACCGTCTCTCCTGCGCAACTGGTGCTCAACCTTCTGCGTGGCCTTAACCCCCGCTTCGCCAACACCGCTGACATCATCTCCAACACATCGCCGCTTCCCGACTTTAAGGCTGCCACCAACATGCTTCGCGTCAAGGAACTCCGCCTTGGCACCGAGGGCAAGGCGGCCTCGGCCTCAGCTCTGGCTGCTTCCACCACCTCAGCCTGCCCATCGCAGTCCTGCCAGTCCACCCCTCCTGCGTCCACCAATCGTGGGGGCGGTGGCAAGGGCAAGGGTGGCAAGGGCAAGGGCAGCCGTGGTGGCAACGGTGGTGGCAACGGTGGCAGTGGCAGTGGCGGTGGTGGGCGCTACCAGCAGCAAGGTGGCAACGGCGGCGGTGGCCGCAACCAGCAGCAAGGCGGCAACTTCGGCGGGCGTCAGCAAGCCGGCCCCTGGGTGTGCTACAGCCCTTGGGCTGCTCCGTGGCCCCCCCAGCAGCAGCAGCAGTGGGGTGCGCCGCCTGTGCCTCCTCCGCAGGCACACACTGCCTTCGCGCCGCCACAGTTCTCCACTGCCGGCGGTCCCCCGGCGTACGGGCCTCCGGGCAGCTGGGACTCGGCGGGACTGATTGCCGCCCTCAACCAGATGGCGGTTCAGGGGTCTCCTCCTTGGGTAATGGACAGCGGAGCGACATCCCACATGTCCTCAAATGACGGTATACTTCTCTCCCGTCTCCCATCACCACCGTCCTCCATTATGGTCGGTAATGGGCAATCCATTCCTGTTCTTAGTCGTGGCACTTCTCGTTTACAGCTAGCTGATCGCTCCTTTCATCTTGATAATGTTCTTGTCGCTCCACAGCTTTCTCGTAATCTGTTATCTGTTCGACAGCTTACTCGCGACAATAACTGTTCTATTGAGTTTGACGCCTCTGGTTTTTCTGTGAAGGATCTCCAGACCAAGATGGTCCTTCTTCGGTGCAATAGCAACGGGGATCTCTACACCATACCACATCACATGCCGTCTCGCTGTCATGTCGCCGTAGTCTCCCCGGAACTTTGGCACTCCCGTCTTGGTCATCCTGCACCCGCCGTCGTCAGCACCCTACATAAGCTATCAGCTATTCATTGTAATAAAGCAGCCCGCCGCATTTGTCATGCCTGCCAGCTAGGCAAACACGCTAGGCTGCCCTTTACTAGTTCAGTTTCTAGCACATCAGTACCTTTTGCACTTGTTCATTGTGATGTCTGGACCTCTCCAGTTTCGAGTATTTCAGGCTATAAATATTATCTTGTGATGGTCGATGATTATACACATTATTGTTGGATTTTTCCACTTCGCCACAAATCTGAAGTTCATGGTCATATTGTTCAGTTTGTTGCTTACGCTCACACACAGTTTAGTCTTCCTGTGCGCTGTTTTCAGGCAGATAACGGCACCGAGTTCATCAACACCGCCACTGCTACCTTCCTGGCTAGCCGTGGCACACTCCTCCGCACTTCGTGCCCGCACACATCTGCTCAAAACGGCAAGGCTGAGCGGATGCTACGCACCCTGAACAATGCAGTCCGCACGCTTCTGATTCACGCTGCGATGCCTTCTTCCTATTGGGTTGAAGCTCTCTCCACCGCCGTGTTTTTGATCAACCGGCGTCCATCCTCGTCCATAAATAACAGTATACCCTATCATCTCCTTTTTCACAAGATGCCCGATTACTCATCACTTCGTGTTTTCGGCTGTTTGTGCTATCCCAACCTCAGTGCCACGACTCGCCACAAATTATCTCCTCGCTCTACGGCGTGTGTCTTTCTCGGTTACCCTCCTTCGCAGAAGGGATACCGCTGTCTTGACCTTTCCTCCCGCAAGATTATTATCTCGCGACACGTCGTTTTTGATGAGACTCACTTTCCGTTTGCGGCCTCCAAGCCCCATCCGGATTCATTTGATTTTCTGTTACAGGATATACTTCCAGCGCCTCCTCCGTCCATCTCGGACGTTAGGCGCACGCCGGCTGTGGAGGACGCCGGCGACCCCATCAGTTTCGACCCTGCCATTCTGTGGCATGGCCGGCTGCCCCAGGTTGCAGCAGGACTTCAGCAGGCTGTCCCAGCCGGCCCTGCAGCACTCCAGCAGGCTGCTTCTGCCCCTGCTGCGGCTGCGGTTCCACCCGGCGCTGCTGCTCCAGCCGCGGCAGCACCACCTGCTGCTGCTGCACCGGCTGCTCCAGGCGCTGCTGCACCAGCGGCCCCTGTGCAGCCCCCCTCTTCGCGTCTACACGCGTCGACCGGCACCGATCATGCCTGCCGCGCCTCCTCCGGAGCCGCCGCCGGCGGACGTACCTCCATCCCGGGCGACCAGATCCCGGACGGGGTCTTTGCCACCACCTGTTCAGCGCTACGGCTTCGCTGCGACGTCGTCATCCTCGGCTTCACCGCTGCCCGCCAACTCTCGTGCCGCCCTGGCCGACCCCAATTGGAGGGCTGCGATGCATGAAGAGTACCAGGCGCTCATGGATAATGGCACCTGGCGCCTCGTACCTCGACCACCGCGGGCTAATGTTATCACCGGCAAGTGGGTCTTCAAGCACAAGTATCATGCTGATGGCTCCCTCGCCCGTCATAAAGCCCGGTGGGTCGTTCGTGGTTTCTCGCAGCAGCACGGCATCGACTACGACGAGACTTTCAGCCCGGTTGTCAAGCCGGCCACCATCCGCGTCGTCCTCAGCATCGCCGCCTCCGCTGCGTGGCCCATTCATCAGTTGGACGTGAAGAACGCCTTTCTTCATGGCCACCTGAATGAGACTGTCTACTGCCAGCAGCCGCCTGGTTTCATCGACTCGGCTGTTCCAGATCATGTCTGCCTCCTGCAAAAGTCCTTGTACGGACTCAAGCAGGCGCCCAGAGCCTGGTACCAGCGGTTCGGCAGCTTCGTCCAGCAGTCTGGCTTCACAGCTTCGACCTCTGACAGCTCTCTCTTTGTATACAAAGAGGGTGCCGACACCGCCTATCTGCTGCTCTACGTCGACGACATCATCCTGACAGCCTCGTCGCCTGCGCTACTACGGCACATCACCGAGCTCCTCCACTCTGAGTTCGCCATGACTGATCTCGGGGATCTGCATCACTTCCTCGGGATCGCAGTCACGCGGACCACCGGTGGGCTTTTTCTCTCGCAGCGCCAGTACGCTGTGGAACTCCTCCAGCGCGCTGGCATGGCCGAGTGCCACTCTACAGCGACTCCTGTGGACACTCGGGCCAAGCTCTCCGCTACAGACGGCGCCCCGGTGGCGGATGCTACTCAGTACCGCAGTCTTGCTGGTGCTTTGCAGTATCTCACGCTTACTCGCCCGGATCTTGCCTATGCTGTCCAGCAGGTGTGTCTCTTCATGCACGACCCGCGCGAGCCTCATCTGGCGATGCTCAAGCGTGTCCTGCGGTATGTGAAGGGTACGCTGTCCACCGGTCTCCACATCGGAGTTGGTGGCCTCGACACCTTGACCGCCTACTCCGATGCTGATTGGGCAGGTTGTCCGGATTCTCGGCATTCCACTTCGGGCTACTGCGTCTTCCTCGGCGACAACTTGGTCTCTTGGTCCTCAAAGCGACAAACTACGGTTTCTCGTTCGAGTGCGGAGGCTGAGTATCGTGCGGTTGCGCACGCTGTGGCTGAGACTTGTTGGCTTCGTCAGCTGCTTCAGGAGCTTCATGCACCCATCTCTTCGGCGACGATCGTCTACTGTGATAATGTTAGTGCTGTCTACATGACTCAGAATCCAGTTCATCATCGTCGCACGAAGCACATTGAGATCGACATTCACTTCGTCCGTGACAAGGTGGCTTTGGGACAGGTCCGGGTGCTCCATGTCCCTTCGTCTCATCAGTTCGCGGACATTATGACCAAAGGGTTACCTGTACAGTTGTTTAGTGATTTTAGGTCCAGTCTTTGTGTTCGTGACACTCCCGCTTAGACTGAGGGAGGGTGTTAGAATGTAATATAACAGCCCATTGGGCGTGTATGGCCTATGGCCCATGTACATTGTAACCCTAGCCTATTAGGCTATATAATGAAGGTCACCCCCCCTAATTAGGGTGTGCGGTGTTTCTCTACACAGAATATTGTACTTTTGATTGGTACTGAGTACTGACCCACTCATACAAGTTTAAAGATGCAATATGTAGCTATCAGTTTATGTATATGAGTGACAAACATACAAGTTCAGTGATCACACTTCACTCTTGTTTTTGAGTGCCAAACTAAATTTCTCTCATGCAGTAGGTGGTCGATCTGAAATGTTTTTACATGGCCTTGGTGAATTTCTTCCACAAATTTTGCCACTCCTTTGTTCTGTAAGTTCATAGTTACTGATTCACTGCTACCATTTCAGATTTATCTTGGAGTATTTATATACATAGGGAGTTTGATTATTTATCACCCTATTGTTTTGTGTAAGAATCACTAGCAAGCAAACATGCCCGTGCGTTGCACGGGACGTATAACTTATTCTACATCAACCTAGACGACTAATGATAGTGTCATGCGTTTCAATTAGTCATAGAATTGGAGTTCCCACAGTGTCTGGACACATTGCTCTTACTTATACGGGCAAGGGAGTGAGGGAGGGAGGGAAATAAAAAAAAGGAGAACTGAATGAAAAGGGAAACGGAAAATAAAACTGAAACGGAACGGAAGGAAAAAAAATGAAAAAATAGATATGGAAGAAAACAAATCGAAAAAATAGACATGGACGAAGAAAATAGAATGGAAATAAATGAAACAGAACGAAAAAACACGGACTGAGAAACTCTTCATGCTTTAACATTAGGGAAATATTTCTTGTAAATTCTGAGCTTCTTGTCAGCCTACAACATTTTCCCTTAATTACTCTGCAGATCTACCATGTTCAGTTAACTTCTAATCTAATAAGTGTACATTTTAGCCTTTTTTAGCTTACAAAGTTTGTCACTATGTCATTCCATTATTAGTTATTTGAATAAAACTAATGTACTGTACATATGTTATTTGTGTCAAGTGTCATGATGAATTTTCTTCATTTAATTTTGGTTCGTTCATGTGAGTAAATAGGAAAAAATGCACGATCATTTCTATGGGGTATCAGGGCAAGTAGAACTGTAGAAATTACTTTTTCTCTACCAAATTACCATTGTAGTTATAGTTATACTTGAACTGTGCAAGCTCAAAACTGCTCTGTGAAATAACTCTTTAGGTATCATTGAGATGTCCTAAAAATATACTGGTTTTCTACTAGAGCACATTTTTTTTTCTCGAACACGCAGGAGAGGTGGGTATCATTATATTAAGAAAAACCCGGTTAGAGAAACCCTTACGAAACACACACCAACACCCCACCACTCAAACAACTAGATCGCCCATGATACACCACAAAACACTACCACGACCAAGGAGGGAAAAAACACCGAGAATTAGTTGGTTATTTCCTTAAAAATAGCTGAGAGGTTTGTTAGGATTGAGTATAAGTATGGAACAATTCAGTTAATAAAGATTTCAAGCCTGGGATTGAGATTTATCTCCTTTGGGCTCCCAGCTCTTCTCTGCTCCCATTCCCATCTCTCCTCGCCGCCGGGCATGAAGCCACGGCCTTCCACCTCACACCACTACGCCCTAAGGAACGGCTCCTCCTCGCCGCCGGGCATTCAAGCCACGGCCTTCCACCTCATACCACTACGCCCTAAGGTCCCTGGGGTTTAACACTTTCTCCTCAACAGCCAACAGCGTGATGCTCATTGCTCAAGATATGGTGAGGCCCCATAAAAACACAGTGGTTACGATTACGATGATTCCATATGATCTAAGTTCTGAGAATTATGATGGAAGTTAGTCCTTGCCAAACCTGTCGATCACCCCTTCTTTGATTCTAGACCAACAATGGTCAAAGGAAGATTCTCTTAGTTGAGGAGAGAGGTTCTAGAGCCCCATCCTTCATAGCAGCACAAACCAAAACTTCTGAGAGAAAACACAAACCTTGGCGAGCCAGTTGGTCAGCCACCCAACATTTGTTATGGGTAACCACTAACCAACCACATGAAGAAGCTACATTTCAGACTGTAGAATGACATGTACTATATAATTTTTCTTGTTATTGTGCATTGATCTGTGATGTCACATTTCAGTTGCTGGATAAACATGCTCGAGATTATTTTACTGAGATGTCAAACCAACACATGGAGGTAGCTAATCAACATGAATGTACCGTCAAAGCTGCCTTAGATGCTGCTCATGCTTATGCGGAGTGGACACCTGTGACTGACCTGACAAAATATGGTTTAATCGAGAGGTTAGTTGTTTGAGATTTATCAAAACCTGAACTTTTAAATGTTTTTCTTCATAACACAAAGCATGTGACCTTGCTTGACAGATGTGGATCCCTACTCTGTAGCAATATTTTTCGCACCCAAGCATTGCAGTTCTTCAAATCTATGTTGCAGAGGTATGTTTTATTTGATGTTTTTTATGTGCTATTGTGCTTCAGATTTCTCTAACATTCTTCTTTTTTGGCATTTCCTCCCAGCAAAAGACCTGTTGGACTTGCAGTCGCAGAATATGATGTTACAGTGAGCAATGTGTTCCCTATATTGATAAGCATTTCAGAAGATCCTTTGAAGTTTATTGAACCAGAGCGACAATGTTGGAAAGCTTTGTACCCTTCTTTGGGATATCATACAGTACACGCCAAAGCTTTGTATAAACATCTTGAATCATTGGAATCAATTCCTGCAACACCCGAGGTGACTCTGGATGCTTTTGTTTGTAGGAAGTAAATAAGTAATATTATATATGTGCCCCCTCCCATCCAACCTAATAATAGCTTTAGAAAAATAGTTTCCTCTATGGCTAATTATTTAGAGAATTCATTCTATACTCCCTTTGTCCAAGAATATGGCATGTGCATGTTTTTGGATAGTCAAACTTAGTAAATTTTGACCAAGAAATAGCAATTATTTTAGTGTATAAAAGTTATACAACTAGAGTCATATTTCAAGTGCTTTCACACTATTGGCTGTCTAGCTACAAGTGATAGATTCTGCAAGAAAACAATGGTTAAATTCTGATTTTAAAGATCAGGACAAAATAGAATATGCCTAGTATACCTGGGATGGAAGTTATTATATCCTCCATTTCATACCAAATTTATCGATTTCAGCCACCGCTTGATTAACTTTGACCACCAATTTTAAACAGTATCCTTCGAAATCCGACGATGGTCTACTGCCATGCTCATCTCTAGTTCCTGTATCTCCAGAGGTTGATAACATTTCTTGTCCGTCAGACATGGAGGTAATGTTCTCAAGTTACTGATTAAATGAGTCATCTATGGCTGGCTGAATAATTCTCAAGCACTATACAGTACAGTAAATGTGGTGCAGTAGTTTGTGGGTTAGTGGATGATGGTTCCTGGTTGAACTATTCAGAGCTCATGTGAATTGGTTGCCACTTTTTATTTCTTTTTTTCAAAACACCTATCCGTGTAATGTTACATAATATTTTAATCACAAGTGATTGATGCGTTTTGGGTGGCTAAATTTGGGTAGTCTCATATTTTGTTTGCTGATTATGTTATTTCTATCTCATTGAGAGCCTGTGATGCAATGTGCTCCTCCAAGTGTTTAAGCTGGCAGACATTAGAGTCTCAAGCTGCACATAATTTCTAATATACAAAGGAGTTTGTGGTGATGGTGGTTAGTTCCAGCATCCCTGATCTTTTGAGAATGATTGTATCTAGATATTTGTGATTTGTTTGCAGTATCTCTTGTGAATGGCTGTGTCATCTGCTTATGCGTATATAATTTGCATGTGGCTGCTGCACTTAGAGGTTTGCTCTAAGGTCGCTTACTATGGAGAGCTAGTCCATGACGAGTGAGTTGTTACTGTATCTTAAGTGTGGTGAGCAATGAGCATCCCTTAGTTTCTTCCCCCTAGGATTGTAGGTGGGTTTGTTTGGGTGGGGGAGATGGGATTTAATCCCTAATCTTTCCCTTGTACTTATTTTTCCCCTTAATGAAATGACACACAACTCTCCTGTGGCATTTGGGAAATAAAAAATACATGTGGTTGTTTAATCCGGTGAGAATTATGCATGCAATGGAGTACTTCATAATTATGTATTGAATAACTTATTTAGGAAACACCTACAAACTCATGGGCAACATATGTGCTAATTCATAGTAATATCCTTATAGATTCCATTTTTGATTTGTTATTCTTGTTGTCCAGGATATTATTGAGGGTTATCACCTTGTTGAAGAGCATAACATGCTCTCTGAAGCTTTCATCTGTGTAGCATCTTGTCCACGGTACTTGACAATAAGATCATATATGTTTAACTGCTTATTTTAAGTGTTTGCTAACCTTTATTCTGTTGCAGGGTTGAAAACAATACAGAATTGCTTTCATGCATACTTTTTCCTTTGTCAAAAATCTGGAATCAACCAGAGTGGGAGATAAGCCTGATGCATTATTTTGGCGATAATCGGTTCAGGACCTCTGTCCACAGCATTGCTGTATTTTTTGAGAAAGAGCTCCAAAAGTGCATGTCACAAAAATCTAATGGAATTGGCAAAATGGGAAATCCAAGCTATGCAAGTTTGACAACCCTTCTGCCCTTGATACTTCCCCAACTCTTAAAGGTAAAAGTCTATCTAAATATCTAACTTCTGTTTGTTTGATATTATGAAGGCATACCGGAATAAATTTGTTTATCTAGTTGTTTCATGTTTATTGCAACTGATTTTTGTTTCAGCTCCTTCAGTATGTACATTCACTCTGGACGGATGAAGTTGCTTCTGACCTATCAGAAGAGATTGAAGAAGCTAAATTCGTTATGTGCTCTGGGGACTCTTCTAGTTTAGAAAATGAGATTAGAGTGTGGCTACAAAACATCCGTGAAACTGGGTATGTTTGCTGCTTGTGTTATATAGAGCATCTTCAGCTGGAAGTAACTTCAAACAGTATATTAGGGTAGGCAGTGTTCCACATTATTTGAAATTATCATCCAGAATCCCACTCTCCTTGTTTAGTACCTTGAGAATGTATCCTTGCAATTGAATTTGTTGAAATTTCCCAGCTATATCTTGTTCCCTTTTCTGTTTGATTTCATATTAGTATGGTGCTAAAATGGTGGTTGATGATATGTTTTCAATTTATTAGGAAATCTTATGGTGTCCATGCTTGTCTGTTATAATTGTAATTGCTCCCTAATTATATTGTTCATATTTATGTTGAATAACCTGTAGGTACATGGTCATAGGTAGTTGTTCATATCTTGAGGGGGCATTTGACAATGTGTTGGATAGCACATTTGTTTGTGGTGCCTTAATGAAGAATCTTGAGTCAATGGAGTTTCGCCACCTGACATGGTTTATCAAGTATACCATCATCCCATTAGTGAAGAACTGTCCTTCCGGACTTTGGCCAACATGGATAGATATGCTCCTAAAGCCAGTGTTTCACTATTGTGACTATACACTATATAGTTCGTGGTGTCATCTCTTGTACAAGAACACAGTGCAGGTTCCTGATAACTTTGGTGATATTTCTATCTCAAAAGAAGAGGCTGATGAATTAGGAATGGATCTTATTTTCAAATTGACTCGTGAAGTATCCAATTTGCTTGCTGCAATGGCATTGCCGAAATTAAATGGTGGGATAGCACATGAACACACATCTACTATGCACAAAGCAACATCTGAAGATTTGGAGTCTGTTTTCTCAACCTCCCTTGTTGGGTAATATGGAATCACTATAGCTTACAACTATAATTCTATATTTTGAGTTTTTTGATTATTTATGTTAATTAGAGATGCTATTTTGCCTATAGGTATCTTTTATACAATGATGACCTTAGTGATTCAATACTAAGGTTTATCGCTTATATTTTTGGATATTGGACCGATGGTGTAGCAAGGATTACCGCTGCTTCATTTTGCCACAATTTGATCCGAGTTGCTACTGTGATGCACAGTGACAAACTTATCTCGTTTGTTAAAGATGACATAATTCCCAACGTCATCCGATGCCTAGCTCTTGAGCCGGGTTTAGACAGAGACAGTGAGAGTAATCATATGAGATGTGACACTGACAGTGGTAGTGACAACAAATCTGCGAGAAGCGGAAGTGATATTCTTACTGATCTTTGTTATGATGCATGTCGCTGTACTCAAGATCAGGTAATTTGTTAGCATGACTTCCTTTTACACTCTGCTTTTCCAGGAGTTGCCATTATTCAATATTTGTGTTGATATAATGATATATGAGTCCAGTCCTTTTTAACCGTTGGCATGCTTTGAAATAAAACCTACTATTTATTATAACATAACCCATGAGTTAGTTTTTACCTTGAACATGTGTTTGTTTCAGGGATTATTAGAGGAAGGTACATGTGATGTGAGCAATGCAGAAACCTTTAGGAAATGGTTGTCAAATGAGGTAGAAGCGGCTCGTTGTAAGAATAAATCTGTTGATGAACTTGAAGAAACTAGTGATGAACCTGAAGAACTTCCTTGGATTTGGGAGGTATTTTAACATCTCCCCCCCCCCCTTTTCTATCTTTACTGTACTTTGATTTGGATATTTTAATCTGTTAGGAAGTTTTTTCCTCAAAGTTATTTTTTTGGTTCCAATCAGATAGAAGAAGAGTTCATAGGTTATCTTCCTACTTATACTGGCATCCTACATGGATTGGATGTTTATGTTGATAACATTAAGGTAAGTTGTTTGTTGAGTCAGTTCTTTACTACCCAAAATTGATTCTTTTAAGTGAATAACTGCACAAGTGAGTTGGAGTCAAACAAATACTGTGAACCTTTAGAAGGGGATAGAAGCCACAGTTGTATTGTTGAACTTTCTAGTGTTTTATTTCTTAAAGAAGTAGCATTGACCTAGGAGCTTTGATCACCTATTCTTTAGTAGCAACTCATAAATTAGGATAGGATTAGAAAGAGGTTTCCTGCACGTTATTTATAGCAACAAACATACACTCTTGTAAGTCAAAAAATGTTTCCTGCATTTAGGATAGGATTAGATAATTGGTTGGCAACCTCATAAATTGATGCACTAGATTAACCATATAATAAAGTGAACTATTAAACATGGTATTCTACATCTTAAAAAAAAATATAAGCAATATCATGAAACCTGGTTCTGGAAGGGTTTGTCTCTATGCATATGAAGTGGATGTATCAGTTTTGATTCTGGCATGTAGTTCTATCGATGACTTTAGGTAATAAATAAATAGACTCTAAAACATTTTGTACTCTCCTGCCATTTCCATGAGCCTAGATGAGCTGATGCGAGGGCTTGGTGTTAAAAGGGTTAGAAACTGGAATTTATTTTGGACATGGTCGTTGATGAAGTAAAGAAGTCGCACAAAAGTAGTGATAGTCAGCCAGTATGAACAATGCTGAACTCGACTACAGGGTACCGATGTGCCATGGGGGACATGAGAATTTTATTTTATGTGTGAACTGTGGTCGCTATGGGATTCATGCTGGTCAAACTTTCAGAAGATGGTTGTTGTTCTCTTCTTGATCACAAAGGAGGCAACATGAAGGATGTGGGAGACCCCACTTGGCAAGCCTATACGTCGTCCAACATCTGTCCCGAACAAGCCACATGAAGGACCGGCAAATACCCAATATTTTCAAATTCTCTCCCAAGATCTGAAACTAACTGTAGCATATGAAGATTTTGCTGAGTCCTCAACCTCAGTTGCAAAGACACTTTAGCGATGATCTCCCAAAGTGTTAGATACTCAGATGAGCCCTAGCGGCCCGCATGGTTGGGTGAGGGCCTGAAATACTGTTCTACGGTTTGTTCTTTGGCTATTCAGCCTGGAAACTAAAGCAAATACTTGTGCATGGTCAGCAATTATTTGACCATGAATCCACCTATCTTTCGAGAACAGAGTACCTGCTCCATTGCCCTACATATACTGCCGCCATGGAGAAAATAGCTTGAACACACTTATGAACTTGAATAGGGAAAACAGTTCAAGGTCTGAGTAGGGTCTGTCTTCTGAAGCCACAACCTCCTCATCCGAAGTGCACAGCCCACCAAGCTCCTTGGAGGGTGGGCAGACCTTGAACCTGGCCACGAAGTGCTAACATTCATGATACAAAATAAGTACCATTAGATTAGTGATAGAATAAATTTCATAATAAATTTATTTGATGAAATAAATGCTAATACAATTTACTGTACTTGGTTAAACTTGAGTTACTTTGACTGGCAAGGATCCCATAATTGCGTTCTTTTGTCAACGGAAGAGTTCTTTTGTGGAAGCAGAGAGTATCTTAATGACCCGTGTTGCGGACGCTTTTGTTGGGAAATCTTGCACATGCCTCAAGAAGACCAAGTCCACAACTTTAAGTGGTTAGCAGGTGGCTTGGGTGGTGCTAATTTGGGTTAGTTTGTTGCATGCTGTTCAGGCAATTGGCTAGGAGGAATAATGGAAAGATGGGGAGTGATTGTAGGGAGTGGATTAGCTTGGATGGCTATTTACTTGTAACCCGCATGGGCTTAGGGGGGTCAAGCAAGAAGTGAGTTGTTATGATCAGAGCCTCCCAGGGAGGCCGATCAGGCTAACGTTCTTGCCATTGGTAGGATCAGCCAGATTAATAAAGCCAATCATCCAGCCATACACCCTGGGGGTGGAGGTAGATCGATGGTCATGACCAGATGCACCATCATGGATGTGAGCACATGCTGAACCAAAATCCCTAAAGAACATTGGCCTTCGAACAAGGTAGGGGATTATCAATCTGGTCAATGAAGTGTTTGACTCGAGCCCTTGGTGATTTTCTGAAAGAGTGGAATCCCAAGATATTTGTAGGGGAAATAAAGTAATTCATAAAGAAGGTGATCCTGTACAGTGGCAATATCCATGTCAGTGCACTTTATGGGAAAAACACTACTCTTCTGCACATTTGTTCTCAGCACAAACGCTTTACCAAATAAATTTATCAGATCAAGAGAAAATCTAATATCACTGTCCAAAGTCAGAGAAAAAGAGGATGCAAAAACTGGCCTCAGAAGCTCTAGTGATGAGGAGACTCAGCACATCCATCACTAGGATGAATAGCATTGGAAACAGGATCGCCTTTGGACCGGGAGCCGCACGCGCACGGGAGGAGCCCTGATCCGCGTCGTGGGAGCCCGTCGCGGAGCCCAGAGAGGCATCGCCGGGCTCAATCCCCGTCGCCTGCTCGTCGTCGCGGACGCGGAGACCGTCGAGGATCTCCAGTGGTCCAGACGGTGTACAAGGACGGCGGCACGGGGACTCCATGGCCGATGCTGACGAAGTCTAACTACCATGAGTGGAGCACGCTCATGCGGCTCAAGATGCAGGCTCGCCAACTCTGGGACGCCGTCGAGTATGGCGACCTCCCGTACCACGACGATCGGCGCGCGCTGGAGGCCATCATCGTGGGAGTTCCTCAGGAGATGCAGGTGTCGCTCGCGGACAAGCTCACCGCCAAGGAGGTGTGGAACTCCATCGCCGCGGCACGCATCGGCATCGACCGCGTCCGCCGCGCCACGCTGCAACGGCTGCGCAAAGAGTGGGAGAACCTCTCCTTCCGTCCGAGGGAGCAGATCGAGGACTTCGCCCTCCGCCTCGCCACGCTGAAGCAGCAGATGATCCTCCACGGCGAGAGGAACCTCGACGAGGAGCGAGCGGTGGAGAAGCTACTCCGTGCTACGCCCAAGAAGTACGCCCAGCTCAAGATCGCCATCGAGACGCTGCTCGACTTCCAGGACCTCACCATCGAGGACGTCATCGGGAGGTTGAAGACGGTGGACGACCTCGACGACGAGCCTACGCACGAGCCCGTGTCCGTCGGCAGCAAGCTCATGCTCACGGAGGAGCAGTGGCTGGCGCGCCAGAAGCAGAAGAAGAAGGACGCGGGTGGCGCGAGCGGCTCTGCTTCTTCCAGTGGCGAAGCGCGTCGACGACCGCGTGGCGGGAGGAAGCGAAAGGGGAAAACCGCCAAGGGAGGAGAACGTGAAGGCGGCGGGCAAGGAGCAAAGGCAGGAGGCGCCGACGGCGACCACAAGGCCAACCGTGACGACCTCTGCCTCAACTGTCGTCGTCCCGGCCACTGGGCAAAGGACTGCCCCGAGGCTCGGCGCGAGCGTTGCGGAGCAGCGCACGTCGCGCAGACCGATGATGGTGAAGCGGCCCTCTTCCTCGCCCACGACTTCCTCGAGCTGGATGCGGATCGCGGTTTCTGCTCCAAGGCCGACGTCGACTTCAACGAGCCCAGAGCACGCGCGTTTCTCAACAACGGCGGCGAAGACATGCTCAACGGCTGGTACCTCGACAGCGGCGCCACCCACCACATGACCGGCCGTCGCGAGCTGTTCTCCGACCTCGACACTTCTGTGCGCGGCTCGGTACAGTTCGGCGGCGCGTCAAGGGTGGAGATTCAAGGCGTCGGCTCCATCGTGTTCTAGGTGAAGAACGGAGAACACCGCGTGCTGCAAGGCGTCTACTTCATCCCGGCACTGCGCAACTCCATCATGAGTTTGGGCCAGCTTGATGTAGGCGGGTCCAAGGTGGAGATCAACCATAGCGTGCTGCGCATCTGGGATCCACGCGGGCGCCTCCTGGTCAAGTTGAACTGCGGACCCAGCCGCTTCTACATGCTCCACCTCGACGCCGCGCAACCGGTCTGCCTCGCCGCAAGGAAGGACAACGTCGACTGGCTCTGGCACGAGCGGTTCGGCCACCTCAACTTCGAGGCACTGCACCAGCTCGGCCAGCACTCCATGGCGCGCGACCTCCCTGTCATTAAGCACGAGCGGTTCTGCGACACTTGCGTCGTCACCAAGCAGCGCCGGCGACCGTTCCCACAGCAGGCGCAGTACCGCACCGAGGATCCATTAGAGCTGGTCCATGTCGACTTGTGCGGCCCGGTGACGCCAGCGACCCCTGGCGGGCGTCGGTACTTCCTCCTGATGGTGGATGACGCCTCACACTACATGTGGGTCGCCCTCCTGCCCACCAAGGACGCTGCTGCTGATGACGTGAAGCTGATCAAGGCGGAAGCAGAGAAGGAGAGCGGACACGCGCTGAAGGTTTTGCGCACCGACAACGACGGGGAGTTCACCGTTGCTGAGTTCGCGGCTGCGCCGGCGAAGGTGTTCGACGCCACTTCAGAGCACCTCACTCGCCGCAGTAGAACGGAGTGGTCGAGCGCCGCAATCAGACTGTGGTCGCCACCGCCTGTGCGCTGTTGAAGCAGAGGAGGATGCCGGCCAAGTACTGGGGAGAAGCGGTCGTGACGGCGGTGCACCTGCTCAACCGATCACCAACCAAGAGCTTGCTGGGCAAGACCCCGTACGAGGCCTGGCACGGGCGTGCGCCGTCGGTGAGCCATCTCAAGGTCTTCGGCTGCGTCGCCTACATCAAGGACTTGGGCCAGCTGCGCAAGCTCGATGACCGCGGGAAGCCGGGCATCTTCATCGGCTACGCGGAAGGGGCGAAGGCCTACCGGATTCTTGATCCGGCCACGTAGCGGGTCAAGGTAAGCCGTGATGTGGTGTTTGATGAAGGTCGCGACTGGGATTGGTCCACACCGGGCGCAGGAAGTTCGGCAGCAACAGGAAGCGAGTTCACTGTCGAGTTCTGGACGCCGGGAGATCAAGAAGGGGCACTAGATGCTTCCTCGCCGGCAAGTCCAGCTCTGGGGGAGTTCGAGCAGAGAGAGGCAACCCCAATTGGGCCCTCCGCTCGGACATCGTCGCCATCACCAACGGCGCCGCCACACGCTGCTTCCCCTGCACCACCATCGCCAGACCCTGCTTCCTCTGCGTCACCAGCAACTTCATCGGCTCCAGCTTAGGACAGTGGCCGCATGGAATTCGCCACTCCACTCGAGGATAATGAAGATCGCCTCGACGCCTACCACGACGATGATGAGCCGTTGCGATACCGCACGGTGGTAAACATCCTTGGCGACGCACCCACACCGGAGCCTCCCCCGCGCCTCTTCGCCGAGCTCCACCTGACGCGTGCCGGAGAGCCGGACAGCTACGCCAAGGCGAAGGAAGATCCAGCCTGGCGAGCAGCAATGGAGCAAGAGCTCGCGTCGGTGGAGCAGAATTCCACCTGGGAGCTGGTCAATCTCCCTGCTGGCCACCGCCCCATCTCTCTGAAGTGGGTGTTCAAGCTCAAGAAGAACGAGCTGGGCGCGGTGATCAAGCACAAGGCCATGCTCGTGGCGCGCGGCTTCGTCCAGTATGAGGGGATTGACTACGATGATGCGTTCGCTCCGGTGGCACGCATGGAGTTTGTTCGGGTCCTCCTCGCGCTAGCGGCTCAAAAAGGGTGGTGTGTCCATCACATGGACGTTAAGTCCGCATTTCTCAACGGCGACCTCAAGGAGGAGGTGTACGTGCAGCAGCCGCCAGGCTACACCGTCGTCGGAGAAGAAGGGAAGGTCTACAGGCCGCACAAGGCTCTCTACGGCCTACGGCAAGCCCCGCGCGCGTGGAACGCAAAGCTGGACAACACCTTGAAGGCTTTGGGCTTCCAGCAGAGCGCCCACGAAGCGGCAATGTACAGGCGGGGCAGTGGGCGCACTGTCCTGCTTGTCGGCGTCTACGTCGACGACCTGATCATTACCGGCGCCGGGGAAGATGAAGTGGAGGCGTTCAAGGCTCAAATGAAGCAGATCTTCGACATGAGCGACCTCGGCGCACTCAGCTTCTACCTCGGCGTCGAGGTGCACCAGGATGCCACCGGGATCACTGCGGCAGACAAACTATGCCAAGAGGATTCTCGAGTTGGGGTGCATGGATGGCTGCAATCCTGCCAACACTCCCATGGAGGAGCGTCTTCGACTCAGCAAGAACAACACGGCTGCTCTGGTCGACCCCACTCACTAACGGCGCCTCATCGGAAGCTTGCGCTACCTGGTGCACACACGCCCTGACCTGGCCTACGCCGTCGGCTATGTGAGCCAGTTCATGGAGCGGCCAACTGTCGAGCATCAAGGGGCGGTCAAGCGAATCCTGCGCTACCTCGCCGGTACGCTGGACTACGGCCCCACTACACCAAGGCTCCAGGAAGCGCCCGCTTCATCGGCTACACCGACAGTGACCTCGCCGGCGACGTTGACACGAGTAAGAGCACGAGTGGGTCACTCTTCTTCCTCGACGGCTGCTTGGTCAGTTGGCATTCCATCAAGCAGAAGGTGGTGGCTCTTTCTAGCTATGAAGCCGAATACATTGCTGCTTCCACTGCTGCTACTCAAGCTCTGTGGTTGTCACGGCTGCTAGCTGAGCTCCTTGACAGAAGTGTCGAGGTGGTGGAACTGAAGAGAATCCAGCCTTCCATGAGAAGAGCAAGCACGTCAGGATCAAATACCATTTCCTCAGAAGCTGCCTGGAAGATGGAACTATCAAGGCTGAGCATGTGTCCACTACTGATCAGCTCGCTGACATTCTGACCAAGTCTCTAGGCAAGGCAAAATTCCAGGAGATGAGGGGAAGAATTGGCTTGAAGCAGATCAACCCCAAGGCACACAAGGCTAAGGGGGAGAATTGACAGGGTTAGCCTAGTGTTAGCCTAGTTACCATTTACTTTACTGTAATTGTGTTTTACTTTACCTAATAGGTTCCTTTGCAGCCAAGATGAATATGGTGCCTTGTGAACCAAGTTGTTGTTAGACAGTTTTGCTTTAGTTGGTTAGAATCTGTCAGGGACATGTTGGGGTGCTGTCTGCTCTCTAGGCTATATATGCAGCAGCCCTCTCTCCCTTGTATTGGTGTGAGTTCTCATTGCAAGTTCAATACAATCCAAGCGGCCTCTAGCCAAGCTGCCCTCTGGCAGTTTAATTTCAGATTTGCAATTAGTTCATGCCAACACTTAAAAGTTTGATTTAAGAACTGATTATTTCTTTTTGCAGCCATTCCAAGCTGACTCGGTGGATTTTTTGGAACATTTGCAACCTTTTGCACAGAATTACATCAATAAGATGAACAGTGCCTTTAATGTATGATATGCAGTAACATTAATATCTGGTGTCTTGCCCAATAAAAGTTGATTTTTTATGTCAAGCATATTTTTTTCTACTTATGGTTATTATGTTCTTCATATCTGCTTTAATTTTGGGGTGTTTCTGAGAGTAGATTCTATGCCCTCTTTTTTTCTCCTCTCGTCTTTTCTACATATGATGTATACTTCAGGTGATCAATATATGCTAACAATGTGTCTACAAGTTCGGTAGTTTACATGAGACTTAACCTTTGAACTCAATAAAACAATAGCAGTATTTTCAAGGTTTCACGATTGATATGTGATGCTATAATAGAGGACATTTATAAATAACCCAGGATCTAGAGGACATAATACCAAGTAAATAACACAGGTTTCTGGCCGCATAGTGTTATAGTAGAGCAAAAGGTCAAGGTTCTGAGATGTAGGCTTCATTTTCCGCGTTAGAGAAATCTCCTTATTTAATACTCAATGGTCCTGTTGTCCCTGATTTGCTACTGCAAAACTTGTGTTCCCTTCAGTGTCATTTATTTGTGTTCCCTTCAATTTTACAAGGGTGCTCATGTTTCAATCATTTGAAATTGTCATGGCCTGACCTTGATAAATTTGGAAGAGCTCTCCGGCTGCGCTGGCTATGGCAAGAATGGGTGGAGGACTCCAAGCCGTGGCTAGGCTTTGAACTCCCTTGTAACGATGTGGATCGCCTCCTTTTCAACGCTTCAATTATAATTACTGTGGGTGATGGTGCTAAGACTCGCTTCTGGCACCATAATTGGCTCGATGGTGTAGCTCCAAGGTACCTAGCTCCAAACCTATTCCGGCTCGTATCAAGAAAGAACCGAACGGTGCAGCAGGAACTCATCAACAACAATTGGGTGCGTTCGCTAAGGGGAAGGATTACCTCCACCGTCCACATTGAAGAATTTGTGTCGCTTTGGATAAGTATTCAAGACGTCCATCTACAGCATAATGTCCGAGATTCCGCCATTTGGCGTTGGACCCCGAATGGGGTCTACTCCACCCGTTCAGCTTATCGAATTCAATTCAAAGGGTCATTCAGGTTCTTCTGTTCTGACATGATTTGGAAAGCACAGGTAGAAAACAAATGCAAGTTCTTCGCCTGGATCCTAATACAAGACAAAATTCTCACAGCCCAAAACCTACAAAAGAGAGGATGGCCTCATGATGAACACTGTGTCCTCTGCAATGGCCCCCTAGAAACCGCCTACATCTTTGCTTGTGCTGCCCTTTTACAAAGGCGGTTTGGGACCAAATTCTCTCCTAGGAGAACTTCAATGTTCTGCTGGCGCAGCCTCAGGGTGACCCAGTGCAGATCAAAGCACGGTGGGAAGAGGCAGTAAAAAAAGTGCCAATCGCCGAACGCAGAAGGCTCAATGGGGTAGTCATCTACACATTTTGGAACATTTGGAAAGAGAGAAATAGGAGAATCTTTAATAATACCTCAGAAACAGTGTCACAAGTGGCCACAAGAATCAAAGAAGACATAGAGCAGAGGAGGAGGGCCTTCGCTCTCGCTTAGTACCTCTTGTCTGTGCCCCTGTAGAAAGAGTTTTCTTTGTTCCTAGGGTTCTTAATACCCTTTTAGGAGTGTGTTCTTGGCTGTTCTCTCCTTTGTACATAAACTCTTTTTCACTAACTTAATTGAAAGGCAGAGCTCCTGCCCTTTCAAAAAAAAATTGTCATGGCCTTTGTCATTATCAACATCTTTTTCTTTTGTGAAAAAAAAGACAAGTTCAGTGTTTATGATTTTGCCAAGCCAAACTGCACACTATCAAACTAATCTCAGTACTAGTTTATTGCTGCTCTTGATATTCACTTTAGTTACCTTATTTGTTGTGAAAATGTTGCTTTTCTCTTTCCTCCCCAGTATTATGAAGCAAAAGAACAAGCAAAGTTGCATCTAGAGTTTGATACGGAGTTAGCTTCAGGCACTTTAGATGAGTATGTCCGTAAGGTTAGATCATCAAAGGTAAGAATGATAGTATATACTTATGTGCTTCCAAATGTAGCACTATTCATTTCAGCTGAATTGGATGTTAATCATTGCACCTATGGTTTGCAGGGTGGTTTTCTCAATAACACCCTTGATAATGATATTATTGGTGGCCACTTTCAGAATCTGGATTGCAAACTCCGTGAAAAGTCACTTGAGGTTTCTATGTCTAATACACCATTATTTATAAATTATTTCCCCTGCAAATATTTTAATGATAATTTAATGCTTAATAAGTTTATATTTTACAGCGAAGAGATCAACTTTTCGAAGAGGAAGATCGACTATGCTTATATGTCAAACATATGGAAAATATCATTGGAAATGAACAGGTACTAGATCTATTGTCCTGCTTGTCTTTAATGTTTGCTGAGTCTACATCTAGTTTCTTTTTCTCAAGTTGTTTGCTTCATTAATTTGCATGTATTTATGACTGGAAATGCTTTCTCACTCGATTTTTCATAACTGAGTAAATATGCTGCTGCAATAGGGCATGAATATGGCACTACCATCCCGAAAAAACTTGACATTCTATTTTTGTCCTTTGTGATTACCAAATAAGTATCATTAGATTCATTTTGGAACTTATTTTTATTGTATGCCTATTTGTCTTATAAATGTTAATAATCTTCTCTATAAATTTGGTCAAACTTAAAATAGTTTGACTTAGGACAAACCTAGACTGACATGTTTTTTTTTGGGATGGAGGTAGTAAAATACAACTATTCAAGTATTTGAGCAAAATGGGTTATACATGCAATTTGAAGTACATGTTAGTGCACTGCTACTTATATGGGACCCCTAATGTAAAACCTATACTAGATGCCAGGTCCATTCCTATCTTCTTTTAGAACAAAGAAATTTTGAGTACATGACAAATAGAATTGGGAGCACTATCCTAGTGTCTCGCTATAAAGAAGAATCTTTGGTTTCCCACCACAGAAACACTTATGAAGCTTCTAAGTTCTAATTAACAAAAAGGAGTTATATTCTTATACAAACAAGTAGTAAGAGTTACAGCTGTTAGCTTCAAATAATCCAAGTACCTTGCCATCCTCTTCACCTCAGATGATGTGCCAATTGCTTAGGCTTCTTGCTATTCATGCTCCTTTATGTATCCAGCTTCCAGCCTTCAATATGCATTTTGCTTCAATGGCCAAAACAATTAGCACCATTGTCAGTTCATTATTGCATGCCTATCCCTGGGGTGTAACTTGATAGCTTGAGTAGCAGGAATTTCTAGGTGATCATGCGTATTTGATTTGATTTGATACTTGTCAGTTCGAATTTCATGTTAATCCATTTTTCATCAACATGCTGATTTATGCTAAAGGTGGGACACCCAACTTTGAAAGACTTAAAGGAAGAGTTTAATGTTATGGTGACTAAGTGAGAAGTGTTCTCATAAATGTAACTAAATGAGAAGTACAGGATCTAGGTACTAGTATACTCCCTTTGTCCCTGAATAAATCCATACCGAGAGTTGTCTTGTGTCAGACTTTTTTATGTTTGACCGAATTTATAGAAAAAAGTACAAATATTTGTGACACCAAATGAGCATATTATGAAAATATAGTTTGTGGTGTATCTAATGATTCTAATTTGGTGTCATAAATCTTGGCGCTCTTTTCTATAAATTTGGTGAAACTTTAAATGTTTGACTTAAGATACTAAGAATTGATTTATTCAAGGATGGAGCGAGTATTATCATGTTATTTCTATAATGTGATGTCATTTATCTCTTCACAGTTCATGGGCTCAGATTAGACATTCAAAAAGCATGCAGAGTCCAATATGTATTGATCTGTGGAATTGCAATATCAATTTCCCTATGGTCTCATTGCTAATTGGTTGTGTGAATCTGTGAATTTTCAGCTAATAAATAGACTTCAAAGTTTGATTGATGAGCTGGACGCAGAGCATTTTTTCTTGGTGGATGATGATATTGAATGGGTACTTCTAGCATTTCCTTTATCTTGTGTTCAACTATGGATGCATAACTAATAAATGCTTATATTTATTTTCTAAAGCTTCATTTTTTTCCATGTGTGCTTTTGTAGGGGAAGAAACGGTTTTCAGACCTCATAGATAAATTTGAGGAGGATGTCTTTGCTGGGCTTCACCTTCCAAAATGTTATGTTATTCGGGGAATTATGGTCTGATCTTTTATACAATACCAATATATACCAATATTTGTGTTTTTAAAGTAAATAGTGAACCTTGATTCGATCTGTTGAATTTCAGGATCTTCGGCAAATGTTATGTATGAAGGATAGAACTCTGATAGATGCTTTCACAGCGGTGGGATATGAATCTCCACAATTTTGTTATTGTTTTTTAATTCTCAGTGGATCTTTTAAGAAACAAATTTTATGTTCCTTATTGGTTTGTTACCAGGTTGTTGGTGGACAATCTGAGAGGTGGATGAAAAGCCGTGATCTGGTACTGAATTATGCATTTTCATAACTTGATTGTTGCTTGGGTAGTATTTGTTTATTTATGCATCCTTCCATCACTTTCTCAGTTTTGGATGGACACAAGATACTATGAGCATGACCACTATAGTGTTATTAAAGATCCATTGAGGAAGGTTAGTGTTCTTCTGCCCAGCTTCTTGCGGTGTACCGCTAGAGTTTTGAATTTATGGAGTCATTGAGACTCCTGTCTGACCTAGGTTGGAAGCACAGCACCTTCTTAGAGCAAAGGCCGGGGGAGCTTCCCCCCATGGTTTAGGAATTTTCTGTTAGTATTCTTACTGCAGATGCCTAGTATGTTCATTGTAACTAAACCATGGTCAGTCTTACCAAAAAGGAGACCCATGTACTCCACTATTAAAACTAATATGCCCAATTTACCCTGTTGCAATATGAGAGTGGCTATTCACATGGAACAAAAAAGTGTTCATCAATGAGAAACCACTATGAGTAATTAATTAAACCTCAGCCTCTCTTTAGCATGGCAAAGTGGCCTCTAGAAGAGGGTGGAGTGTCCAATCCCTGATCTTCGGACCATTATTCTAACCCAACCCATTGCATGTGCCCAAATTGATATTGTCTATCCAGACAAGTCATGGCTGACCCAGTTTTTTAATGCAGTAAATATAGCATGTTAATAATTTTGTTGGCTGATGATATGACCTCTTTTTCTCATAAAATACTGCTATATCAAGAAACTGATTGATAAAAAGTAAGAAAATCTGTAAGGAATAGTTTATGTGAAAAACTATCAGTGCTAAAATATGTTGATTCCTATGAAACAATTTTTTTGGTTCGCACAATTTTTAAATCAAAATTCCCTTGTAAATTTGGTAGCTCCTATTAATTTGTGTTTTTCATTGTATTTGGTGAAAATCAAATGTTTGCATTTGCTGAGCTTGGTAAATTTGGCATGAATACATATTCATTCTGTTAATTTTTCAAATTATTTGCTTAGATATGGATGAAAAAGCACGGGCAGCAAATTCAACATGGTACAGGCAATGAATGATGTTTCATCATCTTTCTTTCTCGTTTGTACCTTTGTAGACTGACTAGCTTTCTACGGGGTGATTGTGATGCTTTTTTTCCTGATATAAATGTAACCAGGCAATTACTGTGAAGTAATGCAGTTGCTAACTAAATTTGTGATTTGTAATGAAATCAATTCATGTTAACTTTTTGTCATCTCAGGACATTTTAGTGAAACCACTGCATGAGCGTATACTGCGTGCGCCATGTTGCCAACAGATTGAATATCCATGTAGTGTAGTGAATAGTACTGTATAACTGAAGCTGTCGAGGGGATTGACAAATCTTCGGTATCATGTTCTTTATAAGTCATCAGTGAGTAGTGAAAACGTTAGATTAGGACTATGATTCAAATCATGCAGTATGGTGAATTTGTATCGAAGGATGAATAGGTGAAAGGTGATACTCTTTGCGATCGTCATTAAGCCTTGTTTGATATACGCAATGCTCAGAGATTACTAGTACTACATCCTGGATGTGGGCCTGACTGGTAGGCGCTTGCCTCTAGCCTGGTTGAGTACACGAGGCATGCTCAGCAAAAACCTAGCCACGACAAAAGAAGTCTTATTTTGTATGGATTTTTAAGACGAGTGGTTAAATATGGTGTTAAAAAAGTCAAACGTCTTATAATTTAGGATGGATTGAGCATTTGTTTGATTTATATATGCTTTATTGAACAGGTGAATTCCTTTTCCTAGAAAACATTAACAGGTGAATTATTCAAGTGGCATAACTTTCTTAGAAAACTTTAGCTGTTTGGAGTATGGAATTTATCAGTTGTAAAAAACCCTTGCTTTTTGCATTTCGTGCTGACGGTTTGGTCTTTTGTTTGTGGTTGTGAGGGTGAAGTTATCGAGTCCATTGTTCGGATACCTTACCTAGATGGTTAACAGTTATTCAAAGAGGTGCCATATTAAATTGCTCTTCATAGTGCATACATAGTAGCATATTATCCTCTCCTATTGAATAGTTCACTTCATCAATGCTCAAATTCACCTATACATCTAAGTGATCATTCATAGAACAAACAAAAATTCTAAACTGAGCATGAAGAAAATTTGAAAGACTACTTAAATATAGAACCTCCAACAAATCAAATGAATTAATTATCTGCTAGAATACCATTGTTTCACACCAAAGGTTAAAATACTACACAAATAAGTTAAAGGAAAATGCTCAAGTACAACACCCTTGCACATAACAAATCCGAATTGAACTCAGGAATAATTCAAGCAATCACAACCAGAATTTGTGGCTTCTCCTAGTTAGGCGGACTTCTCCTAGTGTTTTAGCATTCAAGATTTAGTACAATTTTTCAGTAGTAAATGTCTCCTAGTGGGATTCTCATGTGCTAGGACTAGTGATAGTGTTTTATTACTACTTAAAAACAGTAGGAGAAATCCACCATTTTGATAGCGAATTCTAACATGACATTCCATCAGTTGACTATATTAATAAAGAAAAATACACTAACTAGCAGAATTGGAACTTCAGAAGTGCACTTTTGATGTCATTTACAGGATATTTTCTAAGAAGGTCAACATATTAGCATTCCATTCATCAAAGAAAACTACACGCAAGGCCAACACTAAAAATCTTTTTGCTGTAGCTTGCATAAGAGGATGCTACCATCCTCTTGTCACGTTTCATGTCTCTGTATAAAATGCACCAAAGCTTGATAAAAGATGGATCTTCTTTCATATTATTACCTGATAAATCAATTGGAGTTGCAATACTTGGATCCTTGTAGTTAATTATTTTTAAAAAAAAAAAAAAGAATACCTGAACTAACTTAAGGAAAACAACACATAAACTAGAAATCCGGTTACATGTTTTGTGATAAAAAAATCTAATAGCTAAATCTATCTTAACATATTATACATAAATTCAACATTTCAGCGTTTTAGTATGACATGAGTACCTCATTCTTTTCTTTTTTGTATGTGTGTGTTCTAATTTTTGGTAGTAGCAGCAATTTCGTTTTCATCTTTGATCAGCTATTTCTATCTCCAATGAAAAACATTTAGTTCAAATTCAGTACGTTGGCTTAAGAATATTAATGGGATTTGCAATACTACAGCATGTGTTGCTTAATTAGCTTTAGTACCCGGTGGTCATAGCAAACATCATCTAATAGCTTACGTGCTTATCTACTATTGTTTTTTTTTTCTGACTTAGCTATTGTAGTTTAATTCTCAGTTCATTTTATCAAGTTGTATGTTAACCAAATGACCCAAACAAATTGAACTTGCATCCTAGTTAAACAAAGCGATTTTAGGCATGGATTGCGCATGAAATGCTCGAGTATGATTTAGCTTTTCCATTTTCATTCTGCGACTCCTTCCTTGATTTTATCAGTACTTGATTCTTCGTTCAGTGAATACGAAAAATATTCTCCGTCTAAACATCTTGGCACAAATCAGGTGCGCCGAACTGAACAGATGATCAAGAAGATTACATCATCCTACACTAATTCGGTAACCAAGCAAAGCTCAGATGTGTTCTTCTTCCGCAGGCACAATCTGAGGCCTAGATTAAAAGAATGAATCAACAGGAAAAACTGAAAAAGAAGCCCCATGGTCATGAAGGGTAGAGCTCCAAAAATTTTGGAGACAGGCAGGGCGAGCTCCTCCAGGTCCTGGAGTGCAGCTTGAGCACCTCATGCGCCCTCTCCTTGGTCCTCACCCCGCACTGCTCGGACCGCAGCGCCGCGCAGAGCTTGGCCACGACGCCGGACTGCGCCATCTCCTGCAGCACGGCAGGCGTCGCCGCGTGGCGCGCCACGGAGCGCAGCACGCGCACCGCGCGCTCGCTCGCGGCCTCCGACACCCTCAGCACCTTCTTGCCCACCACGGCCAGCCCCGCCGCGTGCGCGACCAGCTCAGCGCGACCCTCGGCGCACGTGCACAACCGGTCCAGCGCCACGAGCGCGACCTCGTTGACACGCCTCTCGGGGTCGTCGAGCAGGAGGTCCACGATCGCCGGCACCGAGCCCGCGCCCACGATCTTGACGCGGGTCCGGCCGTAGGGGCAGAGCGCGGCGAGGGCGTGCAGCGCTGCCTTGGTCGCCTGCGTCGAGACACGGTCGCGGACCACGCGGACAACCTCGGCGAGAAGCTCCTGGCTCAGCCCGATCACCCAGGCCGGCCAGGCCGCTTCCGAGAGGGACCGAACGAGCAGAGCGGCGTTCGCGCGCGACTTCACGTTCGACGAGCGGAGGACGGCCGTGAGTGCCTCCCCCAGGTTGCTGTGCCTGGCCACGACGGCGGCCAGCTCCGGCTCCGGGATCCGCAGCGACGCGAGCACCCCGACCGCCTCCTCGCGCGCCGTCGAGCACGCGTCGGCACTGCTGACGACGCGAGACAAGGCGTCGAACACCCCGTCCTGGGACTCGAGAACCGCCCGGTTGTCCTCGCACTCGGCCACCAGCTCCCGCAGCCTCTTGAGCGCCTCAACCTGTGCCGCGGCGGCGTGGGACAGCAGCGCGGCCACCTCGGCGCCCGGCACGGGCCTCCGCAGCGCGGCCACGTCCTCGTCGACCTCCGCCTCGGGGGAGAGGGACGCGAGCCAGGCGTGGATGAGGCGGCGGAGGGTGTGGTTGGGCGTCAGCTGGGGCTGCGGCGGGAGCGGCACGCGCGTGACCGGGCATGTGCGGCCGCCGGCGGGCGCGGGCGCGGCCAGCCAGCGGGAGATAGCGGCGCGGTCGTAGGAGATGCCGGTGGGCAGCGTGACGGGTTCCCGCATGAGCTGCAGCGAGATGGGGCAGAGGAAGTGGGACGGCACCTCGCCAGCAGGCGCGCTCGCCATTGTCCACGGATCGGGTTTGACGAGAAGATGTGAGGCGGAAGGAAACTTTTATACTGCGGGCAGGGGCAGGAGAGGAGGACGGTGAGCGCGCGTTGTGGTAGCGCGGGCGGTTGTCGTCGGATTAGTTTAAAGGCGGAGTGCTGGATTCGCTCGCGTCTCCGGTGGTGTTCACATGCGTCACATCGCTGTGGTGCTCTTCCGGTTTAGACCCTTAGGACACTGCAAATTAAGGTCTACTAGTCCTTCGTTCTCCTATAAGGTTGATGACTTTGCTGTATATAAACAGAGGTAGTGAAATGTTTGAAGGGTGCATACTCTGACTTCTCCTCGTTTTTATTAAAAGTTTGACTCGCATCGCAATCTAGACAGTTCGATGAATACGTCTACAAGGAAAATTAAACATATAGCATATTGTAGTTGGTTTGCAAGAGGAGTCATATCTAAACTCGGACAAATCTATGTAAAGTCTTGGCAGTATGCCAAAACACAAAAAGATTATCATATATGCATCCCCAGTATATATACGAATTTATGGATCCATAACACCCGCTTCAATTTGCTCTAACTCAACTCCTGCCGCTAAAAGTCGGAAAACACACCTTCCAACTTCTAGGTAGGAATGGTTTGTCGACGTAATGCTTTTAGTTTTAATTAATTGTTCATGTATATCTTTATTAACACAATAAGTTAGGAAAGTTGATGTCTTTCGCTACTTAGTATTTCATGTTAAGACTGCAATTTCACTTAAATGCAAGCACATAGTCAAGTCATTGCTTTGAATCATAGTCCAGCAGCCGTTGTCCGAAGTACTGCTAACATTGTTTGCCAGTGCCATCTGTGGCGATTCCAATCTTGTTGGAAGTCAACCATCAAGGAGCTCTTAGCACAAATAAGCACAAGTGGAGGCGCCTATTCGCAAAGTTGCCTACATGTGTGGATGGATTATTGGACGAGTGGGGAGGCTCAACAAGTTGACCTGGGCAACGTTGAGATTAACAAAGCCGAGAAAGCCAGGCATTGCAATTGGCGCGCTGGCTCTGCTCTGTTAACGCTGTTGTTTATTCAGATCTCTGAAATACTGCCATGCTCCAGCCCTAGAGATGTGCGCACGCTGCCCGCAGTTTGGATGATCATCCGGCGTGCTGGCGGTGTCTGCTTGACCTGCAAATTTTCTGTTGATTGTTTAATTGTTCACCTGAGCGATCTGAACATCTGATATGTTTATGCGTGTCATTGCTCACATTTTTTAGTCAATTGCCTTCTGAATCTTTCGTTGGCTTCAGGCTTTCCTCTATCAATGGGCCATGGGTTATATAGCTGCCTAGGATCTATCTCCGCACCCTCTGAGTTTTTTTTTTTCAAATCTAGGGGTGGATTAGTAGTTGTATCATCAGAGAGTCATGTGCACGTACCACGTACCAACATGGTATCGTTGGAAGTTACCTATGCAACTTACCTCGTGCAGTCATTCGTGCGCTTTAGATCCACTAAACTAAACTAAACTAAACGTACCTGATGTCAACGATATACTTTTAAATCTACAAGTTTCTCGCTGGAAAACTCGTACACAAGGATCGATAAAGAACTGTTTGAATCGCAAAGCAAGAATAACCATCGATTTATTCCCTGATGCCCCAGCATTATTTAGCCAGATTTTTGTGGTGGACATGAACACAAGAGGGGTGGTGCCGACTGTTATTCTATCGAGTTGACCTTTTTTTTTCGGGGTGCGGACGCAGAGAAGGATTCCATATTTCCCTGTGGATCATCGGTTGATCGTAGTGCTCGTCGAACGCCGACATCACCGTTTACTTTTTGCCTTTTTTTTGCTTTATTTATTCCTTCCTCCTTTTATTCTTACTCGTACACAGTAGTATTGATTCGTTTGGGAAATTGCATGGGGAATTTGCCTTTTTCAACGCTCCTGTGGGGACGCACGCGGCGTTGACCTGAGTAGCTTTCACCATCACCGAGTTCGGGCATGTGAAGAACTGGCGCGCTCGTGCTGGCTTAGCGAGTTTTAGCTTGCAAGTGCTGAGTGCTGACCGGTCCGAGTGCTAACTGCGAGTCACTGTCAGGATGGCCGGTGCTGGTACACGTTGATGTTTGATGTTATATGCTAATGGCGTAATTATGTTCGTGGTTTTCAGTCATATGATTTTCAACAACGGACTAGGCACGGTGAAAATTTCCTCCCTAGCCTACCGATGAAACTTTCCCCCCTAGAATACCACACCGTACCAATGGTCAGTGACTAAGATTTTATCTGTGGATATACCACACAAAAAAATTGCATATACACTTGTTTTTTTTTACTTAATTTGCATTTATAGTTCGATAAACTCATTTACCAATTTAATAAAAAAGATCATAAAATTTGCAATATGATTCGGTATACATACACTAAATAATATGATAAGTCCTAAATTTAAAGATTAAGTTGGAAGCTTCCACATATTACAGTATAAATAGTTTAACACCATGCTAATAATAATTTAAATGAGACGTGAAAGAGAATAAAAAACTTACATTGCTATTTGTCTAACTTTTTAAGCTACGCTTTCTAAGAGATCAGATATGATTATCTTGCTTATAAAAACAGAGGCAATGTCTTCGCTTCTCTTCATAAGTAAACAGCTCCAAAAAACAATGTAAATCACATGCAATCGGAATGATAGAAACGTAGTTCATAGAATTGGATATTGTAGTCTGCTGATTATTAAAAAAAACATACATGATATGAATATCTGACACTAATGTTTGTGATATACACAAGAAAACGATAAGTAATCTCGCTAGTCTGCATGATGTACACAAAATATTGATAGGTATGTAATTAATTAGGAAAATTTCTTAGAAAAGTAATAAGATCAAATCAAGAAAACGCAAAGCTCTCACCTATCAGATTTGCAAGCATATGGAAATTATTTTAGCTTCTTGGTCTAGTTGTCAATTAATTAGTAATGTCTTCTACCCATATCCCAATCAATACCTAATTAACACCAATTAGCCTCTGCATTGTAAAGCTTTTGTGTGACTCTGATCGGCGCTGCCGGCACGGCCAAATTCTGAGGCTCTCGGCGTGGGGGCTAGGCAGCTAACTTCTTTACCATGCTGACGACCAAACGACGAGGGCAGTAGGCTCTAGATGCCCAAAAACGTAGGATAGAGAAGAAATAGATCACCAGTAAATTTTAATATTCGGATAAAAAGTGAATATGGAAGGTTGTTGTTGCCCTCAAGCTCAACGTTGCGTCGTGACTTGTTATTAATTAGTAGGAGGGGCGGCTAAGCTTCGAGAGAGATGGAGTAAATTGTTTAGTGCTGCCCCCAACAAAGAGGAATGAGAAAGAAGATGAACAATTTTATTTAAAAAAGCTGTAACCCTAGATATGAAGTGGCATGAAATAGCTAGCAGCTGCCTCTCAACATGCAAATTTACAATGAACACTGGTCACTTGACAATACAGATGTCTTGATCTGTACTACACTGAATACTGAACGGATCTCCATACTGAATACTGAGCCATAAAACAAAAATACTGAAACGTTTTTAACACATGAACAGCAATTTAGGACTGGACCTGAATGCTGAACCTTAATGTCTCTCCAATAATTAACTAGATCTCTGAAACTGAAAGCTGAAACTGAATGAAAGCACCATTATTCCCCAACCCCGCATGTAACCTAGACGATTATTGTGGACACTATAGTGGAAATCAAAGGAACATATATATAACCTACTCGTAGAGCAAAACACCTGACAGAGCAAAACAAGATATTCATGTATTCTGATTCAGCCAACAATGCAGTTAGCCGGCAACACAGTCTGCCCACATGTGGCGTCTCTCTCCACCGGCACAAGGAACAACTCCGTCTCCTCAGAGTCCAAGCAATAGCTATCGCCTGGCCGAAGCGCCCGAAAACACATTTTTGATTGAAACAGAACAGCACGTACGTGGCAGCACAAATAAGTGGGCCAAAACGATACCAGAAAACAGCCCAATAACAAATATCTCGACAATTCCTAACAAAATTCCGTTCTGTTTTGGCCCGCTTTGCCTCTTTGACCTCTAATAGCAGCTGACGCATCGGTCTGAACGGAGTAGTATAATTTACCGGACAGAAACGGGTTTGCAGGCTTGCAGTCATAAGCGGAGGACTAAAACTGCTTCATCCGCAAAGCGGGCTTCAACTTTGTTCCTGCGACAGAATCGGCACTTGAGCCCACTAGTAGCCTTCTTAGTTTTCCGGCTAGCCCATGAAGGCCTTTTTCATAAATTTTGGGAAATTAGCCCTCCAGCTTGTCGGTGGTGAACAGGGAGTTGAAGCAATCGAATTCGCCGAGTCAAAGTCTCAATGCATAAACTATCATAGTTTCTACAGACATTAATTATACTATCATCTAAGCATTTTACTGATGTGGCAAGGTAGTTATTGAAGAGAGTCTAAGTTAGAAACCATGTGTACACAACATCCAAGACATAAAGTGGTATGATTGATTGAAAATAGAGAGAATGAATATGATTGAATAAAAAATTATTGTATAGAAACTATCCATTGAAATATAGTTTCTATATATAATGTCTATAAAAATTAATATGTATAAAAACTACGTATAGTTTCTAGCATTGGGAGTGCCCTTACAAACTACGACAGACGCCTAGCAAGAAAACAAGTCAAACGGTTGGGTTTCTTGCAACTAGAATCAGCCGTGATCATTCCATCTCAAACAAGATGTGGTCGCGAAAAAAAACCATGTCAGGGGTGTTTAGTTCCCTTTTTATCTTAAAAAAATTAGGTTTTAGATTATCATTTTGCATAATTAAACTAAACATCATACAAAAATTTGATAAAACATGTGGTTATTCTCCATTTTGGATTTTAACCTCAAAAGACAAAAAAAAATCCTAAAAAGAGTCTCAAGAAGCTCTAATAAAGACAATAAATTCTGTATTTTGGATGAAATTAAATATAGTTCTAAAAATTTTGATATTTTGTATTTCATCATTCTAAAGTACTCCGTATTTGGCATTTTGCAGGGGAACTAAACACGCCCTCAAACAAGTTGCTGCACTATAGCTCTGATTCCTTCAGTTCTAATAATGGCATTGCTAAGCATTATTATTGCTAGAAAAAAAGATTAAAACGCCCGGCCGGCTGGAAGGGCCCCCCCTTAAGACGAGCGAAATGTGGCGGAGCACGAGTTTAGTCAACACATAAGCTACTTTATTACAAGTCTCATTAGCGCGGGCCGGGAATAATGCAAGAGTGGGCGTCGTTCGATGGGGCTGCGTGCGGCGAAGATAAGGCACCGTTTACGTGTGGGAATAAGCGACGCGCCAATGGCAAGACAACATGCACGAGGTCCGAGCCCCCCGTTAACGTTGCTGATGCCGAGGCACCATCTCGACGACGACGTGCTATGGCCTTGTTTAGTGGATCCAAAAACCAAAAAAATTTTAAGATTCTTCATCAAATCGAATCTTCGGCACATGCATTAAGCATTAAATATGAACGAAAATAAAAACTAATTGCATAATTTACCTCTGTAAATCGCGAGACGAATCTTTTGATCCTAGTTAGTCCATGATTGGACAATATTTACCACAAATAAACGAAAGTGCTACAGTAACGAAATCCAAAATCTTTTCGCATCTAAACAAGGCCATAGAGTTGAACGAGCTAGTGGTGATCGAGTTGACTGTGCAACATACTACTACAAGTGTGCTTTTATGTCCTCCGGTACGACTGGTACGCGATCGAGTGCTAGCTCAGTCCCTCGCCGGTCGTCCATCTTCCTCTAGCTCTAGCAGTATTTTTAGGTCACTGATGATGAATATACACGCCAGAAATTAAAGCCCTGTTCACGTAGAAACGCACGCGATTCTCTCTAGTGCCATAATGGACCGTACCGTGTACTAGGAGTTCCCAGCTGGACTCCGAGCATATATACTGCGATGGCTGCCAAATTAGTACTGGTAATTTGACCCTCAAAAACCACATGTGGCTCTCTCTCGATCTACAGTAAATGACAGTTTTGCAGAGTTCTGTTCTGGATGCGTTAACGACAGAACACGTCCCGCACAACTATACATGCATGCTATAGCTAGGTTCCCATATGATGAGGTCCATCGATGGCACTTATCTCCTCTGTAAACCTCAAGCTCGTGCGCGCAACTGAAGATCGATCGGCCCACTTGTTTACGGCGATCGAGTGCAGTTTGGTTCTGAATTTCGACGGGAAGCCCCCATGCATGATATCTAATCTCTTGCGCTGTTGATCGGTGATCGCCTTGAGTGTTGCACCCATCGCTTCTTGGATCATGGGCCAGCTAGCGGTTTGTTCGTCGCTGATCTCTCTCGGATCCAAACCCCATGTGCGTGCGGCCCTAGCTAGCAAGCTAAGGCCCCCATGCACCACTGGTTTCTCTGTATACTATCAGAATCAGAGCGGAGCTCCCAAGGTTGATGGATCATTACTGTCTGAGTTCGGACGATCGAGTAGTAGTGGATGCCAATGCAAGCATAAGATGCAAAGGGAGGCCGACGCGGACATATGCCGTGCATGTAGTAGAGCTCTAGCTCCTACAGTCCTACGCCATCCATCGTGAGGAGGCGCTGACCCTGTAAAATACTCCGCGCACGGGTAGTGCAGTGTGATCAGCAGCCAGCGCTGGTCCCGATCTGCCTTGGTCAACCAAATTCTTTCTAGTATTCTTCTTCCTCTTACCGAGATCTTTTATCGATAACTGCAAAAAATGTATACTCCTATTTAAACAATGATGCGTCATTCTTCTTTTTTTTTGGGCGATGTATGTGTTCTTCTTCAATTCTCGAGGCGATAATTTAGGTAGCATTCTGTCAAAAAATAATTTAGGTAGCCTAGAGAGGCACGGTGAAATTGTAACTGATCATATAGTCCAATGCAACAGAAGATGTTTACCGTTGAAACATTTTCCAAGGTAGTATGCACATAGGAGTTAGGACCCTAGCTAGGAGTACGCACGTACGTAAGGTCTTGCCAATCGAGATGGTTACAGTTATCTTTAGGTAATTATTAAGAATTAACAAATGTGTGATGAACGACTAAACGTTTACTAATTCAACAGGGCACATGGTCGATATATGCCACGATTGGTGAATTATTGTACTGCTACAGTGATGCTCGTTGCTCATATATATAGTCATATGGGAGTGCACGCACACACTATGTCAGCCAATTGCTACGAGGTTGTAACTTGTACTAACAGTGAATGACTCTGTACCATTAGTTGATCTAGCAGCTACAATGTTTTTTAATTACTTTATCTACAAAATATGAAATGTAGTGTAGTGTACCTTACTGATCTTTTTCCAATATACCAGTAGTAGGTTATGCTTACTAACAATTAAATGTACAGTTTGACTAAGACCCTGTTTGATGGAGCTCCGGCAAGCTCTGGCTCCTTTGTGCAATGTAGCAAGGAGTATCTTTCTTCAAAATGAACATGGATGTTGTGTAGCCACTTTTTCTTGTTTCACCTGCTTCAGTTCCTCCATGCATTATAGCAAGGAGCCCAAGCGGTTTGAAGTCATACCAAACAAGTCCTAAGAATAATAATGTTACTAAAAAATGCCACCAAAATCTAACGACGATGGTGGCGGCATCGGAGTTAGCTGACAAGGGGCATGGACACCCATGCTGACACTACCACTACCTCTGCCACTGCACACTACCTCCATGAGCCAGATCCGCTATGCTGGAGCTGTGCGTGAGCGCAGGGACTTGCGAGTGAGTCGACCCAATGCTAGAGGAGTTCGCTGCCTCGCTCGTCATGAGCCGACTAGCAAGAGCAGCAGTGCTTGGGTGCCCGCCCATCACGGCGGACGTCCCTCCAGTCTCACCCGAGCATGAATGGGGAAGAAGCCACCCCTACTAGGCCACTACAAGGGGACAACCCAGGATGACGAGGCGCGTCTTGAAACACCAACTGCAGACACCACTCTCTGGCCACCTGAATGCGGGAGCTCCATCATCAAGAGGCTAAAGTTGTCGGCCCGCAATAGGAGGGTTGCCACTTAGGCTCTCGCGCGTCCTGGCTTCTAAGCAGGAGAGGTGTTGGTGATGAATCAGATGAGTTTTCTCGACGGAAAGACGAGGTCTTCCACGGGACACCTACAATAGTATATCTTCGTCAACCAACTCAACCTCTCGCACGCGGAGGCAATGCGAGAGCTCTTCGCGAACCCACAAGGAGAGCAACCGAGGCGTCGCACTAGCAAGCGCGTCTGACCGACGATGTTGGCTTGGTACTTTGATTAGTGAGTAATCGCCCGTGATTTCCTAATGCTAGAGAGGGTAGAGATGATTGTATCACTCCCCCCCCCCTCTAGTGTGTCGTGTCTGTGGCGTGTCATTGTAACTTTCACTATTTCTCGATCTTAATACGAAGATGTGCAAATCTTTTGCATATTTGAGAAAAAAATTGTTAGTAAAAACCGCCGCGTATGAAACGCAGTAAGTTAGCCAATTGCTAAGATGTTGTAATAGTGAAGGGCTTTTGTGTATCCTTTGTTGATGCAGAGGCTACAATAATTTTTGTATTACTTTATCTGAAGTGCAGTGTAGCTTTTACTGATCTTTTTCAATCTGCCCGAGCAGGAATATTCTTAGTAGCTACTGAATGAACAGCTGGACTAACTACTAAGTACTGCCTTTAAATTACGTTAACCGTGGAGGCGGAGCAAAAAAACACTTGAAGATTATAGACGAAATAGTAATAGAAATAAATAAGTCATCATGAAGGTGAATTGAATGGTTCTGTAGAAGCAATCTCTCTAACAATTTAGGCAATGACAGCTGCTTCTCCCTCTCAGTTGATGACACTGCTTTTGTTTGACTAACCATTTTGAACGAGCAGACGGGAGACAAGGGACACATGCCCTGTTCAATACTTGGGATGCAAGGTATTATTTGCTTCGGAAGCTAAGCCTACTCTCCTAACTAGTAATCAAGTGTAACCAAAGTCCATTCACACAGTGTGATGATTCTGACCAAGACTCAGCTCCAAGGGAATCAGTTTGCAATGCATATGCTTTGCAAATCTAGTTTTCGTCAGTAAATAGCGTAGTACTATCAAATTTCCTGCAGATTCTCTAGCATTTCTGGTAATTAAGCAGTGAACATTTCAGCTTCCATGCTATGCATTCATCAATGATAAACATATTCATGTAAAAACTGAAGATTGTAAATGAACTCTGCACTGGCGCAGTAGAAAGACTGATGCTAGTAACAGTGTAACACCATGTCATATATGAGATGCTTATGGAGACTAGTATTTCCAAGCTTCATTATTGTATTGCCTCGATCTATCTCACAAGTATACCGAAATCCTTAATTCAATTACATGAGCGATTGTCCCTCACTGTACCCCTCTTCAAAACATACATATACCTCTATATATATTTCTTCCAAACCGAATTGAATGAAAGAAAATTAAAGAGAAAAAAAATGTAGGAAACCAATCACAAGAACAACATCAAATCAAATTAGCAAGAAGAAGAAGAATTTGGATCATGCAAATGTGTAGTTACGGCATGTAGAGAGCCTCCAATCCTTGGCAATCCACGCTCCAATCATGATCAGTCCCGCTAATCATGTCCTCGTGAAGGCTGAGGGCGTCGTCAGGGAACGAATCCAACGAGTCATACTTGGTGTCCTCTAACGTCGACAAGCCTGGCACGATCGAACACCACGACGACGAGAGGTTGCCGACGACGTCGTCCGTGGGCAACCCTAGCGAGTCGAAGCAGCTCTGATCCATGGCGAAGTTGAGCTCGCCGAACGCAGCTTGCACGCTCACATCAGCGCACAGCATGGTGGTTGCGGCGGTAGTACTAGCCGTACTCGAGGGGCCAGTGCTGCTCACTGGCCCGCCTGCTGACCACTCACCGAACCCGTCGTGGCACGGATCGAACTGCAGCGGCGCCAGAACGCCGGGGCTCAGGTCGCTGGACGCGCTGAACGTGTCGAATGCCTCGTCGACGACCTGCCCTGCCGACTCCGGTGTCACGGCATTGACACCTTCCTCCGCCGGCGGGTGGTTGAGAAACTTGGCGTACAGCATTGCGAGATCAATGGTGGAGCCATCGGTAGCAGCGGGTACGCCGCCGGGCATCGCCTGGCCAGCTGGGTTCGACGGGTTGCCAACCATGCCTTCCAGGACCAGGTCCGGCCGGACAGGGCCCGGGAACCGGTGGTGGCCGAACGCCGCATCACGGCCGCCGCCGCTCGCGATGGCGGCGTCCGCCGCCGAGCGCAAGGACGACTTGCCCCGGCGGTTCTTCCGGCACCCGCCGCCGACGGGCACGTTCCGGAGGGAGCCGCCCTTGGTCCAGTAGCGGCGGCAGCCCTTGCAGAAGTAGCGCGGCTGGCTGAGGCTGTAGTTGTTGTAGTAGCAAAACTTGGTGTTGGGCGAGTCGCAGCGCGGGCAGTTGGGCGCCGCCTCGCCGCCCTGCTTGTACCGCCGATCCACCAGCAGCGACGGCGGCGGCCCCGGCGCATACGGCAGCATGGCCTCGTGGTGTGAAGACAGCATGTTTGCTAGACCACCACGTACGCGGTGTGGTGGTCAGAGCTGGAGCTTGGAGCGAGCAGCTGGGAGGATCTTGGCCAAGAATGTTGTGATGTGAGAGGGATCGTCGGAGGTGACCTTGGAGACGCCAGAGATTCGATGAGAGATGGAGGTGGGGCGATCGAGGGCGAGAGGGAGAGGAGGTGGTGGGGTTTTTATACGGTGGTTAGTATAGCTCTGGCGGGGAGCTTTTCCGGGTCCAGCTCTAGCCGTGCATCCATGTGCATGTGAGTTTGTTTACGCCCGAGTCGAAGTGACGAGATGAGGCGGCTGCTAATACGGGCCTGCTAGGCGTGGTCGGTGTGGCGGAGCCGTACGTTGCGCCCAAGTGATCGCCGGCCGGGCCGGGCCGGAGAGGAACACGGGAACGCGCATGCCGGGCAGAACGCGCGGTGGCCCGGGGCTCACGTGGCGGCGCCACGCACTGGCGTGCCGTGTGAAATCCTAGGCGCCCTCCGGACTGGTGGGGTGCGGGGGAAGCAAATCCCTCGGGATCGCCTACGACTTTGTTATTGGTTTCCCGAGGGAGAGCCCGCCCGTCGGCCCTTCGACTTCGACGGGTACGCTGCTGTGTGGCGCGGGATCTGCTCGATCACACACACGGTTAATCCCCCGGGACGCAACGCCATGCGCTGCCCCGGTCGACTCGTGTGCTGGCGCATAGCGGCATAGGGCAGTGTGCCGCGCGCGGGTGGCCACTGCACTCGCATACTCGCTGGACTGTGCGGGTCAATTCTGAATTCTTACCGGCCGTCTTCTGATCAGCGATTCCTATACTGACACTTTCGTCGTCGTATAGGATTGCTACTGTGGTAAGCTTGGAAGAATCGGAGACAGAAGTACTCTATGCATGGTGCTTTCATCTGATGACGTAATTAATCGGTGATTTTGAATAGGCCATGGAGTATTAGATATACCCGGCCAGCATCTATTAATTAAGTACGCTGAGGTAGACCCGATCGAGCTTCGAAACATATGCATATGATGTAGAAAGAACAGGGAGCAGCAGATAGGTACGTGCGCTGCCGATCGCCTGGCGCCCAGCAAGGCCGTACGTCGGCGGGGTCAGCTAGCTAGCCCTGATACAGTAACCTGATACCACGACACGCCATCTAACAAGGGAAGGGGTGCCGCGACCGTGAAGAAGTGTGGAGGGCGATCGATCCCTAGGCCTCGTACCGTCGGTAAACGCACAGTGCAGAGCGAGCGAGCGCGACGTGACAACTCACAGTACTCACTGCCGCTCCGATCCGTTGCGATCGTTTCCTGGTCATGGTTTGGTGCACCCAACCGGCCGCGCGCGGCACCGTCCCGGCCGTGTCCTGAGTCCTCGCGGCCGGCGTGGCTCCCGCACGCCCGCGCACACGGCTCTGACAGGTGAATGTGCACCCAACCCGTACGTGGCGGCCACCGTGCGGCGCGGACGTGCGGGTCTCTCGGCAAGCCACTTGCTGCAGCGCTGCCCAGCGCAGGCCCGTAGCTGCGCCTTGTTCCCCGAAATCTAAAAAGTTTTCAAGATTCCCTGTCACATCGAATCTTGCGGCACATGCATGAAGCATTAAATATAGACGAAAACAAAAACTAATCACACAGTTTGACTGTAAATCACGAGACGAATCTTTTGACTCTAGTTAGTCTATGATTGGACAATATTTACCATAAACAAACGAAAGTGCTACGGTTCCCTCAGAACTAAACAAGGCCCTGGCCTCTTGTTGCATTGCAGCAGGTCGTCTCTGCTTTCGATGGGGATAGCCGGGACAGTACATTCCAACCCCACAGTACATTTTGGATGGACAGTCCCGGTCGCCGGCCCGGCTGTGCGCATGGAAAAACCGCGGCCACTCTCCCCATGTGGCTCCAAGAGGTACACTAACCGCTACGCGATCCATCCACTCATCTCCCCTCCAGCAGGTCCTAATCATGCACCATTAAGGGCGTAAACCGAACCATCAACTGCAAATTTGACTTGCTTGTGCCTGTGAGCAAGGTCTCCGGCTAGCCGCTAGTAGCTAGCTAGCTCTGGGCCGGGACTGGCCGACTGGGATGGGAGTGTGACAAGTCGAACAAAGGCCAAAGGGGAGACGGGGTTCACAGCACAGCCAGAAGCTAGCTAGGCTGCCCCTGCCTCTGCCTGCATATGACACTACACGACTGTGCGCGTTTCGTCCTGCCGTGTGCTGTCTAGCCGTAACCCGCAAGCACGCGAATTAATACTGGCGGATCCGCCGATCCATCGGCCTCGCACGACGAGAATAGATTGCTTGCACGGCCTCCGGCGGCCGTGCTATGATTGGGGGCTGCGCACTGTTACGGCTCGTGTACCGTGTCCCTGTGATGTGATGATATGAACGCCGCGCGCTGGCTCTCAGTCTCAGCTCCAGATCGTCCCTAGTAGTTCTGACGGCGACGCTGCCGGGATCGCGCACGGTGGACAGGGATCCATTATACTGGATGCTTCCAAACTTCATGTCATGATCGAACTGGTATATACCATATATGTTTATATTGTACACTGTACCAAGCATTGTGGCTGGATAGCACTTGATGATGGTATATACGTACACCGAATAAAGTTGCATTGGTGCAGAACTGTGGTATATTGTGTACATGTGCATCGAGTACTGGGTGTAAGGACCACTTGCCAAATACTACATGCTAAGCTCTTCTTCGTTTGGTAGAAAAAACATGGCTCGAAGTATTGTTTATTGATTTATTATAAGAAAAAATATAGCTGAATGACTGATAGATACGGCAAATAAATTCAAATGAATGTTTCATTTTGGTGCACGTGCACTCGTCTCATATATACTGCAGAAGGCGTAGTGATGCATTTCCTAGAAAATAAAATTGAGTCCATGGATCATATAGTTGTGTACTTGTGTCTTTAGTAGAGAGGTTTGGCATCGTTGCTTTCAGTGGGCACACTTGTTTGGCTCTCACTTCACCCCTGCAGGGCACGCCATTCCTTGGTGGCTGGCTACAAAAAAGATGATCCCGCGAGAACGTCGTAAAGGCTTTGATTCCCTCTTCTTCTTGGTGGGGTGGAGGCTCTAGAAAGAGAGGAACAGGAGAACTTTTGATGGTATTGCTACACAGACGGTCCAGCTGACTCAGGAGATCGAGGAGGAGGCGGAGATGTGGTGCTTGGCTGACAACAGACGCTTGGCGCGCTTCTAGCTGGTTGATTGGCTGATCGGTTGTAGTAAAGGGTAGCAAATTTGTTGTAATGTAATACATTTGCCTTAGCGAGTGGAGGGGTGAGGTGTTTTGCGAAGGTAACCGCGGTTGCCTTAGTTCCTTGTTTTTTTCTTGTCTTTGTTTAGGGTTGGACTCTTTTCTGCTTAATAAAATACATGTCCAAGAGAATGGGCGTGATCGCAAAAAAAAAATACTATAAGCTCATTTCTGTCTTTCAAAAAAAAAGAAAATAAAAAGATTAAGCTGCGTTCTCATTAGTAGCAGTCATCTGTTCTCATGAGTAGCAGTCATTGGCAGTCAGAAATACACAAGCAGTTCCAAACTACACAAAACGGTGATGATTGTAGGCTACGTACGGCAATAGAAAAACTGTGATGTACACGCACTGATTGAATTGACAATCCTGGGCCAGATCAGCTCAAAAGGGAAGTGTTCGTGCAGTCGACAGAAAGTTGAATGTTCTGTTCCGGGGAAGAAGCGTACCTAAGGACGCGCCAACGACAGTACTGTTGCCTAGGAGATTTCAGTCCGTTCATACAGCTAAAACATTGCCGAACGGTCGATGCACTACAATGCCAGGCACACACGACTTGAAATCTTAAGCAAACTTGCTTTATTTGCATGTTTTAAGTTGCAACAACATTTTATCTATTGGCGCAAGCGATCATGGTGTATTCTTTAGCACATGGCGTAGGTGACGATCTAGTCTTTGACGGTGCATATAGCACTAGACTCTCCTTCAATTTGTAGTTTGGCACAAAACAAAGATGGATTTATAATTATTACAAATTAATAGAATAAAAACACAGCACATGAATTGACGACAGCGACGAATCTACACAGGAGTGATATACTAACTTCATTGATTGTCTGACAGGCAGCAGAGTACATATACACAGGACTAACGAATCGTGCCGTCGGTCGTCAGGTCGGGAAGCCCGGTGTACTTTCTCTATACGATCACTTGACCAATGATTCGTGCATTATTGATTGATGTTCCACTAACGTTGTCGGTATACGTACTCCTGTAGCTGTAGTAGTTTTCCATGGACCAAATCTGACAGACGGCCGTATGTTTTCTTCTTTACAGTCACTTGCACTACTGTACGGGGTCTAACACTTCTGCTTGTGATAGAAAAATGGGTACTAATTGCATAAGAGAAATTTTAAAAGATGACTACTTTAATTTAAGAATCTGTGTATGCAAACGGTAGCTTTAAAAATATGACTATTTAGTTTTCTAAAAAAGTGATTATTCATCTAACCATCTTAGAACAGTGACCATGTAGCAAGAGTAACGTCAGATCTACCTGATGGATGGATCGATTCAGCAAACAGTGTTTCATGTGTAGCTAAAAGGACTGCAGCTGACGCTGTTACACTACAGAGCACACACACAGACATAGATGGAGGCATGGAGCCATAGGACATACAGTAGCTGAATCGTCCACAGTCTCACTAGTGGTTGCTTCCATGATTTTGTTCTCGCCTAGTAGCTAGCTGTGACTGCGAGAGGCTATAGCTACATCACTACTAGCTTGCTTAAGCAACACTCCTCTGCAACAGCCTTGACTGTTTTTGCACGCAGACGCAGATATACATTCCAATCGATTTCTCCGTGGGGAGGAAAAATGGGCAGGCAAAGCAGTAATGCAGAGGCCCGGATGCATCATGAGTTGCTAGCTAGAGCGCAATGGTTGAACGACCACACACATTGATTGGGCCGTTGAAGGACGTACGTGCATGGACGATGTCACGATGGATTGGTTGGAGCCACCAGGACAAGGGCGATGCGCTGGCATTCGTGCATGCACGCGCAGTCCGCAGACGACGGAGCCAGGGCAAATAAACTGATCGACGAATGCACGGATCAGGCGGCAGGTGCATAGGTGCAGTGCGTGGGCGCGCAAGCAACAAACTGGCCTAATGGCCTGGATATTCATTTGTTCCCTAGCGTTGCACTGGCACGACAGATTAGGACGTGGAGGATGGAGGAATAACTTGTGCATGTTATTGTCTGCAATATATATATGTAGGCATCATATCATCATGCAGGTGCGAAAAATCGATCCTTTCCATGGAGGATTTGTCAATACATAGACATTTTGTGATGATCTTGCAGTGAGACTGAAAGTGACGTCTTTCTAGCTATGGCACACTAGATATCCCCAATGCTTCATTATCCCTTTTTTTTATATATATATATAAAAGATCTCCCTAGCTACTAATGCTTAGCAAAGCAGAGTCTTCAACTTTGTCAATGTAGTAATCAGCACCTCTCCTACATAATCCGGCCTTGCACGTTGATAGTAATGGGACAAAATAATTCTGCGCAATCGGTAGTAGGCAATCTTACACAACCTCTCTAAAATAACATATGCACGCAGCACGTGGATTCCATAGTGGGGACTTTTTTTGGAATCTAGACTCTGGACCAATTCCTAGTAGACGGTTGTGCTTAGAGTTACAGATGATGGTGGGTATGTAATTTGCAGCACATGCTCTAGCCTCTAGGTTTCCAGCTTGCCAAAATGGGACGCGCGCTCCATATGCATATATACCAGTAACATTTGTTTATACTAATCGATCAACTCATCCTTCTGCGCGGGTACAATCTAAGAGATGTAGGCATTAAAAGTTCAAGGATAAATATAGACATATATTATAATAACTAGTTATAATTATTGATTTAGATATTATTATCTTTTGCTTGCCTATCAGGATTACAAATTAAACTTACCAGTTGCTCTATATGTGTATATATGGTTCATGTATTCACTTTATCAAATAATAGAGCACTTACAGTAGTAATAGAGTCTCCACATTAATCTTATACTCTTATAAAGCTAAACTCCACTAGAGATTTCTCTCAACATGTAAGCTATCCACATCCACAATCCACTAAAACTTGCAATTATAGCCAACTAGCACATGTAATTATGATAGTCATCTCTTTATCTACTAACATGCATTTAGCTGTTCAGTGTCAAATCATTTAAAAAACAATTTAAGATAATTTCATTCATATAACTATAAATATAAATAGTCTAATTTCTTTTTAAATTATCTGAAATTCCCGCAGCAACGCACGGGGTATTCTCCTAGTTCTAATAATATGCACGTACCGGAAAATCATATAAATATAATTTTAGAAATTCTCACAAAAGTCTTCACATCAATTCTAGTAAGAGGCACTGAAAAATCAGATAAATATAATTCTAGAAATTCTTACAAAACATAGAAAGCTGAGGATGTCCGCACATTCAATTTACTTTAACAAATTACTATTTTGCTTTACAAGCAATAGAGCAATTACAATTATGCTATAATGTAGACATATATAGACTTATCTAAAGTAACAACCTAAGCTGTTCGTTTGGCTGATAAATCATAGCTGAAAGTATTATTTGTTGATTTATTGTGAGAGAAAAACACTGTTGAATAATTTTCAGATTCGGCATGTAATCTTAAGTGAACAAGCTGGTGGCACTAGTATTTAGTACACCACTCTTCAAGGTAACATTTGTTTGACATCTAGATTTTTTTGTCCTTATCCCTTTTAATTATTCAGTAGTGTTTTTCTCTCATAATAAATCAGTAAATATTACTTTCATCCATGACTTTTCACACAATAGAACATTTTTTATGAGAATTTTTAGAATTCATTTTTATGACATCTCATATAAATTGATGTTGAAGAGAGTATATAACTGATGACACGTACACCGCCGTACTACTTTATCAGTATTAGAGTATACTATGCTTCATCTTCATGCATTTCGAAACCCAGCAAGCAAAAAAAGGACTACCGTGTTACTGTGTAGGACGTCGCGCGCAATGCCTCCAGATTTCCCCGGGACCGTGCCAGCACAGTAGTGACGTACGTGACGGTCTGCGTTTTTCTTAGAACCCAATCAACAGAGACAAGCGAGCGCGACGACAGACCGGCGCTTTGCAGCAGGATCATCACGAGCGCGTTGACAAACTTCGCGGCGAACAGCCGAACACATGCACATGCCACGTCCGACCTCGAGTCAGGAGCCCAGCCGGGGCGCACCACCCGATCATCTGGACCACGCTGCGACCGTGCAGACCGGCGACGATGGATCGAGCACCGGCCGCTGGGTGCCTACACGTACAGGATTGGCCAGGTGTTTGGCGTCGCGGACGCGGGAAGCAGACACGTACGCCGCCGGCACGACCCGCCGGCCCCCGGGCGCGCGCGCGCGTGGTGGCCTGGTGAGGAAGTACGGACTAGTGCCGGGTGGTGCGGACGCGCCCCGCGGACCACGCTAGCTAGGGTCTCCGGGGCCCTGGCGCTCACATGGCCTGGGGTTCGTGCAGTCGCGCCTCCGGCCCTGCAGCCTTGAATGCGCGATGGCGACGTTCTTTTTTGTTTGTTTGGGGCTAACGAATCGTGGCACCGCTCTAATCGCGGTCGCTCTCGCCGTGTGTAGTGCCACTGTGCAAGGTTCCCCCGTAGCTGAGGTAGCAGACAACGGCTCTGATGATTTCCGTTTGAAATCGTATCTATTCGTGAAAATAAAACGAGAAACTCAATAGAAGCTTTAATTGCTCTGCTTCCGCTAACAGCCGTTTCCTAGCTTTGAAGTAGCAAAACTAAATCGAAAAAAAAAAAAATCTCGCGGTACGACAATTTTGGACGAGTCGGCTATAAGCAGAAACAGCCACGGTTCCTGTTCCTCTCTGCATGCTTCCTAATTCCTATGTACTATGGACGGAGAAATAAATGATCTGGCCCAGACCAGTCAGCAATCCAAAGCCCAATAACGAACCCAAACACGTTCAGTCCGTCGGCAAGGAGCGTCTCCGCAGTGTCATATGGCGAAGCGCGGAGCCGCTTGGGCAGTAGGGCGTGGGCCGTGTGGACGCATATGATTCCTCCTGTTCCACCGGGTGGAAGGACCGGAACCGTTGTACCGGAGCATCAGGTTCAGATCGGCATCACAGCCGCCACGCCCCGGTGACGAACAGAATTATACGAAGCACCAGTGCATCACTAGGGTACGGTGCCTGAGCGTGAGCGTAAAAGACACAATGCGGAGACAGAGGTTCTTTTAAATTTGTTTGCGTGCGCATGCGCACTGCGCACACGTCGCGTTCGGCTGCGCCTTCGTGGACACGGCCATGGGTGATGCCGTCGCGGATGGATGCGCGGGTGCCGAGGCAGGTGGCCAGAGTTCGATCTGGAAAGGTACCTATCTGGATCGCATCAAAACATGCTGGAACGGGCGAACGACCAGCGAACTTAGTTGTTTAGCGTATCAACGTCCGTCAAATTGCTACTACGTACTCCTGTTCGAACGTTGTGCCCCGGCCCCCTGCACATATGAAAGGGTAGAATGAAGAGAACTCGTAGCACCGGCCTACTCATCTGGCACTATTTTTTTCTCACAATAAATCAGCGTACACGAACACGGTCGAGGTCCATGCGTCCACCAGTCCCTAGCCCACTATACTTGTTACATACTAGTACTTTTTTTAATAATGAAATACTTGTTACTACTGGCGTACACATCCGTTTCTTTGTTTAAGTTAATCGCTCCATACATACAACTTGCAGTAATGCTTGGACAGTGTTTGCTTGCTGTGCTTCAGCGGATTGGAACGAGTGGAGTGACACGGCTGCTGGTCACTTCTTGGGTGCCTCTGCGTTTGTATACTATACCCGGCCCCTTGCTACCTAGGCTCTCTATCAGGCCTTGTTTAGTTCCCGTGTGCGTCTCGTCCAGTACGGCTTCGACTATTGAAGATGACCGACTCATTTGTCGGACACTGTGGATGGATATAACCTGCTTAAAATCCACTACCCAGGCGTCCCGACCCCATTCTGCAAGTAGCCAAGTTGCCCGGATAGCGATCAAAAAAATTGCATGGATATGGTATATATAAGTGCATGTGAGTCATTGGATACAGTGTCAGGTGGTTAGTCGAGCCTGTTTAATTGCCTAGGAAATCATAGTTGAAGGTACTGTTCGCTGATTTGTTGGGAGAGAAATATATTGTTGAATAACTAATAGATTCGAGAGATAAGCTCAAGCATATGCGAAGCCAAAGCCCGGCCACCCTGGGCCAGTGGTCAAGCTCCTCAATCTGCCACTAATATGTGAGGGCGCGAGTCTTTGACGGATGATGGTAACCTTTGATATACTACGCTTGCGCACGGGTATATGAGCAGCATGTGGCAGGTCGCAGGAGCAATGTTGACCACAGTGCCAAGAATAGTAGCCTGATTTGATTATTGTATATATCTATGTTTGAATGTTTGATTTTAGCTCATCTTGATATTATGCAATTGACTGTTCAGAAAAAAATCTTTTCCAAGGAACACTAGTTCGTGCTCTTCTTTTATCTTTATGTATTCTTGTCCGTATATTGACGGTTTCAATTAATTTTGTTGTTATGTTTGATCATCAACAGTGTTTCATGTAGATCTATAGTGCTAGAAATCATTTTTTTTCCTTGGTTACTTGTTAAAGATCAATTTCTTGTAGTTACCTAAATTAACACATACTCTACCTTCACTCTAAAAAGGTTTAGGACCCAATCTTTATCCAATTTTGCATGCGAAAAAAATTGTAGCTTAATTTAATATGTTATAATTTGTGTGTGACTTACCAAAAAATGGCGTATTGTCCCGCCCAGGCTCTCTAAAACTCTTGGCTCTGCCACTGAGCTCAAGCAATTAAGCAAACAGACTTTTATATGTTTCCTCACAAATGGTAGTAGTCTTACTTTTATGAACATGGTTACAAAGACAACACGTGAAATTCGTTAATTGAAAGATTAATAGACCTTTCTTCTTCGTTTCGAGAGTTATGATGACTGACGGCGTGTAAATAAAAGAGAAATAGCTGTGGCGTTATAAGAAAAAGGAATCCAGGACACTAGTTGAAAAGCATTAATTTGAAGTTTTAACTGTGCGTTCCCATTCGACTCTATTATTACTTTGAGCACATGAAACCCATCTCGTTTTGAAACAAAACATACTTCATTTTTTTGATTTTTTTTTCAAAATCAGGTCATTCATTTGTATTTTATTAAGAGGAAAATCCGGAACCAAAGAAATTCAAGGTCTATGGCGAGGAGGCATCAACCTTGAACAACAAACACAGACTTAGCTACTGGATACAAGGATTGTTATTACATGGCAAACTGATTTTGCAACCAAAAGGAGCAAACCACGGACAGTTGAGTCGAATCCTGCTTTTTTTATATATAATCAAGAGCAATTTTTTTCAGGCCCACACTATTTTCTTAATACAATAGCCCAGCCCACAACTCCAAAGCCATATAGATATAGTAGTCTATAGTATGCTCACGCAGTCACGCCCACAGAGCCCAAGCGAAGCCGACGCGCAGGAACGTTACACACAGACACGTCGGACGGAGAACGATCCTACGGGGCAGGGACGAACCAGCCGCGCATTGACAAGTCATCGACACCGTGGCGCCTCCGCAGCCAGGTGTCCCTCTCCCGCTCGCCGACGGGTCGCAGTTAGTGGAGGCTCCACTTGGCCGTAAGCCGTATCATGCCGACCATATTTCTGAACTTATATTATTTATTAGTCGCTAATGATGAGCATGAGTGCTGTTTGGCGCACGGCCGCCCTTCGTTTGAGCGAGTCACTCCCGGCGCATTTTGGTCTTACAAAAGTCTGCTTAAGCACGCAATCTGTGGGTGTTTGTTGAGCTCTCGTCTTCATCTTGTGTACTTAACAAACTTTGTGCCCCCCACTTTGATCACTTACATAAACACAGTGTTTGTTTCATTGTAGCCTAGCTTCATCTAAGAGTATACGCCCCCTGCTCTGATATACAATAGTGAGCATATTTATTGCATGCTCTGAGGTTTTTACAGTTCATCAGTCTGAAAAATGGGACTATACTGTTAATCTAAATATGAAGCGAGTAAAAAAAACGTGTGGGTATGAGGCACTTCCTTTTGCAATATATATTTGGATTCTTAATTATAGTCAAAGAAAAAGCTTTGTCAATCAATGAATTGTGCCGCCCAAATGTCCTAATGGCTTCATCAATCAGGTGTCTAGTGAGGTGTATCTTATCTCCATGACTCGATTGTTATCTCCATTAACCACGCACGTTCCATTAGTTTAGAATCGATCAACTAGTCCGGCCGTCAGGTTAAGCTAAACCTCATTTTGGATTTGCCTCTAATAAACAATCCACTGACGGCGACCCAAAATATCTTAATTATCTTTACTGTCTCCTCCCGTTCCTATATAAACCCCTCCCCGCGCCGTGCAGCGAGAGAACACTCTCCCACAGTCCTAGCTACGTACTACAACACCAATACACCACCACCAACGCGTTTTACGACGCGCCCTCCTCTAAACAGCTCGACAAAGATGAGCGTCGAACAGTTGCATGCAAGGAGGCTCCTGTCGCACGCCGCTGCCACGGCTGCCCCGCCGGCGGTGCAGGTGCAGGTGTCTGCCGAGCACGCACACGCGCACGCGCACGCAGCAGCAGCGCCGGCCTTCAGCTCGCTGAACACGACGGTGATCACGGTGCTGTCGCTACTCCTGTGCGGCCTGGTGGTCGTGCTCGCGGTGCACGCGGTCGTCCGGTGCGCGTTCCGCGTCACGCGCCGCGTGTGCTACGGCCAGGACGACGAGCCCCCCGGCGGCGGCGGCGGCGGGGATGCGTTGGCGGCGGGCTCCTCCTCCTCCTCCTCCTCCTGCCAGGCCGGCCCCAGGAGGAAGCGCGGGCCGCGAACCGGGCTGCCCCCGTGGATAGTCTACTCCCGCGAAGTGGAGCTCACTGGGTGTGGCGCGGCGGAATGCGCCATCTGCCTGACGGAGTTCCAGCAAGGGGACCGCGTGCGCGCGCTGCCGCGCTGCAACCACGGCTTCCACGTGCGGTGCATCGACCGCTGGCTCGCCGCGCGGCAGACGTGCCCCACGTGCAGGCGGGCGCCGTTCGCCGCTAAACCCTCCCCCTCCGTGCCGGACAGGGCGGAGGCGACGGAGGCCGCCGGGCAGCTTCGGGTGCACGTTGAAGACGGGGCCGGGCAGCAGGAGACTCAATAGCGTACATACAGGCGTACAGCTAATTAAGATTTAACTGTATAGTGCTTTGTGACTTGTAAGCAGTGGGCATTTTTTGTTTCTGGACGTTCTCTCATCTGTGATACTGCGGTCATGATCGTTTTTTGGTACAAGGATGTACGTAGAAGTGGCCCGTTCAGATGGTATGAGCTAAAAGTGATACCTTCAATTACAAATATATGCTGAGAGCCTGGAAGAAGTACGTAATAAGTATTAGCATAAGTATTACACATAAGGTCTTGTTTGGATGTAGTCGGATTCGCATCAATCCACATGTGTTGAGGTGGGTTGGAATGGAATTTGAACTAAATTCCACCCTAATCCACTCCAACACATGTGGATTGAGGTGAATTCGACGACATCCAAACAAGGCCTAAGTTTATTTAAAAAAACAAGAGTAAACAAATACACATAAGTTTATTAAAAAAAATGGCACTTCCATAGCTGCATCACTCCGTCTTTGCAGTTACGTCTTGGAACTGGGAGCTCGGAACTTGGGAAGTGAGGTCCAACGCGTTCTGTTCTGCAAAAATCTTCTGCCCATCAAACATGAAACGGCCCACTGCGACCATTCAGCCCACGAACTACTAGTACTACTCGTTCAACAACTGAACCAAAAAAACACTCCTCTAATAAGAAGTTACAACAACTTTTGGAAACAGAGCTACTGTATTCACATATAAAAATGTATTATTGTACGTAGTATGAACTCTTTTATATGTCGACTATTGACGGGACTAGTTATTAGCTCAGCGATCACTAAAAGATATGAAAAAAAAGAACGGAGCAGTTGTGGCCAATCCGTTCGCTTGTTTTATAAGTCGTATCTTTTCTGTTAGCCAATAGTGTTTTTCTCTCATGATAAATTAATAAACAGTATTTTTAGCCATGGCTTTTCAGACCAGTGAACAGACTCGCGATTACCCTCCGTGAATCACCACGTAGATGACTCACCTTATGAGCGGCTAGATTGCCTGTAGGCATCTCAGCCAACAGGGCAGTGATACTTTTGACTAGAGGGGTTTCAATTTTGGTATTAAAGAATTTGGCCACCCCTAAAATTACTGAAATTTCATCAAATTTTTGTTAGAGATTTACACATGAAGTGTATTTTTTCTAAAATAAAATAGATCTAAATCCTATATAGAGGGAGTACAATATAGTATATATTTAGAAAAAATTGATGTGTAGTGTTAGCTAGGAAAATGAGTAATAGTGCTTGCTATTTGTATAAATTGGTAGGTAAGCATAATTTAATTTAGCGGGAACTTGTCGCTGAAATAGCATTGTAAAGATAGTAACAATGAAATAATATGCAAAATCGTTGTGTTTTATTTCAATTTTAAGTAAATATGATGAACAAAGCTGATGTTATGCTTTGTACAGATATTTAGTTACTCAATTCACACAGCTACTTTGGTTTGTGGAAGTTTGTACCGGAGGCAACAACCACAAACCTAGTATTACACCTATGTGAATGCAGCCAAAAACCCTTAATATATAAAATCCCAATTCAGAAAGCCACTTTTCTCAATTTAGTTTTTTTTATTATCATCAATACAACAAAACTCAAACTGGTCCCTGCTTCCACAATTTGTAATTCCATATGAGTTTTTTTATTTTCAAAAATAGAGAAATGGATGGGAGGGAATTTCCTTGTCGGCAAGAAGAAAGCCGTCAGGCCAATCAGCCAGTAAAATTTGCTCGGCAGGATTATCGGATTGGGCAGTTGGCTTGCCAAAAGCCGACAGTAAAAGCAACACCTATTTTTACAATTAGGTCTTGTTTAGTTCAAAAAAGTTTTTTTTAATATCACATCAGATACGTTGACATATATTTAAAGTATTAAACATAGGCTAATTAAAAAATAAATTACATAGCTCGTCTGTAAATTATTTATTAAACCTAATTAATCTCTTGAACTAATTAGGCTTAAAAGATTCATATCGCGATTTACGATCAAACTGTTCAATTAGTTTTCTTCGTCTACGTCTAATGCTTTATGCATGTGTCGAAAGATTCGATCAGAGAGTAAAAAGTTTTTTAATGGAGAACTAAACAAGGCCTTGTTATATTATGTATTACTAAACAGTATTTATTTTAAAAAACCGTAAATGTGGAACCACTCTCCGTGGCAACAACAAAAGAATTGTCAGTTGAGCACTACATCTAATGAGAGACAGAAACGTCCATCCTAAGGATCACCGACTTCCACCACCTCCGAATGGTGATGCTGCAACCGTTTCATGAAAAAAAAAGTCAGACTTACATACGATTTTTTTACTCATAATACCATGTGCTATCTTCCATCGTTTGCTTGTAAACCATACCATCCCTCCTCGGTGCAGAACTTTGCTTGGTTTAGCGCTGTTCATCGCAATAAACCGCTGAAATAATTGCGGAAGCATGAAGCACGCTTTTGACTCGGACCGTTTGGAAAATGGAAACTTCCCCCCGCCCGTCCAGAGTGGGAGCTGCTGGCTGGGCCGTCGCCCGTCGGCGAAATGAAATGGAATTATTGCCCCGCGTAATGGCTTCTCCCCGGGCCTTCCACTAGCGGAAGCATCAGGCGGGCGTGTGGCTCGACGCAGTTGCAGGACGCCAATAATGCAGCCACTGTTGGTGAAAGCACCGGGCTTTTTGCCCATGCTGGTGTGGTGAGGCGTCACCGCGTCAGGCGTAGTATTTGCGTATCGCCTTATCATGCGCGCGGTCGAGTGCTGAAAGCACCGACGATGTATCACCCCCCTTGTTCACCGGTGCATGCGCGTTGCTGTTCCGGCGTCAGAGGAAGGAAGGGAAGGAAAAGATGATGGAATCGCGTCAGATCTCCCGGAAAAGAACGTGCGAATTATTGCCACTTTGAGCAGCTGGAAAAAGTCAATCATTGGACTTGTTAACTCCCGGGGAGTTTGGTTTCGCGCTTTTGCGGTTTCTAAACGAGAGTGATTCGGCGGTGGTGCGGGCAGTTTCGGCTCACAGATAATATTGCCGTCGATCCCACGCTCTCAAACTATCGCGTTTGATAAGTACCAGGGCTCCAATTGCTGCGCTCCTTGTTGCCATCCCGAGTCACGAGGCATGAATGAAACGGTTTACCACTCGTCGGTAGTAGTAGGCCTTGATGTGAGGGTAAAATTGACGTCGTAGTAGCTAGCTTACCTCGTAGCTAGCCGTTTTTTAGGGCACAGGCAGCAGACACGGGTGCTGGAAATCGCGATCATCCGATGAGGATTTGTTCTCATGAGCAAATGGTCGACGTTGAACATGCCTGTCTCGTGGCCTCTGCTAGCTGACTCTGCTCTGCTGTGAAAGATCTTTGAGCTCAGATCGCACTTGTGGTAATAAAGGGTGAAAAGAGTTATCTCGAAAGTGGAACGTGATACACGGGTTCCTCCATAAACCTTCGAAAATATCGCATGTGGAATCTGCTAGAAAAAAAGGACAGTGCGACCTTGTACCGGTGCAGGAACAAGTACCTGTTACACCCCGACTACCTGGACTGCCTGGAGTCGAAAGCGAATACCGAGACTGCATTACTATTACTAATTCTCGTAGGTTTTAGGACACATATACCAATCACAGGGATGCTAGGAATCGCGATCATCTGATGAACATGGTCGGAGGTGAGTAATGGCTGACGTCGAACTTGCCTGTCTTGTCGCTTTGCTCTGAATTTGTAATACGTAGATCTTTGAGCTCAGATCGCACTTGATAAAGGGTGAGCAGATGGAACTCGAGCGTGGATGGAATGTGATACGGGCTCCTCTGAAAAGTCTTCAAAGACATTCCATGTGATTCTGCTCGAAAAACGAACAGTGCGATCCTGTTGTGCTCTCCGCGAGTATTTTTGACTGGCCGGGGGCGAAAGAAAATAATACAGTAATAACAATCGGCCCAGCTCGGTCGCGATCCTAGAGCCTTTGGGCCAAAGGAAACAAATCTGTGGGCCTTTCGACAAGTCTAGAAGTCTCGAATCTTATTCTCGGGCGGTTGGCGACGGTGACGATGAGTGGGCCGGACCGGTCGCGTTAGTTGGCGCCTGCTGCTTCTGCCAGCGACGGCTGGGTCCACCAGCCCACGGAGCACGGCCGCCGCCCGTGCCCCACCACCCGCCCATATCATCCGACGAGGACGTGCGCCGGATTCGCACCGAAAGCTTCGCGGTCCGGCCGCCGTCCGCCTGCGCAGATTTTTGTTTCATCTGGCGGCCGCTGCGTCTCCATTGACCCGGCAGCCGGCACGGGCGAGGTCAGAGAGAGCGAGCTGTTGGCCGGGTCGTCCCTGCGCTCGCCAGCGCTGCTGTCATGCCGTGCCGAGACACGGTGGCAGGCGGCTTCCCAACGACGCTGGGCATCCGCAGCCAGCGCGTGCAGCAGCAGACCAGTCCAACCAGGCGGGCTCGTATAAAGAGGTTCCCCTGTTCCCCAACTTTGGCTGCCGCTCTCCCATTTGTCTCGTCTCGCTCTCACGCTCGCGTCACCGGAGCTCTCCAGAAGCGAGCCCCAACTGCCCAAGGGCGAGCGATCCGATCCCCTTCGCAGCCTCGTCAACGACGCCGAGGTATACCCGTGTTTCCCCCTTGCTCTCGCACCGATTTTATCCGAGGAAGCGATCGGCTGTAGACAGTCGGTTCGATTGGTCCCCGCTCGAGCTTCCCGTCGGTGTTGACTTCGGTTTTTCATGTCGATTTTGTTGTTTTTGTCATGTTTGTTTCGGCTCTAGAATTCGGATAGGCGGTCTGATATGGTTCAAAGTGATCCAGCATATAATAATGAGCAAAACTACCGCATATGGGTAGTTTGAGTGATCCAGCATATAACGAGCAAAAACTGCCGGCAAAAACTGCCGGTCTGTGGTGTTTGATTGGATTCCCTGTTTGTGTGATGGAACTTAATGTCCAGTTACTCAGTCAGTTCGTAGGTGTATATATGATTCAGCAATCAGCATGTGCTAAGATATGTGCTATGCTGATCCATAACAGAGTAGCAGAACCCGCAAATTGCTTTCAGATCACTTTGTGAAGAACTGGAGGTGATCTCAAGCAGGTGAAACCACACTGTTTCTGTCGATGATTCAGATGAAATGTGACTCAAATATTCAGTTAATAATTTTCCTCAACCAAATTGGCCCCCGTCATCCTCTTACCCAAATAGGAGTGTGGTTTCAGCCAATTCGGTACATACGTGTGATGCTTGCTCACCATAAAAAAATGAAACATGCATGGTATAATGGTAGCAGAGAAATTTGTGGCCGATCAAGTATCAAGATAATGAATAATTTGTATTATCAGCTGGCACCAAAGTCTGGTCGTCTCTGCGAATTGCTTGAAAGCTTATACTTGTATAAGTCAAGTATCCGCTTTTTTAACGCAAAGTAAAGTATCAGTTTCTTAAAAAATGAACAGTTGTGCACATTAGTTTTGACTGATGATTGCCATATTGCAATTTGATATTTTTTTGTGGGGTTTACCTGACTCCATGGACACTTTAGTGATTAACACCGCTGCAGATAAACTCAAATACATTCTGAATATAGCATTCTGCTGCAGAACACTTTGAGGAATGGCTGAAGAGGATGTCCAGCCCCTTGTGTGTGACAATGGCACTGGAATGGTCAAGGTTGGTTCTCTTGTCTGGCTGTCAATTTTTTAGCTACCACTACCATACATTTGTTTCAGTTTCCTTTTGCCTGTTTATTCATTTCTGATTTAATAAACTGATGGGATCTTGATGCCAAACAGGCAGGTTTTGCTGGTGACGACGCACCAAGAGCTGTCTTTCCTAGCATTGTAGGCAGGCCACGCCACACTGGTGTGATGGTGGGCATGGGCCAAAAGGATGCATATGTGGGCGATGAAGCTCAGTCCAAAAGAGGTATTCTGACACTGAAGTACCCAATCGAGCATGGTATTGTTGGCAACTGGGATGACATGGAGAAGATCTGGCACCACACCTTCTACAATGAGCTTCGTGTGGCACCTGAGGAGCACCCTATACTGCTGACCGAGGCTCCTCTGAACCCCAAGGCAAACAGGGAGAAGATGACCCAGATCATGTTCGAGACGTTCAACTGCCCAGCAATGTATGTGGCCATCCAGGCCGTTCTTTCCCTGTACGCCAGTGGTCGAACAACTGGTATGTTACTGCATTAAACCTATTTCATGTCAGCATTGAGATAGCAGTGTAGTGAGTGACAACAATATTTCTGCAGGTATTGTGCTCGACTCTGGTGATGGTGTGAGTCACACTGTCCCCATCTACGAAGGGTACACGCTTCCTCATGCTATTCTTCGATTGGACCTTGCTGGTCGTGACCTTACCGACAACCTGATGAAGATCCTTACTGAGAGGGGTTACTCCTTCACCACGACCGCCGAGCGAGAAATTGTCAGGGACATCAAGGAAAAACTTGCCTACGTTGCCCTTGATTATGACCAGGAGCTGGAGACTGCCAGGACCAGCTCCACCGTTGAGAAGAGCTACGAGCTGCCCGATGGACAGGTTATCACAATCGGTGCAGAAAGGTTTAGATGCCCTGAGGTGCTATTCCAGCCATCCTTCATTGGCATGGAATCTCCTGGCATCCATGAAGCCACGTACAACTCCATCATGAAATGTGACGTCGATATCAGAAAGGATTTGTACGGTAATGTTGTCCTCAGTGGTGGCTCCACTATGTTCCCTGGTATTGGTGACCGCATGAGCAAGGAGATCACTGCACTTGCCCCCAGCAGCATGAAGGTGAAGGTGGTTGCTCCCCCAGAGAGGAAGTACAGTGTTTGGATTGGTGGCTCCATTCTAGCCTCCCTCAGTACCTTCCAGCAGGTTGTTACTGTCTCAAAATCTAAATGCGAAGTTTCTGCTTGCTTTGCAGTTCTATTGTATAGGAAATTTGATTTATTGTTGTTATTGTTTTGTAGATGTGGATCTCCAAGGCAGAGTATGATGAATCTGGTCCGGGCATCGTCCACATGAAGTGCTTCTGAATTTCTGGAGCAGTTTATCTGTTACTTGTATTTTCAGTTAATTGGGATGCAAGATTGTCCCATGGTTTCTCTAGCATTCTTGGTTCTTTCTGGATCATTGAAGGGCTGTTGACCATGGAGTATTGTGAAAGGTGGTAAAGTCGATCGATGTTCTACATGAAGAAACATGTGCATTACTTCAGCAGTATAGATCGTCAGGTCAGTTTAGTTTTTTTTCCCCCAACAGCACCATATCAGGGCGTTCCTGATGTGTGCAGTTGATCTGGGTTTTTACACGACGCAAGGGTGTCGGCTGTCGCCCATGCAGTTTGAGTCTTTGAGAGCTTTTGGTTTCTGCACTTCAGTACATGGAACAGAGTTCGCATTTGGTGGCCAGCACCCCAGCGTGGCATGGGTGTTTGATGATTTGTACTCGGAGCTGTTTGTTTTATTCCTTTTCATGAAACAGGTGTTATTGTTTGTATAGGGATAAATTGTTTATCCTTCAAATGTCTTAGATACTGTTGGATCAAACTTCATTTATAATCATATAATGCCTTGGATTTACTTCGAGTACCATGCGAGTTTCGGAGTTAGCCAAAAGACAAGATTAGCACGCTTGCATGACTCGGTTAGATAATATTGCATGTCCTTGAGAACCTTTTTGTAAGAACAATGGCAAAGTTGATAAGTATGTATGCCACAATCAGGTAAAAGCTCGGTCTGAGCAGATTGTTGAACTTTAGAAATGTAAACTAGCATGATTGAGGGGCTATTTGGATTGCCCTCGGACAAACTTGTGTGGTGTACGCATCGTTCTCGGACAAACTTGTTTTCAAACTTGTTTGGTGCAGGCGTTGCTCCCAAACTGATTTTGCGCGTCTGGGGCTAGGATTAATGCTACTCCTAGCAGGGAATTTTGAAGGGCATGAACCAAACAAGCTGTCAGGGTGTGAACCAACCAAGCCACTTTGTAACGCCCTGTTTGTTTAAACTTATCAGCACTATTTTGTAGTCAAAGAAACCATCAGCAGCAGCTTTTTTTAGCTATTTTAGCCAAGTCGCGGTAGGGGCGTGCCCCCCGGTTTACCTAGAAAAACTATAGTCAATACGTAGCGCTTGTTTGGGCTAGGAATTATAATTAGAATATATAATCTCTAGCTAAAATAAACGTGTTATATAGGGGTTTGTCCCTATTTGGTAGAGCAGCACATGCAAGAGATTTAAAAAAAAACTGTATACGAAGCTGCAAGCACATCAAGAATATTTAGATGAATCATTTCATTAATACGTTAAATAATTAAACCACTTTAATTTACTCTCTAGGAGTTGATGACCTCAAAAAGTTAATGACAAAAGGAATCGAGGACAAGTTGACATGCGTGGCTAGTTTATGGTTTGGACAATCAAGTATAACGTTAGGCCATGAAGACATCTCCAGGACGATCAAGATGTCAAGATTGAAGATGAAGATCAATTGGTGGTCAAACAAAGCATCACAGGCTCAAGATCAGAGGCAATGATCCATGAAGAATCAAGTATTACAAGCGAGGACTCACAATTGAGACTGCTCAAGAGTTAGGCATCATCAAGAAAGAGGATGTGAATGTGAGAATCTCAGTCATCAAGAGTTAGGCTCATTCAAGCTCAATAGGTGGACAAGAGAACATAGGCTAGATTTCATGAGGAACTGTTCAAATGAATGTGACAAATGGTCAAGCCAAGTGGTGTTGTGAGCACCAAACATTTGTCAGACAGTTGTTAATTGTTGAGAACTCGGTGTGAAGAATGAAGATGTGTTCAGAGAACAACATAGTCATGGGTGCAAGGTGAACGCTTGGACAACCACCGGATGATGCCATCAGATAGTCGTTGAAGCTTCACAACAAGCCAATGGAGGTGCACTGTGTAGATGCATGCACTAGATTGTCTTACCAAGACTTGCAGATTTTTCGGTCCATCTGTTCCCCAGGTGGCCATTGGTCACTTTTTTCAATGGTTAGTAATGGCTATCCCTAAGCTTGCGGGCTATTCTAGTGCCTTTTGGCCATTGAATGGGCTAAGGAGCTTAGGGAAGATAAAAGTGAGAAATATAGTGTTTAGGGCATGTGGTGACATGAGAGACACACATACAAGAGTGGTCGTGTTGTATGTGAGTTTAGACACCAATAAGAGTTTTAGTATCGTGAGTTGGAGTACTTGATGTATATGCGAACTTCTGATGACGAAGATGAGGTGGCAACCCTCCATGTGTGATGCAGAGCGGTGTTGTATCAATGTGTGAGGGACGAGAAGACTCTCGCCCTTAGGGAAGCATATTTGTAGTACACATGACACCATGGCGGCTGGAATCAGGTAGAGGTGGTGAGACTCTGTGACTCATTGCTAGCTTTGGTTCGCAATCCAATATCGTGATTATATCGGATGACAATGCTATCTATTATGAGATTCCATTACTAATGAGTCTACACTGTGATTAAAAGTGTCCAGATGACTCGGGAGATTGTGTGATTCTATGTCTTTGGTCGGTTGTGCAAACATAATGATTGGAAGAGATTTGGTGTCAAGGGGCATATATGGTGGAGCTCAAACATGGACTAAGAGTTGAGGTTGTGTTCTAGCTTAGAGGCTAGTTATAGGATGTGTGCAAAAAACATGTGTGACAACAACAACTTGGATTGCATGCTAGAGTGTGCTTGTCTGTAGAGTTTAATTATGCACTAGTTAAAAAACAATATCTTAGTGTGCCCTTTTGTGGAAAACATGTTTAGTATGTTGGTCCTAAGGACTAAGTGAATCTTCTAGCTCTAGGACAAGAACCACAAGAGGTATGATAGAAATGCATATGTTATGGTTTGTTGCGACTAAATTTTAGTGTCTCAATTCAACTCCACTATCCTAAGCAAAAAAAGTATTTGGGGAGTTCAAACTTAGATTTGGAAATTACTTGCAATCAAAAGGGGTTAAAATAGGGCAAAAATGATAAAACATAGTAAAAAAGGTCCAAGGTTGATTTTATTAATCATTGGCCTGTTCGAGTCCATATCAATCCAATTTTGATAAAGACTTGTCAGAAATTTACATATCTCACTTTAAAAAGGTTTTTGGCAGGGATAAGATAACCCCCTTTATATGCATTAGAGGATAACAATAGATTGAGGTTATCAACACATGATCAATCAAGAAATCAACGTAGTACCATTTTCTCCCAACTTTACCTCTTCCAACACCTGATTGACCAACTCCCCTCTCAGTGAGATTTATCGGCTTGCCGATCCAAGGGTAACCTTGTTGTCTTTCACATAGGCCTTCTCATGAGGTGTTTGTTGAAAATGGTATGAATATTTTTCGATCGTATTCAAGACATAATTAGTTTAGAGAGGTTCAGATATGTCCGTATCTGAGTCCGAATGTTCAATATCCGATACCGTATCCGTATCCGAATACTTGAGTCATATATTTATGATGTCGACATCTAATCGTATTTTATCCGACATTGTTAATATTATCCGTATTTGAATCCGAATCTGACCAAAAATATGAAAACAAATATAATATCAATGATATCCGTTCATATCCGATCCGTTTTCATCAGTCTTTAGTGCGAACTGTGAGCGCCAATTCTGTGTTAACGTCTTGATGGTTGCCCTCCCTGCATTCATCTCCCCCACTATGTGTATAGGCTACAGGCTTACTAGTCGATTTAGTTCTAATCAGTGTGAGACCAAATTTTTTTTTGAATGAACAGGAGGGGCGCACCCCTACTGGTGAATTAAAAAGGCAAAAAAGGAAGCGTTTTTACAGAGCTAAGAGGAGGGGAGGGGGGAGACAAATCAGGAAACAAAAAAAGAAATGAAGAAAATCAACCAAACTAAGAAAATTACACTAGATTGTTTATCCATAATTCAATCCAGGGAAAGTAACTTCTTCTTGCACGCACCAAAAGTAGCACCATTTCAGACTTGAAGAGTCTTTTGGCTTCATTGATCGTAGGCAATCTGTTATTGAAGATGAGGCCATTCCTTACATGCCAGATGGCCCAACGCATGAGTATAATGATTTCCATGTAGAAGGGAACTTGCAGCTGTCTTCTCAAACTCTCCAGATTCTGAAATAGGTCTTGCTGGTCAGAAACTTGCAAACCAATCCAATTCCAGCAGGTTGAGGCAAAGGGGCATTGAACCATTAAATGAAGTAGATATTCCTCAGTCAAGGAACTACATAGTACACAACTGTAATCTTGCAGTTCAATATTTTTCCTCTTTAAGAGCTCTCTGGTGCTTAATCTGTCCTTAAGAAACAGCCAGGCAAAAACTTTGTGTTTATTTTGACATGAACTGTTCCAAACCCATTTGAAGCTTTTGTGAATTGTCCTATGACCACTTAATTGTTTGTATGCTCTTGCCACTGAAAACTTTGCGTCAAATGTCTTTCTTGTATTAGGGTTTAACAACAGTTTGATACATTTAGCTATCAATATAGTATTCTAGTTTCCGCATGGGTAATCACTAGTATGTCAAGTTTTTTTAGTGGTAGTGTTTTTTTTCAAGAACTAGAAATATTTTTTAAAGTTCTATGTCAATTTGTGGCAAGTTTAATATTTTTTATTGAGAAAAGACTCACGAGTTGGATAATATGAATAGACTTTTGTGAGGTTCTATTTTTTTTTTTTGCAAAATAGACACGGTAGTACTTTTGTTTGTATTTAAAAATATTATTCAATTATAGACTCTAGGTTCAAAATATTTGTATCGTAAATTATAAGTCAACTGTATAGTTAATTATTTTTATCTATATTTAATATTTCATAATATGTGCCGTATGATTTAATATGACGAATAATCTGAAAAATTTTATATATTTTTTTAAAAACTAAACAAGGTTGCAAAATGAATTTTTCTTGCGGAGTTGCGGGTGGAACGGTGAAACCAGAAGCAGACCCAGGCAACACAGTCCGCGCAACGCGTTAACCAACCAATCACAATGCAGGAATCCCTCCCCACGGATCGCCCCACACACCACCCTTCTCTTCGTATTCCAGCCAATCAGAACGCAGGAACCACATTCCCACGGATCGCTCCGCCACGATCCGCGTGCTTAGCCGCAAACCCAATCCAGGCCGTCCGTCCTCCTCCAATCCAACGCTCGAAACCCCATTTCCCTCCACGAGGCCCCGCCGCTGCCCCCAAAATTTCCCACTCTCCCGCCCACAAGTCCCCCTATTTAATCACCCGCCGCTCCCAACTCCATCTCACCCAGCAATCTCAATCTCCCGAGCAATCACCAGCAGAAGAATCCTCCGGCGAAGCAAAGCCCAAGCCTCCCTCCCCACTCACTCGATGGCCCGCACGAAGCAGACGGCGAGGAAGTCCACCGGCGGCAAGGCGCCGAGGAAGCAGCTGGCGACGAAGGCGGCGCGCAAGTCTGCCCCGGCGACCGGCGGGGTGAAGAAGCCCCACCGCTTCCGCCCCGGCACCGTCGCGCTCCGTGAGATCCGCAAGTACCAGAAGAGCACGGAGCTGCTGATCCGCAAGCTGCCGTTCCAGCGCCTGGTGCGGGAGATCGCTCAAGACTTCAAGACTGACCTCCGCTTCCAGAGCTCCGCCGTCGCCGCGCTGCAGGAGGCGGCCGAGGCCTACCTCGTCGGGCTCTTCGAGGACACCAACCTCTGCGCCATCCACGCCAAGCGCGTCACCATCATGCCCAAGGACATCCAGCTCGCCCGCCGCATCCGTGGGGAGAGGGCCTAGAGCGTCGTCACCGTGGAGGAGGAAGTAGTAGTCCTAGTTTCTGTCATCAGTGTCGGATCAGAAGGTGTAGAGATGTGCTGGGTTCTTTATTAGTTTGTGTTGGTCGGATCATGCAGAAGTTGGTTGTTCACTGCTGTAATTTAACTATCATGATGCAATGGTAATGAAGTCGTCAGTTATCAGCTCCCAAATTTCTCTGTTTGCATCCTTTTTGTTTCCAGCGTGCAATGTATTTTATATTTGTGTGATTAATTCGGATGCATCTAGTAGTGGGTCGACGTTTTTCAGCAACTTCGCCACGATTTTTTTATGCGTTGATGCCGAGCGTTCCGTGTTCAGACTAGGGAGTTGGTCTTGTACATGATGTAGACAAGTTGGTTCTGCGCTGTCAAGCTGGGCCCGCTGTCAGACCTTCCCCTTCTGTGGGAATCGTTTTGTTTTCGTGCTGCGAGTGGGTTGAGAAGGGGAAAGGGCGCTTGCTTTATATTCGTTCTCGGCTCCGATCTCCGTCCATCCAGTCGTCTTGGGGCAGCCAAGAGGTAGAGTGCGCGTGGATCTTTCCGTGGAAGGGATGAAGATTACGGCGCTCCTGGTGCTGAAGCCGTCGACCTCCGGAGCCGGGAGCTCCTCGTCCGGCGGCGAGTCGGGCCCGGAGGCGGTGGTGCTCGCGAACGCGACGGACGTCAGCCACTTCGGCTACTTCCAGCGCAGCGCCGCCCGCGAATTCATCGTCTTCGTTGCCCGCACCGTCGCTCAGCGCACCCAGCCAGGCCAGCGGCAGTCCGTCCAGCACGAAGGTAACCTCCTCAGATCTGATCGGCTTTCGGATCCCATGAGATCCGTGCTTCGTAATAAATTGTCCATGGGCAGCCTTCGGATATAGATCCACTGGTGGTTTGATGGCCGTAGGAAGGAGTAGCAAGATTGTTTGTGCTGCGTGTGGGGGAAGTAGTGCTGTCTGTTGAAGTGTTGATGCATCGAATGTTGCAACTGATCGTATTGCTGAATTTGTGTTTGGCCTCACTCTTTGTCATCTGAAGGGAATACGAGCAACGCTTGAACCATTTGCACTTGCGTCTTGTAGCTAGGCGATCAAAACATTTATGGCTGACCCTGTTTGTTTTTAGCGATTTGGAATAAATTTTGTTGTTGATTTCGGCATGCTGTTGTGACGTACAATATCTTTTCATTTCAGAATACAAGGTCCACTCCCACAACAGAAATGGGCTTTGTGCGGTGGCATTCATGGATGATCACTATCCTGTACGAAGTGCATTTTCTCTCCTGAATAAGGTACCAACCATTATTCATGCTGACTTGCCTTTGCTTTTGGTTGAAGTTCATTTTACCAATTGTATTCATTCATTTCAATTTAAAGCTTGTTAATCTGAACAGTGTCTCATAACATTGTTAGTATAAAAACTGGTGAGTTGTATGAATGAAGGTATTAGTTTGCTGCTTGTTAGCATACAGCATACTCCATAGTTGCAGTTGCACTGAACACAGCTACAATGTTCTGTGCATTGATCGCTGCCAGTGTCAAAACTGTGTGCTCCTTGCTAGTTCCTTAATTTTCCTTATTGGTTGAAAACTAATGGCAGTCGTCTTTATCAATTATCAAAATGCTGTGCTTCTTTTATGAGATTCAGTAACTAACTGAGCAGTCCTTATCAATTATCAAAATGCTGCACTTCTTTGTAGTCCCTTTATGAGATTCAGATGTTAATATGACGGATTTCATGAAGGTTCTTGATGAGTACCAGAAGGCTTTTGGGGACTCCTGGAAATCTGCTACTGCAGATGGAACTCAAGAGTGGGCTTTCCTGACAGATGCCTTGACAAAATTTCAGGTTCAAACCTTCATGTGAAACATAAGTACTTTGAGCCCATTTATTGATTGTGAACCTTGTATAAATTATCAGCATCTATTGTTGGTGCTAATAACTTTGGGTTGTTTTCTATGAAAAGGTCATATAAACGGAATGAATTCCAATAATATGTTTGTTTCTGGTATCATCATTGCAATGTGACGTGTTTATTTTGGATGCCACAAGATTGTTTTGGGATTGTCTTATTGCACACTATATTGTATGAGTTGAATGTATAAATATCTGGTTGTTCCAGATTGTCAAATCACTGTATTACTGATAAAGAGTTGTCCAGCTGGACTGCTCTGATGACTGCCCAGAAGGAACATGCTAATTTTTTGAAGTAATTATGTCATGTGATACATCTTGTGATGCTTGTGGTTGAATGAAATTGGTTATTGTTTTGTGGCTGATACTGGATTATGCATGTATCCCTTTACACCCTATCTGCCTCATAAGGAAGCATATTCACATTACTCATGATATGTTCATAATTTTTTAGGACCCTGCGGAAGCTGACAAATTAATGAAAATCCAGAGGGACTTGGATGAAACAAAAATTATACTTGTAAGTGTGATGTATTTAAATCTTTCATTGCTTACATATTTTCAGTTTTGCAGAATGTCTCATGTACTAAGTACTGTTGGATTACGATTCATTGCTATAGCATAACATATACCTTTGAGTATTGTCTCTCTTTACAGAATATCCACTTTAGCTGTAGCATTATGCCTTCTTCCGCTGGCAGCCTGGCACTATATATAGATGAGCTTACATCCAAGCCACGGAGCATTAGGCCTTAGTCGCTTCATGCTTGTGCTGGTACTTGATCTAGAATGTTTTAGATCTAAAGCCAAGAGTGTCTTCAGTAGTGGTTCAAACTGAACTTATTTTCATTGCAGTTGGGTAATATAGTTGAGTATGAACAGTTCTACATCTTGTAAAAAAGAAACGCAAGCTTGCTCAAACATACGTGATGTTTCTTTTATGACCTTATGTGCATACTTTAGTCTGTGCTAGCAAATCTTTGAATATATAGGAATCTGACAACAATTGCTAATTGTGTGTCCTTTATGCTTTAATATTTTAACAGCATAAAACTATTGAGAGTGTCCTTGCCAGAGGAGAGAGATTGGATAGCTTGGTTGAGAAAAGCTCTGATCTAAGTGCTGCTTCACAGGTAATCCTATCTTTACTTCGCCGGATAAATTATTTTCTTTTAGCTGTTAAAGCGTAAAATGTGTTAAAGCCCTATTTGCTGCTAATTTTCACCGTCATAAACGAAGTACTGATCAACTTCAGGTACTCTTACTAATTCACAAAAAAAAAAGATACTCCTGTACATAGTGGTTCTTCAGGTGTACATACTCTTTTAGATGTATATTACTGACTTCTCCAGGTAGTAATCATGATCTATGGGAGTTTTAGAAGAAAATTATCGACATGCCATCTTTTATGTCAGTCTCAGTATTCAGTAGTACTCCCTCCGTCCAAGTTTGATGAATTTATAAGGCACAAAAAGGTTTTCAGAATTGATAAGTGTGTAATGCTCAGCAGCTGTACCCAGGTGCTAGTTTTACTCGGGTCATCAATGAGGCACTATTCTCCCAGGCATCTAGCGTCCTATTGCATGCATACATTAGGAGTTAAAATCCTATGTCTTACACTTGGGGAGTAGTCCAATCCCATGCGTGAAACAAACATTTATGCTTGTGTGAGTTAACGTTAACGATGAGAATTTTCCTTCTCCATGGTCTTGCTGCCCTGGCCCTAGCAAATATTCTGATCATAGAATAGATGGATGGAGTGAGTTACTCTTAAGACATGCATCAGATGTGCATAAGCTAGTTTCCGGCACACTTCATTCACCCCGATCCTCACAATCATTCATGTCAGTCTAAAGTCTCTAATGCTGAAGTGGCAGTGTTTGCCTGGGGTATATTATGATCTATCTATGGCTTTAGAGGAAGTGGAGTGTGGCTCATAGGTTGTAATGTGGATTTCTTTAATAGCAATTCAGATTCCAGAGTAGTTGCAGTTTGCGGATATGCAGAGTATGTGACTTAGTCTTAAAAATTCTGAGTGCTCTTCAGCTTATTTGTGCTTATAAGTATGCATTATGTCACAGTTTGTTCTTGTGTATTCACATTCTTGAGAAATGTTATTCTGTGTTTCAGATGTTCTACAAGCAGGCAAAGAAGACAAACTCATGCTGCACAATACTTTAAACTTTGGCGCTTCCATATCATGGTTGCAAGGTGGTTAATGCTGTTTTTGAGGTCTTATTCCATCCATTGCAAATTATAAGACGTTTTGGGTTTTCTAGATACATAGTTTTTCCTATGTACTTAGGTATACACTATGTCTAGATAAATAGCAAAAGCAATGTATCTAGAAAAACCCAAAACACCTAAGAATTTGGAATAGAGGGAGTAATTATTATTAGTTCTCATGATCTCTTTCCATCTGATTATTAAATTCTCAGCTAGTTTTTATATTCTTTTTTTTCAGAAAAAAACGGTCGATATTGTGCTAATTTATTGTAAGTTAAGTCGCCCATGAAGCGTGGATACGTGGTTGCAAGGCTCGAGCTCAGTGCTATTGGTCTCAGTTTGGAAGGCTGTAGTTTTCTCCAAGACCTACCAGAATTGTACCGTTTTCTTACGAGAATTCCAGCTCTCCCAACAGGCCAGGGACTTTCATCATTCTTTAGTGATGAAACCTTGTAGCACCCACTAACACCATTCATTGTACTATATAAGGCTTGCCTCAAACTGCAGAAGTTATCAGTACTGTTAAATTCTCAGAGTTTGCTGGAGCACATTTGATATCCACAGCTTATGTCACATTCTTACACAACTCTACCAAGTTTGGTGCACGCTTGTACTTGTTTCACTCGCACTTTGCTGGTCTTGCTACTTGCGACTACCTGGACATACAGACACTGTCAAATCGCATACATGGTTTTGTTCCTTCTGAAACCTTCCATGCTGACGGCCACTCTTGCTCGAACTTGTGTTGTCAGGCTCACAAACTACTTCCCAACCGTCTCGACAGGAGACCAAAGGCAAAAGAGAATCGGTACGTCGACGCAATTGTAAAGCAGGTACCAGGATATTCTTAAAAAAAGCAGATTCCCCGATACTCTTTTTTTTTAATAAAAAAAAGCAGGTGAAGCGTCCAATCTGTAGGATGCCCTCGCAGCCCAGCCATGCCACTCGAAGTTGGACCAGAGAACCGTAGGCATATTCCACGCGTAAGGGACAGGCCATTAGGCAGGTACCGTAACCGGTAACGGCCCTGCCCGGCTGGCCATCAGGCGAGCTGCCATTGTGCCCCATTTTTTCGCAACACCACACCACGCCATCGGAGCCGTCTCGCTTTCAGGCCGTTGCTAACGCCCTTCTTGGTCCTATCCTAATCCCCCCCCTGCCTGCCCGCGTTGGGGCCTCCCCGCCCGCGTCCTCGTCTGTAGCACGCGCCACGACCACGACGGGACAAAAAAGCCTCGCTCTCGTCTCTAATGCCAATCGCTCTCCCCTACCTTCCTTCCTACGTCCTGCCGCGCGCTACGTAGGCCACCGCACCACCACCACAAGCCGCTGGACGCGGGCGGCCCAGCCAGCCGCGCAACGGATAGAGGGATAGGCCTCGGCGCCGATTCCATTGGAGCTCCGCCACCCTTGGCTCCCAGCCTCACTTTTTTCGCTCGCCGCGCTACCCCACCCCACAGAGACACGTCCCGTCCCACTCCCACTGCCACACCCTGCCACTGCCAGCTAGCTCCCGCGATCGGCGCCCCGCGGGGAGCTCGAGCTAGTGTAAATATACCGTGGGCGGCGGGAGGATCAGCAGAGCCGGTTCGTTCGTCGTGCCCCGCGCGCTCTGCACTGCGTGGTCACCACCACCAACACCACCACCACCAGCTAAGGTAGCCGAAGAGAGCCAGGGAGCGAAGCGGAGCGGAGGCGAGATGGACCACGCGGCGGACGCGCACCGGACGGACCTGATGACCATCACGCGGCACGTGCTGAACGAGCAGAGCCGGAACCCAGAGTCCCGCGGCGACTTCACCATCCTGCTCTCCCACATCGTCCTCGGCTGCAAGTTCGTCGCCTCCGCCGTCAACAAGGCCGGGCTCGCCCAGCTCATTGGGCTCGCCGGCGAGACCAACGTGCAGGCAAGTGCATGCATCTCGCAGTTTCTCTTCAGATCAGAGATTGATCGAGATGTGACGATGCCTTATTGCCTTGGTTGTTCGACGTACGTGCGTGCGACAGGGAGAAGAGCAGAAGAAGCTGGATGTCCTGTCCAACGAGGTGTTCGTCAAGGCCCTCGTCAGCAGCGGTCGCACCGTACGAAATCCTTCTTGTCCATTTGCGATTGTCCGTTTGAGTTCCGAGTATTTTCTGTTTCTGATGACTCGGCGCCGGCGTACATACGCATGCAGTGCGTCCTTGTGTCCGAGGAGGACGAGGAAGCAACGTTCGTGGACCCTAAGCTACGTGGAAAGTGAGCAGACTGAACTTGAGCTGCCTATACGTATGCTCTTCTTGCTTGCTACCTTGGTGACCCGGCCGTTTCTGATGAAATGTATGTATGCATCGCTTTTCTATAAATTGAAGGTATTGTGTTTGCTTTGATCCCCTCGACGGCTCCTCCAACATCGACTGTGGCGTCTCCATCGGAACGGTATGAACACAATAAATCTTTCTGGGTGCTTTTATTGGAACGTAGAATTTCGTTACAAAAATATAATGTCAAGACAGCGACATCAAAAGCAATACTAACTGTTCCTTTGTTACCAAGTTTTCTAGAATTATTTATGGGTCTGAGATAACTGGAAATTTAAGCTGACAGCACAACAACGTGCCTTCTGCGTCTGACTTGATTTGTCATCGCGACTTGATCGTTTACAAATTTTGTAGTAACAAACTGCACCTTTGTAATTCTATTTTTTTCCATGTCTGTTCTTGAGTGTTTGTGCTTTTAATTCAGAAGGCTTCATGTTGCTTTACATGAGTTTCCTCCAAGTAAATTCTTTTTGTTTTGTAGATCTTTGGGATTTATATGATCAAGGACAAGGACAATGTCACTCTGGCCGACGTACTGCAACCAGGCAAGGACATGCTTGCCGCTGGATACTGCATGTATGGCAGTTCCTGCACGGTAATCAATTCTTCGAATCCATCTCCTCTGAAGACAATCATCTGTAATGTCCCATCTGAATTGACATGTGCGTGCAACTAATCTGATGCCAGCTTGTTCTGAGCACTGGAAGTGGTGTCAATGGCTTCACACTTGATCCTTCACTTGGCGAGTTCATACTAACTCACCCAGACATCAAGGTTATTTTTTTAGCTTCAGTCCTTGTTCAATTGTTCAGGCAAACAGAATACTGATTACTATCAGTCTACCACTCATGTCTCTCTTTGTGCAGATACCTAAGAAGGGGAAGATTTATTCAGTCAATGAAGGGAACGCCAAAAATTGGGACGTGCCTGTTGCAAAGTAGGTCTCATTTGTGTTCAAAGTGCTTCCTTACTTCATCATTATCTAAAAAAAAATAATGCTTCCTTGCTTGCTTAAGAACGCCCTGCCCAGCTATAGCTTACACCATATTTCACAGGTTTGTGGAGAAGTGCAAATACCCCGAAGATGGTACGCCACCAAAATCTTTGAGGTACATTGGAAGGTGAGTCGATCTTTCACTAGATTTTCACCGGAAAAGTGAACGTATGCGCCCTTTACAGTTTACATAATGAAGGATGACACTATTTATAGTTTTATACAGATACTAAAACACACTCGTTGATGTTGATGGTTTACTTTTACAGTATGGTTGCTGATGTGCACCGTACCTTGCTATATGGAGGTGTATTTTTGTACCCTGCTGACCAGAAGAGCCCAAATGGAAAGCTCCGGTAAGCTGACGCCTACTCTCATTTGGCATCCGTTACGGCGTTGCCTCCAGGCTCCAGTTGCATAACACTCTTGAACCTGTCTCGATTGGTTTGGTTTTGCAGCGTCCTGTATGAAGTTTTCCCCATGTCATTCCTAATGGAGCAGGCTGGAGGTCAGTCCTTCACAGGCAAAGAACGGGTAGGGATTTTCGCGCCTCTATTTTCTGTAGAAAACAGAGCATTTCTGCTCCCTTGCCATAGAGCTGCTTGTTCAGTACCTGTACCTTGATGCGGCGAAATATGTTGATGAATTGCCACTGCAGGCTCTTGATCTAGTCCCAACCAAGATCCACGACAGATCCCCGATATTCCTCGGCAGCTACGACGATGTGGAGGAAATCAAAGCCTTGTATGCCGAGCAGGCAAAGTCAAGCTCGGCTTGATCAGCGAACCCAAATGAGGTGTAAATCGACCTGATTCAGACATTTCTTCCCTTGGTGTCGTCGTAAGTTTGTAACATTCAGTGTAATATATAGTATGGGGGCCCGGAACAGCTTCACAAGCAACTAAGGTCCTCCGAAAAAAGTTACATACTCATAGTTTGATTCGAGTTATCCATAAATTATATACATACATGCATGCACATATGCATCTCTAGCACCTAAAAGCCTTGTGTTATTACCAACCTAAGCATACTTATAGTTTGCTTCGAGTTATCCACACACGCTAAGTGCTGGTGAAGAAGAGGTGCTCAGGTGTCATATATAAATGATGAAACTACTGTCGCAGGCTCTGCAAAATGTATTGCGCATAGAGATCCCTGCAAAAGTGTGATCATGTCATAGATTGTTCGAGACAGAGGAAAGTCCATGCTGTATGAGGCCTGAAAATGCTCTAGTCTGGACACTAACATGGAGTACTGGATGGCATCGCGGGCGGCGCTCGCAGGCTGCACCTCGTTGACGGCAACTTCCTTGTTCTCGTTCTTCTTATCTGAACATTTTTTTTTGAGAGGGCCATGGATTCAGCAACAGGAAGACGAGATCTGTAAACAGAAGCAAGCTGAAGACTGGCAGCTTACAGTCCTCGAAGAACCTTCGGATCTCTTGGACGCGATGAGGCGAGAGCTCGTTGAGATCATTGTAGTGGCGGTATCGGGATCATCAGTGCAGACAGCTATGATCTTATCGTCCTTCTCTCCCTGTTCCCCCGAGAATCCGACAACAGAGCAATCGTATTTCTCACCTGAAGTCTAGAACTGGCATAAAGATGCAGGATTTGATGTGCCATGAATAGATGGTACCTGGTCAATCATAGGCATGAGGCCGATCGCTCTGGCCCGGAGGAAGCAGCCAGGAAGAACTGGTTCCTGCAAGTGATGATCAGTTGATAACAGACGGTTGCATCTTCAGCTAGTACAACTGTACAAGGCTTCCCTTGAAGAAACGAGAAGTCGGCACTGGTTGGTTAGCCCCAGCCCCCAGGAGGTACACGCACCTGCATGAGCACCAAGACATCCATGGGGTCGTTGTCCTCGCAGAGCGTTCGCGGGATGAAGCCGTAGTTGTGTGGTTACACCACCGACGAGTACAGCACGCGATCGACCTGACATGATCGCTCAGATTCTCAAGCCTCTACTGGACAGTGGACACTGGCCATGGCGAGCTGACTTGCAGATATAGATATGTATACACTGACCTTGATGAGCCCCGTTTTCTTGTCGAGCTCGTACTTGACCTTGCTCTCTTTCGAGATCTCCACGACCTATCTCAACGATCACAGCCGTACGTACATGAAACAAAGAAGAAGAAGAAGAAGAAGAAGAAGAAGAAGAAGAAATTGTGAGGCTATGTTACTTACAACGTTGAACGCAGCGGGGGCGTCATGACCTGCACGCACGTAGTACAGAGAGGAGGAGCATCGGGAGTTAGCACTGAGAGAGCAGCTAATAAACGCCTCTGAAAACAGAACGCGCGGGGAGAGCTGTCTCACCGATGTCGAGGTCATGCCATGGGTGCGCGGCGACGGACCTCCGCGACAGGGACGAGAGGATCCTCTCGTTCAGCCGGGGGGCGGGGCGGCTCGCCCCGTCGGCCACCGCGTGCCTGTCCGCCTCGCTCATTTTCTCTGCCTCCCGTGCTGCGCGTGCTCGCTTGTTCGGCTTTGGCACACGGTCTGCTGCCCCCGCTGCGGGCCCAAGCGTCCCGTGGCGTGCTGCCGTGCTCGTCTTGCCCGACCGGCCGCGCCCGCGCGCGCGTGCCCGAGATATATGGGGCTCGGCAGCGACTGGCGCGCGGCGTTGGGCTGCCACGGCGCACCGCTTCGCGCGACTTCTTTGGGCTTCCTCGACGCGACGCCTATGATGACGCCTATGATGCGACATAATCGAGTCTGGCCTTATTTAGTTGCGAAAAGTGAAAAGTTTTCGGTACTCTAGCACTTCGTTTATTGGTGACAAATATTATCTAATCATGAACTAACTAGGATCAAAAGATTCGTCTCGTGATTTATAGCTAAACTGTATAATTAATTTTTATTTTCATCTATATTTAATGTTTCATGCATGTGCTACAAGATTTGGTGTAACGGGGAATCTTGAAAACTTTTTGGTTAAACAAAGCGTCTCTCTTTCCACGGTGCGGTGAGGATTCTCCAGTCGCCTCGTCAGTCGTCACGGCCGAAACTTCGAGCACTCAGGTACGAGACGCTGCTTACACATTGGCCTTGCAGCCACCGCGGCGCGGCGTCGATGCTTCTACACGGGGGACACTAGCAGTGCTACTTCAAAATGTTCTCCTCGGGTGCTGAAAGAAAAACCAGAGGGTTTGTATTGTCGCGAACGCGCGATGGCCACCATTCAGGTCCAGGTGTCTGAATGCACCGCCAGTACGAAACTCTGCGCAGTTAGTTTTTGCCTACCGTAGCATTTCGTTTTTATTTGACAAACATTATCTAATCACAGAGTAACTAGATTTAAAAGATTGATCTCACAAATTACAGATAAACTGTACAGTTAGTTTTTATTTTCGTCTATATTTAATGCTCCATGCATGCAGCCAAAGATTCGATGTGACGAGAAATCTAGAAAAATTTTGCGAACTAAACAAGGCTTCTAGCTTCCAAATCAGGACTTCATTCACAAATTTAGTTCAGAAGCAATGAAATAAATTGACAGAACGACAGTTTATGGGTCCTTTTTGGCTGAAAGCTTCCACAGTGTAACATAACGACAGGTGATAATATACTTTCATCTATGTATTTAAATAGATTAGAGTACTCAATAGATTACTACATAGTTTAGCTGAATAATATCATGTCTTCAGTGTTCTTTTTTTCCTGAAAGATCCGGTTGTTATCCGTCTTATATATTAATATAAGAGAAAAGTAGTGTACGCAGACTGCCAGTAAGGTGTAGGAAAGCAGATATTAGAGATTATTCGTTCTATGCATATCTACCAGAAGTTGACCAAAAGGATGCTCATCGAGGATTTTAAATCAGATTGAGTGCACTGACTTTTCCTTGCGATCGAAAATTCTCATTCCTCTGTTTCCACAAGGTCCAGATGTCCAGAACTACAGGTTATGTTGTAGGCACCACCGCACCACAACTCAAGGTTCAGGTTTGGTGAGCTGTTCCAAACACTGATTCGCTTCCAAACACATCTGGAGAAGCATTCCAACTTCCAAGATGAGAAGGCGTGCCGCTTCTAAGCTTCTTTCACAGAGATGGAAGAAGTAGTCGTTCACCCATTCTCTGATCAACAAGCAGCACCCTGTCCAAACTCTGCAACAGTAGTCACAAGAAGAACTTGCAACATGAGGGAGCCAATGGTTTCCAAATCGTAGCCAGAAAATCTGGTCGATGTTGTCTGCCAAACTGTACTGCATAAGCTGATCTTGCCGTGTACTCACCTGAAGGTTCCAGGGTCCAAATGATCATGTCTTCCTCCAGATCGTCAGCCGAGAAATCACTATCAGCAATTAGGGACCATAGGCGGAAGTAGTCGCTCAGAACTCAGAAGGTCCTGTCTTCAAAGTATGGTCTCCAAGTATATCAATACAAGCAAGGCATGCTAGTCCACATTTCTATCGCGTTCAGACAAAACTGTGTGTATTCAAAGATGCTAGCAACACTTGCAAATAGAAGTGAGCTATGGTGCCGCGATCAATGTGCTGCTGTTCATGTGTCCATGCAAACGTGCACAAACACACTGGAATGTTTATGACAAAAAGAAATTCTAACACCACTATTCGGTTACTCCACGAGAACTCCAGCACCCCCATATGCACTAAAAGATAATCATCAGGTACTATAATTCAATGCAATGCTACAAACACGATATAACATAGAAGCTTTTTTTTTAGATTAAACATAGCTGTATAAATTATTTTCGCAGCTTAAACTGTAAACTATTGCAATTCCAGCACTAAACTGTAAGCATAGTTATATAAATTATTTTCTCAGCTTAAACTGTAAACTATTGCAGTTCCAGCACTAAATACTTGTATCCAGTTTTATATCAGCAAGGATAACACATTCATCTTGATTGTGGCATCATGAATCAGGAAAAGAAAATGATATGTAAAAGATGTAGTCATCACACCCCACTCCCCACTACGGACCATGATGCGACCAGATGACTACAGTAACCCACAAGGTTAAAGAATTAACCCCTACAATCAAATATCACAATTCTGAGGACTGAAAAAAACATCCTCGCGGAACATTAACAACATTGCTGCAACACAGTCTCGGCTCTAAAGCAGACAATCTGGGCAGAAGCACCCAGAGCAACACAGAAGTGAGAAGTTAAATGCATAGTGCAGAAGTTTCTAATGAGTCAAGGATAACATCCTGCAATTTAGAAATTTCATCCGCCACATTATTCAAGCAGACAGTCAATGTAGCACATACCACATATTACACAGATGCGTTATGCATAGCTTGACTCAGGGACTAATGCTGCATCAGCATATGTGATCAAACCGTTTTGGGGGGTTTTAATTAAGCACTTAGGCCTGGGGCTTATCGGCGGCGGGCTCCGGCTGGGGCTGGGCCTGCGCCGGGGTGAGCGCCTTCTTGATGGAGACGGCGTGGATCTCCGCCATGTGAGGCGCCAGCGCGGTGTTCACCATCCGGTGCCTCTCCAGCAGCCGCTTCCCCTCGAACTTCTCCGAGACCACCTCGATCTCGTAGCTCGCACCACACCTTCGCACCGACGAATCAATCAACAACGCAACAAAGATCCGCTCTTTGATGGTCAAGCAACAACCAAATGAAAAAAATAATAAGTTTAAGCATTGGGAGCGAGCTTACCCTCCGGATGTGTCCGTGACCACCTGCAGAGGCACGGTACAGTTAGGGTTTATAATGGAGATCGATGGATTAGCGGGAGGGGTTTAGAGCGACAAGAGGCTTACGAGATTGGAAGGGCTGAGAGCGGAGGTGATGGCCGCCTCGACGTCCTCCTTGGTGACGCCCATCGCTTCTTCGCCTTCTCTTCGCCCGTTCGCCGGTGTGTTCAGGGGACGTCCGTGTTCAGGTGGAGCGACGGACGGCAGTAGCGAGGCCTCTTTTCTTCGGTATTCTCTATTCTGGCTGAGCAGAGAGTTGCCGGATTCTGTTGTTCCTCCAGAGCCCTGGTGGCTTGGGAATCGAATAATTGGAAGATATCTATGGTTGGGAAATTTTATGAATTCGAAACAGTCGTGAAGATGAGAAGTCCAACTAGCTGATGTTTCGGGTTTCAGGATTTTTCACAATTTTCCGTTTCGTTTCAACCACAGTTTTGCTACTGGTATTGATTTTTTAATTAACGTCCTGTCCGTGGAACCACAGTATTGCTATTGCTATTGGTTTCAACCACATTTCTCCGACATCAGCTAAGCTATCAGTTGAAGACCAGACATTTCTTTTTTTTAAAAAAAAATTAGAGTTCCATGGACAATGCTCCTGTCCGTTGCATTGCGTCAGGACACCTTCAGGAAGCAAGCCAAACTCGTTGACAAATTAACAGCCTATTCGCTCGCTGATTTACTGTGAGAGAAAAACACTACTGGCTGACTTCACTCGCTGATTTACTATAAAAAGAAAAACACTATTGACTGACATAAAAAGTATAGTTTAGCAAACTCAATGAAAGTACAGAAGTGCACCACCCAAGCTAAAAGGACGGCAAGAAACAAAGGTAGCTTTGCTCAAAACAGGACAGAACAGCACCACCTGCTACTCCTCTACCACTCATCCAAGCACCGCTTCATGAGACCTACTCCTCTACTACACATCCAAGTACGGCAAGAACGTTCATGAGCCTAATGCCGGCTCGGAGCACTCACTTCAAAATGCACCAGTCCTCCAGGACATTTGTTCCCGTATTTCACCGGCTGGAAGATAAGGCATTCAGAAAGAAAATGATGCGTTACTTGCAAAGTTGCAATACCGACTACAAATATTTGCAACAAGTATAATTGGGAGTTAACTTGACTGAGAACCACCACAAGAGATTCGACAGATAATCCAAGCACAACCAGTTGTTTACACGATTGTATCACTTGTTAAACCTACAGCCCATCAGAAAAATGTAGCAGCTAGGCCCGTAGCATACACTCCATGCAACGCCATCAAGTGGCCAAATACACCAGTCATAGTTGACAACCAGCATGACCTAACTTCAAACTTCATGCCGTTCGAAGGGGTGGAGAAACCAATATGACACCATCACCTCGGACAAAAAGGAAGGGGATAGTGCGTTTTGTGGTCTGCAAAGATTATCCAGCAAATAGTTAGTGTATATCATAATACACATTTCAAAGATTAAGAGTAGGTAATAAGTCACTTAAAGAGTATGGAATCATTCTGTCTTATATCAGAGTCGGAACCATAATCTAAGCAATCTAAAAGTCTCAGATAGCTTTATGCTCTAATGTCTTTAACGGATGCCCATCTCACTATAAACACATTGAAACTCCACAAAGAGATGAGTTTAAGGATGTAATAGCATGCACTATACACCTAAGTCGTTAACTCATTATTTGAGGTTTCCTTAATAGTCACTATCCTTAATGAATATCTAACATAACCCACAAAGTCTGAAGGACGATGAAAATGATAACCTGGCATCCAACAGTTTTCGACTAATTGACTTACTGAACATTTATCAGGAATTAAGGGAGAAAAGCAAATGAACTTACGCGCACAATTTCTTCATATGTTTCATCATCTATCTCAACAGTTGTCACGACCTCTTCCACATCACCAAGTATCATGTTTAAATGTTGATCATACGCCTGCATAAAAGAGGGGGGGGGGGGGGGGGGGGGAGGACATGTCAGCAACAACCAACAATTACCCCAGCATGCCACACATAATACAAGATAGATCTCAGCAGACAAAAAAGAATTAACAAACTCATAGGAAAGATGGGAGAATCATGAAAATGCAACTGAAAGCAAGCCACAGCAGGGGAGCATGCAGCAGAAAGGTTCACAACAAATCACCAGATAATAAATGCAAGCCCTGAAAGGGTATCTTAAAAATACAAAATGTCCAGCATCCATAATTGTTATTCATCAAAAGCAAGGAATGCTAATGCTATGTTCCATCTATATACCATGTTACATGATAAAATGACCCACAAGTTATGTTACCAAGATATTTATGTTTAGAAATTAGAATGAAAGGATTGATGCCCCAGTAACCTTCATCACAAATAAAATAATCTCAGACAGCTAAGCCGAAATAACAGAATTCAGAAAATGGTGTACAGCTGGGGCAGAAAAATTATTTGGGCATTAAGATGACTTTAGGGAACAATCCATTGCATATGCATCGAGGATCTTCTACATGTTCAACAGCTCAGTGGCTGAGTTAATAAAGGACAAATGCCACAGTTCCCTTCATCATGGATGGAAACAAAGTAAAAAACAACTAAGCCTTCAGAAAACAGCTTACAAGGAGGGAGAAAACTGTTTGAGCATTAGAGTGACATTCTTCTAAACAGAGGGAACCATTCTTGGCTTAGGTCCCAAGGACCTTCTACTCGTTCCACCTTCTCTAATTCCACGTGAGTTCTTACACAAAAATGTCTGTTGCCCTGTTATCAATATATCAATCCAAATCGAATATATCAATCCATATCAATGGTTTCAAAGTCATGAATGTTACTATCACAGAGTAACATATTCAACCTCCCGAGTGTGCTCCAAATTTCGTCAGAATTGTTACATTAAGTGAACCCGCCCATTTAGTTTTGACAGATTTAGCATCACATGAAGTGAATATACAATTTAATCACAAAACAGTGAGGAATTAGCAGCATAGAAGCTTATCATCCAGTCCATAATTCCCTTAAATCCGTAGTTCCATACTCACGGGCGGATGGACGCACCAGCCCGACGCTACAACTAGCTAATCTTCTCTACAGCAAACTAACCACAAGCACAGGGCAAAAATACAGCAAAAGGTCCAAAGAGAAGCAGACGGGTTAATTACATGGAGCTTGCCGCGGAGCTCGCGGTCGGATCGGAGCTTGACGTAGATGCGCTCGTCGAGGCTGAGCCGTATCAGATCCAGCGGCTCCTTCACCGCGATTTCCTCCTCCGCCGCAGCCATCGCCGCCGCCTCGTACACCGCCTACCTCCTGCCGCTCCGCGCCCAGAAACCTCTAAACCCTAGCTACCCAACGAATCGAACCCTGGGTCGCACACTCGACTCGCACTGGCTTCGGCGACGGATGTGCTTGCGTTTTGCGGCGCCCGCCCGGACATCTCTGTGCTGCGGTAAAGCATCTTTGCTCACAAGGGCCAAAGGGCCTTATGGGCTTTACTAGAAGCCCATATTCTCTAGATGGGCCAGACCTCTAATGAGAAATAGGTGCTCAGTCATGGGCCCTTTCTTATCAGAAGTTGAGCCTTCGTCGAGTTTGTAGGCCCTTTCTTGTCTGCATTTCCTTTTGGTGCATCAAGGGCCAAAATGGTCATGAATTTCTTCGAGTTTTTCAGCTTCTGAAAAGGATGAAACCTGGATGTTTATAGTTCCCCTTTCATCTAAAAATAATTGTAGGTTTTGATCCATTATTTTACATAATAGAACTAAACACTACGTATTTTTTTTGTCAAAATAGTTGTCATTCTCCATTTTAGATTTTGACCTTAATATGCCAAAAAAAGCCCAAGAGCCTCAAGAGGACATAATGAAGAAAATAAATTCTGCATTTTGGATAGAACTAAACATAACTCTAAAATTTTTGGCATTTTGTATTTTATCATTCTAAAGTAGTTGACATTTTGCATTTTGCATTCCATGAGGAACAAAACAGTATCTTTAAAAAAAACCAAAAACTTCAAGCTAGAACCCTTTTTGAATAAAATAAATCAACATTCACATAAGAGAACGGATCCCTTCATCGTTTCATCAAACACATCACGTTGTTACGTACCCCTGAGTTACTAATGCAAACAATGGATATCTATTTAAACACATGCTCCTCTTGGAGGTCCCCTGCTCTGCTCTATTTCTCAAAGAATCCAGCAGCACCTAACATATCAGCAACGTCTGACGAAAATGCGTCGCAGGAGCTCACGATAGTGGAACAGTTCGATGACAGGCAGTTAGAGCCGAGGGCAGCATCCAGATCGCACCCTCTTGTCGCCCTCTCCGTAACGCCTCCCCTTTGTACTTTTCCCCACGGACCCTAGCATTCGATCGATGCAGGAATTTTAATCCGAGCTACCGCTTTCGCTGATGTTCCACTGGCGTTTTTTAAGCATATGGAACTTGTTAGACTGAACGGCATCTGACGTTTACATCCAGACACACATCTTATTATATATACGCTGAAAAAAGCAGATGTTATCTTATTTGATGTCAAAATAAACAACCCCTGGACGGCAAAAGTTGTGCCCAGCTGGATTGTACGTGATAAGTATCTGTACACCCCTGTTGACATTTTCATGTACGCGTGCCGTATTTACGACTTTGTTTGTTCCCTCCTCACAAAAGTCCATACAGCTTTATGGTCTCGCTCCCGAGAAATGTCTAGGCACTATCATGCTGGCCCCCAGTGCCCTGTGCCCCTGCCGCTGTTTGAACGTTTACCACTCGATCGATCAGGTCACTGGTGCTCACGTACTAGGAGTACTGCTCTCATTTCTTGATGCTGCCGTTGAATGAAAAGAAGCATCGGTAGCATCAACCCCAGCTTTTATTTTTCCCGGTGACGCAAACGTTTCGCTGAAAAGGAGGGGAGCTGGGTAAAGAATACAGCAGCATGAAACCAAAGCACCCATCTTTCGGTCTGTCAGCATGCGGCCACATGAGCTGGAGGATTGGACGAGACGAGACGAGAGAGCCCAGCGAAAGCCCTGGCTGCAGAGCAGTCGGTCGTTCAAGCACACATATCATCGTCTTTCAGGGCAAGAACCAAGAAGCAAGTTGCAGATAGGATTAGGGGCTAGCAGAGCTGAGACGATGAAACTGCTAATAATGGCGTTTTGATCGAGTTCCTTGTTCCATCTGACGATAGCAGACAAATGCGTGGACAGTGGACTAGTACGCATGCAGCATTATCTTTTATCCCTTTTGGCCTATGCATGATTCATGCATCGGCTGGGTTTAGTTATATGCTGAGGCCAGCAGCCGGATTTGTTTAGATTATGTAGTGGTTGGAACGATAACGCCGATGATTTCAGCCTCTATTGGTACGTCTATATCTATATATTTGACAAATGCTTGTGTGCAAGACGACACAGGATTGTTTCAAGAGTTGGAACGGGCATTCAGATTCAGTACAGCGCTATAACCTCTGAATAATCTCGACTAGTGATGTCGTACGAACTTGCCACCCTGCCATGATTTATTTTGAAACCGTCGTCGTCTTTTGGCTGCAGCGCAGCAGCTTATATATCTAACCTCTCGTTCGCAAAAAAAAAAATATATCTAACCTCTACATGTGCAATATATAGAATAGGAATGTATCCTGGGGCCACCCGATAAAACCCTTATATCTTTCAAATTCGCAAGATACTTGGCTATCTCACCAAAGTAGATTAAGGCAACAGGTGGATTTTATAGGATGCCTAATTTGATCACCCGTTTCGTGCAAAACTGGTATGGATTCCGAAGGAACGCCGTCCTGCCACTCGGTGGCGCTTGGACGCTCCATTGATCACGACTCGCTGGCGTCAGATGCCGCCCGAGCCGCTGGTCCGCTGCTGCTGTGTGCTGTGCTGCACGCCTGTGTGCGGTGACGTCCCGATCTGCCGATCGCTGGAACTGGAACCTTCTCGGCCAGGCAAACCAGCCACGAGCTCTAGTAGCTCTCACGCCCGCGACGGCGACGACAGCGGACGGACGGACGGAGCCGTGCCCGCTCCCACCGAACACACACCAGACGGCGCGGGGCCGTGAAGCCAAGCCGCCCGTATGCGTCACCGTAACGAACCGAACTGCACAGACACAACCACCCTACGAGTAGCGCGTCTCTGTAGCGCCGGAAGGTACCTATGCCTTCCTTCCTTACTGTCACGGCCTCTCCTTCACCGCTGGAAAGTGAAAAGCCGTCCACGGGTTCGATTCTCTCCAAGGCTTCCTTTCTTTCAGACCCCGCGTTCAGGAGCAGCCTCTTTTTCGCTGTGTTTTCGGACCCTTTGCGTGCTCACACCCCTGTGCTGGTGTGCACGGCAGGAAAATTCACCCTGGCCTCTTCGTGTCCGGGTAAAAACGCACCCTGGTCTAGTACGCGTTTCCGGAGTGAACTAGAGGAGTGGACTCTGCCGGAAAACGGCGAGCTCATCTCCGACCTGAACCCACCGAGATCGAGAGTTGCTGCTGTTCTAGAGTCAAGTCAGCAGCGGGAACTTGTACAGCGACTACTCGCAGGTCTGAGCCAACCAAACCCTAGGAAACAACCAAACCCTAAGAAACTGCACGAGAAAGTTTGGTTGATGGGACGCTACAAATGGAAGCATACACACGTAGGTACTGTACTCGCCGTTTTCGCAACTTTGAGCGCACGTTTGAGAGTGCCATTGTATTGTATCTCGCCGAATTCTTTTTTTCTGGAGTAGAATCGCTCCACCCACTGTGCACCCGGACCCAGAGAGTGTGCGCACTGTCACTGTGGCCACCGGTCAAAGGACAAGCTCCATCCAGTGTCCCAGTCTACTACGGTAGCGCGATGATAGAACAATCGATTGCCAACGATTCTCCCTTGGGTTGAGCGAGCTGCTTCTGAGGATCTCATGTGCAGCTGCCGTATCATGTCATCATACGGTTTGACCGGTTGCGGCCACTGGCTTGTTCTACCGCGTGGCAAAAAAAAAAGAAAAAGAAAGAGGAAGGGAAAATGTTACTGTTCCAAAACTACTCCAAGTGGAGTACTACCGAGTGATTCAGATCGTACAAACAAGAGTTGAGCACAAGCTATCAGACGAGGATCGATCAGATCACGGTACGTGAACTGGATGTACTCCCTCTGTTCGCTCAACGGTGCAGGGCTGCTGCACCTGCACGGTGCACGGACTCGCCCCCCACCGAGCACCGGCCCACCCACCCCCACCAGAGGCCACCACCACTGCAGGCCCACCGCCGTGCCGCGTGTGGGGCGCGCGGGGCAGCAAAGCACAAAGGCACTGCAAAAAAATATATATAAAACAAGCAGGAGCAGTGCAAGCCCCGCTTTTCATGGCGTGAGCGCCGGGGCAAGGCAAGTAGCCGCTGCCCGGTGCTGCCACAGTGCCACCTGACCCCCCACCCCCCTCCCGGTCCCCGGTCCATCCCAAACGCCGTTACGAGGCCGCCCCCCGCGACGGAACGGAAAGGTGCGGTCAACCCACCCCGGCCCCGCCCCACCACCGCCGGGGGCCGGGTGGATAAACAAACCCAGCGCCCCCCCGGTCCCCTGTCCGTCTCATTCCTTCTCTTCCTCCCCTCTCCTCGCCTCCAGCTGCAGCTCCCGCTCGCCGCTCCCCTTCAGCTGCGCGCGTGCCTGCGCGCGCCGCGGTGGCCGTGGAGGACAGCGCGAGGGACGCGCCGAGCTCGTGGTCCGTGCGGTGATCTGAGGCCCGCGTGTCACCGGTGGCCCGGCGAGGCGGCGTCGGCTTTCACGAATGTAAGTTCCCGTCACACAAGGGGTGGTGGTGAGTGGTTTTTGGTTTGGTTTCGATGTTCGTAGGTTTCGGAGGGTTTGTCTGGTCGGTCAGTGTGTGTGGCGAGTGAAGCTGTGGTGAAGGCGGGGGCGTTCCTGGCCAGATCGGTAGGTCGCATGCTCTGATTCGCTGGATGCAGTGTTGTGCAGGGCAGATTTCTGGGAGGAATCTGGACTTCTAAGCCTTTTATTTATTACTACTTCTGAGTCTTGCTTCGCTGGTTACATTGCGCTGTGGACGAGCCAAACCTTCCGATTTCTACGCTTTTACCGCGCGTAGTTCGTGTCCAAATTTATACCAGCTCGCATACCCGAAGTATAAGCTAAACATCTCCCGAAATAGAGTCGTAGCTTGTACGCTTGTACCGTTGGTTCTGTACACGCCGGTATTTCCTCGGCGAAATGGTATGTCAATCAACCACTGTGTTTAATATGGTTCTGCTGCTACTATGTCCAGAACCTCCCATGGGAATTAGGCACTCATATGTGCCCATGTTTGTTTAGCTTATTAAATCCCATATTTCTTCGGTTCAAAGTGATGCTCCGGACCTAACATAGGGTATGGAGTCAAGTCAAAGGTCTCTGCTTGCATCCCGACCAATGATGGATTTGGAATCTGATTTAGTTTCTTGTTTGGCTATGCCCGGTAGTTATGATGTCTATGTTTAATCAACTAAAAGTTGTGATGATGCGACCATATGCCAGTCAATTCCATCCATGTTAAACATTCTCTCATTAATTCTTTTTTTTTTCTTTTGCAGGGGCAGCTTGTAGCGGCTCTTTCTTTTGCATATGCACTTCCTACTGCTGTTGACATTTCAAAGGAGGTACCTCAAGTTACCTATTCCTTATTCATCTTCTATGATTCTATCAAGTCAAATTCCTAAAAACCTAGTGTAGTAGTTTGTAACCTTTATTTCTTTTTCATTTTCAGGCCATAGTCTCCTGGATTTTGTATGCCTTGCAATCTGGAATTGGTGACCGTAGATGTCTTTTCGTAGCATAGTCCGTGATGTTAGGGATGGTTTCGGCAGCTTGTCGAGAAGAAGCTTTGAGGTGACCCTCGCAAGCATCTATGGCCTTACTGGGCATCACAAAGGGAAGACCCAGAGCTCATTGCATGAGCTCGATGACTCACCTTCCATAATTCGTGAAAGCCGCTGGGCGAATCTACCTCCTGAACTCATCCGTGATATCATACGGAGGCTGGAGGCTGATGAGAGCACCTGGCCAGCACGGAAGCATGTTGTTTGTTTTGCAGCTGTTTGTAGGACATGGAGGGAGATGTGTAAAGAGATTGTGTTGAGCCCGGAGTTATGTGGGAAGCTCACCTTCCCTGTGTCTCTAAAACAGGTAAGGGGGAGAAGAATCAACCTCCTTCGGCTAGAGCAATCTTAAACCAAATGCTGTTGACAATTAGCTCCAAACCTTGAGCTCAGAATATCTTTCTTGTCCTTGATACATTGTTTGTTTCTTTGGCAGCCTGGCCCTCGAGATGGAAATACAATGATTCAGTGTTTTATAAAGAGGAATAAATCAAAATCCACTTACTATCTCTACCTGTGCCTTAGCAATGGTATGTCACATGCTTTGCACACTTTCAAGATTCAATAGCAACGCTTCTAAGGTTTATCTTGTTTTATGGAGCATATGGGATTATTATTAGTTAGATATGTTTCTCTTGTTTGAGCACTTGATTCACAATTACATCTCATATCCTGTAAACCTCTCCATCAGTTCTTACATTGTGTGGTGTTCTAATCTCACCTTCATGAGAATATTTGTAGTTAAATGATCTATGGACTGTTTATCATATTTCACCTTATCAAATTTGTTGACTCATTTTATTTCTTCTGTGCACAGTTGTTACTTCAGAAAGTGGGAAATTCCTCTTGTCGGCTAAAAGACACCGGAAAACCACATGCACAGAGTACACTATATCAATGGATTCTGGCAACATCTCAAGATCAAGCAGAACCTACATTGGAAAAATAAGGTAAACAATATGTTTGTGATAGATATACTAGTTTTTTTTGTGTGTGTTTGACTGTTTAACAATAAGCATAGCATTGCCAATTTTCAGGTCGAATTTCCTTGGCACAAGATTTTTAATTTATGATACACAACCACCCTATAATGGGGCTGTAGTTCCTCCTTCCGGAAGGACCAGCAGAAGGTTCAACTCCACAAAAGTCTCTCCAAAGTTGCCTTCTGTTAGTTACAACATCGCTCAGGTGTCGTATGAGCTGAATGTCCTTGGCACGAGAGGTCCTAGGCGGATGCGTTGCATCATGCACTCCATACCCGCCTCATCAGTGGAGCCAGGTGGCATTGTGCCTGGACAGCCAGAGCAGATTGTACCTCGAGCTCTGGAGGATTCATTCCGCAGCACAGCTTCCTTCTCGCAGTCCTTCCGTAGCACCACCTCATTGTCCAAGTCCATCATGGACTCATCCATGGATTTCAATAGCGCTCGCTTCTCTGATATTGGTGGCAGCAGCGCTCGCTTCACGGGCATTCCTGGCAGCAGTGCTCGCTTCACGGGCATTCCTGGCAGCAGTGCTCGCTTCTCGGGCATTGCTGAAGGCAGATTGGACAACGATGAGGAGAGTGAAACCAAGGAGAGGCCATTGGTGCTTCGCAATAAGCCGCCTAGGTGGCATGAACAGCTGCAGTGCTGGTGCCTCAACTTCCGGGGCCGTGTGACAATTGCCTCGGTGAAGAACTTCCAGCTGATTGCCGCGACAACCCCGCCACCTGCAGGTGCTCCAACCCCCTCCCAGCCTGCTCCATCAGATCCAGACAAGGTGATTCTGCAGTTTGGAAAAGTGGCAAGGGATATGTTCACAATGGACTATCGCTACCCTCTCTCGGCTTTCCAGGCATTTGCCATTTGTCTGAGCAGCTTCGATACAAAACTGGCCTGTGAATAAATGGAGAGCAAAGGTAAAAGACAACAGGTTGCCGGCATTAGGCCTTTAGTGTACCTCTTTCCATTTGACTCTCGTGTTATCTTGGTTGTAATTGTGCTTGCTGTAGCCATGAAGTGGTCATATATGGTGGACGCATGTGTTGTTGGCCCCTCTCGTAAAGTGATTACAAGTTGCATTTGGACCACATGTTACCAGATCTGTAATATACTTGCAGTGGCATTGCCGCGTGAAAGAAAGCTCCCATTCGTGATTGGGCTTGTATGATTTCAGAAAAGGGCAGCAAGTAAAGCTTGGTACGGTGTGCATTTTTGCTCGTCTCTGGATTGGTTACTGTTAAAAGTTCACTGCATCTTGTCTTCCGTCCTTGTGTCTTGAGAAGTGAGCGAGAGGGCTTTACGGCTTTGTCTCACCTCAAAAGGGTTCGCCAAGTGCCAAACCCCGTCCACCCATCCTTTTATCAGTGGTTATGAGCACGCCTATGCATAATCATCATTGCTTGCATTACCTACAAGGCTACAAGCGTATGCGTATCCCTCACAGCGTTGCGCATTAGATTCAGACGGGGGAGCAGTAGCTGTGTGTGACACGGGAGCACGAGCATCATCTCACATGAACCTGCCTGCCATCCCGCCTTTTCGGCCCGAATAAAGCCGGGTTCTTTCGGTGTGGCCCTGTCTTTTGTTTGGAGTTGTTTCGGGGGGAAGACGCCGGCACAGCTGAGAAGCAGCATGGCGAGAGGAGAAAAAAAAAGAGAAGAGACCGAAAGCGAAAGGTCACCTGGACCCATGAGCGCGACACGGCGAGCGGAATATTTGCTCCGACCTGGAACGCACCACAGAAGAACGCGAGATCCGCGTTCCGCAGCGCCCGCGCACAAACATATTCATTTCGCCACCTTTCTTCAGAGAAATAATTGTGTATCGCTGCCTAGTCTACGAGCAGCTAGCTAGCCAGCTATAGCTCTCGCTCGTAGTGCTGTGCTGGGTGCTCCACCATCAGCCATGGCGTCGGCTCGCGCCGCCATCTACGTCGCAACGACGGCAGCGTGCGTGCGTGCGCGCGCGCGCGGCGCGAGCTGATGTCCCGTTCCACTCTCGCGCTCGTTCGATGTGCGGTAGCTGCTGGTGTGGCAGTGGCAGGCAAGGCGAGCGAGCGGTCGGTCTTCCACTCGATCGTCGGGCGACGTGTGCCAGTCGCGGTCCGGCGCGACCCGTTCACTGATGATGCATCAACGCGTGATAGCGCCTGGCGTGTGCATTACTACGTGTGGTCTAGTGCGGACATGGAGCTGTGGGTTTTCAGCCGTGCACGCTTCGCTGGCGTGGCGCGTGTGAGACGTGGACAGTGGAGTAGGATATTTCGTGCATATTCAGGTTCAGGTAAGGCCTTGTTTAGTTCCGAAAATTTTTGGGAAATGGACACTGTAGCATTTTCGTTTGTATTTGACAAATATTGTCCAATCATGGACTAACTAGGCTCAAAAGATTCGTCTCGTCAATTTCGACCAAACTGTGCAATTAGTTTTTATTTTCGTCTATATTTAATACTCCATGCATACGTCTAAAGATTCAATGTGACGGGGAATGAGAAAAATTTTGCAAAATTTTCTGGGAAGTAAACAAGGCCTAAGCATGGATGGGAGGGGATCGGAGTCCCACCAAACAGGGCGCTACGTGTTGTTTGTTGCCCTGTTAGGTGTTAGCTAAAGCCGACAAGGACGCAAGGTACATGGCTCTACCTTGGCATAGTAAAATGGTAGGCAGCAGATCGAGTTGCCCAGCGGGATTTTGGCTGTAAGAAAGTGGACAGATCAAAGCGTGGTAACTGGCTGTTTAAAGTGCCTGTTTGAGACGTTCTTGTACTGAACACAAACTGCATGCAACCACGACCATCGAGTCATGCATGTACGGATGGTTCAGATTGACCAGTGAAACTATAACCCGAACGTAGCATTTGCGTACAACGTTTTAACTGCTACCCTTCACATGTTTTCGAATCCGGACTGAATTCTTGCATCGTGCTAACCAAATACAGTACTGTACTATGTTGCTTATGGGCCACATCTGAAATGGCCATGGCCGCGATGTTGTCCACGGCCCAGCGTGGGGTATTTGGCCTGGAGTTTTGGTCTGCTGGCGATGGAGACGCAGTTTGGTTTCCTTAGCGTGTGCACGAGATGTATGCACAGAAGTGATGTCCTTAAGATTATCTCCAATAATTTATACCAAATTTACTCTTAATGCTAACAAACCATACTGAATTTTCTCTTAGTTTAGTAGTACTAAACTTACTCTCCAATAATGAAGGGAACCTGTTCTCAACAACAATAATAAAAGGAACAAACTTTACTAGAGTATTTTCCATTAAGCGTGAACCATCTTAGAACCATTGCAATCGATAACAAATTCTCATATGCCCAATAAACTTAAAACATCAACATAGAACGAATATTAACACGGTAGTACTATAATTCAGAGCAGTTCAAGAATAAAAGCAGCATCATATATGTATGTATAGCAACCCATCCATGTCCGTCATATCTCGTCCATGAGCTCTTGGAAGGCGTCCATCGCGGTGGCCGGCAGGCCGAGCAGCACGTTGATGCTCTTCCTCTCCTTTCCGTGCGCGAGGAAGAGGATGACCTCCTTCTCCGGCAGCGTGACTGGGCCCGACATGACCGGCTCGCCCCACCCGAAGTCGGCGCCGTGGAACTCGAGCCGAGACCACGTGGTGATGAGCAGCGTGGACGCCAGCGACGGCCGGGCCCGCGTCGCCTCGAAGTAGTCCACCGCCGACCGCATGTAGTCGTCGGTCACCATCCGCACGGCCTCCTGCACCAGCCCGGCCGCGCGCGACACGGGCGCGGACAGCAGCTCGCCGGCGGTGGCCAGGGCGTTGGTCAGCACGATGCCGTTCCCGAAGTAGCCCCGCGGGAGCGGCGGCGAGAACCGGCGCCGCCCGTCCACGGCGAACAGCAGCTTGGTGCGCTGCTCGGGTGCCAGCCCGAGCGCCTTGGTGCGCGCGCGCCACACGAGCCCCGACAGCGCCTCGAAGGTGGTGCAGCGGCCCAGGGCGCCGTCGGCAAGCGCCAGCGCGCGGACGCGCTCCAGCCGGTCCGGGTCGAAGCAGAAGGAGCGGTACAGCAGCTCCTGCGCGCCGTAGAGCGCCGCCGTGTCGGAGACGTCGGGGATCTCGGCGAACTCGTGGTGCGGGAAGGTGTGCACGGGCGGGTCGCGCGCCTTCAGGACGCTGCGGTCGAGGAACGGCGGCACGGTGAGCTCAGCGACGCCGCGCGCCGTCTCGGCCCACGAGTTGACGAACTCCATGGCGCCGATGCCATCGAACATGCAGTGGTTCATGGCCAGACCAAGCGCGAAGCCCCCACACTTGAACCTCGTCACCTGCACATCAATAACCCATGGTAAAAAAAACATTGCTTGTACTATTGTATGAGTAATTCCATATCACTGGAAATCTGAGGAAAAAATTGGAAAGATGTACGTATAGCTCTATGCTTGATTGGAACAAAGTAATTAGTGATTTTGTCACTTGAGTTGGTCGAGAACTAAAATCACGTGTGAATTTACCTTTCATATTGGAAAACAACCCCCCCCCCCCCCCCCCGTGTCGGAAAATCACATTTGTTGTGTTCATTCATGTTCTTGGGTTTTTAGAAGACAAAAAATGGAAGGTGGTTTGATTTGGTTTGATTTATAGGTAGAGGTTGGTGATCTAACGACACTACCAGAAAAACAATTACAAGTCATTGTAGGCAACCAGAGTGCTTGAGTTGTCTCGGTCTAACTGGAAAAACAAGACAGACTATATGTGTCGACCATAACCACTCCACCTTCAAATCAACAAAATTATCGACAAAAAAAAAACTTTGAACAAACAGTAGACATAGAGAAAGGTTGTGGTTGCTGGATCAGGTGAGTACTACAGGAGTACGGAGTACTATTTTCCACTATAGTCAAGAGAACACTCTGGGCCCGGTAACAGGCCGCTAACCATGTTTCATGTTTCTGGGGCCGGTTGACTAAATACACAACAAATTTAAATAACTGAACCCAAATATGGACCAAATTTAATATCTTTTTTACCAAAATGAATTAAAACCTAACGGAGTTTTCATTTGAAGCAAACAAAGAAATAAGAGAGAGGAAAACAATTTGTCGTTTTCTTTTCTGGTGAGCACTTGGTTAATTTATTTCTGGAAACTATATAGTACTAAAAAAATGCATGCTTCTATCTAGTCGTTCCATTTTCTCGCAAGACAATGCCCTATCACCATTCCACGAAACAAATCGAGGAGCTTGCCCGTGTTCCAAACCAGGCCAGTTCCCAAGGTGGACGTGGACCAGTACATTTTCCATTTCCGTTCTTCAATTTCCTATGCTATCTAGAACCAAAGCGGCATCTCATTGAATTCATCTTTCAACTTCCCCTCCCTATCCTATCCCCCGTCAACTTCCAACCAATAACTCCATGGTTCCTTTGCTGCTGCTGCACGCGGCGGCAGTAATAGCAGGGACGGGTGCATGTATTGTATCCACGCGTGCATGAGCGAGCTTTTCACCAAAATGGCGCACGGAGCCAGCCACCGAGACAGGCCGCCATTAACGGCACGGTTCGTTGGTGGCAAGGCAACCCGCGTCGGCCACCTCGGCCGCCGGACACCCAACCGGAAACGTGCAAGAGAAAGCAGTTAATATACCTGCGCGGTCATGGGGGGCATCTCGAGGATGTGCTTGGCGCCGGGGACGGAATAGACGAGCTGGCCGAGCGCGGCGGGGTCGGGCTTGGTGAGGTCGCCAACGACGGCGAGGTCGCAGGCGGCGTCGGCCTCCACGAACACGACGCCCTCGCCGGTGAGCTCCACGGTCAGCTTCATCTCCGGGCTGATCCCCAGCCGCCCCGCCAGCGGGTGGTAGTGCACCAGCACGCGCGCCAGCGCGTCGCGGAGCGCGGCCGCCACGTCGACGTCCTTGCCGCCGCCGCCGCCGTCGGCGCTGGTGGGCGAGGGCTTGTAGCAGTACACCGTCTGCACGATCACCGCGATGTTCTGGTCCAGGTTGGACAGGTAGTACTGCTCGCCCGTCGGCGTCGCCTCCGCCGGCGCCACCAGCGTCGGCTCGCCGCGCTTCACGCTCAGCTGCGGCGCCTTCTCGCCCGCCGCCAACGCCACGCCGCCGTTCTCCTTCATCTCAACAACCTGCATCGCGCAAAGGAAATGGTGTCGTAGATACGCTTGTTATCAACAAATGCTTGGTTAGCATGCAGCTAAACTGATGTGGCACGTCACTCACCATGGTTGACGATGCGCGTCTGAGAGAGTGTATGAGGATTTTGTGTTTGAGTAAAGAGAGTGGGGTTTGTGACTTGAATACATGGGTCGATCTGGGGGCGATGTTTATATAGCAGTGGAGCCGTGGAGTGTACTAGTCAAAGTCGGAGAGGCTGATGCAAAACAGTTGGGGTTGGAGGGGTTGCATAACTACCAATGTTTGTGTCTGGGATTTTTGTACAGGTGAATCTGCAGAAAGGGAGTGTCTACCGTCCATTCGGGTGCTTTGTGACGACCTGACACGCCCGGTTGTTCAACAGCCTCCAAACAACCCGAGAAGCAGATACCGAAAAGATCGCGTGTGTTCCGTGTAGACCTGGCACACGAACCATACACCAACATAATTGATGTGGATGATGTAATTCGAATCAGTATGTAAGTACATTACTATTAAGAAGAGTACGCAGCCGCCGTACGTATTTGACAAATTTTAAAAGTACGTACTTGGACTGCTAGGGTTGTAAGGTTTGGGTGTAAGAATTTCATATCCTCCCACTTTTAGTGCTTGTGTCGTACTGCTAGGACGATAAAAGTGTACCAGGTTATTGCTTTTGTTGTATTATTATTAACAATGTAATATATTACAATAAACCTAATAATAATTTATAGGCACATACACTATTACAAAAAAAAATTGTGAGGCAGTGCTAAAACATTAACAGAGATGGTAATGCATCGGAAAATGCCGGACAATTAAGGGAGACGAGATCGCCTCACAAAATTAATTGACGGACTCGATCTTTTTATTTATGGAGACGGTCAGAAAATAACCATCTCTATATATCTTATTCTCACCCTCTTCTTCTTCCACGTTATCGCACCTAGAAGATCCCTTAAGCTCCATGTGCAGGATTGAAGGGAACTGACCATGATAAACAATGAAACATATATAGGTCAATAAAAGCACCACCGGTTAAGTCTGCTCCTACATGCCTACTACTCTTTATCCATTCCTCCACATCCGGTATTCTCAGCAATTATTTTGGATCTATATGAAGATGATGATAAAAAAGCCTATTTTTATTCTTTTATTCAAAATTTATAATACAGAGTACTCACCATATGCCACTTTGTCTTATAGATTGATGCGCTGTGTAAACCTATAGTAACAATTTATATAATCCTCTTCAATGAATTCATAGCTAGGTTTTATGTTCCTTTCACTTTACTTGACATATCTGTCCTAATAAATTCCTAAGTACAACATCCGGCAGCAACAAGCGGAGCATCAACTAGTTCATATTATTAAAGTATTCTGATAACCCCAAAATAAAAAAAAAACTATCCATTCCTAGCTGTGACCACTAAATAAAAAGGCAACACAAAGTCCATATATAAGGCAACTAACAATTGAAAATTCTATAGATTGAAAGGGTCGGAAGACGAAAAACTTAAGGGCATGTTTGATTGCCTTCTCATAATTGCATTGTATATCCTGGATAAGTGGATACATACATGAGCGCAAATCTGTGATTTGTGACTCCATGTCGGTGGCTCGGTGTCGGTGGACATTGCTGGCCTCGTCGCGACGATGAGAGCAAAGTTGTGGCGGCATGGCCCGCTTGGGTATTAGATGCTGGCGCATGCATAGGCCGGCATTGTGCATTATATTGGTGTGAACTGATGACCTATATGGTCATGAAGTCTCTAGGATGCATGAGTGCATGCGTGTGGGAGATGCAATGCAAGAAACGATTGGCTTCCTGTTGCTTGACGAATGCACGTACTGGTGCTCGTGTACATGACTGGCTTCCTATAGGCCTAGCAAGTTGTTTCCTTGACGGACACCAGCGGGTCAGCAGGTGCGTGGCCGTGTTTGGATACTCTAGCTTGGCTGGAGGTTAGCCCTGAACTAGCTCTAACTGAAGACGTTCGGATGTAAGGGTTAGAATAATAATAAATATGACAAATTGGTATGGCGGTGGATCGATTGCTAGGCAAGAGGATAAGCTCGATCCCGTGCGGTATGAGTTGAACAAAGAAAGAATTTCTGTGGATCCCACAAGAACTAGCCCAAATAATCATTCCTTTGAAGGGATAATTTTTTTGGTGGTCTAGTTACAAAAAACTAGCTCCAGCCCTTCTGTCTGGCTACTTTTGAGCTAGTTGAGCGTAAACTAGTGCAAACTAGCTCTAGCCCCTGTGCCATGGTTTGGGCCGTGTTTAGTTCCTGAAGAAAAAAATTTCGCGACACTGTAGCACTTTCGTTTGTTTGTGGTAATTATTGTCCAACTATGGACTAACTAAGCTCAAAAAATTTATCTCGTAAATTCTGACCGAACTGTGCAATTAATTTTTATTTTCGTTTATATTTAATACTCTATACATACGTCTAGAAATTTGATGTGACAGAAAATCTTGAAATTTTTTACGTTTTGGAGTGGAAGTAAACAAGGCCTTGATTATGAAAAGGAACCAAGTTGGGGTTTTACTCCCTCTGTTTTTATTTAAATACCATATCTTTGATATAAGTCAAATATTAATATCTCTAATTATCATTTTTATTTTTTCATGAACGTGCTTGATCTTGGGCATGCACATCTTTCACCTATCGACTTTAGGTATATATAAATTTATGGTATAAGATTTATGTTTTTAGATTCACTATAAAAATACTTTCATAATATATAATTCATATATTGTAGGATAAAAATAATTGACATGTAAAAAAGAATAGATATATAACTCTAAGTGGTTCGGAAGGAAATAAATAAATAGAGACTAAATCGTGAGGGAACTAGGGACACGAGTCACGATGAGAGAAAAAAAACATAAAAGAGCAGGATAATTTCTCTCTCCAAAAGTTTCCTACACTATTGTAGAAAGAAGAACCCATGATTTTCAGCTATTTTGGTTGAGCTGGCGTAACATGTCATATATTTAGCGTAGAAACCCGTGAAAACATCATGTTGTCCTTGCCCTTTTCTCTCTTCTCCTTCTGTGAGCTCTCGCGACATGGGATGTGACTACATGTGCTATGCTGATAGCTTGCAGGTCAGCACCTCCAAGACAAGAATAACAAAGTTGTACACATCCTCTTCCCGTGAGAGTCGTTTGTTACCTGGTCGAGCGTTATGTACCTTCTTAATTTGTTGGGCCAAGAGTCATTTGTTACCTGGTCGAGCGTTATGTACCTTCTTAATTTGTTAGGCCAAATTCTTCCTGTTGGTCCGGCTCTCTATCAATCCATTCGATGCATCTAGCTCTGCTACATCTTACGAGTTGTTTGGCACGGCTCCTTCTGAGGGACTCTTTGGCTCCTCTAAAATGGCTTCAACTCCTCTACTTTTTACTTAAAAAACGATTTGTGTAGAAAAATTTTTGGTATGACTCCTTTAGAGAGTCAGGGTTGGAGAAGAACCTTGCTAAATAGGCCTTAAATTACATCCCTGACCCATATTGTGACCAGTCAACCACTATACTATAGCACTGTATGCGGCATCTAGTATAGCACACACTCATCTTAGGTATCGTTGTCATGGCTGGATCCGTCATTGCTATGGCGCAACTATGTGCACACGAGTCCGCTCCAAATGGAGCGCAAATGGTACTTGATACAAGCCTTGTGGAAACCACAAAGAGTTTGGTTTATGTCGATGAGATAGAACAGTATGTCAGCCGCCGCTAGAGAGGCGTGGTTCAGTTCTAGCGTTGCATGTTTGCACCTTTGTCATTAAAGAAGCTTACTTGTGAAATTTTAAGGACAACTCTAACAATGACTCATGAGCTAGCTCTCAAAATCGTATTCTATATTTTAATAGAAGAGACAAAACTAGCTATGGTTAAGAGCTAGTTTTTTAAACATACTTTTTTAGATTACATGAGGTTGTTATATGGGTCTAATCATACTATGAGCTATTGCTAAAAGTAAGGGTTTGTTTGGCACAACTCAACTTCACTAGTAAAGCTGTTTTTTTAGAAAATAGTTTCATGAGTGACTTTCTAGATGAAGCTGAGCTGTTTTGGAAAAAGTGTTTGGCAAAATAGCTTCACAAACTACTTCATGCATAGTTGAGAGAGAAATGAGAGAGAGAGAGCTGTAATAAGCTACTTTTTTTTCAGCTTCATCCCAACTTATATCTTTGTAAGAGGAAAAGAAAAACAGCTTCATCCATGAAGCTGTTTTGAAAATAAGTGTTTGGAAAAAAAACAGCTCACAACAGCTCATAAATCTGTTATAAGCTGTACCAAACATGCCCTAAAATTTATTAGAGCAGTTGTCTTACCTTTTAATGTTGCGGGTGTCCTAATACGCACCTCCAACTTGGTGGAAGCATGAAAAAATTATTATATTATCTCATGTTCTTCTAATTAAAAAATATGGACCAAGATAAAGCCTAGAGTTTCTATTATCAGGAAGGAGCAACAAGAATAGCACGGAAGAAGGGAGAAAAAAAAGGGCAACGAGGTTATTTTGCGTGAGCCGTCCACGCTTACACAGTGGCGGAGCTCAAGCGAAATTTTAGGTGAGGCGCGGACACATGTGATCGTAGGTATATTTTTATTCATATCACATAATGAGAGTTTAAGTGCCTAATAAACGATAAATTTAAAACTAAAGGAGTTTTAGAATCCCCATAAGAGTGTTGATGTTTATCAGTTGTCTCTCGGCCAGCCCTCACTTACTGCACGTTCCTTCGCTCTCGGTCCTTATGCTAGAGTCAAGAAACAACGCTACACACAACAGATTAGGAAGAAGAAGCTGGGGGTAGGGAGCCACACCGGCGCGGACACATGTGATCGTAGGTATATTTTTATTCATATCACATAATGAGAGTTTAAGTGCCTAATAAACGATAAATTTAAAACTAAAGGAGTTTTAGAATCCCCATAAGAGTGTTGATGTTTATCAGTTGTCTCTCGGCCAGCCCTCACTTACTGCACGTTCCTTCGCTCTCGGTCCTTATGCTAGAGTCAAGAAACAACGCTACACACAACAGATTAGGAAGAAGAAGCTGGGGGTAGGGAGCCACACCGGCGGTAGCTGGGGCAGCTGCCCCAGTGTGCCTAATGGGGAGCTCCACCTCTGCTTACAGCCAATGTGTTGTGCTAGCTCCGTCCAAAATTGTCAAACTTAAGTGATTGGACTTTTATTAATAAACCAAGACATGATAAAAAAATTAATATTTTGCATAAATTTCTAAATAAGATGAATGGTCAAATTTGGTGTTAAAAAAAATCAAATGTTTTATAATTTAGAATGGATTAAGTACTAAATTACTTGGAGTTTGCTATCTGGATGCCTTATAACAAGTTGAAAACTTTGAAGTCTTTAGCAACTCTGACAATTTGGCTAAAAGTTACTAGCCAAATTTCTTTATTTAGCCATTTTATAAAATAGAAAACTCCTTAAACGAGAAGATGTTAACAACTGTCTTGCTATTTTACAAAGTCAGATAGCGAGCACCTGTAGTTGAGTATATATGGGAACTGGAAATCAAATGATAGCCAACTTCCTATTTTACAAGGTTAGATAATACATATGTTAAAGTTTATTTTTTGCTATAGAAATTTCTAAAATAGTCTGCACAACGAGAATAGTTAAGTTATCGGAGTTGCTCTCCACCTATTTGGATGAGTTAGAAGTATGTTGGGTAATTCTTAGATAACCATTTAGATACCAAATAGTCTTTTAAGATTATTTACAAGAGTTTTTAGAATAACACTCTCTAAATCATCATATGAAGATTTTTAATATATTTTTATCCTCTAATTTCATCTTTAACCAGTGAGAAACCCAAAAAATAATAATTATATTATCTTTGACCAGAAAAGTTGTTGGTTTTGTTTTTTGGCAAAATTTTTATTCATATGAATCAGAAAGACTGTAAACTGAATTTGCTTTACTTCAATATCCCTCCTTTAACTCAGCAACTGCGGGTGAGACGGGAGAAGTGGGAAACGGGGAACGGCGAGAACACGCGGATTTCGCTGCGGGAGAAGGAAAGAAAAAACATGCGGTCGACGGTGCTGGTGCCGCGGAGCCTGCGGAAGGCGTCCGTCCCGCCGGCCCTGCTCTCAGACCCGACGCCCGGCAGCCTCCAGCCCACCCGCCTCGCCGCCCATGTAAGTATGCACACGAGCAGCCGTCCCTGCCCACCGGGACCGCGCAATCTCAGCACGGGCACCTCGTAAACCCTAAACCCTGCAGCTCGAGTAGTCGAGTTCTTCTGATTTACCTCTTATCATCGGTTTCCCCGCTTGTCAGGTCAACGGTGCCGGCTCCTCATGCTCTGTCTACCTCGCCTCTGGCTGCCGCGTCTACAGGATCGAGGTTTGCGTCCCCTACTATTGCTCCTATCGTTTCGTACAACTGAACTGTTTTGCAAATCATGCTAGCTTGTAAACCAGCTAGTTAGAGTGTTCGGCAGTGATTTTAACACACCCCTTTGGATATCATTGTGGTAGATGTTAGATGTTAGGTCCTAAACTCAATGCATTGGGCTTGCAAACTGTGGGTACTGAAATTGTTGTGTGATTGTCCAATTGCCGATTTCATGTTGATGTTAGAGATTACAGTGGTGAGTGTCTGAGTGAGGTATGTTAGTGGCAGAACGAGAATGTGTAGCCCATTTCACTGTTGTTACAACGACATGTTTGTGAGGTTGATTTTTCCTCTCTTTCCTTGGAGATGAAAGATAAGCCTTGGTGGTGCGATGCTGTCCAAAGGAAAGGAGAGCCTTTTGATTCCTGATAATGCACAGGTATGATTCCATCATTCTCAGATGTTCTGTTTTTCTCCCTCTGTCTTTCAGTTAAGCTTATTGAAAAAACAATTCTCTATGGAAGGTCATAAGTTCGTCAGTTGTGGATCGCTGCCCACATCGTTCTGAGATCCAGAGTGTATCTCTCGCAGAGGGCGAAGGTGCAGTCTTCAGCATTTAATGATAACATGGTGCAGAATCTTATTTCTCAATTTAAATAAAATGTGGTAGTTGCAATAGTCCTTTGGGAAATGTTATAATATGCGTCCAAGTAGCCACCAAAATCTATGCTGAATGGTACTGCTTTTGAGTTCTTATCCACCTTTACCAGCTGAAACTATTATAAATATTAGAGAGCCTGCATGAGTAGCATGCCATACTTACATTATATTATATATAGCTAGAGGAAATGATATTAGATTAGTGTTTGCTTCAATTTTTTTCTAGCAAGCATTGCCTACCATATTTACAGTTTTCTGATGATGTGGTTTGTTGGATCTTCAAAAGGATTTTTGGTTATTTAGCTGGTTTCAATCCTTTTATGTTTTGTGGCATTCCAGATGACTGTTTGATTCTTGGAACGGTTGACTCATATGGTCACCTTATTGTATCCCGTTTGGACATTGTGGCTGATGGTAACTTCACTATCTTGTCTTAAACATGGTGTGACTAAATATGAAAAATATGTAAATCATTGATTATGTTTTTGCTTCTGCCAATAAGAGAGCTTGTTATGTAGTAATGGATCTGCTATTTTAGCCTCTCTCTTTTTTTCCATTTTGGTCATGGTAGATACCATATGCTCTAATCAAACCTAGTTTCAACGTATGTTTTAACCATCGTTTGGAAGTCAAACCTAGTAATTTATCAAAAAGATGATCATTCTCGAATGTTAATATGATTTTTTTTTTCTTTCAAACAAGTACGTGCTAGTTTTGATTTTGAAGGAAGGCACAGCATATCAGTACTAAACTTGCTCAGACATTGACAGGACGTCCTATTCAGTACCACCTCGTGATTGTGGTGTTGGGGAAGGCAGTTGGGCTGGGATATGCTTTAGCCCAATGCAGCAATCCATGGTATATTTGTATTTTTTTTATTACATATTTACTTCAATCTGCCCTTGTTGACTTGTAGTTTGTAAAAACTTGATACGTTTTCTAGCGACCTTTCTATGATTTAGCATATGAACCAGCATGTTCACTGAGTACATAAAATCCATGCTATTGATCTTTTCAGGTAGCTGTAGCTCGTGAGTTGTGCAAGACCATTGATATCTATGATCAAGACATTCATGTTCGCAGTTTACGCACGTAAGTTTACTCATGCAAGAATTTTGGCATCATGCCAATTTGTCCAACTGCCTTTTTTCTGTCATATTCTGCTGATAAATGACACCCTTCAGATAAAATAAATGCTAACCCATGACATTGTTGGCTACAGCTAGTGCCTATGTTACAGGCTACAGCCTACCCAAAATGACTCTAGCTTACTCGATCGTTAACTCTCTTACACGATGTTTGCATGCCCAAACTTTATATGCAGAGGCTTCTGTGAATTCAACACGTAGACCCATGGGTCCTATAGTAGCATCCATAATCTTACAATTAAATCCTGTAATTTGCATGATTTAGCGGGTAAAACTTAAATTGCAGGTTATGGTATCCATCTTCATTTAGCTTTGTTCAATGCTCGCCACAAGTGAATGGAAGTAGTTCTCTCTTGGCAATTGCGGAAGGTTCTCAGGTTAGA